>NW_024070200.1:50876871-51578456 GCF_014754425.2 Oryx dammah
CTACCCGTGGGGTTTATTTATGAATGTGTTGGAAAAAAACAATACAAATTTGAAAAAAAAAAAAAAAAAAAAAAAAAAAGAAAGAAAAAAAAAAAGGAAGAGAGGGACTTTCCTTGCAATCCAGTGGTTAAGACTTCACCTTCCAATGCAGTGGCTGTGGGTTGAATCCATCAATGGGGAGCTAAGATCTCACATGGTGTGTGGACAAAGATAAAACCATAAAACAAAAGCAATATTGTAATAAATTTAATAAAGACTTTAAAAATGGCCCACATTAAAAAAATCTTAAAGATAAATAAACTGTAAGAGCTTGAAAGTGGAAGCCACATTAGAAGGCAGTGGTCCAGGTAAGACAATTAAAAAAAAAAAAATAACTGTGCCAGTGACATTACAATGGAAAGGGGCACAGATACTGTCACAGAGTCTCTGTATTGCAGCAACCCCAACATGCAACATTAGAAATAGACACCAGCCTTTCCACACTGCTGCTAGCATAGTTAACAGTATTACTTGTTATAAAAATAGTACTTCCTGTGACTTGCACTTTACTCAGTGTTTCATGTTTATAAACTCTTGTCCTATTCTCAACCACTGCCCCAGGCAGTTGTTGTTAAATCTCTCAGTTGTATCTGACTCTTTGCAACTCCATGGGCTGCAGCCCCACCAGGCTCCTCTGTCCATGGGGTTCTCCAGCCAAGAATACTGGAGTGGGTTGTCATTTCCTACTGCAGAGAATTTTACCAACCTACGGATCAAACACGAGTCTCCTGCAAGTCTCCTACACTGTGCGCAGATTCTTTACTGCTCAGCCACAGGGAAACCCTGGCATTATCGTGTTTTTGTAGGTAAGGACATTGACGCTTCATGAAATGAAGTAACTTGTCCAGTTCTCACAATAGGTAAAGAGCACAGATAGAATTTGAACATTAATCTCTATGACTTTCTAGCTCACTGTCTACATGATACACTGTTCCTCATCTCTACCATCTAAAGTGATGTTCACAGAGAATAAGAAGTTTATTCTAATCTTTTGATAATTTCTACTTCTTATGCCCAGGGCTTCCCAGATGGCACTAGTGGTAAAGAATCCACCTGCCAATGTCGGAGATGCAAGAGACAGAGATTCGATCCCTAGATTGGGAAGATTCCCTGGAGAAGGAGATGACACCTGACTCCAGTGTTCTTGCCTGGAAAATTCCATGGACAGAGGAGCCTGGCAGGCCATAGTCCAAAGGGTCACAAAGAGTCAGACACAACTGAGCAACTTAACACTAGCACTAGCGTTCTTGCCTGGAGAATCCCATGGACAGAGGAGCCTAGTGGGCTACAGTCCCACAAAGAGTTGGACACAACTGAGTGATTGGGCACAGTTGTGTCCAAGCAGAAATATTTTAGAGGAAGTCTACCTATGTGTGCCAAAAGAAGGTAAACAGAAGAGATGGGCAGAGAAACTCGAATTAGCCTTCCAGTGTACTGATCCAACACTTCATGTTCCTGAGCTGGTCACTGCTGATGGGATTACAGAGAACAGACCAGGTGGTTGAGGTTTTGGAGCCTCCTGGGTTAGACATTTCTGGTATTAGCTGAGAGACTGATGGTGGCCCAGACAGTAAAGAATTTGCCTGCAATGCAGGAGACCTGGGTTCGATCCCTGAGTTGGGAAGACCCCTGGAGAAGGGAATGGCAACCCACTCCAGTTTTATTGCCTGGAGAATCCCCATGGACAGAGGAGCCTGGCGGGCTACCGTCCATGGAGTTGCAAAGATTTGGACACAATTGAGCGACTAACTCTCACACTCTCATTCTGTCAACTTGCTGGGAATGGAGAAGCATGGAAATTGATACCTTGGGGTAGACCCTGATATTGTGAAAGTCTGGGGTGAGAATGATGGCACCCTTGACTTAGTTATTTATTTTTGGCTGTGCTGGGTGCTCATTGCTGCACATGGGCTTTTGGGTTTTCTCTAGCTGCAGCAAGCAGGGGCTACTCGCTAGTTGTGGGGCACAGGCTTCTCGCAGTGACTTCTTTTGCTGCAGAGCATGGGCTTTAGGATGTGAGCGCTCAGCAGTTATGGCACACAGGCTTAGTTGTCCCATGGCATGTGGGATCTTCCTGGACCAGGGGTTGAACTGGTGTCCCTTGTGTTGATGGGTGTATTCTTAACCACTTGACCACCAGGGAGGTCCCGCACTAACTGATTTTAACGTTGAATAGGAGGGATGGGTAGAGAGTGTTACTTAGAAATATTCAATAGAGGGTGCTTTGGAAGCACCTGAAACCCAGGTTTCTATGCAAACAAAATAGTAACTAGCTGGGGCCAGTCCAGTTGATGGCTCCAATGGGTAAGTACTGTTATGTGTGCTTTGCAAGTCAGTAGAAGATGGACATGTAGAGTTATCAGAGCATTTCTGAGGAAGTATTTCATGTTAAATGCATGCTGCAAAGTCTTAACTTCCCCAGGGAGAGATCTTTGCAGTGTTCGTGTCTTCCATTTAGGCATGAGGAATTACTTACCAGAAGTTTGCTGCTAACGAGAGCTTTGATTATATAGAGGAATTTTGTCCTTTTTGTGATAAAAATGCTCATTGCTGTGCATTAAATTAGCTGCAAAACATCCTCATTAACACCACCAATCTGGTAAATAACGTGTCTTAAGAAAATTGTCTTATTAATTAATAATTAGGGTCTTTGCTTAACGGCATGTTGGAATCCTCGTCTCATAAATGAGACTCCCCTCCCCAACCTGTTTTTTTTTTTTCCTCCTTTATGCTTGTGAAACTGGTAACATAAGAGAATAATAAAAATAAATCTCTTAAGTGAATTGAGCTCAGCTCAGTTCTAAGCTTTTGTTCTAAGCTCTTTACTGCAGCTGGAATTCCTCCTTGGTTCAATAACAGAATAAAGCAAATGTTTCTCTGGATCTTTACAGATGTTACAGATACATAAATGCTTCCAACTAAAGATGGCTTTAGACATCATTTAGTTCAGCCTCCTATTTATCCAAGATGTGACTGTACAATTTCTTCAATGCACAGCTAGGCAATTTCTCATTGTTTGTATACAACTGGACTCTTTCACAACTTCATTCTGCTGATAATGTTGCCAGATCGGTCAGATTAACAGGAGGCTGTTCCTAATTTTGAGCCAAAAATGAGACTCCTTAAGTTCTACTTATTAATCTTAAATGTGCCTCTGCTGTAAGTTCTACACCATGGGTCTCTTTATTTCCCTTGATGGTGCTTCATAGAGTTGCAGGCAGCTCTGCTATAGCCCTTTACTTTAGTAGTTTAGTCACTAAGTCATCTCTGACTATTGTGACCCCAAGGACCATGGCCTGCCAAGCTCCTCTGTCCATGGGATTTTCCAAGCAAGAATACTGGAGTGGGTTGCCATTTCCTTCTCCAGTTTAAATTTAGTCCTTTACTCCAGTTTAAATTTAGCAGTTTTCCTCTGTTTTTCTTGACATGATTCCTTTCCAAACAAATTTTGGTATTTTTGGCTGTGCCATGCAGCATGTGGGATCTTAGTTCCCCTATCAGGGACTGAACACTTGACCCCTACATTGGAAGGGTGGAGTCCTAACTATTGGACCACCAGGGGAGTCCTTCAAGCAAATTTATTTTGAACCTTTCTGTTTGGTAGCCTAGGGAAAGTCAAGATAAATGAAGCCCTGTTCTCATACTTCCATTTCTAGGGAAAATTAGAATGTCTTAGAATTTAGATACCTAAAGACACAAAAAGGCTTCCGATGTGGCTCAGTGGTAAAGAATCTGCCTGCAGTGCATGAGATGCAGGCTAGATACCTGGGTCGGGAAGAATCACCTGGAGGAGGAAATCACAACAGACTCCAGTATTCTTGACTGGGAAATCCCATGGACTGAAGAGCCTGGAGGGCTACTGTCCATGGGGAGAGAGAAGACTTAGACACGACTTAGACTGTGAAGAAGGCTGAGTGTCAAAGAATTGATGCTTTTGAACTGTGGTGTTGAAGAAGACTCTTGAGAGTCCCTTGGACTGCAAGGAGATCCAACCAGTCCATTCTGAAGGAAATCAACCCTGGGTGTTCTTTGGAAGGAATGATGCTGAAGCTGAAACTCCAGTACTTTGGCCACCTCATGCGAAGAGTTGACTCATTGGAAAAGACTCTGATGCTGGGAGGGATTGGGGGCAGGAGGAGAAAGGGATGACCGAGGATGAGATGGCTGGATGGCATCACTGACTCGATGGACATGAGTCTGAGTGAACTCCGGGAGATGGTGATGGACAGGGAGGCCTAGCGTGCTGCGATTCATGGGTCACAAAGAGTCGGACACGACTGAGCGACTGAACTGAACTGAACTGAGTGACTAGACAACAACAAAACACATAAAATGATACTTTCAAAGAGGTACATGCAACATGAAGAAAATAAAGTAGGGCAACATGATAGGGGGTGGCTGGGGTGGGCAGGGAATGAGGCCGGTAGTTTTTGATAATCGATGTGCTCCGAGGAAGCTGCTTTTACATTTAAACCTAGATTCCAAAAGGGACCCAACATACAAAATGCAGGAGGCAAAACATTACAACTGAAAGGAACAGAGGTATATTTATATGCACTAAGCAGAAATGGCATTCATATAATTGAATGGCTGAGGCCAAAGCAACTCTCCTCTGGATCAATTCTACTTTTTCACATTGGTCTTCAAGGGAGGGGTCAGATCTGAGCACAGTGGGCTCTGACCAGGGCAGGTTATAGAAGTCTTACCCATGGAGGTTTCACTTAAGAACCTTCCAGCACAGTTGACTTGTTTAAGCTTCTGACAACTTCGACTCCCAGCACTCACATGAACTGCCCTCAAGCCAATCTCTCCACATCTGCATTTGTAAACTCAATCATTTTAATGAATATAAGCATTCTCGTACTTTCCATTTGATTCTTATTATTTTGGTCAACACAGCATATAACAACTTAAAGTATTTGAATTTTTTTTTCTGTCACAACTGTAGTTTACCCATCCAACCATAATTGCATTTTATGTGATTCTATGCAAATCTTGGATGAAAATGTTCAACAAAACAGGACCAAAGGTTGAGTCTCACAGCTCTGATCCAGATTCTAGAACCATCAACATGTTTCAGTGTGGATATTTAACCACTTAAATTGCCACATAATATTATGACATTTGAGTCTCAATCCAACCCTGTTTTTTGTAAGTAGGTCATGAGGATGTTTCAGACAGTAAAGAATCTGCCTGCAATGCAGGAGACCCAGGTTCAATCCCTGGGTTAGGAGGATCCCCTGGAGAAGGGAATAGCTACCCATGACAGTATTCTTGTCTGGAGAATCCCCATTGACAGGGGAGCCTGGTGGGCAACAGTCCATGGTGCTACAGTCTGACATGTCTGAGCAATAACACAACACTTGGGAGATTATTGTCCAACACACTCCTGAATATAAGATAAAAGATCAACCATAAAAATTTTTTTCAACTAAGTAACTAAATGGAAATTTTTTTAAAGAAAAAAAATGAATAAAAATAAGAATGAATGAATGAATGAAGGTAAGAACAAAAGAAAAAGAAAAAAGAAGGAAGGAACCAATTTAGCACCACTCCAGTACTTTGGCCACCTCATGCGAAGAGTTGACTCATGGGAAAAGACTCTGATGCTGGGAGGGATTGGGGGCAGGAGGGGAAGGGGACGACAGAGGATGAGATGGCTGGATGGCATCACGGACTCGATGGACGTGAGTCTGAGTGAACTCCGGGAGTTGGTGATGGACAGGGAGGCCTGGCGTGCTGCGATTCATGGGGTCGCAAAGAGTCAGACACGACTGAGTGACTGAACTGACTGACAGACTGACTACTAGAACACCTATGCAGTTTTATGTGATCTTTTTTTTTAAATGCCCTCAAGCTACCCACATCCTAATGCTTTGTAGAATCTTGATGTAGTTGATCTTACCTGCTTGTTTTGTAGCAAAAAAAAAAAAAAAAGTATCAGGTTTATATTCTTCTTCCTGTTCTTTGTAAGGCTGGTTTTTCCTCCTCCTTCAGCTTTCCACTTTGATCTCACCTCCACCAAGAGGACACATATGAGCCTTCTTTCTTTTTTTTTAAATTAAGGTATAGTTGATTTACAACGTTGTGTTAGTTTTAGCTGCACACCTAGATGATTCATGTATTTATCTACTTATATATTATTTTCTAGATTCTTTTCCCTTATAGGTTATTAACAGATATTGAATATAAAATATTTAATATAGTACTGCTATATAGTGGGCTCCCCTGGTGGTTCAGTGGTAAAGAATCCATCTGCCAAGCAGGAGACCTCAGTTTGATCACCTGGTTGGGAAGATCCCCTGGAGAAGGAAATGGCAACCTGCTCCAGTATTCATGCCTGGGAAATCCCATGGACAGAGGAGCCTGGCAGGCTACAGTCCATGGGAAAGAGTTGGACACGACTGAGCAACAAAACAAGTGCTATGTAGTGGTTTAGAGTAGACACTTGGTTTTTATCTATTTTATATATAGTATTGTGTACATGTTAATTCCAAATTCCTAAGTTATCCCTCCCTGCCATTTCCTCTTTGGTAACCATATTGGTAACCATAAGTTTCTGTTCTATATCTGTGGATCTATTTCTGTTTTGTACATCAATTCATTTGTAACTTTAAAAAAGATTCCATATATAAGTGATATCATTTGTCTTTTTATGTCTGATTTTCTTCACTTATTATGATAATCTTTAGGTCCATTCACATTGCTGTAGAAGGCATGCTTTCATCCTTTCCATGGCTGAGTAGTATTCTACTGTACGTATGTGCCACATCTTCTTTATCCTCTCGTCTGCTGAAGGACACTTAGGTTGCTTCCATGTTTTGGCTATTGTAAATAGTACTGCTTTGAACACTGCTGCTGCTCCTCAGTTGCTTCAGTCATGTCCAGCTCTTTGTGACCCTATGAATTGTAGTTTGCCAAGCTCCTCTGTCCATGGGATTTTCCCAGCAAGAATACTGGAGTGGGTTGCCATGCCCTCCTCCAGGGGATCTTCCCAACCCAGGGATTGAACCTGTATCTCTGCATTGCAGGATTCTTACTGCTGAGCCACTGGGGAAGCCCGTGAACATTGGGGTACATGTATCTTTTTGAATTATAGTTTTGTCTGGATATGTACCCAGGAATGGGATCCCTGCATACAGCCTCTCTTCCTAAAGTAAGTTCTGTTCAAAACACACTTTATGCTTTGTCTCAGCATCTTACTTGCTTCCTTCATTCTCCAAAATTCTTTATGCACATATTTATTAAATTATACATGACAACTTATAAACTTATTAAATTACAATTTATCAGAGTGATTTTTATTTATTTATTTAATTTTGGATCTCTTTTCTGTCAGACGGTAAGTTCTGGGAGTGTTGGGATAGTTTCTGCCTTGTGTGGCACTCTAATCCCATTGCCTGGTACTGTTGAAAGAATAAAGTGAAGTTTGGTTGTGTTCAGTTGCTCAGTGCTGTCTGACTCTCTGCAGCCCCATGGACTGCAGCACTCCAGGCTTCCCTGGCCGTCACCAACTCCCAGAACTTGCTCAAACAGGAGAACCTAAATACACGCATACAATACCAAAGACAATTTATGGATTTTATAGGTAGAAAAGCCTGAGTTAAAATTCTAGCCCAACCAGTTACTGGCTGCGTTCTTATAGGCAAGTCACATTATCCTATTGATCCTATTGTTCCTATTGATTTAGTAGGAGATTTCGCCTAATAAAATTGGATTGTTCTGGTATCAAGCATGTGAAAACGCCTGGTAGTCAGTAGGTTCTTACTGATCCTAGTGTTCTTCCCTCTCATCCATATGTCTTTGACATAGCCCATACTGTCCCTGAGTTCTCACAGGTTACCCACTTTGTCTCATATCTATTTGTAGGCTTTTTTTTTTTTTATCTTTTTTATCTTTTTGTAGCCCTGGATGCTCCTTTTTTTTTTTTTTTTTTAAATTTTTGTCTTTGAGTCTTTGACTTCCCCATATGCCTGTTTCACTATCTCGTCTTTCAAGAATCAGTTCAGTTCAAATCAGTCTCTCAGTTGTGCCCAACTCTTTGCCACCCCATGGACTGCAGCATATCAGGCTTCCCTGTGCATCATTAACTCCCTGAGCTTAATCAAACGCATGTCCATTGTGTCAGTGGTGCCATCCAAACATTTCAACCATTGTCATCCCCTTCTCCTCCCACCTTCAATCTTTCCTAGTACCAGGGTCTTTTCCAAAGTCAGTTCTTCACATCAAGTGGCCAAAGTATTGGAGTTTCAGCTTTAGCATCAGTAATTCCAATGAACATTTAGGACTGATTTCCTTTAGGATTGACTGGTTGGATCTCCTTGCAGTCCAAGGGACTCTCAAGAGTTTTCTCCAAAATGACAGTGCAAGAGCATCAATTCTTTAGTGCTCAGCTTTCTTTATAACCCAACTCTCACATCCATACATGACTATTGGAAAAACCATAGCTTTGACTAGATGGACCTTTGTTGGCAAAGTAATGTCTCTGCTTTTTAATATGCTGTCTAGATTGGTCATAGCTTTTCTTCCAAGGAGCAAGCATCTTTTAATTTCATGGATGCAGTGACCATCTACAGTGATTTTGGAGCCCCTAAAAATAAAGTCTCTCACTGTTTCCATTGTTTCCCTATCTGTTTGCCATGAAGTGATGGGACCAGATGCCATGATCTTAGTTTTCTGAATGTTGAGTTTTAAGCCATGTTTTTCACTCTCCTCTTTCACTTCCATCAAGAGGCTCTTTAGTTCTTCTAAGTTTTCTGCCATAAGGGTGCTGTCATCTGCGTTTCTGATGTTATTGATATTTATCTTGGCAATCTTGATTTCAGCTTGTTCTTCATCCAGCCCAGCATTTCACATGATGTACTCTACTCTGCATATAAGTTAAATAAGTAGGGTGACAATATACAGCTTTGATGTACTCCTTTCCCGATTTGGAACCAGTCTGTTTTTCCATGTCCAATTCTAATTGTTGCTTCTTGACCTGTATACAGATTTCTTGGGAGGCAGGTCAGGTGGTCTGGTATTCCCATCTCTTTCAGAATTTTCCACAATTTGCTGTGATCCACACAGTCAAAGGCTTAACATAGTAAAGCAAAAGTAGACGTTTTTCTGGAACTCCCTTGCTTTTTCTGTGATCCAACAGATGTTGGCAATTTGATCTCTGGTTCCTCTGCCTTTTCTAAAACCAGCTTGAACATCTGGAAGTTCATGGTTCATGTACTGTTGAAGCCTGGCTTGGAGGATTTTGAGCATTACTTTGCTAGCGTGCGAGATGAGTGCAATAGTGCAGTAGTTTGGACATTCTTTTGCACTGCCTTTCTTTGGGATTGGAATGAAAACCGAGCTTTTCCAGTCCTGTGTCCAATATTAGCTTCTAATTTTCCAGTTGTAGATCCATTTTTCCTCTGGAAACAATCTTTACATCCCCAACTTTATCAAGCATTATGATTTGCTAAAAAAGTGATTTAGATAACCAGGCTATATTTGTATGTTAGATGGCAAAAATATATTTATTGAGTAGTGAACTGATTTATTGAGGTATTCATTACATTTAGCTTACATGCCTTTTGTTCCCTAAGGCCGTATTCAAATGCCTATTTCAAATGAGAAAATTCCAGATAGAGCAGAGTTCTTGAAGAATTGTTTTTCTAAAACATGGAAGCATCCTTTGTTTCAATGAACTTAAAGTTTAGAATAAAAAAAAAAAATTTGACATTATTTAATCCAACATCGCCTACTTTTTAATAGGCAAAGAAACCAAAGTGAAAATGGATAAGTAATCTTACGTAGTATATAGTGTACACCTCCATGCTCACAGGATTATTTAACTGAGGCAAAATTAAATGACTGACAGGAATCACAGAAGTCCATGGTGTCCTTCAAGTTCATGTCCACAATCATGGTTTTCATTGGAGCTTTTGGTAAAGCTGCCTCATGACAATCTCGCATTTAGGAGTTGTGTTCCCCTAGCAACCCCAAAGATTGAGATGCCCTTAAGATTAAGGGGTCTACTGGCAAACTCCCAGTCCCCAGAAAAATTATTCTATCATGCTTTCAGAAAACCATGACTCAGATGGCTGATAGTCTCTCTAATATATTTAATAAAAAAATGACCATGGAAAAATTAAAATGGTCCAATTGCACAAGTTAGTCTATGTTATTTCAATCTATTATAGCCATCATTTTTTGTAATAAAGGCTATGTGCCAAGTATATTAAGCACTTCATAGATACTTACTTTACTCCATACAGCATTCTACAAGGAGTTTATTATGGCCATTTTGCAAATGATGCAAGTGGCTCAGAGAAATATATTATCTTTGCCAAGACCACACAGCAAAGCCAAGATCAAAGATGGCTGCCTCCAGAATTCTTTCCACTCTACTCTTCTATTTTTTTTCTCTTATTCCTGGAATCAGAGTTAACAGTGTTAGCAAGATCTTTTTGCCCAAAGTAATTAGATCCTTGAGAGGGAATATACACTGATCCAGAAGGCTGTGATTAAGGGGCCACGGGTACTATGAGAGGGTGGCACAGAAAGTTCTAGAAGAGAGTGCCAGAAAGTAGAAGGGTAGGAAAATGGAAGACTTCTAAGATCTATTTCATCTTCCATTACAGGATTGCTCTTCCTGTGCAGTGTCTCCTGTGAGGCTTAAGGTAGCAGGCACACTGCAACCCAGGATCTCTATGAACATGAAAAGGAATAATATTACCTCTTCTGAGCACAGTGGCTAAAACAGCATCACTGACTAAAATTCAAAGCGATAAGCAAGCATATCTGGGTGATGCCTTTGAGATTTCCCTTTCATCTTCCAGTGCCATAGTTAGATGTTATCTGCTTCCAGCGCTTTTCCAGCTATTTTTCTTGGCTCTCAGGGGACCATGGAGAACAGAAGTGGGGGCCAGAAGGACAGTGCTTCAGCCCTTGTGCCCTCTCACCATCAACAGGAACAGACCTTAATGCACATTTTTAAGTTAAAATAATCTGGAAAACTAATTCTGCCATTTAGAAAAAAGAAAAAATATTTCTGCATTTTTCAGGAGAGTGAGATTGCTCAAAGAAGGTATAAATCTTTGAAGATTATGTAGTTGGTTTTAATATCAAAGTGAAGTTTAGACTACAGGTCTCTGACTCCCAAGCCAGTGCTAATTCCTGATTTCACAAAAGTTTATTTTTTTGGTATTTAGGTCTTGCATGTAATATTAAAATCGTCCTTCTATAGCATCTCTAATTGGTAACCCTGAATGACACGACTATAAATCTATAGAGACTTTTTTGACCACTTGAAGTCAGCTTCTTGGGAAAAGACCTGAAATCATAGAGTATTTTGACGGTAATTGATTGAGGTCTATCTTGCTGCTGAAAGAAAATGTTCAGTCCTCTCATTTTCAGGGAAAATAATACAGAGATCCTTCTTTATCTTGGTCATTGTTTTTAGCATGGTATATACTCACTTGATTTATATACCATTCTGAGCAAAAGGGCAAACTGGTGCTTCTGCCTAGGCTATTCTGACTGGGGGCTTTGGAACATCATAAAGAATACCCTAAGGACCAATTCAGGTCGTAACATGTTTGACCTAATCCAAAATGTCATCTCGTTACATTTAGTCATTTTCATTGAGGTATAATACACAAACTGCACAAATTTAAGCATACAGCTCAGTGAATATGTACTTATCACTGCAATTGTGTAATCTCAAGCTAGGTCAAAACAAGATCATCTCTAGCACCTATGAGGCCCACCTGTGCTGCTCCACAGTCAAAAACTGCCCTCTGCCAAGTGGCACCAAATATTATTATTTCTATCCCTGCAATCAATTTCTTCTGTACTCTTAAATGTCATATTATTGGAAACAAACAATATATACTCTGCTGTTGTCTATCTTTTTTCTTTCATCATTACATCTGTGAGATTTATCCATGCTATTCCAGTGGGTCAAGACTTTGTCTCTTTCTATTGCTGAGTAGGTAACATTTCACTGAGAGATTAAAACACAATTTATTTACCCATCTTCCTGTTGATGGGTGTTTGAGTTTTTTCCAGATTTGGGCTATAATAAATCTAGTTGCCATGAATCTTCTTGAACATGTCTTTGGTAGACTTATGCCCTAATTTTCCCCTTGGGAATATACCTAGGCGTATTGAATCAATAGGCCATTGGTTAAGAAGCTGTTTGATTTTAATATGCACCAACTATTCATTTTCTAAAGTATTTTAGCCAGTTCACAATGTATAATTCCAGTTGTTCCTAATCTTCTGCAATAGTATTTTCATTCTTCAGTATAGTTTTGATTTTCATGTCCATAATGATAATGGTTTGACTTTTTTTACATATGCTTATTGACCAGTTAGTAACTTCTTCTGATAATAATCTGATAAATTATTTTGTCCATTTATTAATTGGGTATTTTGACTTTTTCTTATTACTTGTTCATATATACACACACTTGTATATGTGTGTGTGTGTGTGTTATTTATTTATTTTTCCAGCTTTGTTGAGATATAGTTGGCAGGTAACATTGTATAAGTTTAGAGTGTATCACCTGATGATTTGATAGGCACATATATATATATATATATATATGCACATACATATATATATAATAAAATAATTACCATAGTAAGATTCAGTTCAGTTCAGTCTCTCAGTCGTGCCCGATTCTTTGTGACCCCATGAATCGCAGCATGCCAGGCCTCCCTGTTATTTTGGTTAAGATAAGGTCATACTGGACTATGAGAAGGAATTTACTTCTTTGTATCCTCAGATGACACATTGTTCAGGTGTCAACAGAAACAGGAGCATGAATAAGTTAAAGAGATAGTTGGTGATAGCCTATACTTTTTTTTTTTAATTAATTTTTGTTGGAGTATAGTTACTTTGACCATACTTATGATGCCTGTGAATTATCTGTTTGGCAAAGAGGTAAAAGGATTTGCAGCACCGGGGCTTTCTGATCATCACTCCAGCCAAAAGGCTGTGCCATCTGACATTGTGTAAAAGAGCTCCATCTGTTCAGGTTTTGAGTGGGCATGAGAGGGAGAAAAAGAGGAGGAAGCACTCTCTGATGTCAGAGATGGCTGAGTGATCCGCAGTCATCCCTGAACTCTGTAGCTGCAACAGAACTAGCCTGATGAATTGATTTCAAAGTTTGCTTTGCATAACACTTTACCAAGCTACACAAGCTCATTCTCAAAGCCAGATTTAAGGAGAGGGAATGAGAGAAAGAGGTAAAAGAAAAAAATGAGATCCTAAGAGTCCAGAGAAAATTAGAAATAGTTGCACTCTGTGGACAGTTCTAAATAAGCATCACAATCAGAAAAGAAATGCTGGGGCTGCTGATACTAATCCAGACCCTCTTTACAGTCTGAGGATGCTCTGGCTTCCACAAGGAAATGCATAGAATTGCCCTGCAATGTGCACCCCGATCAATATTTCATTATCAATCTTGTTATTGTTTGCAGGAATTTCTACTTTAGACTCCTAACAGCTGTCAGTAAATCTTGCTGATCAGTGCAGGCTTCTGAATAAAGGCAATTTTTCACCAATCATCTTTCTCCAATTTGGGAAAAATGGGCAGCAATTCGTGTACCTTCTCAAGTTCTCAGCCTATAAGTAAGCAACCTACTTTCAGTGATCCCAGATCACTATCTTTCAGCATTTCACATAAAGCCTATGAAATCTGAAGTCTAGACACTGTCCCAACTGACCCCCATTACACAGAAAAGTTGCATAGAATTCTATCTGGTGCATCAGGTTACCCAAAATTCTAAAAGTAGGAAGGGATATTCAGGTCACCTGATGTATTTCTTAAATCCATCCATTGGTTAAATGATTTGACAAATAATCACTAATTTTTTTCCTTTTCTGTCAGGCATTGTGCTTGACACTGGGGATTCAGCAGTAAATAGAGAAAATTTATGTGGGTGATTTTGATTAAAGGAAATGGAGTCAGAATATAGCTAGTGATTGGGATGTGCAGTAGAGGGACACTTCAATCAGGAATAACTTTCTCAGGACTTCCCTGGTGGTGCAGTGGTTAAGAATATGCTTCCACTGCAGGGGTTGTGGGTTTGATCTCTGGTTGGGGAACTAAGATCCTACAAGTTGTCCTTCTGTCACTTGGTCGTGTCCAGCTCTTTGTGATCCCTTAGACAGCAGCATGCCAGACTTCCCTGTCATTCACTGTCTCCTGGAGTTTGCTCAAACTCATGTCCACTAAATCAATGATGCCATCCAACCATCTCATCCCCCGTCACCCCCTTCTCCTGCTCTCAATCTTTCCCAGCACCAATGAGTCAGCTCTTTACATCAGATGGCCAAAGTATTGGAGCTTCAGCTTCAGCATCAGTCCTTTCAATGCATATTCAGGGATGACTTCCCTAGGATTGACTGGTTTGATCTCCCTACAGGCCGAGGGACTCTCAAGAGTCTTCTCCAATACCACAGTTTAAAAGCATCAGTTCTTCAACGCGCAGCCTTCTTTATCCATGACTTCTTTATGGTACATGACTACTGAAAAAACCATAGCTTTAACTGTATAGATCTTTGTCAACAAAGTGATGTCTCCTGGTGGCTCAGAGGGTAAAGTGTCTGCTTGGAATGCAGGAGACCTGGGTTCAATCCCTGGGTCAGGAAGATTCCCTGGAGAAGGAAATGGCAACCTACTCCAGTATTCTTGCCTGGAAAATCCCATGTACAGAGGAGCCTGGTGGGCTACAGTCCATGGGGTTGCAAAGAGTCAGACACAACCGAGCGACTTCACTTTCACTTTTCTAGCTTTGTCATAGCTTTCCTTCTAAGGAGCAAGCATCTTTTAATTTCATGGCTGCAGTCACCACCTGCAGTGATTTTGGAGCCCAGCAAAATAGTCTGTCACTCTTTCCATTGTTTCTCCATCTATTTGCCATGAGGTGACGAGACCAGATGCCATGTTCTTATTTTTCTGAATGTTGAGCTTTAAACCAGCTTTTCCACTCTCCCTTTCACTTTCATTAAGAAGCTCCTCAGTTCCTCTTCACTTTCGGCCATAAGGGAGGTGTCATCTGTATATCTGAGGTTGCTGATATTTCTCCTGGCAATCTTAATTTCAGTTTGTGCTTTATTCTGCCTGGTGTCTTGCATGATGTACTCTGCATGAAGTTACATAAGCAGAGTGACAATATACAGCCTTGAAATACTCCCTTTCCCAACTTTGAAACAGTCTGTTGTTCTGTGTCTGGTTCTAACTGTTGCTCCTTGACCTGCATACAGGTTTCTCGGGAGGCAGGTAGGCTAGTATGGTATTCCCATCTCTTTAAGAACTTTTCAGTTTGTTGTGATCCATGTAGTCAAAGGGTTTAGCATAGTCAATGAAGCAGAAGTTTTTCTGGAATTTTCTTTCTTTTTCTATAATTCAACAGATATTGGCAATTTGATTTCTGAACATCCATTGGATCATAGAAAAAGATACTACATGATGTGCAGCAAGAAAAATAAAATAAAAATTTTTGAACTTAATAAAGATGAAAATAAAATATATTGATTTAAATTATATGGGAGTGTAACATAAAAAAGGAAGTAACTGTCTCAGAAGAAATCATAATTGATTGGAGACCTACATAAATGATAGAGGTCGACCATGGAAGGAAAAAAAAAAAAAAAGAACTGGGAAAGTATTCCAAATAGAGGGAATATAATCCCCAAACTCAAAGTTAAGAGAGTTCAGTTTTGTCAAAGACAGACAGTTGGTATGGCTAGAGATGTGTATTTCACAAACAGTCTGGTTTGCATTCATAATAGAAAAAAGGAAGAATTATTACTACTATTTTATCAAGAAAGTATAAAAACTAAGTCTATGGGGGAGGGCAGAAGGAATTGGGAAATTGTGATTGACACATATACACTATTAATAGTATGTATAAAATAGATAACTAATAAGAACTTGCTGTAGAGCACAGGTGTGTGCATGTGTTCATCACTCAGTTGTGTCTGACTCTATATGACCCCATGGACTGTAGCCTTGCCAGACTCCTCTGTCCATGGAATTCTCCAGGCAACCATACTGGAGTGGGTTGCCATTCCCTTCACCAGGGGATGTTCTTGACCCAGGGATTGAACCGGTGTCTCCAGCATTGCAGGCAGATTCCTTATGGTCTCAGCCATCAGGGAGGTCAACTTAATGTACTGTAGTGACTTAAATGGAAGGAAATTAAAAAAAAAAAAGAGAGAGAGAGGTTATATGTATATATATAGCTGATTCACTTTGCTGTACAGTAGAATCTATTACAACACTGTATAGCAATTATACTTCGATAAAAATTAATAAAGAACAAACTAAGGCTATCTGAAACAAAGGACTGCTCCGAGGAAAGAAACTTCTATGTATTCCAAATATTTTCCAGGGCCATAATTCATGGGAATGAGATGATGAAAGTCATCTTGGCACTCTGGGAGGAGCTGCCTTCCCTGGTGAGCCACATGTGACAACATGGAAAGTCGCGTCAAAGTGATGGATTCCATCCACAACAGCAAGGTGGGTGCATTTTTAAAATTCTTCACTAATCAGGAAAATGTATTAATGTACCTTCTCATTACTGATTCCAAAAGTACTGATTAGACATCCACCATGTGCCAGGGCCTGTTAACTCTTGAGGATATAGTGATGAATAACAATTGTTAGGGCCATATGGAACTGATTTTAGTCAAGTCTGTCTAAACCATAGCATGTATAATTTTTGAAGTGGAGGGAAAAAAAAAACTTTTATTTTTGTGGATATTCCTAGGATACTTAGGGCATGTTAGTTGCTTAGTCATGTCTGATATTTTGCAACCCCAGGCACTGAGTTTAGTCCACTAGGACTGCAGTCTTCTCTGTCCATGGATTTCTTCAGGCAAGAATACTGTAGTGGGTAGCCATTCCCTTCTCCGGGAGATCTTTCCGACCCAGGGACTGAACTCACATCTCCCACACTGCAGACAGATTCTTTACTATCAGAGCCAACAAAGTGCTGCAGTGGGCAGCCATTCCCTTCAGAGATCTAAACAGGGAATCTGTGATTATTCAGGTCATTAACCACTGCAACACTAGTTAGGTGAGAATTTTGGCAAGACTAGGTCCACACTGGAGAAGGCAATGGCACCCCACTCCAGTACTCTTGCCTGGAAACTCCCATGGATGGAGGAGCCTGGTATGCTGTAGTCCATGGGGTCGCGAAGAGTCGGACACGACTGAAGCAACTTAGCAGCAGCAGCAGGTCCACATTACAGAGAAAAGTCTCCATGCTTGGAGACACTCTTGCTGCTTGGTTTCCCAAGCCAACAACTGACATTCAGTTTTCTGAAAAATCCATCCAAGAGGTTTATAATCAAAGCCAAATGGAATAAGTCAAAGAGATACAATATCCTTCACTTATCAAGACTCACAGACCCCATCTCTGGACCACCAAGTCCTAATAATTTTGTGCTCGTGTTCAGTCACTAAGTCATGTCAACTCTTTACACCCTCATGGACTGTAGCTCACCTGCTTCCTCAGTCCATGAGATTCTCCAAGCAAGAATCCTGGAGTGGGTTGCCAATTTCTTCTCTTGGGGATCTTCCTGACCCAGGGATCAAACCCATTAGGATATTCCATAGTAAATTGAACTTGCCTTGAATGATTTTGTGACATTTTTCAGAAAATAGAATTCAAGAAAATGTAATGATATGTTGATGGGAATGAAACAGAAGAAAGGAAAGGGAAAAAAATGCATCCCCTACAAAGTTTTTATTTACTGTTGAGTGAAAGTTATTTTTGTTAAAATGCAGACAGTTAACATTGTAAATATGTAATTAAGAGTATAACGGTGGTTTGTAATATCCTTGACATTTTTGTGTTGCTTGTTCGTTTTTTCACTATTTTCACAAGTGGCGGGAGTCCAAGCTGTTAGTACTTCTGCAAGTTTTTATAGGATAGCTAATCATAAATTGATCTGCCTTTTCCTTGGATTTCATATTCATGGGATTAAAATCATCTTGCTTTTAGTCTTGAATCAGTTGTGCTTAGCATGATACTGGCATGTAATGAAAAATAGATGTCTATTTTATGAATGAGTGAGTGCATGAGTGCATGGATAGATGGCTGTAGAATGCACAGGTGACCCAAGATCCAAAATATATGTGTTACTGATACAGATCTGGCTTCTAAGGAGGCTTTGTATCTTGTACCATTGCTCTCAGTCTTCAGTAAGTTCTTCAAAGATTCTTAGTAAAAAGGAAAAAATGAAACTCAGAAAAAGAGATGGGAGCTTAAATCACATGTTATATTTCTTTTTGGCCATACTGTGTTTTTAAGTCCCATGTCTCTTTTTCAAAACACCAAGCGTTTCTTCATTTATTTTTAATTAAGATATAATTGGCATAATGTACCGTAAGTTAAAAGTGTGCAACCTAATGATTTAATATATGTAGATACTACAAAGGGATTCCCTGGTAACTCAGCTGGTAAAGAATCTGCCTACAATGCAGGAGACCCCAGTTCAATTTCTGGGTCTGGAAGTTCTCCTGGAGAAGAGATAGGCTACCCTGTTGATTCAGATGGTAAAGAATCTGCCTGAAATGTGGAAGACCTGGGTTCCATCTCTGGGTTGGGAAAAGCCCCTGGAGGAGAGCATGGCAACCCACTCCAGTATTTTTGCCTGGGTAATCCTCATGGGCAGAGGACCCTGGGGGGCTACAGTCTATGAGGTCTTAAAGAATCGGGCATGAATGAGTGACTAAGCACAGCACAGCACAGCACAGCACAGCACAGCAGAATACTACAAAGTGTTTCCCTGCTGCCTCAGCAGTAAAGAAATCATCTGTCAATGCAGGAGGTGCAGGTTTGATTCCTGGGTGAGAAGATCTCCTGGAGAAGATAATGGCAACCCATCCAGTATTCTTGTCTGGAGAATCTGAGGAGCCTGGTGGGCTATATAGTCCATGGGGTGCAAGGAGTCAGACATAACTTAGCAACGAAACAACAACAACAACGATCTACTACAAAATGATTATCAGAGTAAGTTTAGTTAATATCCATCCACTCACCTAGTTACACTTAACATGCACCAAACATGTTTTGGCTCCCTAAAAATAAGACAGGGAGAGGAGAAAATGCAAATCAACCTGTGACTTTCTAAAGGAAACTGGTCTTTGATGTGCACACTGTTTCAATTTTCTGATATGTTAATTCTAAACACAGCCTGAAAAAGCAGCACAGAACTAAGCCTAATTCTGACCAGCAACCTGGTCAAGGCAGTGGTTGAACCAGACACCAATGCTGCCATGCACGAAACCATTTGGAATGGAGATGGAATGAGCCAAGCCTGTAATCACCCAGCTTTACACAGGGGAAACGTCATTTGAAACATGTGTGACCTCCTGTGTGTCAGCTATTTATTCCTTTTGTTTTCAGTCATCCAGAAAGTCAAAAGAATTAAGGGGATTAGAAGAAGAAAAACTCAGTGACTTTATACATCAACACGGGGGGCAGTCTTGAATGAAATCATTTCTGGGAAGTGACTGCATGAAATAGGACTGGGAAATGCAGCTTAAGGGGAGAAACACCTCAAGCTTGTGTCCACCATCTACTCTGAACCAACACATAACTGAAGACCACATACATTTCAGGATAAAAGTCCAGAGGAAATGCAAGTCAAATCCACACAAGTTTTATTTATTTTTAGTTGGAGGATAATTGCTTTATAATATTGTGTTGGTTTCTGCCATACATCGACATGAACCAACCATAGGTATATGTATGCCCCCTCCCTTTTGAACCTCCCTCCCACCTCCCACCCCATCCCACCCCCTATCCCATTCCATCCCTCTAGGTTGTCACAGAGCACCAGTTTGAGCTCCCTGCAGATCCTCATAGCTACAGAGGGATTTGGGAAGTGCATTTCTGGCAGGCAAGAGGCTCGATAGAACACTTTTGGAAGCATTTTGACAATATGAATCAAAAGCCTTAAAACTCCTTTGATCCATTAGTTTTTGGAAAGTATTCCTCAAAAATTATCTTATATGCAAACCTCATGTTCATGAATGTAGGTCAAAACTGGTGCATAATAAAAATTAGAAAATAATATAAATATTCTCTAACTTAGGAAGTCTAGAAAGTTCATCAGAATAGTATACACCCCTTAAGATTAGTTCTGCACAAAGTTGGGTAGTGTGAAGTGAACCATGCAAAATAGAAAAGTATAAGTGAAAATCAGGATGGGCCAGTCAACTTTGACTTGTTCATTAAATCATAAGGATATTGCACCCTCTGGAATGGAAAATTTGGGGTACCTTAATATGCAGTAGTCATTTGGGTGACTTACCAAACACTACTTTGTTAATGTTAAAATCAAGGTCATTGCAGTCTTCAGTTACTAGGGAATTGCTTTTTGTCCTAATATAGTGTGGCCAGGAAATGTGCAAGGGAGGAGAGCTTTTAATAGGGGCATAGATAAAGAAGACAAAGATTTTAGGCTAATTCTCACTATGCTTGTGGGGTGGGTGTGTCTTTCTGTCTGAGTGTTTGTTTCATCTTAATGTCCTAAATCAAAGTAAACAAATTTGGCTAAAAAAGTAAAGTCTAGAGAATCCTAAGCTGTGACTGCTTCTTTCTGTTTTATGATAAGGTTAAATGTGAGCAGCTCAGGTAGGGAAACACTAGCACATGCTGCCAATCACTAGAGGCCATGATTATTCTACTTTCTGGAAGAGGTTGGGATAAAACATTTACATTTCTTTTATGTCTCAGTTTCCCAATAGAAAAATAATGGCTCATAATACCTGCACTTCATAACTCTTTATGTTGATCATGGGGACCCAAGATATACTATGCAGAAGAAACTCATAAACTTAGTCATCCTGAAGCTCCATTAAAAGGAAAACTATACAGCATTTAAGTGCCAGAAATAAATAAGTTTAGTAACCACAATACAAGTATTAAATAAAAAAATTATTCATGTCAAAACTATAAGCTTGACATGTTCATCTATCCATTGTCCTACCACTTTCCTTACTTGATTTGTAAATTAGTATCTAAATAATATCGCCAGGCTTCCCTGGTGGCTCAGCAGTAAAGAATCTGCTTGCTGTCCTGCATGCAAAAGAGACACAGATGTGTATAGCAGACTTTTGGACTCAGAGGGAGAGGGAGAGGGTGTGATGATTTGGGAGAATGGCATTGAAACATGTATAATAACATGTAAGAATCGAAATGCCAGTCTATGTCTGATGCAGGATATGACACGCTTGGGGCTGACGCACGGGGATGACCCAGAGAGATGTTGTGGGGAGGGAGGTGGGAGGGGGGTTCATGTTTGGGAACGCATGTACACCTGTGGTGGATTCATGTCAATCTATGCCAAAACCAATACAGAATTGTAAAGTAAAAATTAAAAATAAATAAATAAATTAAAAAAAAAAAAAAAGAATCTGCTTGCAATGAAGGAAACGCAGGTTCAGTCCCTAGGTGGGGAAGATCCTCTGAGGAAGGAAATGGCAACCCAGTCCAGTATCTTTGATGGGAAATTAGATGGACAGAGGAGCCTGGCCAGCTACAGTCCATGGGGTTGCAAAAAAGTCAGACATGGCTTAGTGACTAAACAATATCAACAATAACAAACACTACTCTAACTCTATCACTACATGAGACACACAATATCTTGCTGTATTTCTTTGCTGATCTTAGTGTTTCAATTCAGTCCAGTCCCTCAGCTGTGTGGCATGGACACCACATGCCAGGCCTCCCTGTCCATCACCAACTCCCAGAGCTTGCTCAAACTCATGTCCATCAAGTCGGTGATGCCATCCAACCATCTCAGCCTCTGTCATCCCCTCCTCCTCCTGCCTTCAATCTTTACCAAAATCAGGGTCTTTTCTAATGAATCAGTTCTTCTCATCAGGTGGCCAAAATATTGGAGTTTCAGCTTCAACATCAGTCCTTCCAGTGAATCTTCAGGACTGATTTCCTTTAGGATTGACTGGTTTGGTTTCCTTGCAGTCCAAGGGACTCTCAAGAGTCTTCTCCAACACCACAGTTCAAATGCATCAGTTCTTCAGCACTCAGCTTTCTTTATGGTCCAACTCTCACATCTGTACATGACTACAAAAAAACACATAGATTTGACTATATGGGCCTTTGTCAGCAAAGTAATGTCTCTGCTTTTTTTTTTTTTACTTTATTTTACTTTACAATACTGTATTGGTTTTGCCATACATTAACATATATCCACCACCGGTGTACATGAGTTCCCAAACATGAACCCCCTCCCACCCCATATCATCTCTCTGGATCATCCCCATGCACCAGCCCCAAGCATCCTGTATCCTGCATCAAACTTAGACTGGTGATTAGTTTCTTACATGCTAGTATACAAGTTTCAATGCCATTCTCCCAAATCATCCCACCCTCTCCCTCTCCCTCTGAGTCCAAAAGTCCGCTCTACACATCTGTGTCTCTTTTGCTGTCTAGCATACAGGGTCATCATTACCATCTTTCTAAATTCCATATATATGTGTTAGTATACTGTATTGGTGTTCTTCTTTCTGGCTTACTTCGCTCTGTATAATCGGCTCCAGTTTCATCCACCTCATTAGAACTGATTCAAATGTATTCTTTTTAATGGCTGAGTAATACTCCATTGTGTATATGTACCACAGCTTTCTTATCCATTCATCTGCTGATGGACATCTAGGTTGTTTCCATGTCCTGGCTACTATAAACAGTGCTGCAATGAACATTGGGGTACATGTGTCTCTTTCAATTCTGGTTTCCTTGGTGTGTATGCCCAGCAGTGGGATTTCTGGGTCATTGCTGTCTCTGCTTTTTAATATGCTGTCTAGGTTGGTCAGGCTTTTCTTCCAAGGAGCAAACATCTTTGAATTTCATGAATGCAGTAATCATGTGCAGTTATTTTGGAGCCCAAGAAAATAAAGTCTGTCACTGTTTCCATTGTTTCCCCATCTATTTGCCACGAAATGATAGGACTGGGTGCCATGATCTTAGTTTTTGAAATGTTGAGTTTTAAGCCAACTTTTTCACTCTGCTCTTTCACCCTCATCAAGAGACTCTTTAGTTCCTCTTCGCTTTCTGTCATTAGAGTGGTATCATATACATATCAACTTCCCTGGTGGTTCAGATGCTAAAGCA
The DNA here is from genome assembly GCF_014754425.2 of Oryx dammah. Taxonomy (NCBI): domain Eukaryota; kingdom Metazoa; phylum Chordata; class Mammalia; order Artiodactyla; family Bovidae; genus Oryx; species Oryx dammah. The sequence goes on from NW_024070200.1 coordinate 50,900,053, forward strand.
TCTGCCTACAATGAAGCAGACCTGGGTTCAATTTCTGGGTGGGGAAGATGGAATTCCAGTTGAGCTATTTCAAATCCTGAAAGATGATGCTGTGAAAGTGCTTCACTCAATTTGGAAAACTCAGCAGTGGCCACAGGACTGGAAAAGATCAGTCTTCATTCTAATCCCAAAGACCGGCAATGCCGAAGAATGCTCAAACTACCGCACAATTGTAATCATTTCACATGCTAGTAAAGTAATGCTCAAAATTCTCCAAGCCAGGCTTCAGCAATACGTGAACCTTGAACTCCCTGATGTTCAAGCTGGTTTTAGAAAAGGCAGAGGAACCAGAGATCAAATTGCCAACATCTGCTGGATCATGGAAAAAGCAAGAGAGTTCCAGAAAAACATCTACTTCTGCTTTATTGACTATGGCAAAGCCTTTGGCTGTGTGGATCACAATAAACTGGAAAATTCTGAAAGAGATGGGAATAGCAAACCACCTGACCTGCCTCTTGAAAAACCTATACGCAGGTCAGGAAGCAACAGTTAGAACTGGACATGGAACAACAGACTGGTTGCAAACAGGAAAAGAAGTATGACAAGGCTGTATATTGTCACCCTGCTTATTCAACTTCTATGCAGAGTACATCATGAGAAACACTGGGCTGGAAGAAGCACAAGCTGGAATCAAGATTGCTGGGAGAAATATCAATAACCTCAGATATGCAGATGACACCACCCTTATGGCAGAAAGTGAAGAGGAACTAAAAAGCCTCTTGATGAAAGTGAAAGTGGAGGGTGAAAAAGTTGGCTTAAGACTCAATATTTGGAAAACAAAGATCATGGCATCTGGTCCCATCACTTCATTCGATATAGATGGGGAAACAGTGGAAACAGTGGCAGACTTTATTTTTTTGGGCTCCAAAATCACTGCAGATGGTGATTGCAGCCATGAAATTAAAAGACGCTTACTCCTTGGAAGGAAGGTTATGGCCAACCTAGATGGCATATTCAAAAGCAAAGACATTACTTTGCCAACAAAGGTCCATCTAGTCAAGGCTATGGTTTTTCCAGTAGTCATGTATGGATATGAGAGTTGGACTGTGAAGAAAGCTGAGTGGGGAAGAATTGATGCTTTTGAACTGTGGTGTTGGAGAAGACTCTTGAGAGTCCTTTGGACTGCAAGGAGATCCAACCAGTCCATTCTAAAGGAGATCAGTCTTGGGTGTTCTTTGGAAGGAATGATGCTGAAGCTGAAACTCCAGTACTTTGGCCACCTCATAGGAAGAGTTGACTGATTGGAAAAGACTCTGATGCTAGGAGGGATTGGGGGCAGGAGGAGAAGGAAATGACAGAGGATGAGATGGCTTGATGGCATCACCAACAAAATGGACGTGTTTCAGTGAACTCCGGGAGTTGGTGATGGACAGGGAGGCCTGGCGTGCTGCAACTCATGGGGTCGCAAAGAGTTGGACACGACTGAGCAACTGAACTGAACTGAACTGATTTACATATCTGAGGTTATTGATATTTCTCTCAGCAATCTTGATTCCAGCTTGTGCTTCATCCAGCCCAGAATTTTGCATGACGTACTCTGTATATAAATTAAATAAACAAGGTGACAATGTACAGTCTTGAAGTACTCCTTTCCCATTTTGGAACCAGTTCATTGTTCCATGTCCAGTTCTAACTGTTGCTTCCTGACCTGCATACAGATTTCTCAGGAGGCAGCTCAAGTCGTCTGGTATCCCCATCTCTTTTAAGAATTTTCCACAGTTTGTTGTGATCCACACAGTCAAGGGCTTTTGTGTAGTCAGTGAAGTAGAAGTAGGTATTTTTCTGGAATTTCTTGCTTTTTCTATGATACAGTGGATCATAGAATTTGATCTCTGTTTTTTCTGCCATTTCCAAGTCCAGTTTGTACATATGAAAGTTCTTGGTTCATGTATCATTGAAGCCTAGCTTGGAGAATTTTGAACATTACTCTGTTAGCATGTAAGATGAGTGAATTGTATGGTAGTTTGAACAGTCTTTGGCATTGCCTTTCTTTAGCATTGGAATGAAAACTGACTTTTTCCAGGCCTGTGGCCACTGTTGAGTTTTCCAGATTTGCTGGCATATTAAGTACAGCATTTTAACAGCATCATCTTTTAGGATTTGAAATAGCTCAGCTTGAATTCCATCACCTCAACTAGCTTTGTTCATAGTGATGCTTCGTAAGATCCACTTGACTTCTCATTCCAGGATATCTGGCTCTAGGTGAGTAATCACACCATTGTTGTTATCTGTGTCATAAAGATGTTTTTTGTATTATTCTTCTGTTTATTCTTGATACCTCTTCTTAATATCTTCTGCTTCTGTTAGGTCCATACCATTTCTGTCCTTTATCGAGCCCATCTTTGCATGAAATGTTCCCTTGGTATCTCTAATTTTCTTGAAGAGATCTCTAGTCTTTCCCATTCTATTGTTTTCCTCTACTTCTTTGCACTGATCATAGAGGAAGGCTTTCTTATCTCTCCTTGCTGTTCTTTGGAACTCTGCATTCAGATGGATATATCTTAATGTTTATAAGTTATCAATTCATTCACTTTTAAGTAATTCATGAACCTTTCATCCAGTAGTTTTAGCAGCCATGATTGATTGTTGTCTATATTTATTACACTAATGAGTGGCTAAATCTGATATAGTAAATTCCCTATATATGAAGGAGTTCCATCCTGAGAACGTATTTGTAAGTCCAATTTGTTCGTAAGTATAACAAAGTTAGCCTAGATACCCAACTAACACAATCGGCTATACAGTACTGTACTGTAACAGGTTTGTAATGCTTTCTGCACAAATGATGCATAAAAAACAAACACAAAAAATAGAGAAAACATTTCTAATCAGACAGTACACTACCTTGAACAGTACAGTAGTACAGTTCAACAGCTGACATATAAGGGCTGACATGCACATTTGCATCTATGAATGTTTGCAACTTGAAGGTTCATATGTATTCTGTCATTACCTCTACTCTTAAGAACGTGGGATTCTTCTATAAAGAACTTTTACTCTTCTGCTGTTAAATTATCTTGAAACATAATTGGTATGGGAAAGGCAGGTTAGATGCTTGATTTTACTCCCTTGGGTTTCTCTTGTGGCTCAGCTGGTAAAGAATCTGCCTGTAATGTGAGAGACCTGAGTTCGATCCCTGGCTTGGGAAGATCCCCTGGAGAAGGGAAAGGCTACCCATGCCAGTATTCTGGCCTGGAGAATTCCATGAACAGTATAGTCCATGGGGTTGGAAAGAGTCAGACACGACTGAGTGACTTTCACTTTACTCTTTTACTTTTTCTTTAAACTGGTTTTGAGAATGAGTTTATGCCTTGACAGTTTCCTAAAGTGATTACTGAGATTTATTTTTGTGTCACTGTGAACTTAAGGGTGATGAGCTCTTTCGGTGCTCTAAATGTTCATTATTTTTTTTAGTAAGATACTTGTCACAGTGGTGCTTATGACCCTTTTGGGTATAATCCAGGTAGGCATTGATAACTTTCTTGTTTTCTGGTATATATAGATTACACTATATATAACAATATATTAAAATAATCATATACCATAATGCCAAAGAATGCTCAAAGTACCGCACAATTACACTCATCTCACACGCTAGTAAAGTAATGCTCAAAATTCTCCAAGCCAGGCTTCAGCAATACATGAGTCATGAACTTTCAGATGTTCAAGCTGGTTTTAGAAAAGGCAGAGGGACCAGAGATCAAATTGCCAACATCCTCTGGATCATCGAAAAAGCAAGAGAGTTCCAGAAAAACATCTATTTCTGCTTTATTAAATATGCCAAAGCCTTTGACTGTGTGGATCAAATAAACTGTGGAAAACTCTGAAAGAGATGGGAATACCAGACCACCTGACCTGCCTCTTGAGAAACCTATATGCAGGTCAGGAAGCAACAGTTAGAACTGGACATGGAACAACAGACTGGTTCCAAATAGGAAAAGGAGTATGTCAAGGCTGTATATTGTCACCCTGCTTATTTAACTTATATGCAGAGTATATCATGAGAAATGCTGGGCTGGAAGAAGCACAAACTGGAATCAAGATTGCTAGGAGAAATATCAATAACCTCAGATATGCAGATGACACCACCCTTATGGCAGAAAGTGAGGAGGAACTAAAAAGCCTCTTGATGAAAGTGAAAGTGGAGAGTGAAAAAGTTGGCTTAAAGCTCAACATTCAGAAAACTAAGATCATGGCATCTGGTCCCATCACTTCATGGGAAATAGATGGGGAAACAGTGGAAACAGTGTCAGGCTTCATTTTTTTAGACTGCAGATGGTGATTGCAGCCATGAAATTAAAAGATGCTTACTCCTTGGAAGGAAAGTTATGACCAACCTAGATAGCATATTCAAAAGCAGAGACATTACTTTGCCCAAAAAGGTCTATCTAGTCAAGGCTATGGTTTTTCCAGTGGTCATGTATGGATGTGAGAGTTGGACTGTGAAGAAAGCTGAGCGCCGAAGAGTTGATGATTTTAAACTGTGGTGTTGGAGAAGACTCTTGAGAGTCCTTTGGACTGCAAGGAGATCCAACCAGTCCATTCTAAAGGAGATCAGTCCTGGGTGTTCTTTGGAAGGAATGATGCTGAAGCTGAAACTCTAGTACTTTGGCCACCTCATGGGAAGAGTAGACTGATTGGAAAAGACTCTGATGCTGGGAGGGATTGGGGGTAGGAGGGAAAGGGGACGACAGAGATTGAGATAGCTGGATGGCATCACTGACTCTGGACGTGAGTTTGAGTGAACTCCGGGAGATGGTGATGGACATGGAGGCCTGGCGTGCTGCAATTCATGGGGTCGCAAATAGTTGGACACTACTGACTGAGTGAACTGAACTGAACTGAACTGATACCATAATCAGTGAGAATTATTCCAGGTATGCAAGGATGATTTAAGCATATTTCTATAGCATAATAAAACTAGGTATGCCTGTTTAGATAAGGGGATAGATGATAGATAATATAGAAATATAGATACATCATATACATTTATAACAAAATATGAATTACATCCATATTTATATTAAACCGAGCTCCTAATTCAATATTTTTGTATACTTAAGGGCAAATTTTATATATCAACTTGGTAGACCATGGTACACAATGATTTGTTCAAACACTGGTTTAGAGGTTTGTTGTGAAGGTATTCACAAAGATGCAATTAACACCTAAATCATTAAACTTTGAGTAAAGCAGATTACCCCTCCATCATGCCAGTGGATCCCATGCAATCAATTGAAAGCCTTAAGTGAGAAAACTGAGGTTTTTCAAAGAGCAATGGATTCTGCCTGCAACCTGCTTTGAGAATCATGACTGTATCATCAACTCTTCCTTGAGTCTCCAGCCTCTCACACTTCCCTGCAGATTGTGGACTTTCTACTCTCTGTAACTGTGTGAGCCAATTCCTTAAAATGAACCAGTCTCTCTGTCTCTGTCCATCTATCTATCTATCTCATATAAATCATTATTCCTTTTTGTCTAGCTTCTAACAGCTCTGTTCTATGAAGATTTCATGACATATTTTATTTCACCAGTTCCAATAATATCCATTGGAGTATCTAAGTAGTTTTCAGTCATTTGATATATGAAACTGCTGCAATAAATGGTCTTGTGCATACTTTATTTCATATTCTTGTCAGCATATTTTAGGAGTCAATTTTTAGAAGAGAAATCCTGGTTCATATGATTTTTTTCTAGGTATTTCCCAAGAATTTTAAGAATCACTATAAAGAATGGTTTTCAGTCACCTCTATTTGAGTATGCTTTATACTTTAAGTCATACTTTGAATCTGAAACAAAAGCCATTTTGTGTGTATCAAATGTAGCACTGTATATCTGAAGGGTTCAGATGAGAAAATGAAGAATTCAAAAGTAAAGTTGCATCCCAAAGGGTAAGAGTTAGTTAGCACAGAAAAGGAAGGAAATGTTTGCAATGAAAATCATGTGTACAGAGAAGCAATAAGAATGAGGGTTATAATTTAACTGGAGGTAGATCTGAACATCTGTGAAGAGAAAGCCCATTTCTTGGAGAAATGAACTAAGAGAAGATAAGCTGAAAGTCTGTTTAAAACAAACGCCCCCAAACCAATAAACAACATTTTCTTCTGCCTCCATCTAATGTGTTCATTGAGAACAACCAACTGTTTCTGTGGCTAGAGTAACTGACATATAATTGGATTGCAAAATCCTATATTTCATGCTAATTTATTCAAAAAGAAGATGATTAGACAAGGAACTGTGGGAGTTGGTAAGATGCCCTAATATGCCTGTATGACTCAAGAGGAAGGGACAGAATATGAAGAACTGGAGTCATTGGAAAGCAGTAGGGTTTAGAGAGCATGAAGGAAAATTGGGAAAAGAATACCTAGTTTTTATAACACAGCTTGGTGACACTTTAACTCTTCATTTGATTCTGTAAAATATATTTCATATTTCACATGATCCCTGGATCTATAAATACTTCAGTGTTGCAACTTGAAACAATTTTCTGTAGTCTTATTTCAGTAACTATCCCAAATCCTGTCCATAAAATGTTCTTGAACATCTATCTAGCCAATAAAAGGGTCCAAGAAAGGCCAGCATATATGCATTTTCTTTACGAATTTCCAGGTTCCCCTCTCCTCCACTATCTCCCAGAGTTTGTTCAGATTCAGTCTTTGAGTTGGTGATGCTATCTAACCATCTCATTCTCTTCTATCCCCTTTCTCCTTTTGTAGCCAGTCTCTCCCAGCCATCAGGGTCTTTTCCAATGAGCTGGCTCTTTGCATCAGGTGGCCAAAGTATTGGAACTTCACCTTAAGAATCAGTCCTTCCAATGAATATTCAAGGTTGACTTTCTTTTGGACTGACTGCTTTGATCTCCTTGCTGTCCAAGGTATTCTCAAGAGTCTTCTCCAGCACCACAATTCAAAAGCATGAATTCTTCTGCATACAGCCTTCTTTATGGTCTGACTCTCACATCTGTGTGTAACTACTTAAAAAATCATAGCCTGAGATATAGTAGGTAGGTGATCAATAAAAATGGGTCGAATGAATGATTGAATCAATTGATTTAAATAACATATTAACTAGCAGATCTATATGTCCTTGTAAGAGCCTGATCAATTGGTTAACTTTTGCTGAGTGATTCATGGACTTGGCACACATCAGGATCTCCTTAAACATCCCAGGGGTGAGTATGACCCTCACCTCAATCTTCTTCTTTGGACCTAAGTGTTCCAGGAGGAATCCACTGGGCTTACTAAACTCAGTCTGGTTGATATTTCTTTTTATGAGGGCCATCACACTGCATCTTTTGGTATTTTTCATTCCCAAGATTGTAAATATTTTGAGGCACACATTTTATTTCTTCACGTACCACCTTATGTCCCAATTGTTGTCAAAAACAAATGTGGAGAGTCCTTTGGCTTTGGGTCTTTATTCGTTCATCAGTATGGGGAAGTGAAGAAACAACAAACCAGGCTGATGGAAACATTCAGCTTCTTCATGTTTCTACAGCCTTAGTTTCTGCCTTCTTTGTATTTCCTTTCTCAGATGATATCTGCATGGACTAAATGTTTGTGTTCCCCCAAATTTCAAAGGAGGTTAAACTAGTCCATCCTAAAGGAAATCAACCCTGAATATTCATTGGAAGGACTGATGCTGAAGCTGAAGCTCCAATACTTTGGCCACCTGATGCGAAGAGCCAACTCGTTGGAAAAGACTCTGATGCTGGGAAAGATTGAAAGCAGCAGGAGAAGGGGACAGAGGCTGAGATGGTTGGATAGCATCACTAACTCAATGGACATGAGTTTGAGCAAACTCTGGGAGATGGTGAGAGATAGAGAAGCCTGGCATTTTACAGTCCATGGGGTTGCAGTCAGACATGATTTAGCAACTGAACAACAAAAATTTCATTTGTTAAGATCCTAAAACCCACTGTGATGGCATTTGGAAGTGATACCTTTGGGAGATAATTAGGTTTAGATTAGGTCATGAGTGTGAGATCCTTATGGTAGGCTTAAATCTCTGATAAAATAAGGATTTCTCTCTTAGTCACTGGAGGATATACCAAGGAGGTAACCATCTGCAAAGCAGAAACAAGCTCTTGCCAGAACCCACCCATCCTGCCATCCTGATATTAGAACTCTACAGTGGAAATATAGCTTTATTCTTTAAGTTTCCAGTCTATAATATTTTGTTATAGCTGCTGAACTGACCGGGACAATACCTTAATATTTCACTGGCTTTCAATGATACTTTAATCTCAGAATGGCTTCACCAAACCTTTCTTCCTGAGACCCTGCTTTGTCCTCTATAATGTGAAGTCCAGCTCATCGAAAATAACTCCCTTTATGAAGTCTCCTTTCTCCAGTAAAGAGGTCCAAAAGTACAATTAGGGTGAAATAGCTGTTGGGTTCCATTGTTCATTTACATTTGAAGCCCGAACGTGTGTCATACATTTGTGGAGACCTTTGGGCTAAATGACCCCCATCGCCTCAATCCCCACCTACCTTCCCATCTCTGTAGGAGTGAATATTTTATGCCATTTTACAAATGCCTCTGACAAGCTAAAATTAGCAATAAAACTGTCTTCAATTACCTGCTTAAAAATAGTGCCTGAGTTTCCCTCATGCTGTTATAAAGTCACTTTAACATGCTAAACAGATCTCACACATTAAAGTGAAAAGAGCACACACTAAGAGTCAAATAGAAATAGGGGTTCATTCATGAATTCATCACCTCTGGTTCCCATACCCTTTTACTGTTACTGACAGTTTTTCTGGCTACCCTTCCCCTTTCAACTTTGCCTCTTTCCTCTCCTCCTTATTTGCACTTTAATGCTTATTCTAGGTTCTCTACTGAGAATCTGCCTGCCAATGCAGGTAATGCGAGTTCGATCCCTGGATCAGGAAGATACCTTGGAGAAGGAAATGGCAACCCAGTCCAGTTTTCTTGCCTGGGGAATCCCATGGAGAGAGGAGCCTGGCAGGTGCTAAAGTCCATGTGGTCACAAAAGAGTCAGACACGATTCAGCAACTAAACAACAGCCACTGTCTCCTTAGATGTTTTATTCAAGTCCATGCTTTCATGATCACTTACATGCCAATGAGAGTCAAGTATACTCCCTCAAGCCTGGACGGCTCCTAAGGCTTTTGACCTAAGCACAAGTACTTAGATGTTTCAAGAGTTCCACAACTGAGCACAACATATCCACCCACCAAACATGTTTCTCCTCCAGCATCCTGTGTCTTGATCTCCTGTGGCTAACTGGTAAAGAATCTGCCTGCCAACGCAGGAGATGCTGGAGATGTGGGTTCAATCCCTTGCTTGGGAAGATCCCCTGGAGGAGGCAATGGCAACCCACTACAGTATTCTGGCCTGGGAAATCCCACGGACAGAGGAGCCTAGAGGACTGCAGCCCATGGGGTTGCAAAGAGTCAGATACAACTGAGCATGCACACATGCATCCCTTGTCTTAGTGAGTGGCAGCACCTGTGTTTCATGTCAGAAATCTAGGAGATGTTGTTGTAAATTATATTTCTTTCTTCCTACCCATATCCCACCTACCATAAGTCCTATCAGTTTTGCAGCTTTGTCTCCCAAATCTCTCTTTCTCTCTCTTTTTTTCAACTATCCTATACCAAGCTACAATTATTTCACTTGGACTATGGCAATAGCCTCCAAGTTATTTCATCCATGAGAATTCTACTCACTCCTTCAGCCTATCTTTTGCACTGTAACTTAGAGGGAACTTTTAAAGCACAAATCACTTATGCCCCACTTCTCAAACTCCATTTTAAAAATAAAACTTCAAAAGCATCTCTTTTTGCTTTTAGGGTAAGATCAGTTCAGTTCAGTCACTCAGTCATGTCCGACTCTTTGCGACCCCATGAACGCAGCAGGCCTCCCTGTCCATCACCAACTGCCGAAGTCTACCGAAACCCATGTCCATGTCGGTGATGCCATACAACCATCTCATCCTCTGTCATCTCCTTCTCCTCCTGCCCTCAGTCTTTCCCAGCATCAGGGTCTTTTCAAATGAGTCAGCTTTTCTCATCAGGTGGCCAAAATATTGGAGTTTCAGCTTCAACATCAGTTTCATTGTCCTTCCAATGAACACCCAGGCCTGATCTCCTTTAGGATTGACTAGCTGGATCTCCTTGCAGTCCAAGGGACTCTCTAGAGTCTTCTCTAACACCACAGTTCAAAAGCATCACTTCTTCAGCACTCAGCTTTCTTTATAGTCCAACTCTCACATCCATACATGACCACTGGAAAAACCATAGCCTTGATTAGATGGACACTGTGGACAAAGTAATAAAGACCAAGGCCTATTCTGGACCATGCCTCTTTTTCCATTTCCCTTTTTTATCCTTTCTCCTCTTATGTGTACTCTTGCTATAGTGCTTTTGGTTTGTTTTTAGAATTTGTTGCTTTTTTTCTTTTTTCTTTTTTTTTGCCATCCTACTTCCTACCACAGGATGCTTGCATATGCCATTATTCCCTTTCATATGGAAATTCCTTCTGTGTTCTCTTGACCTATTAAATCAAGGCCTTGCTTCTTATAGATGGAAAAGTGATTTAATATACATCACAATCATATGTATAAATAAACAAAAATTATCATTAAAGTGCTTTTTAGAAAGTGAAAAATTAAAAATATAAATATGCACTAATATTGGCATAACTGGACAAGTTACAATGCAACCTATGTTGGAATAGTATACAGTCATAAAAATTAGAATATACTTATTAACAAGTTGAATAAGAAGAATGCACACTTATACAGAAACAAAATTCTAATTCCCTTAAACTCAAACAAATATGTGTTTTTGTATGTTTCAGTACATTTACACAGAGAGAAAAGTTGTGGATATATATCCACATATATGTAAATATATGTAAATAACATTATTGAAATGAAATCATAGTTGACTTTTATTTCCACACTTTTGCTTTCTATATTTTGCATATCAACTATGTATTGCTATAGTCTTTATAAACATCAACCTTTGAAGTTGTTTTATAAAATGTAGATTTTTAAGTAAGTTTTAAGAGATTAGTGCCAGAGGTGTTGGACAGGGAAAGAATGATGAGTCAATGTCCCACTTCTTTACACAGGTGTAAAAATGATTTGGGACTCTACATGGCAGTTTGGACAAGTATGGCAGTTTTATCATGGATATGATTATTATTTTAATCCACATCCCTACCCTTTCTGAAATAAACATCAGGGAGCCTACTTATGGATCATCCTAACTATAATAAAAAATGATGGCTTTTTAAAATAGGACAAATAAAAGGAAAACTACAAGTTGACTCTTTCCTACTTTGGGCTAAATTCTTCTCTTAGCTGTATGATAACCAATAAACTTTGACCCTATAGGAGACAAAGTCTATCTTTTGAAACTAGATTTTAAAAAGCAAGGTATGTGTTATTTCTGCCAAGATGTGGACAGGATTTGTAATATTAGAAGAAGAGAAAGAGATAGATAGATGGAGAATATTAACATCCTTTTTTTAAGTCTTTAACTTATGACCAAAATTAATCATAAAGCCTTTGGCCTTTGTAAAACCATACAAATATTTGAATGAACAATAGAAGTTAAAAATAGAAAGTAAAAAAAAAAAAAAAAGTTCAGAGATGTAATAAACTTTTGTCAGGAAATTAGCCACGGTGAATTTTTAGCAGGGACCACTGAGCAACCCAGCTGGTGCTAGTGGTACAGAACCTTCCTGCCAAAGCAAGAGACAAAAGAGGTGTGGGCTTGATCCCTGGGTTAGGAAGATCCCCTGGAGCAGGCCATGGCAATCTACTCCAGTATTCTTGCCTGGAGAATCCCATGGACAGAGGAGCCTGCCAGGCTACAGTCCTTAGGTTCACAAAGAGTAGGACAGGACTGAGCAACTTAGCACCCACTTACTGAGCAACCAGTCTTCACAATCAGAGAGACTCAGGTTTGAAATATGGCCCTTCTATTTCTTGTGAAAATTTGGACCAGTTACTTAACGTATTTCTCTATGCCTCCATTCTATGTAACACTTATCATGAAGAGTTTTTTTAAACATGAGAAATACTGTCTGCAACACAGATGAGTATTTAATCACAATAATTTTTAACATAGGGCTTTTACCTTAATCCAAACTTGATTGTTTAATGTTTAGGACTGAATTTTGCTGGACACAGGAAATAATGATATGCCCTCCTTATCATATTTTACAACTTGAAACCCATGAACATCAACAATAACATAGAACTCTATAAGGCCAATGAGAAAGTTTGAGTTTATATTAAAGTTGTCTGGAGGGTAGGCAGGTGGCTCAGTCCTCTAGTTATTGAAAATCCATCCTTAGTTTAAGCTGGACAACCAAAGAAACATGGCTCTCTCTCTTCCCCACTTCTTTTCTCACCATCCATTCTTACAATGAGGCCTTTAAATGAAGGGCTATTTAGCATTACAGTCAATGTTTCCTTTGAGAAATAATAAAGAAGCATTCTAACAAAAGTTGTTGCTGTAATTTTTGTAAATAACATGTTGAGAACCAAGTCTGAATCAATCCAAATTTTATCTATTCCTCTCTGATCTCAGCACCAGGATTATTCATACTTCTGATTAATGAGTTTGCTTTCATCTTGTAGACAAACACGTAGTTGCTCATTTCCCCCACTTTCCTTGCTATTGCAAAAAACAGTGAAACATGCTAGAAAGAGTGCTGGACATTTGAAACACATTTTCTGAATTTACCTTTCTCCTGGGCTCATTGAATTTGTTCTTTCATTGGAAGGACCAATGCTAAAGCTGAAGCTCCAATACTTTGGCCACCTGATGCGAAGAGCTGACTCATTGGAAAAGATCCCGATGCTGGGAAAGATGGAGGGCAGGAGGAGAAGGGGATGACAGAGGATGAGATGATTGGGTGGCATCACTGACTCAATGGAGGTGAGTTTGAGCAAGCTCCAGCAGATGGTGAAGGACGGGGAAGCCTGTCATGCTATAGTCCATGGAATCGCAAAGAGTCAGACATGACTTAATGACTGAAGAACAACGTTTTTTTTGTAAATTTCACATTTCCTCTGCACTTCCTTGTAAGCCATCTTAAGGCAGTTTTTTAGGAAACAGTGACGAAAGAGAACAGAAAGAGAGGGAGGGAAGAAATAAGAATGGAAGCAAGCAAAGAAGGAAAACATAAATAAATGGTCAGTGTCTATTTCACTCATGTTTGTGGCAGAGCTGCAATGAAAAATTTTGATTGTAATAAATTGAGAATTGGAAAATAGATATTCAAGAAAAATGTAAAGTTATATGACGTAAAGTCACCACTTCGGAAATGGGTTCCCAACAAGGTTATAAGTCTTTCTTAAGTGAATGAATAGCAGCACTAAAGCCAGAGCTTGGACCTTTCCATAGTTAACTGCTAACACAGTTCAGAAGCAGCAAAAGCAAATCTTTGTTTCGCAGTCTGTTGTAGTCTCATTGCTTGTGAGTATCTCATTATTTTCTGCAACCTAAAGTAGGTATGGATGGCAAAGATTTAGACTTGTCAGTCTTAAAGTCTGCAGCGTCTTTTGCCAGTCTAAAAGTCTGCACAGGTTCTGATGCTCCAACAGAGAGGAAAGAGCCAGCACACAAGCAAGCAAATAAAAGATACTAGATCAAAAAGATATGTTTAAAGACAGTACATACACCAGCCCCAGGGTACTTCAAATATTTATAATTCTCTACATATTTAATCTTTAAGAGTTCTTGAGATGCTATGTTCAGAATGTGATAGTAACATACTCAGCTTAGTGCTGATCCGATCAAAGTTGCTGAAGAAACAAGAGACAGTGAGAGATGAAGGAAATACATGAAAAAGACAAAATAATCAGAACTCCTACGGCAGTCCACATGACTAAATTCACAGAATGACAGAATTAAAGGGGACCTTGGAAATCCCCTCCCTGTGTTTCACAAAGAGAACACTAGGACATAGGGAGATTTCCCAGCATGGCCATATTATTCAGAACTAGGTATCTTTGGAGTAAAAGCACAGTGTTTTCCAATGAGATGAACACATATAATGGTTTGCCAAAAATCAGAGAATATTAACTCAAATGACACAGGTCAGCCACAATATGGACTAGAGTAGCACATAACATCATATACTTCAAGGGGTGATACTAGTTACATTATTATTAGTAAAAATGTCAGCTATCAATCAATATATAATTATTATGGGTTCATCTTTGTGCCACACTAGAAGGAATGAAGCGGCTTCCTTGGTGACTCTGCAGTAAAGAATCCACCTGCAGTGCAGGAGACCTGGGTTCGATCCCTGGGTTGGGAAGATCCCCTGGAGGAGGGCATGGCAACCCACTCCAGTATTCTTGCCTGGAGAATCCCATAGACAGAGGAGCCTGGTGGGCTATGGTCCATAGGGTCGCAAAGAGTTGGACATGACTGAAGCGACTGAGCACAGCACACAAAAAAGGAATGAAGAAAGCATAGAAGAAGCATTTCATAAGGACACCATCACTGGCTTCAGTGAACTTCCATTTTAATTGGGAAAAGAGAAAAATCACTGAAAAAAAACACAACAAAAGATTCATGGTTGTCCAACAATGTGCAGGTTTTATGGACTAAGATCTTGTAACACTCTTGGTTATGCTACAGTGCCTCTTGTCTCAGCTCAGTTCAGTCTCAGTTGTCTCTGACTCTTTGTGCCCCCATGGATTGCAGCACTCCAGGCTTCCCTCTCATTCACTATCTCCCAGAGCTTGCTCAAACTCTGGGAGTCAGTGATGCCATCCAACCATCTCATCCTCTGCCATCCCCTTCTCCTCCTGCCTTTTATCTTTTCCAGCATCAGGGTCTTTTCTAATGAGTCAGTTCTTCACATCAGGTAGCCAAATACTGGTGTTTCAATATTCCAATGAATATTCAGGACTGATTTCCTTTAAGATGGACTGGTTGGATCTCCTTGAAGTCCAAGGGACTTTCAAGAGTCTTCTCCAACACCACAGTTCAAAAGCATCAATTCTTTGGCACTCAGCTTTCTTTATGGTCCAACTCTCACATCCATAAATGACTACCGGAAAAACCATAGCCTTAACTAGATGGACCTTTGTTGGTCAAGTAATGTTTCTGCTTTTCAACATGCTGTCTAGTTTGGTCATAGCTTTTCTTCCAAGGAGCAAGCATCTTGTAATTTCATGGCTGCAGTCACCATGTGCAGTGATTTTGGAGCCCAAGAAAATAAATTGTCACTGTTTCCATTGTTTCCCCATCTATTTGTCATGAAGTGATGCCATGACAGGCCTCTTGTCCAGCCCTGACTTATTGAAGGCATCAGTTCAGTTCAGTTACTCAGTCATGTCTGACTCTTTGCGACCCCATGAATTGCTGCACGCCAGGCCTCCCTGTCCATCAGCAACTCCTGGAGTTCACTCAGACTCACGTCCATCAAGTCAGTGACGCCATCCAGCCATCTCATCCTCTGTCGTCCCCTTCTCCTCCTGCCCCCAATGCCTCCCAGCATCAGAGTCTTTTCCAATGAGTCAACTCTTCGCATGAGGTGGCCAAAGGACTGGAGTTTCAGCTTTAGCATCATTCCTTCCAAAGAACACTCAGGGCTGATCTCCTTCAGAATGGACTGGTTGGAGCTCCTTGCAGAACACTCAGGGCTGATCTCCTTCAGAATGGACTGGTTGGAGCTCCTTGCAGTCCAAGGGACTCTCAAGAGTCTTCTCCAACACCACAGTTCAAAAGCATCAATTCTTCGGTGCTCAGCCTTCTTCACAGTCCAACTCTCACATCCATACATGACCACAGGAAAAACCATAGCCTTGACTAGACAGACCTTAGTCAGCAAAGTAATGTCTCTGCTTTTGAATATATTATCTAGGTTGGTCATAACTTTTCTTCCAAGGAGTAAGGCATCAGTCTTCTCTAAAAAGCCCAATAGGTGATTATCCAGAATCTGCTTAATTTTCTGATTGGCAAATCATTTTCCCTAATGCAGCCCATTCTATTTAAGAACATTGTAAATTATAAAAATATCCCCTTTATATTGATCTCAGATTCCCCTCCATTTCCACCTGTATATAATCCTATATATAAACTTAATTTCTCCTTCTGTGTGACAAAACTTTGGATATTTTAAGATACTAATTTTGGCTTTCTTCCATCCTGACTACGAATTCCTTTAATCATTCCCCATATAGTATGGTTCCAGGTTCCTCCCCTACCTGAAAACTCCCCAGAATCTAATCCAACACTCCAGGTGTGGTCTCAGAATTGAGTGGGAAGATTGCCTCTTGTTCTGAAACGTGGATTCTATTTCTGTTCTTGTTGCCCAAAGTTGCATTAGCATTTTGGCAACTACATCACGCAGTCGACTCATACTGAGCTTAGAGTCAATTAAAACCTCTGTCTTTTTCACATGTGTTATTGATAAACCCCCCCTCCCAATTACTCATGTGTGTGATTGTGGATGGTTTTTATTTTTAAGCTTACATTTGTGCCTGATAAATTTCATGATGCTATGTTCAGTCTGTTGCTGAAGCTTTTGAAACATTTTTTGGATGCCTTTTTAGCTCTCCTTCCTGGCTCTGTGTTCACATATGGGTTGATTTAGCCACATGCATTCTCATTTCTAAGTTAAGGCCAATTAGATGTAGGTCAAAGCCATGACTGGGGATTCCCAGGTAGCTCAAAAGGAAAGAATCGCCTGCAATGCAGGAGACTCCAGAGACGTGGGTTTGGTCCTTTGGTCAGGAAGATCCCCTGAAGGAAGAAATTGCAACCCCAGTCTAGTATTCTTGCCTGGAGAATCCCATGGACAGAGGAACCTGGTGGGCTACAGTTCATGGGGTCGCAGAGACAGACACAACTGAAACACCTTCATGCAAAGCCACAATTCAAGAGTGATGTTCTTTTAAGGTAAAACCTGTTCATTTGTTATCTGTCTTTGGGTCTTGTCATAGTAAAGGTAGACTTGAACGTGAAGCATTCCATGATTGGAGAGTAGTGTGAACATATTCATTAAGAGGGACACAAACCTTTGGTCCATACTAATAAATACTTGCCTGCCATTGCAGGTATGGGTTTGATCCCTGGGTCTAGAAAATCCCAGAGAAGGAAATGGCAATCCACTCCAGTATTCTTGCCTGGAGAATCCTATGGACAGAGGAGCCTGGTGGGCTGCAGTCCATAGGGTTGCAAAAGAGTCAGATACAACCTAGTGACTAAACAACAGAAAACCCATATGTATTATACTTAAATCAGCATAGCCCTGATCTACAAACTTAACAGTTCTATTAAGGAGGGAAAACAGTGTGGCATGAAGTTGGATTTACCTTACATTTTTTTTAATTGAAGTAAATTAAATTTTTTAAATTTACCCAGAGACAGAGTAGCCTGGTGGGCTGCCATCGATGGGGTCACACAGAGTTGGACATGACTGAAGCAACCTAGCAGCAACAGTAGCACTTCAATTAAAGTTGATTTATAATATTGTACTTGTTTCAGGTATACAACAAAATGATTCAGGTATATATACTTTTTCAGATTATCTTTCCATTATATGTTATTTCAAGTTATTTAATATAGTTCCTTGTGCTATACAGTAAATCCTTGTTTCTTATATATTTTATGTTTAGGAATTTATATGTGATAATCCCATACTCCTCATTTATTCCTCTCCAACCTCCTTGGTAACCATGTTTGTTTTTTTATGTCTGTGAGTCTGTTTCTGTTTTGTATGTAGATTCATTTGTATTATTTTTTAGCCTACATATAAGTGATAGCATATGATATTTGTCTTTTTCTGACTTACTTCCATGTTGATGCTACCTTACTTATTTTTAATGAACTTTGTGACCTCAAATAAATGATCTAATCTCTCTGAACTGTAATTTTTCTATCTGCTAAATGGCCTTTGCCAAGTTGCTTCAGTTGTTTCTCTTTGTGACCCCATGGACTGTAGTCCACCAGGCTCCTCTATCTGTGGGATTCTCCAGGCAAGAATACTGGAGTGGGTTGCCATTTCTTCCTCCAAGGGATCTTCCTGACCCAGGGATGAAAATCATGACTCTTACATCTCTAGCATTGCAGGTTCTTTATGACTAGCACCCCCTGGGAAGGTTCTAAATGGGTCTACTATTATCTAATTTGCAAAATTTAGTAGAGATGAAAATGACCGATAATATTCCCTTGGCACATCACAGCCATTAAACTAAGATTAGTCCTTACACACACCCATACAAACAAATGGCAAAAAGATCAATTAAAAAAAAAATGAAATCAAAGATCACCGTAATGCCAAACCAGATTGACTAGAATAACAGATAAAAATTATATAAAGACGTATTTTCAAAAGTCTTTCTTTAGCCAAGTTTTCACCAGTCATCAATATGTAAACAGTAAGCTTCTAAAACTAACATTCGCTGGTTCCTTCACAGGCCTCCTTTCTGGCAACACTGCATTTGTTGTAAGTGTATGTTAAAAGAGGTACAGATAGATTTCTTTAAAAATATTCTGAACTTGGATTTTTTCCTCATCCACAGTCACTTTCACCCCTTCATTCCAAGTCAGTGAGGCTTGAGTTGTGCTTCACATCGCATGTTCTCTTCCTTCATTTTGCACTAGAGGCAGGGAGAGTGTCGCAGTCCCTGTGGGTCCCAAAGGAAAAAAGGAGCCAGTGACAAGGCAAAGAGATCTTGGGTGGTTCCCCAACCATTTTTCATCTACTCTTTTAGCATTGAGAGATGTGTGGTAAAAGATGAAGTCTTGTGGCCCGTGCCCGCGGCTGCCTTCCTGATGATTAATAACCTGGTGTAGATTAATATTTAAAAAGTGCACCAGCAGTGGGTGGCGGGGGGCGGGGGGAGTAATTCATGAGATGAGATGGCGATCGCCTCTTCCCTGTCATGAGCCTCTCAAAACGCTATTTAGAGCTAAGTTGTGTAAATGATGAAAAATAAAAGAGAAAAAAGGAAGAAAGCGTACTCTGGTGTATTAAAATTGAGCTTGTGCACAAGTCCTGGATACTTTCCCACCAGCATGATTTTATCTGACATCTTTCTCTATCAGGCGGGAACAAGACCATGCTCCCCACTCTTGCCCCACTCCTTCCTCCCCACCCCACCAAGTTCTACAGATTTTAAAATTAAATTAAGAAACTCTATACCAATAGGACTGCATAATAAGCACTCGGCACTCCTTGTGCTGTTGCTGAATGTTCACAGTAATGTATTATAAGATTGCAAAATTTAGTGAAGATGTCCTGTTTCTTGTGACCCTGTGGTCTATGCCAGTGCCCAGATGCCTGGCTTCCCAGCCTCGGGGAGGAAGCGGTCCTAAGTATCTGGCTGCTTTCCAGCCCCAGCCTCTTTCACCCAGCCTGGAATTAAGACATGTCAGGCAGGCACTGCATGAGTGCTCAGTTGCTTTAGCCGTGTCTGCCTCTTTGCAACCCCATGGACTGTATAGCCTGCCCCGCTCCACCGTCCATGGGATTCTCCAGGCAAGAATGCTGGAGTGGGTTGCCACTCCCTTCTCCAGGGGACCTTCCTGACCCAGGGATCGAACCCACATCTCTTACCTCTCCTGCACTGGCAGGTGTGTTCTTTACCCCAAGTGCCACCTGCCTGATAAATTCATCTGAGAGTCAGGATTGTGGGAAGGCGCAGATGTCGGGAAGGGCAACATTCACTTGGAAATATGTTTGAAAGGAAGTGGCTGGTGTTTGGGGTGGAGGGAAGGCAGCCCAGAGGAGGCTGAGTCCTTTTGAGGGCTGGAAGGATCCGGCTCTCTCCTTTCTGTGGTGTTTGGAGAAGTGCTACCATAGCCAGAGGGATACAACTTGGGGACCGAGATGGAGCTAGAGCTCTGTCTTCCTCCAGCTGGTTCCCTGTACCATCCCTGTAAGCAAGAGCTGCTGAAGAGAAAGTCCATTAGCAGCCTCCCCTTGGAGCGCCGAGGGCAGTAGCAGCCCTGTTAATCCTCGTTTCCCATTCACTCCATGCCAGTGCTCACTGAGGCAGCCAAATGGAGCTGCCCACTTTGCGGCACCCACTCATTTGACTTATTAGGAAGATGGTAATTATGTTGGAAAGGGATGAAGGGCAACGAGGGGGAGGTGATGGAGGCAATTTATCCGAGATGGGATGACAGCCCGGCACCTCCGCCTCAATGCCCAGGAGAGAGGGCAGGGCGGAGAGGAGGGAAAAGGTGGCTCTAATCATGATTGAGCCATCTTGTGTGCCTTTTTAGAAACTTGCTTGTGGGGAGTGGCCTCTATAATCAGGCCAGTCACCCACTGGTCCTTATGAAATAACTACCCACAGCAAAGCTGAAAGAGGGCCTTTGGAGGGTGCACTGCTGATGGGTATTTCTAGGAGACAGTTATAGCTGCCTATTGTTTTAAACTAGCTTAATGATACCTCTTTCAAGAGAGTTAAGCTAAATTTAGGTAAGCCAGTATGAAGTTTTGCCCAGCAGCTGGGATATTCAAAATGGGAAGCATCCTTTATGTGACCCTTCACCGAATATTCGTTGAGGACATACTATATACTTGGCACAGATGCTGGGGACAGAGTAATGCATCAGACAGACAGATTTTGGTTGTTGGCATAGAGCTTACAGCTTTGTAGTGGGGCAGAAAATAAATCATCAAATAAATAAGTACTTTTAGATTGTACAAAATGTCGCTGTGATAAAGAATGGGAATGTTTTTGATTGAGTAGTAGGTGGATGTTCTGTGAGTGGTGGTGTTTTTGCTATGTAATAGACAGAAATCTGGGGGGAAAGGGTATCTCTAGCAGATGGCTGAGCAATGTAAAGATCTTAAGTTGGAAGTGAACTGACATTCTGAAGGCTGGCGCCAAGACAGGAGGGCTAGAAGCAAAGGAAATAAAAGGTGTCAAGGTCAGGGAAGAGGTGAGAGATGCAGCCACGGGAGTCAATCACATGCCATGATGAGTTATTTCAATATTACTCCAAGAAAATGGGAAACTGTTCCATCAAAAAGTTGGCATGATCAAGTTCACATTTTCAAAGCATCTTTACAATTGCTGAATGATTAATCAGTCACATGGAAGCAAGAAAAACTAAGAAAAGTGGGGGTCTATTGAGCTAGAAAACAGATTATAAAAATGCCAACATTCAAAGGAAACAAGCGGTTTACAAGGATGTGGTGTCACAGTGCCAAAGAAAGGAGGTGCTGGAATTCAGCAGCTGTCCTGTGTACTTATTATATTGTCCATTGGCTTGACACTCTTGCAATGGATTTTCCTCATTGCCTATTATACTCCTAATGGTTAAGTATCCCCATTAAACAGATGATAACACAGAGATTTAAAGTGATATTTAAAATATAACTGATTCATTTTGTATTAAGCAGAAAGTAACACAACATTGTAAATGAACTATACACGGATAAATTTTTTTTTTTAAATAAAGTGACTTGTCCCTCATTCCACATAATACTAGATGGTTAAAAACAGACCTTTATTTACTGGAATGTACTTGCTTTCCAATGTTCTGTCCATTTCTGCTGTGCAATAGAGTGAATCATCTATATGGATACATATGCCCCTCCCTCTTGTATCTCCTTCCCAAGCCCACCCCATCCCACCTCTCTAGGACATCACAGAGCACTGAGCTGAGTTCCCTGTGCTTTACAGCACATTTCTATTAGCTAGCTGTTTCACACATGGTAGTGTGGCCAGTTACTCAGTCATCTACAATTCTTTCTGACTACATGTACTGCAGCCTGCCAGGCTCCTCTGTCCATGGGATTTCCCAGGTAGAGATACTGGAGTGTGTTACCATTATCCTCCTTCAGGGGATTTTCCTGACCCAGGGATCAAACAGGTGTCTCCTACATTGACAGGCAGATTCTTTACCGCTGAACCACTTGGGAAGCCCACATACAGTAGTGGTTAAGTGTGTGTGTATAATATATATATACCATTATATTATATATAGCCTTTATATATAAGCTATATATATATATATATATATACCAGTGGCTCAGCAGTAGAGAATCTGCCTGCCAATACAAAGTGAAGTGAAGTCACTCAGTCATGTCCGACTCTTAGCGACCTCATGGACTGCAGCCTACCAGGCTTCTCCGTCCAGGCAAGAGTACTGGAGTGGGTTGCCATTGCCAATACAAGGTAACAAGGCAAAAAGACAATCTTCAGAATAGGATAAAATATTTGCAAACAAAACAACAGACAAAGGATTAATCTCCAGAATATATAAACAGCTCATGGAGCTTAATATATTAAAACAAACAAACAAACAATCAAACAAATGTGTGGAAGACCTAAACAGATATCTCTCCAAAGAAGACATACAGATGGCCAAGAATCACATGAAAAGATTACTAGAGAAACACAAATCAAAACTACAATGAGTTATCACTTTACACAGGTCAGACTGGCCATCATCAAAAAATCTGTAAACAATAAATGCTGGAGAAGGTGTGGAGAAAAGGGAACCCTCTTGCATTGCTAGTGGGAATGTAAATTGAAAGAGAATTTGAACCCAGATGAATCCTGAAATACGTGTTGCCCCCAATATATTACACTGCCTGTCTTTTGGGGAGACACTCTCCCAGGCACCAGGGTAGATCTCAAACATGGGACTCTAGTCTGGATTACTGCTCTACCTCTCAACACTTAGAACAATGCCTGGCAAATAGCGGGTGCTCAGAAATATATCTGCATAAATGAATGGCTGAGTAAACTGATAAAGGAATGCTGGATAATAAATTAGACTATTTTCGCTCCTTCTGTATGGGGTGTAGATTGGTCCTACACATCAGGTTGTCTAAAATGAAGGACAAGCAGTACCAGATATGCAGAAGGTGGGATGCTGAGATGGGGAAGTGGAGAAGGACTGTATCGATTAGGGAAATGACTTGTCTAAGTTATAGGTCAATCAATGAGGCATGGTCTCAGGGCTCACCTCTCACTCTCAATCCCAAGAGGCTGCATGGACCCCATGAAGATGTCAAAGGACCTGGATATAGATTCTGGAGATGATTACCCATAGACCTCAGCATTCTCCTCGGAAAAGAGGAATAATGTTACCCAGCCTTCGGCAGTGTGGTGAGAAATACATGAACTAATTAAATAAGAAATCCCTAAAAACAAATCTTGGTGTAATAAAAATTCTGATGAGCTCATCAAATATCAGTTTCAGCGGTGATGCACTCTGATCATATACTCTTGAATATTAGTAGCCAGTCCATGCAGAAGTATTAGAAATTACTCAGATTTCTTAATCTGCTAAAAATATGTGCACCAATGAGGAACATATCCTGGGCAATTTCTTTGGAAAATTTGCTGTTTATCAACTCACAGAAATTCCTAATACACTAATTAATTCAACCAAGATTTTCTTAAAACTATAAAAATGCAAGATGATTGATATTTTGGCGAACATCTGGGGGACCAGAGAATAGCACTGACGATTCCGACAGATACTTACCCACATGACTATTCCATATCTTGCAGTGCAGTGGAAGAGAGAGAAAATATGTATGGGCTGATAGAGGGAATTGTCAAAAGTAGTCTGGAAATATGGGAAACCTTCATTCGTTGGTGGCTGGTTTTTAGCTTGTTAAGACTACCCAAAGTCTACACATCTATACTTTATTGTACACTTACCAAATAGTTCTCAGGTGGCCCTGCTAAGCTTCGCTGGTAGTATAGTGGTAATGAATTTGGCTGCCAAGGCAAGAGATGAAGGAAATGCCAGTTTGATCCTTGGGTCAGGAAGATCCTCTGGAGAAGGGCATGGCAACCCAGTCCAGTATTCTTGCCTAGAGAATCCTAAGGACAGAGGAGCCTGGGGGGCTACAGACCAGGGGGTTGCGAAGAGTCAGACATGACTGAGAGACTGAGCACTGCTCAGGATGAATGTTGTTACCTGGTTCATTAACTTCGTGCATACATGACTGTCTCCTCAAATTGACTATGAGTTATATAGTCAAAGGACCTCCTAGATTTATTCTTAACTATTCCCTCATAGCTCAGTCAGTAAAGAATCTACCTGCAATGAAGAAAACCCAGGTTCAATTCCTGGGTCGGGAAGATCCCCTGGAGAAGGAAGATCTCCAATATTTTGTCTGGAGAATCCCATGGACAGAGGAGTCTGTCAGGCTATAGTCCATGGGGTCACAAGAGTCGGACATGACTTAGCAACTAAACCACCACCATCATTATCATGGTTAAATCTTTTCTGACACAGCTTTAATGTCAGCCAAGGTGCTCCCTCAGACTTAAAATCTAGTGAGATTGACTTGAAACCTCATTTTTGCATTTTCCATGTGAAAATTCAAAGCAAATTGATCCCATGATTTTTCTTTAAATTACTTGAAGGCTTGAACTGGATCCTGTTTTCTTTTCTATGGTATCTTCAGTTCTCCACATTGCTTCAATAAAGTGACTCCATCTTTTTACTACCTTTTCCAAAAGAAGATCAAACCCACCATTAAAATAACTAAGATCACAGAAAACTTCATAAAGGAGCTGAAAGGAGAGTTAGGGAAAGAGTAGGGGACATGGAGAGAAAATATTGCATGCTAGGAAAGCAAGCAGAACAATTACATATTATACAGATTTTTTTTTTCTCCAAAAGTCCTTTCTGTTCGCTCTGATGCCTACCATTTCTGTCTTTGCTATTTATTTTTGAAGTCCCCTATTCTTTCATTCCCTGTTCCTTCAGTCTTCTTCCTCTCTCTTCTCTTCCACGTATTTGCAAGAGTGAGACATTTACTTATTCTTCATGCCTTCCTTAAAGTAGCTTTGCTTGTGTCTCTGAGATTGGTCACTGACAGACAAGACCTTGAATTTGTCTCTATACCATGTTCATCAAGATACAATTTCAACCAAAGACAGTTTGCCTTCCTGTTGTAGCCACACGTTTCAGGAAACAAAGTCACTCAGAAGGACGATGCAGATAGTGGAGTGCAGCTTATTACACCAGCAGGTCCAAGGCAGAGTCTCCTCTTAGCCAAGGACCCCAACCAGTTTTTGTGAAAACCTTATATACTCTAAGTGTATGTGCCCAAACCCACCTCCCCAAATTCCCTGAAACTAGTCTGAACAAAGGAAAAGAAAGATACAACCAAAGTTAACCCATGATTCATATGCCTTAAGCCTAGGTAGTTAACAGTAGACAATTATCAATAGGCCTGTGGTCATACCCCAATAAGCATAATAGAATTTATGATTCTATTCGGTTACACAGATAATTAGGGTATTCTTTTATGCAACCGAGAGTCTAGGTATGAGCCCTTGGGCTCTTCCATCCGAGGGGTCTGGTTTTCCAGTTGACATGTCATTTCCATAGATACTGGGCATATAGATAAAAGTCCACAGTCCAGCCCAAGATGGAGTCCTGCTTTCAAGATGGAGCCTGTTCTGTTTCCTCCTTCATTCCTAGTAGGAATTCAGGTGTCCATTGCTCAAATACTTGTTGGTTTTCAATAGAGTTGGGCTCTTGAGGAGTTACAGGCACTCTCTGCATCTCTTGTATCTCTGCTCCTGTACGTTTCAGCCAGAATGAATTCTTTGTAGCCAGGGCTTATGGGCACTTCTTTATATTTGCATATTCTAATTTCAAAGCCTTGAAAAAGTCAATTTCCCCCTTGCACAGATGAAAGGGAAAGTGTTAGTTGCTCAGTCATGACCAACTCTTCGCGACCCCATAGACTATAGCATGCCAGGCTCCTCTGTGCATGGAATTGTCCAGGCAAGAATACTGGAGTGGGTTGCCATTTCCTCCTCCAGGGAATCTTCCTGACCTAAGGATTGAACCCAGGTCTCCTGCATTGGAGGCAGATTCTTTACCATTTGAAATCTCAACCTATTTTACAAACCAGCTTAAAAAGTAGCCTTCGTTAAGAAGAATTCCCTATTGCTGAGCAAGTTCACCACTTCTCCCCCAAAATGTGGGGAATATTCCTGGCACATCCCCCTGTGAACTTCTACGGTTGGCCTCATCATTCACATTTTAAGTCTGTTCATTCTCTTATCATCTCCTTTCATCTCTAATTAACTGAAAACAAAGTTAATTTCATCTCGTTAGCCTTATCTCCACACATCATATGCTATTTATAAAATACATTAACTAGTTGCTAAATGAAAGAATTAATAATGAATCAATTCATGATCAATGAATGATGTTGTAAATGATGGTCTCAATTACTGTCTGTAATAAATATTATAAATATTAATATTCTGTAATAAATATTACTGTATGTATGTGGAATCTAGAAAAATGATACATATGAACCTATTTGCAAACCAGAAGTTATAGACACAGATATAGAGAACTAACGTATGGATACCAGGTGGAAACAGGGTATGGTAGGAGGAACTGAGAGATTGGGATTGATGTATATACAATATTGATGGGCTTCCCAGGTGGCCCTAGTGGTAAAGAAGCCATGAGCCAATTCAGGAGACATAAGATACTCAGGTTTGATCCCTGAGTTGGGAACATTCCCCTGGAGAAGAGAACACAACCCACTGCAGTATTCTTGTCTGGGAAATCTCATAACAGAGGAGCCTGGCGAGATACAGTCCACAGGGTTGCAAAAGAGTTGGACACGACTGAGCACACACTATTGATACTAAGTATTAATTAGACAACTGATGAGAACCTACTGCGTAGCACAGGGAACTCTACTCAGTGCTCCATGGTGATATAAATGAGAAGGAAATCCAAAAAAGAGGGGGTATATGTAAGCATATAGCTGATTCACTTTGCATACAGCAGAAACTAACCAATACTGTAAAGCAACTATACTCCAATAAAAATTATATAAAAAACAGTGTCTCTTTTTCAAAGAAAAGTAAAAATGAAAATGTAACAACATTCTCTCTCTCTTTTTTTTCCCTTTTCTCTTTGTGGAATTGCCACAGGTTTGGCAGCAACTGGACTGGTTGGTTGCAAACACTATGATGTGTTTTGGCCCTTGAATCCTATACATTATGGCATATGAAAAAAAAAAACCTTATAATTTCAAGATGATAATTTGAATGGAAACAGATGGTATTTCAGTAGTGATGCTCATAGACTCTTCCATCTTGCAGGTCATATTCCCTGCTCCCTTCCCTTGGGAAAATATTACATTTGCCACATTTCTTTCTCCACCTCCCTATTCCCACCCCTCTGGCCATATGTTTCATCATGAGGACACTTAAAATATCATAGAATTGGCCTAGCCTCATGATATTTAAAAATGAGATGTGGCAATGTATTAAACATATTTTAAACACATGGGCTACATAGGAGGAGAGAAAAGGCACCATAAAAAGTTCACACCATGTTATTTTGAGTGGAGGTCAGCAAGAAAGTAGAGGACATAATATAAGGAATTTCAGATAACAGAAAAACTGGCTACTCTGGCATAATGCCTGAAAGATGGTGTTTGGCAAATGTGTGATCAATGTTTTCGAGAAAAAGACCATCAATCTGAAAATGTAGATTTAAATTTATAGAAGCAAAAATCCTGGATCACCCAGAGAGCTTAACTGTCTGTCTTCTGGTCTGGAGAACAGGAAAGGGAAAGGTCACCCATCTGGTTCCCTGGACATGGGGCTGCTGCTTTGCCGGGATCATCTGCCTCTTGGACTACCATGCAGGGAACTTGGCTGGACTTAGCTGTGTTGGCAGCAGGTGAAATATCAAATAGGAATATGATAAATAATAAATGGACCCATATTTCATACTTGGATGCAGGGAAATGTTAATGGAGTTAGGGAAAGTTTGGCTCCCTCGTTTCAAACAGCCAGGCTTTGATTAATTCAAGATTGACCATTCAATCTCCAGAGGCCTTTGGATGGTATTTCTCTCTTCCAGAATGCGTAGAAAAGCTGACTGTGTTGGAGGGTCTGCATGATTCAGCTCCTTCTAGAGGTTCAGCAATTAGAAGTCCAGCTGGCTTTTGATTTCCTACTTGCCCTTAAGACAAGCTTGGTTTCAACGTATGGCAAAAACACTACAATATTGCAAAGTAATTAGCCTCAACTTAAAATAAATAAATTAATTTTAAAAATAAGAGATGCTATGCACCCCCCCAAAAAAAAAAAAAAGACAAGCTTGGTAAATGTGAGAACTACCCTCTTCCTATGCTGCCTGCTTGTGGGAAAAAAAAAAAATTATCCTTCTTATACTTATTATACAGGGCTATGAGTACCCCAGGGGGTACAGGGATCTGCAGTGAGTATTCAACACCCTTGGGTTATCATGGCATATCTTCTAGTGCAAAAGCTTTACTCTAATGATCAGAAAGAGTATATCACTTTTGTATCAAAGTAAACATAGATATGAAACCGAACATAAGACAAAAGTCCATCATAATTCTAGAGATAAAACAAACATAAGGTTAGGAAATAAAACCTTTAAAGAAGAGCCTGAGCTCAGCAGACCTCTTTGTTTACATCTTCCTGTCCCTACTAACACCTTCTCACTCCCCTCAGCTACTAGTTCCCAGCAGGGAGTCGTGGGGGAGGGCTGCACCAGAGCCTCTTCCTGCAAAAACACTGGCTGTTCTGTCAGAAGCGCAAGAGCAAATCACTTCTCACTTTTCATCTCCTTGCTTTCCCTCTAAGGATCTGTAGGACAAAAATCACACGACTCTCCCTGTCTTCAAGGAACCGATATTCATTTGGGTTCCGGACTAGGTAATGTGGAGTTCAGATCCACAGGGGAATCAGCAGAGTATCTCTTGGACTTACTGTTTCAGTTCAGCTAAGTTCAGTCACTCAGTTGTGTCCGACTCTTTGCGACCCCATGAATCACAGCACGCCAGGCCTCCCTGTCCACCACCAACTCCCGGAGTTCACTCAAACCATGTCCATTGAGTTGGTGATGCCATCCAGCCACCTCATCTTCTGTTGTCCCCTTCTCCTCCTGCCCCCAATTCCTCCCAGCATCAGAGTCTTTTCCAGTGAGTCAATTCTTCACATGAGGTGGCCAAAGTATTAGAGTTTCAGCTTTAGCATCAGTCCTTCCAAAGAACACCTAGGACTGATCTCCTTTAGAATGGACTGGTTGGATCTCCCTGCAGTCCAAGGGAATCTCAAGAGTCTTCTCCAACACCACAGTTCAAAAGCATCAATTCTTTGGCACTCAGCTTTCTTCACAGTCCAACTTTCACATCCATACGTGACCACTGGAAAAACCATAGCCTTGGCTAGATGGATCTTTGTTGGCAAAGTGATGTCTCTGCTTTTGAATATGCTATCTAGGTTGGTCATAACTTTCCTTCCAAGGAGTAAGCGTCTTTTAATTTCATGGCTGCAATCACCATCTGCAGTGATTTTGGAGCCCCCCAAAATAAAGTCTGACACTGTTTCCACTGTTTCCCCATCTATTTCCCATGAAGTGATGGGACCAGATGCCATGATCTTAGTTTTCTGAATGTTGAGCTTTAAGCCAACTTTTTCACTCTCCACTTTCACTTTCATCAAGAGGCTTTTTAGTTCCTCTTCACTTTCTGCCATAAGGGTGGTGTCATCTGCATATCTGAGGTTATTGATATTTCTCCCAGCAATCTTGATTCCAGCTTGTGTTTCTTCCAGCCCTATGTTTCTCATGATGTACTCTGCATAGAAGTTGAATAAGCATGGTGACAATATACAGCCTTGACGTACTCCTTTTCCTATTTGGAACCAGTCTGTTGTTCCATGTCCAGTTCTAACTGTTGCTTCCTGACCTGCATATAGGTTTCTCAAGAGGCAGGTCAGATGGTCTGGTATTCCCATCTCTTTCAGAATTTTCCAATACACACAGTCAAAGGATTTGACATAGTCAATAAAGCAGAAATAGATGTTTTTCTGGAACTCTCTTGTTTTTTCCATGATCCAGCAGATGTTGGCAGTCTGATATCTGCTTCCTCTGCCTTTTCTAAAACCAGCTTGAACATCTGGAAGTTCACAGTTCACGTATTGCTGAAGCCTGGCTTGGAGAATTTTGAGCATTGCTTTACTAGCATGCGAGATGAGTGCAATTGTGCAGTAGTTTAAGCATTCTTTGGCATTGCCTTTCTTTGGGATTGGACTTCCTGTTTACTAATAAATAACTGGAGGAACTGGCGCTAGCTCCTGTGTTCAGGCAAATGAGCTACTTTAGTGGTAATGGAGATGCTCAATAAGATAAGACAGTTGTCATCATCTCTGATGGCAATTGTGGAGACAGAAAAGAAATACAGAATATTGACTCTTTGAGACCCCATGGACTGTAGCCCACCAGGCTCCTCTGTCTGTGGAATTCTCTGCAGTAATTATACTGTAAAGGTGAAACTACTGTAGTGGCGTGCCATTCCTTTCTCCAGGGGATCTTCCTCACCCAGGCATCGAACCTGGGTCTTCTGAATTGCAGGCAGATTCTTTACCATCTGAGCCACTAGGAAAATCCCATAGAATATTGAATATTGTGCAACTCAACTAATGTGCCTCCTTTGGAAGTTCATTGGGAAGAGATAGCTGAGAAGGATGACCATTATGGTGTCAGTCTCAGGACCTTCCTGTAGAAACTCTGCTCCTGTTCTCTTTTCCCCTGCAGTCCAAACTTTCTTCACTCAGGCTTGAAACAACATTTTTAATTGCTTCATATCTCCCATACCAGTTCCTTCCTTTCTAATTCCATAATTAGATCTACTTTCCAGGATCCACTTTTGTAGTTCTGGGATCTACTTTCGTTCAGGCTCTCACTTTACACTTTAGATGTGCTACCAACTCAGTTCTCTTTCCATCCCTCCTCTACATCCTGCCTGAATGGTTTTTAACTACCACTCTGATCTTGGCACTTTTGCAATCAGAAACGGCTCCTTTCAGTGGTTCCACATTGTCTGTGAAACAAAGTTTAAGCTCTTTGAATTTGTACATAAAGGGCCCAATCTATGTCACATGGCCTTCCCTCCTCACTCCCTCCATAAGTCTATTCAGAGAAGATAGCTCCAGTTTTCATCCTCTGATATGCATGTCCTGTTTTGTCACCTGCCTTTTCCATTTATTCTTCCTGTACTGCTGGCTTCTACCAGTGCTAGTTAACGTCATCTTGAAACTTTCAAAGAAGTCTTTCCTGATAATCTCAGCTTACAACATCCTGGTCTACCTAGGAAGCTTATAATGTAGCTAGAGTAACCACTATACACAGTCTTAAATTAGAAACATGGATCCCAATGTTCAAAGAAGCACTATTTATAATAGCCAGGACATGGAATCAATCTAAATATCTATCAATGGAGGAATGGATAAAGATTTCACTCACATAGATGATGATATATTACTCAGTCATAAAAAGGAACAAAGCTGAGTTGTTTTTTGTAGAGATGTGGATGGACCTAGAGATTGTCATACAGGATGAAGTAAATCAGGAAGAGAAAAACAAAGGTATATGTCAGAGGTGAAGAATCCACCTGGCAAGCAGGAGACACAGGTTCAGCCCCTGGATTGGAGAGATCCCCTACAGAAGTAAATGGCAACTCACTCCATTATTCTTACCTGGGAAATCCCATGGACAGAAGAGCATGGCAACTATAGTCCATTGGATTATAAAAAGAAATCCCATGGACAAAGGAGCCTGGCGTAGCAGAGTCAGACATGACCTACTGGCTCAACAGCAACAGCAAACTTACTTACAAAGCAGAAATAGAGACACTGGACATAGAGAACAAACATGTAGGTACCAGGGGAGAAAGGGGAGAGTGGGATGAATTAGGAGATTGATACATATGCATGATTGATACTATTTTTAAAATAGATAACTAATGAGAACCTTCTGTAGAGCACAGGGAACTCTACTCAGTGTTCCATGGGGACTACATGGGAAGGAAATCCAAAAAAGAAGGGGGATATATGTATATGTGTGACTGATTCCCTTTACTGTACAGCAGAAACTAAAATAACATTGTAAAGCAACTATATTCCAGTAGAAATGAAAAAAAAAAAAAAAAAAAACAGAGAAACATTCTGTCAGTTCTTTCCTCTTCCCAACTATATAAGAAAGACTAGAAGGGCAGGGAGCTTTAGCTTTGAAAGATCCTGATGCTTAGTGGAGTGCTCTAAGAGTATGTCAAGGCTGTATATTGTTACCCTGCTTATTTAACTTCTATGCAGAGTACATCATGAGAAACACTGGGCTGGAAGAAACACAAGCTGGAATCAAGATTGCTGGGAGAAATATCAGTAACCTCAGATATGCAGATGACACCACCCTTATGGCAGAAAGTGAAGAGGAACTAAAAACCCTCTTGATGAAAGTGAAAGAGGAGAGTGAAAAACTTGGCTTAAAGCTCAACATTCAGAAAACAAAGATCATGGCATCTGGTCCCATCACTTCATGGGAAATAGATGGGGAAACAGTGGAAACAGTGGCAGACTTTATTTTTTGGGGCTCCCAAATCACCACAGATGGTGACTCCAGCCATGAAATTAAAAGACGCTTACTCCTTGCAAGAAAAGTTATGACCAACCTAGATAGCATATTCAAAAGCAGAGACATCACTTTGCCGACTAAGGTCCATCTAGTCAAGGCTATGGTTTTTCCAGTAGTCATGTATGGATGTGAGAGTTGGACTGTGAAGAAGGCTGAGCGCCGAAGAATTGATGCTTTTGAACTGTGGTGTTGGAGAAGACTCTTGAGAGTCCCTTGGACTGCAAGGAGCTCCAACCAGTCCATTCTGAAGGAGATCAGCCCTGGGTGTTCTTTGGAAGGAATGATGCTAAAGCTGAAACTCCAGAACTTTGGCCACCTCATGAGAAGTGTTGACTCATTAGAAAAGACTCTGATGCTGGGAGGGATTGGGGGCAGGAGGAGAGGGGATGACAGAGGGTGAGATGGCTAGATTGCATCACTGACTCAATGAATGTGAGTCTGAGTGAACTCCAGGAGTCAGTGATGGACAGGGAGGCCTGGTGTGCTGCGATTCATGGAGTCGCAAAAAGTTGGTCATGACTGAGCGACTGAACTTGAATATAGTAGATGCTCAATAAGTATGCGTTGGGTGAACGATTGAATTTTAATTTTCTAAGTATGATAATGTAACTTAAACCCTTTAAAATGTAAATATTCCAAGCAACATACTGTCACTTACAGAATGAATTGTTTGCTTATAAATGCTGCCTGGAATAGAGATTAATCACACTGTGGAAATTACCCTGCATAAGTAGAGGTGAGGCTTCAGACACAGGATGGAGAACTAGTTTAAATTCATAAATTAAATTTCTGAAAAAAAAAAAAATCACTGCTTTCCGTAAGAGATACATCAGCTTAGAGACAAGCTCAAGCCCACTGCATTTTTCTAGCTATCTTTCAGGAGCAAGTTTGTTTCCACCATAACAGCTATAGAAGTCAGCCAATGGGGTGGATTAAGCTCTGGTTTCCATGAGCATCAAATATCAAATGTAGTTAGACTGATAGATTTCAACTGGCAGGTTGAGAAGGCTTGGTTTACCTGTATGGAAATAGTGTTATGTGCAGGGCAGCAAAGGACACAGAGACATACAGAACCGACTTTTGGACTCAGTAGGAGAAGGAGAGGGTAGGATGATTTGAGAGAATAATACTGAAATATATACATTACCATATGTAAAATAGATAACAGTACAAGTTTGATGTGAGACCCTGGGCACCCAGAGCCAGCGCTCTGTGACAACCTGGAGGGATGGGGTGGGGAGGGGGTGGGTGGGGACTTCAGCAGGGAGGGGACACATGGATGCCTATGGCTGATTCATACTGATGTATGGCAGAAACCATCACAATATTGTAAAGTAATTATCCTCCAATTAAAACAAAACAGAACAGTAAAGACAGGCTATTCCATTTCTAGTAGTCCAAGACAGAGGAAGTGGTATGGCAGAGGTTAATGCAGGGCTGATGATACAAATAAACATAAATAGAAGACTTAATGCATGACTCTTGGTTGAAAGCTGTTTTAAAGAACTCAATTGAAGTTCCTATGTATTTGCATTAGATTTTACCTAATCTGCTATTTGTGTCCATCCAGGATACCACAAGAAATGTCATTTATTGTTTGGCCAGACTTAACTGTGATGGTTTCTCAGATATTTCTTGCTTTTGACCATCTTGACAATTTTGAGGATTAATTGTCAGATATATTGTAGAATGGGCTTCCCTGATGACACAGTTTTAAAGAGCCCATATGCCAATGCAGGAGACACAGGTTTGATCCCTAGGTTGGGAAGATCCCCTGGAGGAGGAAATGGTAATTCACTGCAGTATTGTTGCCTGGGAAATCCCATGGACAGAAGAGCCCGGCGGGCAGCAGTCCATGGGGTCTCAAACAGTTGGACATGACTTAGGGGCTAAACAACAACTAAACATGTAGTGGCATCTTACTGTTGTTTTTACATATTCCTAATGACAAATATCATTTGATATTTGTCAAATGATATTTGTCATTAGGAATATGATATATTTGCATATGTTTATTTTCCATCTGTATATTTTATCTGGGCCAATATCTATTTAAATATTTTGCTCATTTTTGGTTGGAATATTTTTATTCTTGAGTCTTGACTTTTTTTTTTGTATATTTTGAATATAGATTCTTTATCAGATAAGTATTTTGCAAATATTCCCTCCCAATCTAGTGCTTGTCTTCTGATTCTATTAAGAGTGTCATTCCCAGAGCAGAAGTTTATAATGTTCATAAAATCCAAAGTATCAGTTTTTTCCTTCAGGAGTCACACCATTGCCTTATATTTGAAAACATCACAAAACTCAAAATTCGGTAGATTTGTCTCCTATGTTTTCTTTAAGCTATTCTACATTTTACATTTAAGTCTACAATCCATTCTGGCTTAATTTTTTATTGAGGTATAATTGGCATATAACATTACATTAGTTTCAGGAATAGAACATATTTGTATATCCCAGAATCCTCCATGGGTGCCTTGTTCTCGATCTGTCTCCTTCAATCTCTGAACCCTATTGGATATTCTCCCCTCTTAGGAGAGATGGGAAACCTGAAGGGGACTGGAGTTGAAGGAATGTTCTTCCTGATATAAGCCTTTGGCAAAGACTTTCTCCCTGGAGAGTGGGATTTGGTTAAGTAGAAGTCTCTGAGCTTATTTCACAATGAGTATGCTTCCCCTTTCTCTGCCAGAACAAGGAACGAGTCTTTGTTAAAACTTCACCACGAGAACTCAATAGAGCTCTGGAGGTAAAAACCCATGAATGTATGAGACCCCTCCTAACACAATGGTCTTCAGGATCTTTCCCCTTTCACGCTTATCCATAATCAGCCTCCTGCAATTTATCAAATTTGCTGCCTAAATGTTTCTGTCAGGGATCCCACAACTACCCTAGGTTCGGTAATTTAGAAGAAATGCTCATAGGATTCAGAATATCATCATACAGCTAGGATTTCTGACAGCAAAGTGACACATAGCAAAATCCTCCAAGGCAAAATGCATAGGGGTGAAATTTGGAGAAAACCAGCCACAAGCTTCCCCCAGTCTGGTCTCAGAGGAGGCACCCAGGATGCTCTTAATTCCTACAGCTAGGAGTTGTGACAATGCATTTTCAATGTTGCCTGTCAGGGAAGCTCATAGAGACTCAGTGCTCAAGGTTTTCATAGGGGTCACCTTCAGCCTGGCACATATCAAGCTTTCAACCTCCCAGATGGGAAACAGGTGTCAGCTAAACCACATGGTTTATATAAACAACCTGGGCACCGTGAGTGACCACTGTTCTCTGAATGGTGAGAACCCTTCCAAAATCTGAGTTACCAGGAACCCGCTGACTTGCAAGCAGACATCTCCACGGAGATGTCTCACGCCTGCTATGTAACTCTTACTGGTTTATGATCCCAGTGGCTTCCGTTTCCAGAAAGTAGATCTTAAGTGGCTCTATCTCTCTGGATGTGTCTGTGCTGTGCTTAGTCACTCAATCATGTCCGACTCTTTGTGACCCCATGGACTGCAGCCCGCCAGGCTCCTCTGTCCATAGGGATTCTCCAGGCAAAAATACTGGAGTGGGTTGCCATGCCTTCCTCCAGGGGATCTTCTCAACCCAGCGATCGAACCCAGCTCTCCCGCACTGCAGGCGAATTCTTTACCAGCTGAACCACCAGGGAAGCTCCCTGGATGTGTCTGTCTCTCCAAATTTCAGGGTAGTGGTTTATCCTGCAACCTCAGTTCTCTGAGAGGTCTAAGAGTAGTCATTGCTTTGCAGTTTTTCCAGCTTTTTATTTTCTTTTTAAAAAAATTTGTCCATAACAGATCTTAACTGCAGCATGCCAGATCTTTAGCTGCAGCATGTGAACTCTCTTAGTTGCAGCATGGGAGTTTATTTGTGGCATGTGGGATCTAGTTCCCTGGCCAGGGATCCCCAGGCCTCTTGCACTGAGAGCATGGAGTCTTAACCACTGGACCGCCAGGGAAGTCCCTACAGCTTTGTCTTATTGGAAGAATGGGAATGATAACTTTTAAGCCATTTAAATAACAGAGCTGAAATCAGAAGCTCCAAGGTGAAATTTTAGTATCACAAATTCTCTCTCAGAAAAATTCTTGCACAATTCTGTAGTTAACAACAGATAGGACTTTCTCTTCTTGGAGAAAAAAAGATTTTAAAAAATGAAAAATTCAAAAAAGGATGTCCATAGGATACATGTGTGAACATCTATGTATGTCTATGACTGGCCAAAGAGTGATATCCAAAATTAACTGCTGAGGGACTGAAGCAGTAGTTCTTACTGACTACATATCAAAATCCCATGGGGGGACATACTGGAGGATACTATTGCTCCAGACCCATCCAAAACCAAGAAAATAAAATTCTTAAAAAGTACATAGAATTTAGGCAAGAATCTTTTTTCTAACTCATGAATTAATTTTTTCACATATAAAAAGTGTACAGTCAGATTAAATGCAATAGCAACAATAACTCTGTCTTGGACAAGTTTTTAAAGAT
This sequence comes from Oryx dammah, assembly GCF_014754425.2. Lineage (NCBI taxonomy): Eukaryota > Metazoa > Chordata > Mammalia > Artiodactyla > Bovidae > Oryx > Oryx dammah. The sequence goes on from NW_024070200.1 coordinate 50,937,021, forward strand.
GTGATTTGAATTGTACTGCTTCAAAAGAACTCATTAAACTGACAATCCTGGATATTTCTTAGACTACTAAACCATGATTTGGGGAGTAGGAATGAAAATCCAAGTTTAAGAACCCATGATATTAAGAACCCTCCAAGATATTGTCATGTATGTTCAATTTGAGAATCATTAACCTAATATTTTAAAGACATAGGCAGAAAATATTTTAAGTGACCCATCGTTATCTCTTCCATCGAGATTGTAAAGATTTAACCAGGTTACCAAGGCTTCCCTTGTGGTTCATACAGAAAAGAATCTGCCTGCAATTCAGGAAATCTGGGTTTGATCCCTGGGTTAGGAAGATCCTCTGGAAAAGGGAATGGCTACCTATTCCAGTATTCTTGCCTGGAAAATCCCATGGACAGAGGAGTCTGATGGGCTACAGTCTATGGGATCACAAAGAGTCAGATACAAGTGAAGCCACTTAGCACATACAGACCTATTTAAAGGCTTTTGAGGAACCTACCCATACTCTATAAAAATGGAAACATCCAAGAGTCGCCACAATAACTGACAAAATAGTCAGGGAAGCCAAGTTTTAATAAGGAAGGGAAGAAATTTTCTCAAGAATGAAACCACTGGTCTAAGATTGATTTCCTTCAAGCTCAAGTTAGACTAGTTGCTGGCAAGTTCTGCCAGTTGAGCAAGGCTGGAGAGGGTATGCTGGCAATGACCTCCCCGACCAGGACCACCTGGCTAGGTGCAGAACACAGATATCAAGCCTGTGTCCAAAATAATAATGATGTTAATCAGGGAAGAAAAGCAAGATCATCAGAGGCTGTTAATCATCAAGAAGCAAGATGGTACCTGAGATGCAGCACCGACCAGCAGATCAAGAAGAAAGAAACAAATGTCATCAAGTCTGAGATGGCCTGAATCAAATCCTTAGAGAGGAACTTAATTTATAGCAGATTTTTATACCTAAAGAACATGCTATGGGTAGATTAGGCACATGCATGTAGAACACGTATTGTCTAACCTTACTTACATAAAATAATCTTAAACAAACACTTCAAGATTATCATCTAGGGACTTCCCTGGTGGTCCAATGGTTATGACTTTGCCTTCCAATGCTGGGAGTGTGGGTTCGATCTCGGGTCAGGAAGCTAAGATCCCACATGCCTCACAGCCAAAAATCCAACATATAAAACAAAAGAAATCTTACAACAAATTCAATAAAGACTTTAAAATGATCCATGTCAAAAAAAATTTTTTTTTTTTAATTTTTAACTGTGTTTTTTTAAACTGGTTTTGCATTGTTGAACTTTGCTGTTTGATACTGGAATACATTCTTAAATAAATGTGGTTAAGTAATATATCATTTTAATGCACATTTCTCACTTTATGTTTTTTTGCTAATGACATAGTACTTGCTGTGTATTTTATATTTATTTTAGACTGGGGAAATGTTAGACAAAAAGCAAATTTGAGCTATTTTCTTATTCAAGTTCAAAACAGGTCGTAAAGCAGTGGAGACTACTCACAATGTCAACAACACATTTGGCCCTGGAAATGCTAATGCCTGTACAGTTCAGTGGCAGGTCAAGAAAGTTTGCAAAGGAGATGAGAGCCTTGAAGGGGAGGCGCATGGTGGTTAGCCATCAGAAGTTAACAATGACCAGTTGAGAGGTTCGTTGAAGCTGATCCTCTTACAACTGCGTGGGAAGCTGCTGAAGAACTCAATATCAACCATCTTACCATCGTTAGACTGTGACGTGCAATGAGAAGTGGATTGTAAAGACAACCTGCAGCAGTCAGCTCAGTGGCTGGATTGAGAAGAAGCTTCAAAGCACTTCCCAAACCAAACTGGCACCCAAAGAAAGGTCATGGTCACTGTGTAGTGGTCTGCTGCCCTTCTGATCCGCTACAGTTTTCTGAACCCCAGTGAAACCGTTACATCTGAGAAGTATGCTCAGCAAATTGATGAGAGGCACCGAAAACTGCAACTCCTGCAGCTGGCATTGGTCAACAGAAGGGACCCAATTCTCCTCCAGGACAACGCCTGACTGCAAGTCCCACCACCACCGCTTCAAAAGTTGAAGAATTTGGGCTATGAAGTTTTGCCTCATCCGCCATATTCACCTGACTTCTTGCCAACCAGCTACCACTTCTTCAAGCACTCCACAACTTTTTAGGGGAAATGCTTTCACAGCCAGCAGGAGACAGAAAATGCCTTCCAAGAGTATGTCAAATCTCTCAGCATGGGTTTTTATGCTACAGGAATAAACAAACATTTCTCATTGGCAAAAATGTATTGATTATAAGGGTTCATATTTTGATTAAAAAAGATTTGTTCGAGCCTAGTTATAGTGATTTAAAATTCACAGTCTGAAAGCACAGTTACTTTTTCACCAGCCTAAATGGTTTCCACTGTAAACAAAGTGAATCAGCCATATGTATACATATATCCCCTCCCTTCTGGATTTCCTTCCCATAAAGGTCACCCCAGTAGAGCTCCCTATGCTATATAATATGTTCTCATTAGTTACCTATTTTATACATAGTGTCAGTAGTGTGTATGCTTCAATCCCAGTCTCCCAATTTCTCTCACTCCTTCCTGTTCCCTTAAGGAAAGATGAAATATATTAATTTCTTTGGACCCGACTATGTGATCTGTTTTGAACACTTGTTTATAGGCAGATATAATGTCAGCAAGATTTTGGAATATGTTTGCAAAGTGGGGCTTATCTCTACTATTGCCATGGACATCACATGCACCAGTTAGCCTGATAGTTTGAGAGGAGACTCACACGGAGAAGATACTGAATTGTAGATTTGAAAAGAGAACCAGAGCTGCTGCTATGGCCAACAAGTAGATCTATGAATATAAAGATTATTTTAAGCCACCGAGTTTTGCAGTGGTTTGTTATCCAGCATTATTTTAACAATAACTGACTGACATAATAGTATAACTTACAATTAAAAAATGTAAAATCAAATTAAATATTCAAGTGTTGTTGTTTAGTCACTAAGTCATGTCTGACTCTTTTGTGGCCTCATGGACTATAGCCCACCGGGTTCCTCTGTCAATGCGATTTCCCAGGCAAGAATATTGGAGTGGGTTTCCATTTCCTTCTCCAGGGAGTCTTTCTGACCCAGGGATGGAACCTGCATCTCCTTCACTGCAAGTGGCTTCTTTACCACTGTGCCACCAGGGAAATTGTCTAAGTAAACGATGGTATATTCATGAAATGAATGTGCAATCACTAAAAATAATATTATATAAAAATATTCGTTGGCATATAAAATGCTCATAACAAGCTTTCTAAGTGAATATATGGCTATAAAGTGAATATGTGGCTATAACATACTGTGCTTAGTATTTTTTTTGGTAGAAAATATGTGTGTAGATTTCTACCTGTATGCATAAATACATTTATATATAAATTCAAATTTTTGCACAAGAAAGATTTAAAAGTTAAAGATTATAATATTGACAGTGGTTATTTAAGAATGTTGAAATTATAGATTTTCCTACCTTACAAAGTTTCCCATGTTTTCCAAATTTCAGAATTATAAGGGAAAGAGGGAGATTTTTTTTAAAACTAAATATTCCTTGCAGACAGCTGTAGATTTCTCTCCAGTATTTCAGATATTTCAGATATTCAGTCTTCTGCATGCTAATACTGATTGGAAACATCTGAGAGTATGTCTGTACATCTCAGTATTTGTAAAATCTGAATGGATAAACATTGGAATAAGAATGAAGATTTTATTGGTGTCATTAAGTGTTTTTGTCAGCCTATTGTGTCCTTTGCAATTTGTTATCAGCTCTTCTTTCTTGATTCAGGGTGGAACTTCCTGGAAACAAAAATGTTGACACAATAGGCACTTACTTAGTGTCTCTTTGCTGATTGTGTCTGTGGTTGAAAGGCTGAGTCACTGATGGAATGTCAGATGGGTCAGAGATTATCTAACAAAACAATGGCTTTAGTCCAGTCCCACTTGTCTGCAAGGGGAGCAGGTGGGAGGCTGGCTCAATAATGGTGGAGCTGGATCCATGTTCCAGAGGATAAGAGAGGGCACTGTACAATCTATCAGGTGAATGTTATCCTGATAGTGTTCCTGTAATAAGGAACAGTCTCTTTTAGAAACTTGTTAAGCCTGTGTCTCAACAATATATTAACATAGGTAAATAGCTTGAATGATACATCTAAAGGCAAGATTTAGAGACAAGATCCTCTAAATCTTTGTACCACTAGAATACTCCCCTCAGAATAGTGTCTTCTTTGGGGACTTCCTTGGTGGTCTAGGAGCAGCAGCTGCGCTTTGCTGGAGCAGCCGTGAAGAGATAGCCCATGCCCAAGGTAAGAGAAACCCAAGTAAGATGGTAGGTGTTGCAAGAGGGCATCAGAGGGCAGACACACTGAAACCACACTCAAAGAAAACTAGTCAATCTAATCACACTAGGACCACAGCCTTGTCTAACTCAATGAAACTAAGCCATGCCCGTGGGGCAACCCATGATGGGCGGGTCATGGTGCAGAGGTCCGACAGAATGTGGTCCACTGGAGAAGGGAACGGCAAACCACTTCAGTATTCTTGCCTTCAGAACCCCATGAACAGTATGAAAAGGCAAAATGATAGGATATTGAAAGAGGAACTCCCCAGGTCTGTAGGTGCCCAATATGCTACTGGAGATCAGTGGAGAAATAACTCTAGAGAGTATGAAGGGATGGAGCCAAAGCACAAACAATACCCAGTTGTGGATGTGACTGGTGACAGAAACAAGGTCCAATGCTGTAAAGAGCAATATTGCATAGGAACCTGGAATGTCAGGTCCATGAATCAAGGCAAACTGGAACTGGTCAAACAGGAGATGGCAAGATTGAATATCGACATTCTAGGAATCAGCGAACTAAAATGGACAGAAATGGATGAATTTAACTCAGATGACCATTATATCTACTACTGAGGGCAGGAATCCCTCAGAAGAAATGGAGTAGCCATCATGGTCAACAAAAGAGTCCAAAATGCAGTACTTGGATGCAATCTCAAAAAAGACAGAATGATCTCTGTTTGTCTCCAAGGCAAACCAACCATTATCATGATAATCCAAGTCTATGCCCCAACCAGTAACGCTGAAGAAGCTGAAGTTGAACGGTTCTATGAAGACCTACAAGACCTTTTAGAACTAACACCCAAAAAAGATGTCTTTTTCATTATAGGGAACTGGAATGCAAAAGTAGGAAGTCAAGAAACACCTGGAATAACAGGCAAATTTGGCCTTGGAATGCAGAATGAAGCAGGGCAAAGACTAATAGAGTTTTGCCAAGAAAATGCACTGATCATAGCAAACACCCTCTTCCAACAACACAAGAGGAGACTCTACACATGGACATAACCGAAATCAGATTGATTATATTCTTTGCAGCCAGAGATGGAGAAGCTCTATACAGGCAACAAAAACAAGACCGGGAGCTGACTGTGGCTTCTTATTAACATGAACTTCTTATTAACAAATTCAGACTAAAATTGAAGAAAGTAGGGAAAACCACTAGACCATTCAGGTATGACCTAAATCAAATCCCTTATGATTATACAGTGGAAGTGAGAAATAGATTTAAAGGCCTAGATCTGATAGATAGAGTGCCTGATAAACTATGGAATGAGGTTCATGACATTGTACAGCAGACAGGGATTGAGACCATCCCCATGGAAAAGAAATGCAAAAAAGCAAAATGGCTGTCTGGGGAGGCCTTACAAATATCTGTGAAAAGAAGAGAAGCAAAAAGCAAAGGAGAAATGGAAAGATATAAGCATCTGAATGTAGAGTTCCAAAGAATAGCAAGAAGAGATAAGAAAGCCTTCTTCAGCGATCAATGCAAAGAAATAGAGGAAAAGAACAGAATGGGAAAGACTAGAGATCTCTTCAAGAAAATTAGAGATACCAAGGGAACATTTCATACAAAGATGGGCTCGATAAAGGACAGAAATGGTATGGACCTAACAGAAGCAGAAGATATTAAGAAGAGGTGGCAAGAATACACAGAAGAACTGTACAAAAAAGATCTTCATAACCCAGATAATCACGATGGTGTGATCACTCATCTAGAGCCAGACATCCTGGAATGTGAAGTCAAGTGGGCCTTAGAAAGCATCACTACCAACAAAGCTAGTGGAGGTGATGGAATACCAGTTGAGCTGTTTCAAATCCTGAAAGACGATGCTGTGAAAGTGCTGCACTCAATATGGCAGCAAATTTGGAAAACTCAGCAGTGCCACAGGACTGGGAAAGGTCAGTTTTTGTTCCAATTCCAAAGAAAGGCAATGCCAAAGAATGCTTAAACTACTGCACAATTGCACTCATCTCACATGCTAGTAAAGTAATGCTCAAAATTCTCGAAGCCAGTCCTCAGCAATACGTGAACCGTGAACTTCCTGATGTTCAAGCTGGTTTTAGAAAAGGCAGAGGAACCAGAGATAAAATTGCCATCATCCGTTGGATCATGGAAAAAGCAAGACAGTTTCAGAAAAACATTAATTTCTGCTTTATTGACTATGCCAAAGCCTTTGACTGTGTGGATCACAATAAACTGTGGGAAATTCTGAGAGAGATGGGAATACCAGACAACCTGACCTGCCTCTTGAGAAATCTGTATGCAGGTCAGGAAGCAACAGTTAGAACTGGACATGGAACAACAGACTGGTTCCAAATAGGCGAAGGAGTATGTCAAGGCTATATATTGTCACCCTGCTTATTTAACTTTTATGCAGAGTACATCATGAGAAACGCTGGAGTGGAAGAAACACAAGCTGGAATCAAGATTACCGGGAGAAATATCAATAACCTCAGATATGCAGATGACACCGCCCTTATGGCAGAAAGTGAAGAGGAGCTAAAAAGCCTCTTGATGAAAGTGAAAGAGGAGAGTGAAAAACTTGGCTTAAAGCTCAACATTCAGAAAACAAAGATCATGGCATCTGGTCCCATCACTTCATGGGAAATAGATGGGGAAACAGTGGAAACAGTGGCAGACTTTATTTTCTGGGGCTCCAAAATCACTGCAGATGGTGACTGCTGCCATGAAATTAAAAGACGCTTACTCCTTGCAAGAAAAGTTATGACCAACCTAGATAGCATATTCAAAAGCAGAGACATTACTTTGCTGACTAAGGTCCGTCTAGTCAAGGCTATGGTTTTTCCAGTAGTCATGTATGGATGTGAGAGTTGGACGGTGAAGAAAGCTGAGCACCGAAAAATTGATGCTTCTGAACTGTGGTGTTGGAGAAGACTCTTGAGAGTCCCTTGGACTGCAAGGAGATCCAACCAGTCCATTCTGAAGGAGATCAGCCCTGGGATTTCTTTGGCAGGAATGATGCTAAAGCTGAAGCTCCAGTACTTTGGCCACCTCATGCGAAGAGCTGACTCATTGGAAAAGACTCTGATGCTGGGAGGAATTGGGCGCAGGAGGAGAAGGGGACGACAGAGGATGAGATGGCTGGATGGCATCACTGAATCGATGGACATGAGTTTGAGTGAACTCCGGGAGTTGGTGATGGACAGGGAAGCCTGGCATGCTGCGATTCATGGGGTCACAAAGAGTCGGACACGGCTGAACGACTGTACTGAACTGGTGGTCTAGTGGTTAAGACTCTGTGCTTCCAATGTTAAGGATATGGGTTCGATCCCTGGTTGGAGAGAGAAGATCCTACATGCTCTGGGGCAAATAAGCCCACTCACCACAACTGGAGAAAGCCCACATGCCACAACAGAGAGCCTGCACAGCCCCCCCAAAAAGTGCTTTCTTTTAGTGGATGCCTGAGTATGGAAAAATTTGGAAAAATACTTGGAATTGGATCAATACTATATGTCATCTAAAATACATCAAATAATCTAAGAACTAAGAGAATCTTCCTATCTCCAACAGACTTGCCCATAATTTTACTAGGAGTGACCTGAGTTTGCAAAATCAGCTGGTCTCAGGACTTCAAAACAATCACAATCTTACAAACAACTCCTAGTAATGAAAATGCTGTCTAATGCTGACCAAAGAAACAACTTCATGGTGACAGGGATCTGTACAGAGCATTTAGATTTTTCTGTATATATTTAATTTCCAAACCAAACCAACTCTTTCTTGCTGTTTTATATGAAAGGCTAGCTGAATTTTCTGGAGTTACCTAAGCATGGTGCTGGGGAAATGCTGAGTGAGATGAAGCTAGAAGAGCTACCTTGTACTCCTTAAGTGAGAGAATTAACTCAAGGCTCCTGGTAAGTCAGGTAATTTATGTAGTCTCCTCTAAAAAGGGCTTCCAAGGTGGCCCTAGTGGTAAAGAATCTCTGCCTATTAATGCTGGAGACCCAAGAGATATGGGTTTGATCCCTAGGTCAGGAAGATACCCTGGAGTAGGAAGTCGTAACATTCCACGATTCTTGCCTGGAAAATTCCATGGACAAAGAAGCCTAGTACAGAATCGAACAATAATGATACTTGGCCACTGTGAAAATGAATGAGATTAGTCACATAAAATGCCTGGCATAGATGTCTATTGCAGGCGGATTCCTTACCAGCTGAGCCACCAGGAAAGCCCTGTCTGTGACATAGTAAACACTAAATAAATATTAGCGTTCTCCATGACATTTTTTCCCCACCTTTTCTCTATCTCTACTCTGTCCCTCCCCATTCTCTCCTTATTTCTGTCACCTCATAAACTAGGAATTACCGAAGAATATGTATTTGATAAGGGAAGAGTTGACTCATTGGAAAAGACTCTGATGCTGGGAGGGATTGGGGGCAGGAGGAGAAGGGGATGACAGAGGATGAGATGGCTGGATGGCATCACTGCCTCAATGAACATGAATCTGAGTGAACTCCGGGAGTTGGTGATGGACAGGGAGGCCTGGCGGGATGCAATTCATGGGGTCGCAAAGAGTTGGACATGACTGAGTGACTGACCTGAACTGAACTGAAGGGAAAGTCACATGTCTGGTGACAGAGATCCACATGAATCACAATAGGATAAATAGAACTTGAAAAACCATTGTTGTAAGTGGATTGAATAGATACTGACATGCTTAAATGAACACATTTCATTTGCACATAATTTTATTCTACTACCAGCCTCAGAAACTTCCCATTCATGCAGCCACAACTTGTTAGGTAATATAAAGAAGGCATGAATTTGAGCAAACTCTGGGAGATAGTTGGAGAAGGAAATGGCAACCCACTCCAGTGTTCTTGCTTGGAGAATCCCAGGGACGGAGGAGCCTGGTGGGCTGCCATCTACTGGGTCACACAGAGTAGGACACGACTGAAGCAACTTAGTGGCCGTGGCTGGGAGATAGTGAAGGACAGGGAAGCCTGGTGTGCTGCAGTCAATGGGGTCGCAAAGAGTTGGACACGACTTAGTGACTGAACAACAACAATAAAGAGAAGGCATGGAATGGTTTAGATGGCAAGATTATAGGAGCATTTTTAGTCTTAAGATACAAATTTATGAGTTCTCCTGCTGGGGTCTAGCCCCAGTGGATCCAGGGAATTCGAAGCAGGGACGGAGTCAGCATCTAGGAAAGGACCATTTAATTAGAAATATAGAGATTAGGAAAGAATAGTATAGTAGGAAAATTAGTGGAGAAAAGAGGCTGAATAACTTGGTTTACACGGAAAACCAATAAAACTCCGAAACAAGGAGTTTGCACCACCTACGTAGGCCACAGGCGTCTTCCCGGTCTCCCGAAGGAGTGGGAACACAAAGTGCCCCCTCGTTCAGATCTTAGAAGCCCAGGCAAAATTAGTAGGCTTGGTGAACCTCTGCGCTCCAGATGGGAATTCAGCCAGAAAAGAAGAGAACGAGAAAAGACCACACAGGGGAAACCAGTCTATCCAGGAACTGGTCCGTTTCTTTATTTTCCAGGTCCACTTTTATACTTTTAGTTGTACATAGAGAAAAATGTAAGATACAGAGTCACGCAGGGTCAGCTGCTCCGACCCTTATCAGCATATCTTTGTTCTTACAAAGGTCTTATATTTGTTCACAATATCTTCTGGTCTGGAGACTGATTAACATTTTACGGCCCCACTTTTCTTTCTATTGATAAAGGTTAATCAATCAGAAAACTTGTTTCCCCTTAAGATCTACTTAGTCTTAAGATTGGAGAAGGCAATGGCAACCCACTCCAGTGCTCTTGCCTGGAAAATCCCATGGACAGAGGAGTCTGGTGGGCTGCAGTCCATGGGGTCGAAAAGAGTTGGACACGACTGAGCAACTTCACTTTCACTTTTCACTTTCACGCATTGGAGAAGGAAATGGCAACCCACTCCAGTGTTCTTGCCTGGAGAATCCCAGGGACTGTGGAGCCTGGTGGGATGCCGTCTATGGGGTCACGCAGAGTCGGACACGACTAAAGCGATTTAGCAGCAGCAGCAGCAGTCTTAAGATAGTGATAAAGTTACATTGTTACATAGCAAGGACACAATGATTTATAACAAAGAAAGAGGAGTACAGTGATCTATAACAAATAGAAAATTCATTAACTCAAAAGTCTAGTATTACTAACATCAAAACTACTATATTTCTTTTTCTACATTCCAATTACATCGATTAACATACTCCCAGGTGCCTAAGGATATGGAGGCCTGGCGGCAATCATTAACTCAGCAATGAAACCCTTCACCAACATAATTTCTAACTAACTCACTATACTAATAATTTTCTAACTACTCGAAAGAACCTGTTTTTTTAGAAAGTTTAAAGCATCTCATGCCTCTCATGGTTGGGAGGCTGTAAACAATCACATGTGGCTTGGATAAACCTGTCAGGCAGGCTAGAGAGCCATCAGAGGAGTTTTTGAACTGAAACACTCTTGTCATGCCCAGGAGATTTATTAACTGGAGTCCTAAGTTAACTCCTTTTCAGAGAGAGGTGGTGGGGGATAGCCCCCCGTAATGTCAGAAGTGTAGGTGAAAGCATAATGCAGTAAGGTAGGCAGACTCTGGTGTTGGGGATAGATGCTTGAGAATCTCCAGGGGGACCCCTGAGGCTTGATCCCACCTTTGCGTAATGTCAAGCCTCCTTCCTCATGACCTTTGCCATGGGCGGGGTTCCTCACGCTGGCTCCCAGCATTCTCCTTTTTCACGAAGGAAAATTTTCACAAAGTTTTATACAAGAAGTAGTATGTAATATTACAATTTCTTCTCTAATCTTTTCCTAACTTAACTCTTGAAAATGAAAGAGAAGTCGTTCAGTCATGTCCAAATCTTTGTGACCCCATGGGCTGTAGCCTGCCAGGATTCTCTGTCCATGGGATTTTCCAGGCAAGAACAATGGAGTGATTTGCCATTTTCTTCTCCAGGGGATCTTCCCAAGCCAGGGATCAAACCCAGGTCTCCTGCACTGAAGGCAGACTCTACCATCTGAGCAACCAGGGAAACCCTACTTAACTCTTCAGTTCCGTTCAGTTCAGTCGCTCTGTCGTGTCTGACTCTTTGCGACCCCATGAACCACAGCATGCCAGGCCTCCCTATCCATCACCAACTCCCAGATTCCACCCAAACTCATGTCCATTGAGTCGGTGATGCCATCCAACCATTTCATCCTCTGTCATCCCCTTCTCCTCCTGCCTTCAATCTTTCCAAGCATCAGAGTCTTTTCAAATGAGTCAGCTCTTTGCATGAGGTGGCCAAAGTATTGGAGCTTCAGCTTCAACATCAGTCCTTCCAATGAACACCTAGGACTGATCTCCTTTAGGATGAACTAGTTGGATATCCTTGCAGTCCAAGGGACTCTCAAGAGTCTTCTCCAACACCACAGTTCAAAAGCATAAATTCTTCAGTGCTCACTTTCTTTATAGTCCAACTCTCACACCGATACATGACTACTGGAAAAACCATAGCCTTGACTAGACGGACCTTTGTTGGTGAAGTAATGTCTCTGCTTTTTAATATGCTGTCTAGGTTGGTCATAACTTTCCTTCCAGGCAGTAAGCGTCTTTTAATTTCATGGCTGCAATCACCATCTGCAATGATTTTGGAGCCCCCCAAAATAAAGTCAGCCACTGTTTCCCCATCTATTTCCTATGAAGTGATGGGACCAGATGCCATGATCTTCATTTTCTGAATGTTGAGCTTTAAGCCAACTTTTTCACTCTCCTCTTTCACTTTCATCAAGAGGCTCTTTTACTTAACTCTTACTTACTCTGTAAATAATGCAACCATTTTACAACTGATAAAGGATACCAGAAAAGAGACTTCTTTTCTGTGTGTCTTCTTCTTTAACATTCCAAAGTCCACATCATCATCAATTTGAGCCTGAGTTCCAACTCCTGAAGAATACTTGGTGCCAATGTTGTGTATTTTCTGTGTCCAAATGTCCTTCCTATGACTCATGGTATACATCCATCATTTCAAATTACATATACTTTTTCCCCAGGAGAGAGACATAAAATCGTGTAGATAAGGAATGTGGAAGAACATACACACTCACATTATCATGGTTACAAAGACATCAACTCAAGGGGAAAAAAGGCAGTTTCTACAGATTCCTGGATAGAACCCACATTAAAAGAAAATGAACAGTTCATAACAGACATAAAACCTCTGCCAAGCTCTTCCCTCCAGTTTCACTTAACCTTCAACATCAACAAGGCATTCCCCCAAGCGTCATTATGTAGGAGACCCACCTACCCCTGGTGTTCAGATATGCTAGCAGGCTTCGAGCCATTCAATATCTTTTTCACCAAGATTCATTAAGGACTCAGCAGAGTTGGTCTTTATTTGCAGTGTGGGCATACATCAGCCTTGCAACACACACACACACACATAAACATATACAACTGAAACAAATTCACTTGTGTGAAACTATATTGTTTATGAAATACTGCCTATATGTCATTGACTCTATTAATTCCATCTCAAAATCAATTCATTGTGTTTAAAAAGAGCTAGCCATGAAATTGCCTGAACCTTTTATTATGCTTTTTCACTGGTGTGATGACTGTATACTGAAGAACACATACCATAAATACATGTTCTGGGGCCTCAAAACTCAGCAGAAATGAGGAAGAGAGGCAAAGAAGAAAATTAAAAATTAGACAAAAGACAACCCTGAAGAATGAGCCAGAAAGGGGAGCAGAGAGAGATGACAAATTACAAAGGAGACTGCAGAGCAGCCATCCTGAATTGAGGTCCGTTGAGCTTCCCAGGTGGCACTAGTGGTAAATAACCTGCCTACCAATGCAGGAGACTTAAGAGACGCAGGTTTGATCCCTGAGTTGGAAAGATCCCCTGGAGGAGGAAATGGGAACCCACTCCAGTATTCTTTCTGGAGAATATCATGGACAGAGGAGCCTAGAGGACTACAGACCATAGGGTCGCACAGAGTAAGACACAACTGGAGTGACTCAGCACAAGAGAAGGGCGTTAGAGTAGGTCATTGGGCCAGCCTCGTTGGCGCTCTTACCATGAGCCCAGAATTGGTGAAGAAGAGGAGACTGAGCCATGGCTGGGTTACACATCTTGCCCCAGGCCATAAAATAATAAAAAGAGGCCGTGATCTCAGGTAGTGTGTGGCCCCGACCACCCCTTCTTCACAGTGGCTGGGAAAGAACCCAGAGAGGTGGCTGGTTGACATGGGACCACGTGGGACTGAGAGTGAGAACAGCGCTAGGCACCAAGCAGGTGGCCGATGCTTATTATGTATTTCATGTGTCCTGGGGGGATTCAGGTAGTGAAAACCAGTAGGGAAGAATGTCTAAGTCCCTGGAAAAGGACCCATTATAAAATAAGGGTGGACAATAGGGAAGTCGGGAGAGAAGAGAAAAAGAAATGATTAATTCAAATAACAGAAGCCTTGAGGGTTTTTTGTTTTTTGTTTTCAGTATAATTGCTTTACAATGTTGTGTTAGTTTCTGCCGTACAACAAAGTGAGTCAGCTATACATATATACATATCCCCTCCTTCTCGAGCCCCCCTCCCATTCCACCCTCTACCACAGCCCTCTAGGTCATCACAGAGCACCGAGCTGACCTCCGTGTGCTAAACAGCATCTTCCCACCAGCTATCTGCTTTACACATGGTACTGCGTATGTGTCAGTCTCACCCTCCCTCCCCCCAGCAGACTCTAGGCTCATTCACATCACTGCAGAGGATCCTGTTTTCTCCCTTTTTGTGGCTGAGTGACGTTCCATTGCATATATGTGTCACATCTTTATCCATTCCTCTGCTGATGCACATTAAGGTCATTCCATGTCCTGGCTATTGTACACAATGCTGCAATGAACACTGGCTTACATGTGTCTTTTTGAATTATGATTTTCCAGGGTATATGTCCACTAGTGGGATTCCTGGGTCATGTGCTGAGTTGCTTCATTCGTATTCGACTCTTTGCGACCCCATGGACTGTAGCCCGCCAGGCTCCCCTATCCATGGAATTCTCCAGGCAAGAACACTGGAGTGGGTTGTTGTGCCTTCCTCCAGGGGATCTTCCCAAACCAGGGATCAAACCTGCTTTGCTTATACCTTCTACACTGGCAGAAGCGCTTTACCAATAGCACCACCTGGGAAGCCCCAAAGCTGTGCTGAACATGCGGCTTAAACCAAAGATCCTGTGAGTAAGACTCTCGTGCTCTACTGACTGAGCTAGCCTGGCTGCTATTTTTAATTTTATAGAAACGCGAGCCATTCCATGGGGGTCAGAGCCAGTCTCCCCACAGTTATCAAGTGGCCTCCATCTTCACAGGCAATTCCCATGTGAAGTAAGGTGGTTAGATTCTGGGCATTGGTTTTTGCGACTAGTTGAACTCAATATCCAGAAGAGGGTGGCTCGTCAATAATTCAATGTGTTTAAAACCTACCATGTCCCTACTCTAGGTCAGATAAGGGTGATACAAAAATGTGATTCTTCAGTCTTTGGAGTCAGTTTAGAATCAGAACCCCAGGATCTGCCACTTACTGTGCAATGACTCTTTGGCAAATTTCTTTCTTACTTATTTTTTTTTTCTTTTTTGGCCATGATGGGTCTTTGCTATGGTGTACTAGTAGGTGGGTGGAGGGGTGCTTAGTTGTCCAGCAGCATGTGGGATCTTAGTTCCCCGACCAGGGATTGAACCCGGGTCCCATGCGTTAGAAGGTGGATTCTTAACCACTGAACCACCAGGGAAGTCCCTCTTTGGCAAATATCTTTACCTTCTTCCTTCACATTCTCTTGTCCCTGAAATGTGACTATAGTTGCTAGTATAGCACCTGGGGCATCCTAGAGGCTCAAAAGTGGGTAGTTGTTGAAGATGTTCTGTCCTGATTTTCAGAGTATTCCTGCACAGCCCATGGCACTGATGGAGTTCACAGCTTTATAAGGATGAGAAACGCATAAGCCGCAATCATCAGGGAGCATGCCGGACGCCCTGGTGGACACAGGCGTGAGCTCTAGAGGCAGGTTGCATTTCTCCCACCTGCAGGTTCAACATTCTGCATCCTCATTTTCAGGAAGCTCTCCTTGGGGGTATCAACAAGGTTGAGGTGACAGTTCAGCCTTCAGCTGCCTCAGCAAAGCCTGAGGAAGGATACAAAGACGCCACGAGAGAGTTCAAACTTGACTCAAAAAATATCTGAGAAAATGGCAGGGTTGTATTATATGTTTAAATATAAAGTTCATCAGAAGCCTGGGAAATAATTCTGAAGCTGGCAATTCAGCCTGCACACCTGAAAACAAACCTTTGTCAAACTAAGAACTCTCTCACAAAGCAGTTCCTCATGTTAGTTGGCATTCGTTTGTCACACGGTAATTATCCTATTAATCCAAATTAGACCCTTATCTTGGGCTCTTCATCCAAAATGTGAATATAACAATTACTGTGTGTGGGGGGGAGTGAGAAGGAGGGTGATTTCAGAAACATGCCTTGTCATGAGAGCAATTTTTTTTTTTTTTGGCAGTAGAAAGAAATACAACTTTAACATTTATAAGAACTAAGATACATGCATGTATCTAAGAAATAAAATAAATTTTAGGTTTGTAAAGATCTTCGGAGTTCTTACAGTGTTGTTTTGTTGTTGCTTAGTCGCTAAGTGGTGTCTGACTCTTTGCGACCTGATGGCTTCTCTGTCCATGGAATTTCCCAGGCAAGAATACTGGAGTGGGTTGCCATTCCCTTCTCCAAGGGATTTTCCCAACCCAGGGATTGAACCTGCATCTTCTGCACTGCAGGTGGATTCTTTACTGTTGAGGCACCAGAGAAACCCCAGAGTAATCTATCGGGAGATTCAAAAAAGGCAAGCAGATCAGTTACTGGAGATATCATGCCTTCTGGCACCTCATTCCAGAGGCTTCTGTTCAGTTAACCAGAGACGTCTATAAAGGACCTTCTTAATACAGGGTTGTATGACATAGACCCAAAAGACAACAGCAGTGACATTCATGTGTGTGGGATCTTCCAGATGCCACTGAGGGGCTCTGTGCGTCTACTTGACCGAATACACTGGGTAGGGGAGTAATAAGGCAGATACATGAGCTCCATTAGAAGAGATTTTATTCAGTAGGTTTACAGTAGGGTGCCAAGTTCTGCAGGTTTTTACAAAGCTCTATAGGTGATTCTGAGAGTTAAGAGTAGAAACTACTGTATGTGTGTCGGGGGGAGGGGACGGGTGTGTGCTCAGGCGCATGTACTCAGTCGCTCAGTCAGGTCCGACTCTTTGTGACTGCCTGGACTCTAGCCCATCAGGCTCTTCTGTCCATGAGATTTCCCAGGCAAGAATACTGAACTGGGTTGCCATTTCCTGATCCAGGGGACCTTCCTGATTCAGGGATCAAACCTCGTCTCCTTTACTGCAGGGAGGCTGGTGAATTGCAGGTGGATTCTCTACTACTGAGATACCCAAACTACTGCCAAATACAGATCTTGCCCTAATGATGAAAATCACCTGGGATATTAATAAAATATGCCAATTTCCTGGTCACACTGCAGACCTGCTGTATTTGGAATCTCTGAGTTCTGGGCCCAGATACTATATTTTAACTACTAACAGGTCAGTTTCAGCTTCTGGCCTGTTGCAAACCTATGCATCAATGCTTTGATGTCTACAAATTAATTTTCTAGCATTATCAGTCAGTTCCTAAAGGGAGACGTTTCTGAGTTTTATTTCCGCTCTTTGACCTACTAGACTTGTAATTCTGGGCAATACCTTAAGCACACAAAATCTCAGGTGACTGATTTGTGAAATGATCAGAGTTTATCGAAAAGACTAAAAAGTAACAAATGTAAAATCTTTAGCAAACTGGCAGAGACTGGTGATTGAATATTCATTTTTCCTTGCCATGACTTTATCTACCTCTTTGTTTTGTTTGTTTTAGCTTGTGGGATCTTAGTTTCTGGACCAGGGATTGAACCCATACCCCCTACAGTGGAAGCTTGAAGTTTTATTGGACCCACCAGAGAAGTCCCTATACCTTGTAATATGAATGTAAATTCACAAATTAGAGGGGATATAAAATATAACATTCTGATAAAAGAATCATGATCAAAACAAATGTGAGGTCATATTTCATTTTTACTAAAAAATAATGATAACACCAAATTCAGATGAAGTTGAAATGAAAGTGGTACACTCATACATTGCTACAAGAAATGTAAATTTCAGATTCTTTTGAAGATTTGATATGCTTTTAAAATTATAATAAAATGCCCAAGATTTTTTTCACTTGGTCATTTCCTATGGAAAGTAACCCTAAGAATGGAAAGTAACCCTAAGGATGGAAAGCACTGTTTTAATCAGGATGTTTGTTCTGGCATTTTTCAAAATAGGAGAGATTTTAAAGCAGCCTGAATGTCCAGCAATATTTAAGACAAGGTATGTTCTTGCATGCTCAGTCGTGTCTGACTCTCTGCGACCGTATGGACTGTAGCCTGCCAGGCTTCTCTGTCCATAGGATTTTCCAAGAAAATCTTCTACAGTATGTTGCTAGTTCCTCCTCCAGGGGATCTTCGTGACCCAGGGATTGAACCCACGTCTCCTGCATTACACCCAGATTCTTTACTGCTGGGCCACTGGGGAAGCCCTTAAGAAAAGGTACATTCTTTTATATGTAATACTATGAAGCCACTGAGTAATTATTAAGATCACTGAGTAATAAAGAAAAGCTTCTGTCCTGTGATGTGAGAAAGGAAGAGTAAAAATATATGTCTTATATGATTACAAGAGTAAAATACTTGGGTAAAATACAAGAGTAAAATATTGATGTACAGACAATATGGAAAATTAATAATTAAGTTGCTATGGGATGAAGAACTTGAGTTTTTTTATTTTTATTTTATACTGCATTACCATTATAGTACTGCTGTATGTTCCATGACTACTTTAAAATATTGCCTGTCCTTTCTATTATTTGAAAGAAGACAGCTCATAGGAATTGTTCCATCCACAGAAAGTCCTAATATAAAACCACTTTGATGATCTCTGACCATTAAAGAAAAATCTAATTTGTATTACAGGGTCATCCTGGTTAGTCAAGAAATCTTAGGCAGGAAATCCGAATCCAGTGAAAGGAAACCACAAAAGGCAATATGACAAGGGACATTTCAAGCTGGATGCAAGAAAATGAGCTAAGTCCAGAATGAATGGCCAAAAGCAGGATGGGAAGAGGGTGTTGGCTTATAAGACGGCTACACCTGGAGAGGCTCAGAGCTATGAACACTGACAGGTTTGTTAGCTCATGAAGAATGATGAGATTAATCTGGCTCAAGGATCCAGAGTGGAGTCACAGACATACATTTTCATGTATTTTAGAAAGAGTCTGGGTTCCTATTATACAGAGTGAAGTAAGTCAGAAAGAGAAAAACAAATATTGTATATTAAGGTGTATATATGGAATCTAGAAAAATGGTACTGATGAACCTATTTGTAGGGCAGAAATAGAGATGCAGCATAGAGAAATGGACATGGCTGTGGTGGGGGGTAAGTGTGGGATGAATTGGGAGACTGACATTTGCATATATACACTACTGGGCTTCCCGAGAGGCTCCGTGGGAAGAAGCCACCTGCCACAGCAGGAGATGAAGAAGATGCGGGTTTGATCTTTGGGTCAGAAGATCCCCAGGAGAAGAGAATGGCACCCTACTCCAGTATTCTCGCCTGGAGAATCCCCTGGACAGAGGAGCCTGCTGGGCTACACAGTCCAGGTGGTCATAAAGATTCAGACATGCCTGAGTGGCTGAGCATGCATGCACACATATACTCTACCACACGAAAAATAGATAGCTGATGGGAACCGGCTCTTTAACACAGGGAGCTCAGCTTGGTGCTCTGTGATGACCTAGAGGGATGGGATGAGGGGTGGAAGGGAGGCTCGAGAGAAGGGAGATATATGTATGCAAATATCTGATTCACTTCATTGTACAGCAGAAACTAACACAGCATTGTAAAGGAATTATCTTCCAATTAAATTAAATTTTAATAAATAAATAAATACAGTCTGAGTCAAGTGCTGACTCAAGCATTCACTGAGCTGCCCCAGAGAAGGCACTGACCCAATATTCCTGCTCATTCTCTTATCCCTATTCCCAATATGCTCCAAAGCTATGCCTGGTTCCATGCACAGAGTTTTGACCCCATTACATAGTTGCTGTATGAACTGGCTGGTGCCACCATAAGAGTACATCATGAGAAACGCTGGGCTGGAAGACGCACAAGCTGGAATCAAGATTGCCGGGAGAAATATCAATCACCTCAGGTGTGCAGATGACACCACCCTTGTGGGAGAAAGTGAAGAGGAACTAAAAAGCCTCTTGAAAGTGAAAGAGGAGAGTGAAAAAGTTGGCTTAAAACTCAACATTCAGAAAACGAAGATCATGGCATCTGGTCCCATCACTTCACGGGAAATAGATGGGGAATCAGTGGAAACAGTGATTATTTTTTGGGCTCCAAAATCACTGCAGATGGTGACTGCAGCCATGAAATTAAAAGACACTTACTCCTTGAAAGAAAAGTTATGACCAACCTACATAGCATATTGAAAAGCAAAGACATTACTTTGCCAACCAAGGTCTGTCTAGTCAAGGCTATGGTTTTTCCTGTAGTCATGTATGGATGTGAGAGTTGGACTGTGAAGAAAGCTGAGTGCTGAAGGATTGATGCTTTTGAACTGTGGTGTTGGAGAAGACTCTTGAGAGTCCCTTGGACTGCAAGGAGATCCAACAAGTCCATTCTGAAGGAGATCAGCCCTGGGTGTTCTTTGGAAGGAATGATGCTGAAGCTGAAACTCCAGTCCTTTGGCCACCTCATGTGAAGAGTTGACTCATTGGAAAATACTCTGATGCTGGGAGGGATTGGGGGCAGGAGGAGAAGGGGACGACCGAGGATGAGATGGCTGGATGGCATCATGGACTCGATGGACGTGAGTCTGAGTGAACTCTGGGAGTTGGTGGTGGACAGGGAGGCCTGGCGTGCTGTGATTCATGGGGTCGCAAAGAGTCGGACACGACTGAGCGACTGAACTGACTGACTGACGGACCATAACAAAGTAGCAAGACTGGGTGGCTTAACCCACAGAACCAGTCTTCCCAGCTCTACAGGTTAGATGTGCACAGTCAAGAGTTGACCGAGTTGGTTTCTTCTGAGGCGTCTCTTCTTGGCTTGTAGACAGCTGTCTTCACACTGTGTTTTCACATGATCTGTCCTCTGTGTCCAACTGTCCTCTTCTTAGAAGGACACTAATCATGTTATATTAGGACCCACCTAAATGACTTCATTTTAACCTGATCACATCTTCACAGACCTTACCTCCAAATACAGTCACATTGTCAGGTACTACGGACTGGAACTTCAACATAAGAATTTTGTAGAGACACAATTAAGCTCATAATGGTTGTCATGCTTTGTTGTTCAGTTACCGAGCCATGTCTGACCCTTTGTGAATCCATGGACTGTAGCATGTCAGGCTTCTCTGTCCTTCACTATCTCCTGGACTTTGCTCAAACTCATGTCTATTGAGTCAGTGATGTCATCAAACCATCTCATCTTCTGTTACTCCTTTCTCTTGCTTTCCTCAATCTTTCTCAGCAGCAGGGTCTTTTCCAGTGAGTAGGCTTTTCCCATCAGATGGCCAAAGTATTGGAGTTTCAGCTTCAGCCTCAGTCCTTGCCATGAATATTCAGGGTTGACTTCCTTTAGGATTGACTGGTTTGATCTCCTTGTTGTCCAAGGGACTCTCAGGAGTCTTCTCCAGCACCACAGTTCGAAAGCATCATTTCTTCAGTATTCAGCCTTCTATATGGTCAAACTCTCACATGCGTGCATGACTACTGGAAAAGCCTCACCCCGAATCCCTGAACAAACCAAGGGAATGAAGAATGTTCATCATCTTGTGGGTCTGTTCAGCCAGTGGGCAGATAATAGGAGATTCGTGGGGCATGCAGGGTGATCCCGATTCTGTTCTTGAGTCACAAGTGTCTGCAGCAAGTATGAGTATTCACATCACATACACAGAATGGTAGAGAAAGTATTTCCTTTCTCAAGTAGAATTTAATATCTAGTTTCAGTTCCCATGTTGACAGACACAAACATTTACTCTCGATAAAGTGAGAAGCATCTTTGTCAGTTGGGTCATGTCACTCTCGTGTCAGGGAACAGTCAGAAGATGCCAAGCTTTGCTGGGGAAGGAGGTGAAAACGATCTATCAGCATCCAATCTTCACAGATTGTTGCTTCTCATGCTGGAAACTGGAGGCCAAGTCACTGCCTTCCTCAGCCACGTTGCCGTCATGTCTTCATGACATCCTGAAGAACATCCTAGGATGTTCTTCTAGAATCCTAGAACATCCTACAGACCCTGTGTGCTTGGAGACATCAAGAACTCTCACTTTCCATTAGGGGCTCTGGGAAATCTGAGGCCCCCAGTAGGGGCAGGGGCAGAACCCAGGTCTTCTCTTTCAAGCCTATGAAATCCTAAGACCTAGTCTAGACTCCAGGATACACAGCACCATCTTTAGGGCTCCCAAGCAGCTGAGTTCTCTCTTGCATCACCTGACTGTCTCTTCTCCACACAGTCCATAACCTTTCTACCTAATCTGATGGCAAGTTTGCCTGACTCTTTATCTCTTCACAATAGCCTGAGGTTTATGCCCTCAATTCTTTGTGGTTTAGGATTTTGAAGATAAACTCTTATGTTTTCCAGTTCCCAAAGTATTCCTCTTCAAAATCCATTTTGAAACTCAAAAGCCTGAAATTGATTTCTTTTCTGGGCTCTGCAGTAACAACTCCAACCCAAGTCAGTGGGTCCTTTGGAGTCTATTTTGAGTGGAGAAGAGCCGTAAGGTTTAAAAAAAAAAAAGATATGAAGGAAAATACACCATCAAAATAATGTCCTGCTAGCTACCTTAACCAGTGAAGAAATCATGTGGTCAAATTCATCTAAAACCCAACAATGTTGCTAACTATGAGTTCTTAGGCATGATCTCTACTGTAGAGAGCAGAGAAATAACAAAGAATCTTGAGGCTTTACAGATGCAATTCAATTGCTCACCTTCTTACTTCCTGGCAAGGTTGTGTCTGTCAATGGCTGGAAACTCTATTTTTATTTTTATTATCTTTCCAACTAACCCGTCAGCTATTGCACATCCTAGCCCAGGGCTTCTCAAACTCTAACATGCATGCAAGTAACTTGGAGAACTTGTCAAAATGCAGATTTGAGTTTAGCAGATCTACAGTGAAGCCTGAGATTCATTATCTGTAAAGCACTCCAAGGACAGGAAGTATATACTTCCTATCACTTATGTTGTCAAAGGGTCCCTGAGGATGGAGACTTAGATACTACCACGAGTTTCAGCACAGAGTCAGAGCAGGCGGTTCCAAACTGGAGCCTGTCCTCAAACTTCCAGTCCATAGATGGTGAATAGCACCAAGGTCATCTAAAGAGGCTCCAAAGTCTTCTAGAACAAGAGGCCATGTCTTTGAACATGGACATAGCTCCCAGGATGTTGAATACAATACTCACCTTTAGCTCACTCAGAAGCAATCTGCCAGAATGTTCATATTCAGAGAGGTATCCCTAAAGTTATTTGCTGCTGTCCCTAAAGTTATTCTCAGAGGTGACAGTTGAGCAACAGCCTACCCAAGAATTTGATCTAAAAATGACTTCTCAGAATATATATAGGGCTTCCCAGATGACACCAGTGGTAAAGAACCTGCCTGCCAGTGCAGGAGACCGAAGAGATGTGGGTTCAGTCCCTGGGTCAGGAAGATCCCCTGGAGGAGGGCATGGCAACAGACTCCATAGAGTGGAAGCGAAATAGAATGCTATGAACAGAGGAGCCTGGCAGGCTACAGTCCATAGGGTTTCAAAGAGGCAGACACAACTGAAGTGACTTAGTACACACGCATATATATATAAGGGCTTCCCTGGGGGCTCAGACAGTAAAGAGACTGCTTGTGATGTGGGAGACCCGGGTTCAATCCCTGGCTTGGGAAAATCCCCTGGGGAAGGAAACAGCAACCACTCCAGTATTCTTGCCTGGAAACTTTCATGGGCAGAGGAGCCTGGTGGGCTACAGTCCATGGGGTTGTAAAGAGTCAGATGTGACTGTGAGACTAACAGAGACAGGTATATGTGTACACACACACACACACACACATAGATATATATACACATTGGAATATTGCTCAGCAATAAAAAATGAAATAATTTTTTCAATAATTCATGTTGCTGTTTGCAACAACATGGATAGACCTAGAGATGATCATACTATATGAAGTAAGCCAAACAAAGACAAATGTCTTATAATATCACTTACATGAGGACTCAAAAAATGATATTAATGAACTTATTTACAAGAGAGAAATAGACACACAGAGATAGAAAACAAATTATGGTTACCAAAGGTAACCGGGGGAAAGAGGGATAAATTAGAAATTTAGGATTAATATATACACACTACTATACTCCAGTACTCTTGCCTGGAAAAGCCCATGGACGGAGGAGCCTGGTAGACTATAGCCCATGGGATCACACAGAGTCGGACACAACTGAGCGACTTCACTTTCACTTTTCACTTTCATGCATTGGAGAAGGAAATGGCAACCCACTCCAGCGTTCTTGCCTGGAGGATCCCAGGGACCGGGGAGCCTGGTGGGCTGCCGTCTATGGGGTCGCACAGAGTCGGACACGACTGAAGCAACTTAGCAGCAACAGCAGCATACATAAAATAGATAAACAACAAGGACCTACTGTATAGTATAGGCAACTATACTCAATGTTTTTTAATAACTATAATGAAAAAGAACATGAAAAAATGAGTGTATATGTGTGTGTATATGCATGTATATACATATATGTGTGTCTATACATATACATATATATATGTGTGTGTGTGTGTGTGTATGGGCTTCTCTGATGGCTCAGAGAGTAAAGAGTTTGCTTGCAATGAAGGAGAACTGGGTTTGATCCCTGTGTCAGAAAGATCCCCTGGAGAAGGGAATGGCAACTCACAGCAGTATTCTTGCCTGAAAAATTCCATGCCCAGACAAGCCTGGTGGGCTAGTCATTTATATACACAAACTGAATATATAAACTTTTCTGTACACTTGAAACTAACACAACATTGTAAATTAACTATACTTCAATTTAAAAATTAAAATTAAACAAATAGTTCAAAATATAGAGTATCAGGGGCCACTGCCTATACTTAGAGCACAGATATTACAGTAGCTTTATTTCAACTGCAATTTCTCCATATGCAGCTTACCCTGACAGCATGTAAAACATATGTAATTTTTATTTTTCTGTTTTGTTCATGCTGTTTGTCCTCTGTTTGCAAGAACCACGCAGACTCTCTGTTTGCTTAGTGGTTTTTAATCTTCAAGTCCAGCCCCCCATCCCCTGAGTTGTGTCTCTTGCCAAGGGAGTTTTGATACAGGGGCTGTGTTGTAATTTTTGTTTGTTTGTTTTCTTTTACATCATATTAGGAGCTCTTTACATAAATCATTTTTCTCCTTTCTCACTACCTATTACAGTGCATCATCTAAAGTAGACAACAGTAACCACTTGAATGAATGAGTGACTTCCAATTTCAAATCCTGTCAAGAACAGATCAAGGATCTGTTCCTCCACCCAGCTTCCTCCATAGGGGTCTGAAGAAGAGTCAGAGATCATCATGAAATTGGGTTTTGTCACTAATGAGAGTAATTAAGCACTAGGACTATCTACCTAAAATGATGCACTTTGTACCTCCAGTGCTCAGAGTCCGGCAACTACAGAGAAGTAAAGACAAAGATATTTCTGCTGCCCAAGGCTTCCGGGGGAAACTCACTGCATCCTACAGGTCACAAGGGGAGGCCCAGGGTGATTATTACCTTTTGAGGATGGTGGGTTCATCTCTGCAAAAGCCAGTTCCAGGTTTGTTCCTATTAATCCCCTGCTTGATGAGAACGGCGGGGTGCACTGCTAATGGTTTTTGGTTGCTTGTGGGCTGATGTGAAATGCATGTGATAATTAGCTAACTAAATTACTTCTGTTCTCATTATTTTTTATATAAAGCAGTTTTGTAAGGATGGCTTTTTACAGTGATTTCTGGTCTAATTTCTCATTATCACCATTGGAAAAAATAGATAATATTTTCTCCCCATTCTCTGCAATATCTCTCCCACTCACCACTCTTGATACCTTCCATATTCACCCATATATAATCTACTGCATGTTAAGCATGAAACCCTGGGGTTGCCTCAGTCTTCTCTTTTGGATCACCACACTATCATCATTGTTGGATTTCCTCCTGGATATTCAGATGAGTGCAGGGTTTTGTGTTTTTTTTTTTTTTTATGACTCTAAATGTGGAGAGGAACAGGATTGATTTACCCAGAGCTTTCTGCTACTATAAACACTAAGACTTCCACCCCACAGCATGTTAACATCCCAGATGTATGACATGAGTCGCTCTCTGGGAATTGGCCCATCTGTTCTAAGTCTCAGCCACCTGGTGATTATACAGAAGGAGCAGCATGGAGCCTTTGTCCCGGAATGGCCATTAGGTTTTAGGGCTTTACAGATCCCTGCGTATGCAACCTGCTCTGGAGAGCTCCCTGTAGGGTTTTCATCGAGTTTTGTGTTGTGTTCAATGAGCTTCCTCAGTAAAGAATCTGCCTGCAGTGCAGGAGACCCGGGTTCAATCCCTGGGTTGGAAAGATCCCCTGGAGAAGGGAATGGCAATACACTCCAGTGTTCTTTCCTGGAGAATTCCATGGAGAGGACTGAGCAACTAACACTTTCATTTTCTTTTCTTTTCAATGGGATGAATTTCTACCTCCTTTCTAGAAGCAGTTTATTTTTTAACAAATCAGTGGGCAGCCTTATATATGAAAGTTCTTAGAGAATGTTGTGAATTTGATTATAGGACTTTACCTGTCTGTAGTTCAGCTACTTCATCAACAAAATAAAACATTCTCTTGGGTTCATTTACCTGAAATGTGATCAAATGGATACTGCTACATGGTAGATCAAGATTCAACTGTCATCCTCAGTTACCATGGTATAACTTTTTAAAGATGATCAGAGATCCTTTGGGCTTCCCTGGTAGCTCAGCTGGTAAAGAATCTGCCTGCAATACAGGAGACCCTGCTTTGATTCCTGGATCGGGAAGATCTGCTAGAGAAGGGATAGGCTACCCACTCCAGTATTCTTGGGCTTCCCTGGTGGCTCAGTTGGTAAAGAATCCGCCTGCAATATGGGAGCCCTGGGTTTGATCCCTAGGTTGGGAAGATCCCCTGGAGAAGGGAATGGCTATCCCTCCAATATTTCTGCCTGGAGAATCCCTTAGACTGTATAGTCCATGGGGTCACAAAGAGTCGTGGACATGACTGAATGACTTTCACTTTCAGAGATCCTTTGACACTTCTTCCCATGACAGGTAGGGGTCAAATTCTCCATTCTTTCATTTGAGTTGGGCTCAGTGACCTACTTTACCAAAAAAGAATTGTACTTTTGAGACTTCTGAGGGCAAGATATAAAACACCTTTCAGCTTAGGCCTCTTGGCTTGCTCCCTATCCTTCCTGGAGGATGCCAACCATCATGTAAAGAGTCTGACATTCTCACACCATCATGCATTCAAGAAGATCATGCTCACCATTTGGAAGGTCACATGGGAGGAAAGAGAGAAATGCTTAGCTGGCCCCTCATGACCAAGCCATCTCAGTTCAGACACCAGACATGTGACTAAAGGTGTACCATCTTGGATGTTCAGCTCAGAGTTTTCAGATGACTTTAGGTCCAGTCTAGCATTAGAGAGCCAAAGCAAGAACCATCCAGCTGAGTCCTATTACTCTATGAAGCCATGGGAAATCAGTAGAGTATTTGTATAGGCCACTAAGTTTCAGATGATTTGATGTGTTCCAAGAGGTAGCTAGAATATATGAGAAAATAACTCTGTTTCCTTATGTATTAAACAGAAATATCTATGCCAAACTGCTGTGATTATTGAGAAAGTTTAAGTATAAACTGGTAAATCTTTAGCACATTACTTGGCAAGAGTAATGTCTTTAGATCAGATATGCATCCCTGGTCTTGTCAGCTGGGGTAGGTTTGGGTGCCATAACATAAATCATAATGACCTACTGGGGCTTCCCATGTAGCTCAATGGTAAAGAGTCTGCCTCCCAGTGCAGGAGACAGTGGTTCTAACCCTGGGTCGGGAAGATCCTCTGGAGAAGGAAATGGCAATCCATTCCAGTATTCTTGCCTGACAAATTCCATGGACAGAGGAGCCTGGTGGGCTACAGTCCATGGGGTCACAAAGAGTTAGACACGACTTAGTGAGTAAACAACAATATTGGGGAGGGATTCTCCTGAATAGCAGGACAGTCATCTGAAAGCCCGAGGAGGCACACAGCAGTATCTAGACTACCTGAGGCTGAGTTCAAGTCCACCTAATGTCTAGTAAGCTGCTGCTGTTCCCACCAACTTTACTATTCCCATTCCTGTATTAAGCCAGCCTATAGAATGTAATTTCCTGATTTGCAGTCTACTTTCTCCTGACATGATGAACAGTCTTCCTAGAATCCCAAACCATTTGACTGGGGCTTTGAAAATATTCCAAACCCTTGCCAATCCCAATTTCTTTTCTCTGGAGCCTGTTTGTCCAAGCAGCTGCTGTCCAGAGTCTTAACTCATGTCAGAAACAGTGGCTAGAACTAAAACATCACTAACTTGAATATTGCCACCCCCTTTAAACTAATAAGGAAAAAGGAACCAAACCAAATCTTGTATATGAGGGCAATCCAGAATGAGTCAAAGGTCATTTCCCTCTGGGCAGCACTGAACATTTATTAGCATTACCCCAATAACTCTAATAATGATTTCTAATATTCAGAGGGTAACTCAACATGATCTATGTGCAACTTAATCTTATAAGCTACATGCTAGTCTTACACATATTGCACGCAGAAGAAATGGTGGACAGGGGCTTGAGAGAAGGTCCCCAGACACAGGAGTGAGGAGACAGGATTCAAACTCCTTTAGCCACTGGACTCCAAAGTTTCAAAAAGTGCTAGCCCCACACCTAGCCTTGCCAGTCCTCCTCCTCTCTCTTTGTTTTCTTTGCAATTCAAGGACGACAGCTTAAATGCATCATGAGCCATGCTGTATGTGTTGTCATGGAGTTGCAGCAAAGAAAGTGAAGCATGAGAGGATGATCAAGTCTCAAGTTCTGGGCAAGTGTGAGTTCTTAGTTTCACCAAGGAAAGAATTCAAGAGCAAGCCATGGTAAAATGAAGGAAGGTGTACTCAGAAAGAAACACATCCCATAGATACAGTGTGGGCCATCTTGGAAAGCACCAGGGTATATGGGCTTATGAGTTTTACGTGTCTACGTGCTGAGTTCTGTCCAACTTTTTGTGATCCCCATGGACTGTAGTCTACCAGGCTCCTCTATCCATGGGATTCTTCAGGCAAGAGTATGGAGTGGGTTGCCATGCTCTCCTCTAGTGGATCTTCCCGACTCAAGGATTGACTCAGGCCTCCTGAATTGCAGGTGGATTCTTTACTGTCTGAGCCACCAGGAAAACCCTCACTGTATCTTGGTACCATCCAAATGGAGATGGTTTTACTTAACATTTTTATTAACTATAATATAGAGAGCCATGTAAGTCTAGACTACACCCCATCCTTTAATTAACTACATCCTAACTGACTGCTACCTCAGAATCAGGTCCAATGAGACTCTTTAGCACCACAGTGTCAGACTTTATTTTGGGGGCTCCAAAATCACTGCAGATGGTGACGGTAGCCATGAAATTAAAAGACGCTTACTCCTTGGAAGAAAAGTTATGACCAACTTAGATAGCATATTCAAAAGCAGATATATTACTTTGCCGACTAAGGTCCGTCTAGTCAAGGCTATGGTTTTTCCAGTAGTCATGTATGGATGTGAGAGTTGGACTGTGAAGAAGGCTGAGCGCCGAAGAATTGATGCTTTTGAAGTGTGGTGTTGGAGAAGACTCTTGAGAGTCCCTTGGACTGCAAGGAGATCCAACCAGTCCATTCTGAAGGAGATCAGCCTTGGGATTTCTTTGGAAGGAATGATGCTAAAGCTGAAGCTCCAGTACCTTGGCCACGTCATGCAAAGAGTTGACTCATTGGAAAAGACTCTGATGCTGGGAGGGATTGGGGGCAGGAGGAGAAGGGGACGACAGAGGATGAGATGGCTGGATGGCATCACTGACTTGATGGACGTGAGTCTGAGTGAACTCCAGGAGATGGTGATGGACAGAGAGGCCTGGCGTGCTGCAATTCATGGGATTACAAAGAGTGGGACACGACTGAGAGACTGAAATGAACTGAACTGAATTGAACTGAACAATCTTTTCTCTATTTCCTCAATTAGAGAGGTATAGCCTGACTCCTTCTGTTTGTTTCTGTTGGATCAGTTATATTCGGTATATTTGTGTACCTCTCAGTAGCACTCCAGGCTGATTATACTTGACCTCTCCATAAGCCATGACAGCTCACGGCCATCCTTTACTTTAACCCTCAATGTTTCCTGTGTTCCCAATGTTTGGTCTGAGTCAGCACCTTCAGCCTTGGGTAAGAAAAGCTAGATGACTTCAGAACAATCTTTTCCCTAGGCTAACTTGTCCAGGAGGTACTTAGCACATCCTTCTACATGACGTTCTATTCTCTCAAATCACCAGGAGCTTATCCTTCAAAATACTTAGAAGAGTTTCTATTTTCCAAGTATAGTTTTACTCATTTGATTAAAAATTCTCTCCCCTCTTAAATTCCATAAGGGCAGAGTTCAAGCAAATTTTTATATCTCATGCCTAGAATGACATCTAGGGTGAAGCAAAGATGCAAGAACAATTTTTTAAGTGGATAAATATTGCATGCAGCTGGAGTCATACAGACCTTTCTTCATACCCTAGTTCTCCACTTACCAGCAAAGCAATTTTAAGAAAGCAATTTGCTCTTTTAGACTGGAATTTATCTATAAAAATAAATGAAAGAAAGAAAGAAGGAAAGGAAACAAGGAAGAAATACAGATAATAAAATTCCTAATCACACAGTTTTTCTGTAAGGATTAAAGGGGAAGATGTAATTAAAGTGCTTTGAGAGCAGTGCCTGTTGTTATGGTTTAGTCGCTTTGTGTCCCACTCTTTTGCGACCCCATGGACTCTAGCCTACCAGGCTTCTCTGTCTATGGGGTTTCCCAGGCAAGAATACTGGAGGGGGTTGCCAGTTCCTTCTCCAGGGGATCTTCCCGACCCAGAGAGAGAACCTGCATCTCCTGCATTGCAGGTGGGTTCTTTATCGCTTAGCCACAGGGGAAGCCAAGGAGCCCAGGGCCTGGAAGACAGTCATTGCTCAGTGTCCTCACCTCATCTAGTGTGAATGTTTCATCTTAGGAGGAAAATCTAGAGAACATGATATGCCCAGCATCACACAGTTTGTGGCAGAGACTGCCTTGTATTTTTCCCATATCAGAACCTTCTTTTCCTCATTGCTTTTCTAAATAACATACTCAAATTTCCATTTGGACAAGATTCCTCTGACTGCAATGTGCGTGTGTGTGTGGGTGTGTGTGTGTGCGCGTGCTGGGTACAGCCCTCTCAAACCCCTTTATCAAACCACATCCTGAACAACACTTTCTCACCTTAGTGGAATCTGACGTCCAGTGATCCCACAACCTATAAATGGAAGCTAGGAAAACATGATACAATTTACATATCTATTTATAAGGTTGGTGGGGGAAGGTTATTATAATTCTAACTGTTTTGCTCCATAAATTAAGTCAGACAGTACCCATGGATTTGCTTTGACATATTATAAAACACTATCTATGTGTTTGTATTATTGTATTAATAATACAAGCTTGTCAAGCCTGGATGTGCCGCATACATGCCTTAGGGTGCAGGCTGTTTGGTAAAAGACATCGCTTTTGCATGACACCTGTGTGCAGTGCCTCAATCACCCGCGTGTTTTCTCTCCCTTCACAACAAGGGCTTCTGAACTTGGGCTTGTTTTACAGAAATCTGAAATAATCAGAAAGCAGCAAGAGAGAGGTCCATGGGGGGCAGCTTTGGCTGGGAGGCTGCAAGTCTGTAATTCACAACTCCTTTTGCTGTGACAAAAGCAGCTGACTGACTGATAGCCTGGGGAGGGAGCCTTTTTCTGGCTGGTTCCCTGGGCTTCATTTACTTCTGTACTCTCCCTGTAAAGTATTCTTGCCTGGAAAATTCCATGGACAGAGGAGCCTGGCGGACTACAGTCCATAGAGCCTCAAAGAGTCAGACATGACTGAGTGACTAACATTTTCATTTTCTCCTTAAAAAAAGGGAGAAGAATATTTGGTCTGCGATGCAGAAGACGTTTTGGAAAGCTTTTCTTCCCAGTGCTGATAGCTGCCTACAATTATTATTCATCATGGTCTGAGTGGAACTAGAGACCTGACTAATTTCTTGGCTTAAGCAGACTTTTCTCTCCCAAGCCTGACTTATTGTCTTGTATTTTTAAAGGGGAAGAGAGCATCCTTGCATAATTGAATCAAGGCTCAGTGTTACAGACTGTATGTTTGGGATCCCAAGAACTCTATGTTGCAGCCTTAACTTCTAAGGTAATGGTATTTGGAATTGGAGCCTTCGAGAGTTACAGTCTGATGAGGTCATGAAGGTGTCGCCTGATGACATTACTTTTATAGAAAAGACAGCCGATGAGATAAACAGAGAGAGAGAGAGAGAAAGCTCTTTCTCTTCAAAAAACACACACAGGGGAAAAGCCATGTGAAGACACAGTGAGATGGTGGTTGTTTATTGCAGAGAAGAGCGTCAGAACGAAACCCACCTTGCTGACAACTGATGCTGGACTTCCGGCCTCTAGAATTGTGAGAAATTTCTGCTATTCAAGTCATCCAATAGATGCTATTTTGTTATGGCAGCTCAAAGTCCCCCAAGATAGTAAGTTAAAGGCCACCATCTGATGAAAGAGCTTAAAAAGGTGTCACTTTGGTGACTTCAGAGGAAACTGGCTACTTGGTGAATCTGGCAAAATGTCCTTTTATTTATCAGCTACAGAGAGCTGGGAGCCAGAGGGGTAGGATTTTTTGTTTGCTTTTCATTAGCTCTTCTCTCAGCTGCCTTACTGTCAAGCTTCTCCAGATTCAAAGCTGTGAGATGAAAATATCTCCTGCTGTATCAATAAACAAGAAATGTCACAACCATCAAAGATTTCCGGCCTCCAAATGTGAATGAGGGCTCCCAAAACTGTGATCCAGAGGATGCTGCCACTCCCCTAAGTGATTGCTGAGGAGCAAGGGGAATGCAAGTAGCAGCCATCTGCCACTCCTTCAGGTGAACAAGGAAACAGGATTTGGTCCCAGGTAGTTGAGGTTCAGGAAAGGAATGAATTCAGTGAGCCTAGAGGCTTGCATCTTCCCATACATAGAATGCTAAATTCCTTAGCTTGATATTTGACCTTTGATGTTCAGACTGCTTGCTCCCTTTGTTGCAAACTTGCATATGGCCTTTCTCAGAGCTACTGAGATCCTGTCTCCTGGGCTCAGAGTCCAAAACATTCCCACTAAATAAAATAACTCTCTACTTTCAGGTTGTGACTAGTTTTTAGTCAACAAAGCTCTCAATGACATCAGACTCCAGCAGAGGCCAGTACAGTCTCACATTAATTTGTGCCATTTTTAAACCCCTGTGGGTGGTAACTTTCATTATTATATTAGTCTCCATGTCCTTCAGATCACCCTGGAACCTGAAACTGAGCATGAGGACAAATGAACTGATCATTTCCTTAGATCCTTGCAGTTAATCTTTCAGTCCATCTTTGACTCAGTTCTCCAAGAGTATGGGTCCAAGTGGAGTTGTAAGCCCCTCAGTCTGCACTTTGGTGCTTTTATTTTCCAGAAATGATTAGGGACTTTCTTCTTTCCTTAGACTTGGGACTTTGGCAAAACGTCAAGTGCTAATATTTGCCCAGCAAGAAGAATGAAAGATCCATGTCTACAATTAGAGAAGTCATGATAGGGAAGAGCCTTGGGTTCTGGGAAGACTGAGCGATGGCTGAACTACATTTAAACTGTTTAAAAACCTTTTATTTTGTGTTGGAGTACAGCCACCATTAACAATGTTGCAATAGTTTCAGGTGGACAGCAAAGGGCCTCAGGCATACACATACCTGTGTCCATTGTCCTCTAAACTCCCCTCTCATCCAGGCTGCCACAGAACATCAAGCAGTGTTCCCTGTGCTAAACAGTAGGATCTTGTTGGTTACCCATTTTAATATATAGAATATACATATTATATAATAATATAATATTATTATATAATATAAGATATAATTATTACACTCATGTTGTTATTATAATATATATATATATTAACACATATATATGGAATCTAGAAAGTTGGTACTGATGAACGTATTTGCAGGGCAGCAGTGGAGATGCAGACATAGAAAACAGATTTATTGATAAGGACTGGGGGGAGGAAGAAGAGGGCGGGATGAATGGAGAGAGTAGCAAGAAAGCATATACAGTGCCATACGTAAAACAGATAGCCAATGGAAATTTGCTGTATGACTCAGGGAACTCAAACTGGAGCTCTGTAACAACCTAGACGGTTGGGAAAGGGTGGGAGGTACAAGAGGGAGGGGACACATGTACATCTATGGCTAATTTATGTTAACGTATGGCAGAAATCAAACCAATACGGTAAAGCAATCATCCTTTAACTAAAAATAAATACATTAAAAAAAAGATATGGAAAAACTCAGGTCTCATCCGAAACCTACTATGTCAGAAATTCTGCAGGAGGAACCCAGAGATCTGTGGTTTACAAGACCTCCTGGAGAATCTAACACACATTCAACTTTGAGAACTATTCAACTTTTTATTCACCCTATTTGTAAGCATCTCTACTGAAACAAGCCATGTAGGACCATTATCACAGTCTTCCTGCCCAGGTGATGGGCTCTGGTTGGGTCAACTCTTTTCAAGCTTGGGGCTGCTGATTCCTATTTGATGAACAAGATATCATTTCTCTCTGCTTCAATGTGAATGAGGAAAGCTGAGGTCTGGATCACTGCTGACCATCTTACATGAAGAGGAAAGCCAGTGGGAAGACAAACTCTGCCACAAAGGAGCACATGATAAAATAATGGAAGTGAGAAAGATGGTATTGATGACCCTATTTGCAGGACAGCAATGGAGACGAAGACAGAGAATAGACTTGTAGAAACAGTCGGGGAAGGAGAGGGTGGGACAAATTGAGAGAATAGCGAGGAAACCTATGCACTACCATATATGAATAGACAGCAGGTAGGAATTTGCTGTGTGATATAGGGAGCTCAACCCAGTGCTCTGTGACAATCTACAGAGGTGGGGTGGGCTGGGAGGTGGGAGAGGGGTTCAGGAGGGAGGGGCATACGTACACCTGTGACTGATTCATGTTAATGTGGGGCAGAAACCAGCACAGTGTTGTAAAGCAATTATCTACCAATAAAAAAATAAAATCAAATAATAGTACCAAAATGGACCTAGATTCCTGATACATTCATGCCTGAAGTCCTAATTGCTGCTAGAATTTCTAATTAAATAATACAGTAAATTGTCCTCATTCCTTTGCCAGTTAGACTTGGCTAAGAGTTAGAGTTTTCTCTTATTTGCACCCCCCAAAGCACCCTGACTAATAGTGATAACAGAGTCCAATTAGGAGGCCATTGTAGAACCCACGGAATATGCAATGTTGGCTTAGATAGAGCAAGGAGGTGGTAGAAGTGGGAAGAAAGATAAGTGAAGAGTTCCTACATATTTGGAGATAAGAAGCTAAGGAACTTAATTTTGAGTGGGAAAAGCTGTAGACTAATATAAGAATCAGAAACAGAAATAAACCCCAGGGTTTTTGGTGATTTATTTATTTGGCTGCATCACGTCTTAGTTCCAGCATGCAAGATCTTTCTTTGTGGTGTGGCATGGGCTTAGTTGCCCCACAGCATGTGGGGTTTTAATTCCCTGACCAAGGATTGAACCTGAGTTCCTTGCACTGGAAGGTGGATTCTTAATTACCAGACCACCACAGAAGTCTTAACTACAGATCTTTTGATCTGGGGATACTTTACTAGGGTCACCCCTCTCCCAGCCTCCAACATGTATCTTACCCCCATGCCCCACTTTTCATCTCTACTATAATTCTCTCTCTTAATTTGTCTTTAATCCTTTCTTTATATCTCAACCTCACCTTTTATCCATTTCTAGCTCACAGTATTTTTCTACCCTTCTCAGATTTACCCACATCTCATCTTCCATTAAAAATATTCAAGCAAATACGCATAAATAAATCAAACCTTAAAAATCTAAACAAAGAATTCAAGGAATATCCCTTCTTTTAATTCACTAATGCAAACGTAGTTTTTAAGTAACACTTATGACTGAAGTCTGCATATGCTGAGATAAGAAAGAAATGAGCTTATCCTCTATATTTTGATGATCAAGAACACAAACACGTGTCAGCAAACTTTGCTTCTAAAGGTTCGTACTGTAAATGT
Source organism: Oryx dammah (assembly GCF_014754425.2). Lineage (NCBI taxonomy): Eukaryota > Metazoa > Chordata > Mammalia > Artiodactyla > Bovidae > Oryx > Oryx dammah. The sequence goes on from NW_024070200.1 coordinate 50,973,015, forward strand.
CTCTGTGTGTCATAATATCTCTGTTCCAACTACTCAGCTCCACCATGTGGGGTGAAAGGAGCCACAGACCACATGTAAATGAGTGGGTGTGGCTGTGTGCCAATAAAGTTTTATTTATAAAGACAGACTGCAGGACAGATTTGACCATGGCTGGACAGATTGCTGGGAGAAATATCAATAACCTCAGATATGCAGATGAAGAAAGTGAAGAGGACCTAAAAAGCCTCTTGATGAAAGTGAAAGAGGAGAGTGAAAAACTTGGCTTAAAGCTCAACATTCAGAAAACGAAGATCATGGCATCTGGTCCCATCACTTCATGGGAAATAGATGGGGAAACAGTTGAAACAGTGTCACTTTTATTTTGGGGGGCTCCAAAATCACTGCAGATGGTGACTGCAGCCATGAAATTAAAAGACGCTTACTCCTTGGAAGGAAAGTTATGACCAACCTAGACAGCATATTGAAGAGCAGAGACATCACTTTGCCAACAATGATCTGTCTAGTCAAGGCTATGGTTTTTCCAGTAGTCATGTATGGATGTGAGAGTTGGACTGTGAAGAAAGCTGAGTGCTGAAGGATTGATGCTTTTGAACTGTGGTGTTGGAGAAGACTCTTGAGAGTCCCTTGGACTGCAAAGAGATCCAACCAGTCCATTCTAAAGGAGATCAGCCCTGGGAGTTCTTTGGAAGGAATGATGCTAAAGCTGAAACTCCAGTACTTTGGTCACCTCATGCGAAGAGTTGACTCATTGGAAAAGTCTCTGATGCTGGGAGGGATTGGGGGCAGGAGGAGAAGGGGACAATAGAGGATGAGATGGCTGGATGGCATCACTGACTTGATGGACGTGAGTCTGAGTGAACTCCGGAGTTGGTGATGGACAGGAAGGCCTGGAGTGCTGCGATTCATGGGGTAGCAAAGAGTCAGATATGACTGAGCGACTGAACTGAACGGAACTGAACTGAACTGAGACAGACAGCTCGTCTCTGATTTAGACAGATAGTAATAAGAATGTGAGGATGCAACATAGAGGAGATATTAATAGAGTATTTCTAAAGTGAACTGAATACTTGCCCAGAACCTCTTTACTGACCTTGAGATACCGAAACCCTATAATGAATTTATAGATAAATTTACAAAGAATTGACTCTTCACAATGTTGACTTTTTATTATCTACAAGAAATGTGCCTTTCCTTTGTCTCAATTCTTCTTTTATGTCTCTCAGTAGGGTTTTACTATTTTCTTCCAACAGACACTGAACATTTTTCCAGCTTCTTTCCAGATTGTTTATCTTTGTGTTGCTCTTGTAAATAGGATTTTTCCTGAATTTGACTTTTTGACTTTACTGTTTGTGTCTAGGAAGCAATTGATTTTGTATATCAATTTTTTAACTGGACAACTTATACAATCTCTTACTGTCAAAATAGTTTATCAGTTGATTCTCTTCCCAAATATAAAATCATATCATGTCAAATATTAATAAATTTGCCTCCATTTTTTAATACTCAATACTTTGCTCCTTTTCTTATTGTTCTGATTAACATTTCAAGATAATTTAAACAAAAGGTGGCTTGTTTCCTTACTCTAATGATAAGACTTCTTACATTTCACTTATCTTTCATGATAAGTGATTTACCCTTGATTTCATGTATATGTATCAGATTAAAGATTTATAAATATATTTCAAATTTACTGAAGTTTCATTGGTAAAATAAATAAATATTCCAGAAGTAGATCCTGTATAAGTGTGAATTAATATAGATACATGTATTCATGAAATCAATGGAAAATGATGGATTATTTAGTAATTGATACTAGTGGAATATTATCCATCACCAGAACATGTATTTGGGCCTCCATCTTATACCATTCCCCAAAGAAATTCCCAGTGAAATAAATATTCCAATGTACAGGTAACATAGTATTGCTAGTAAAATATGTTATTCATAAATTCAATATATAATAAAATATATTTTTACCAAAATTTTTTCTTTCAGTGCAGATACCAGAGATAACAGATGAATGATTCATGTCTTTAATGCCCAAAGAACATTTGCAAATTTAACAGAACATACATAGAACACAATAAAAATTTTGAGCTTCCTGCTGCAGCATTCAGAAACTCTGTCAGAATCCGTTTCCCAGGAAACTCAACCCACAACAGTGAAATACAGATATTTTATGATGCATCGTTTGTAGTGACAAAATGTGGAAACAATATGTATTCCAATTATAGGTTGAATATTTTTATCTTATATCCATAGCATAGAATATTATACCAGAAATAAAATGCCTAGAGCTGCAGAAATTTATGTGGATAACTTTGAACTAGGTATTTTGCTGAGGGAGATAAGTAATATATAGAAAATAATGTATATTATAAAGATATTTTGATTAAATAATGTCAAAACTCATAAACAATATTTGTGTATACAAATTTATGTATATGTCCTGGGTCTGTATGTGTATATGTTCATACACATATGGTTGTATGAAATTACATAAGCATGAGGAAAAATTAGAAAGAACTGTGCTAGGCTACTTCGTGGGAAAGATAAATGTGGAAGGGGACAGAAGAAGAAAGAAGCAAGTAAAAAATAAATATTAAAAATTAAGCATAGTTCATTTGTACTATTTTTTAGATTCCACATAAAAGCGATAATATATGATGTTTGTCTTTCACTATCTTTACAAAAGAGATATAGAAAACAAACTTACAGTTACCAAGGGGGAAGTAGGGATGGGGGAAATTGGGAAATTGCAATTGACATATACACAACACTATATATAAATAGATAACACGTGCTAGTAAAGTAATGCTCAGAATTCTCCAAGCCAGGCTTCAGCAATACATGAACCGTGAACTTCCTGATGCTCAAGCTGGTTTTAGAAAAGGCAGAGGAACCAGAGATCAAATTGCCAACATCCACTGGATCATGGAAAAAGCAAGAGAGCTCCAGAAAAACATCAATTTCTGCTTAATTGACTATGCCAAAGCCTTTGACTGTGTGGATCACAATAAACTGTGGAAAATTCTGAAAGAGATAGGAATACTAGACCACCTGACCTGCCTCTTGAGAAATCTGTATGCAGGTCAGGAAGCAACAGTTAGAACTGGACATGGAACAACAGACTGGTTCCAAACAGGAAAAGGAGTGCGTCAAGGCTGTATATTGTCACCCTGCTTATTTAACTTCTATGCAGAGTACATCATGAGAAACGCTGGACTGGAAGAAACAAGCTGGAATCAAGGTTGCTGGGAGAAATATCAATAACCTCAGATATGCAGATGACACCACCCTTATGGCAGAAAGTGAAGAGGAACTAAAAAGCCTCTTGATGAAAGTGAAACAGGAGAGTGAAAAACTTGGCTTAAAGCTCAACATTCAGAAAACAAAGATCATGGCATCTGGTCCCATCACTTCATGGGAAATAGATGGGGAAACAGGGGAAACAGTGGAAACAGTGTCAGACTTTGTTTTTTTGGGCTCCACAATACTGCAGATGGTGACTGTAGCCATGAAATTAAAAGACGCTTACTCCTTGCAAGAAAAGTTATGACCAACCTAGATAGCATATTCAAAAGTAGAGACATTACTTTGCCAACTAAGGTCCATGTAGTCAAGGCTATGGTTTTTCCTGTGGTCATGTATGGATGTGAGAGTTGGACTGTGAAGAAGGCTGAGCGCCAAAGAATTGATGCTTTTGAACTGTGGTGTTGGAGAAGACTCTTGAGAGTCCCTTGGACTGCAAGGAGCTCTAACCAGTCCATTCTGAAGGAGATCAGCCCTGGGATTTCTTTGGAAGGAATGATGCTAAAGCTGAAACTCCAGTACTTTGGCCACCTCATGCGGAGAGTTGACTCATTGGAAAAGACTTTGATGCGGGGAGGGATTGGGGGCAGGAGAAGAAGGGGACGACAGAGGATGAGATGGCTGGATGGCATCACTGACTCGATGGACGTGAGGCTGAGTGAACTCCGGGAGATGGTGATGGACAGGGAGGTCTGGCGTGCTGCGATTCATGGGGTCGCAAAGAGTCGGACACGACTGAGCCACTGAACTGAACTGAACTGAATGAGAACCTACTACATACAGAACTCTGTTCTTTCTGTAATCACTTTTATGGGGTAAGAATCTAAAGAACAGTTGTTCATTGTTCAGTAGCTAAGTCGTGTCTGACTCTTTGTAACTCCATGAATCACACCAGGCTTCCCTGTCCCTCACTATCTCCCTGAGTTTGCTTGAACTCATGTCCATTGAGTCAGTGATGTCATCCAGCCTCCTCATGCTCTGTTGTCCCCTTCTCCTCCTGCTCTCAGTCTTTCCCAGCATCAAGGTTTCTCCAGCGAGTCAGTTCTTTTCATCAGGTGGCCAAACTGTTGGAGTTTCAGCTTCTGCATCAATCCTTCCAATGAACATTCAGGACTGATTTCCTTTAGGATGGACTGGTTGGATCTCCTTGCAGTCCAAGGGGCGCTCAAGAGTCTTCTCCAACACCACAGTTCAAAAACATCAATTCTTCAGCGCTCAGCTTTCTTTATAGTCCCCCTCTCACATCCATACGTGACTGCTGAAAAAACCATAGCCTTGACTAGACGGACCTTTGTTAGCAAAGTAATGTCTCTGCTTTTCAAAATGTTTATGTTTATGTATATATTTATCATTGCTTTTCTTCCAAGGAACAAGTGTCTTCTAATTTCATGGCTGCAGTCACCATCTGCAGTAATTTTGGAGCCCAAGAAAATAAAGCCTGTCACTGTTTCCATTGCTGCTGCTGCTGCTGCTAAGTCACTTCAGTTGTGTCTGACTCCGTGCGACTCCATAGACAACAGCGCATCAGGCTCCACAGTCCCTGGGATTCTCTGGGCAAGAACACTGGAGTGGGTTGCCGTTTCCTTCTCCAATGCATGCATGCTATGTTGCTTCACTTCTGTCCCACTCTGTGTGACCCTATGGACAGCAGCCCACCAGGCTTCTCTGTCCCTGGGATTCTCTAGGTTTCCATTGTTTCCCCATCTATTTGCCATGAAGTGATGGGACCGGATGCCATGATCTTAGTTTTCTGAATGTTGATTTTTAAGCCAACCTTTTCACTCTCTTCCTTGACGTTCATCAAGAGGCTATTTAGTTCTTCTTCGCTTTCTGCCATAAGGGTGGTGTCATCTGCATATCTGAGGTTATTGATGTTTCTCCCAGCAATCTTGATTCCAGCTTGTCCTTCATCCAGCTGGACATTTTACATGATGTACTCTGCATATAAGTTAAATAAGCAGGGTGACAATATACGACCTTGACGTACTCCTTCCCAGATTTGGAACCAGTCTGTTGTGCCATGTCCAGTTCTAACTGTTGCTTCTTGACCTGAATACAGATTTCTCAGGAGGTAGGTCAGGTGGCCTGGTATTCCCATCTCTTTAGAATTATCCGTCTGTTGTGGTCTGCTCAGTCAAAGGCTTTGGCACAGTCAATAAAGCAGAAGTAGATGTTTTTCTGGAACTCTCTTGCTTTTTATACGATCCAGTGGATGTCGGCAATTTGATCTCTGGTTCTTCTATCTTTTCTAAATCCAGCTTGAACATCTGGAAGTTCATGGTTCAGGTACTATTGAAACCTGAATTGGAGAATTTTGAGCATTACTTTGATGGCGTGTGAGATGAGTGCAATTGTGGGATAGTTTGAACATTCCTTGGCATTGCCTTTCTTTGGGATTGGAATGAAAACTGACCTTTTTCAGTCCTGTGGCCACTGTTGAGTGGTATGAAAATGGAGGTAGAAATATGAGAAATATGATAGTACTAACCAAAGGATTTCCCTAGTGTGGATAATGTTTGTAAACATAGATATCTGAAAATAAATTGTCTTCTAGTATACAGTACAGGGGGTGCTTCCCAGGTGGCACTAGTAATGAACCCACCCACTAATGCAGGAGACATAAGAGACGTGATTTAGATCCCTGGGTTGGGAAGATCCCTGTGGAGGAGGTCATGGCAGCCCGCTCCAGTATTGATGCCTGGAGAATCCCATGAACAGAGGAGCTTGGTGGACTATGGTCCATAGGGTCACAAAGAGTCAGACACAACTGAAGTGACTTAGCACATACAGTAGAGAAGATATTTTTTTTCTAGGTCTACCTTTTAAATTGCATTTTAAATCCTGTGACATGGATTAGTCATGAGACAAGAGAGAAGCTAAACTCTGCTAATTAATATTTTTCTATTCTTTTTCCTTTTATTGCCTGCAATTCTTGGTTACACATTCAAATTATTTTGTTATCTGATGCATGAAGACTCATGGTAATTTGATCTTCTTTGCATTTGTGCTCTTTATCATGCTAAAGATTTTTTGTCATTTATTTTTGTGTCTTGGATTTAACTTTGATTGATACTCATTTGGCAGTGCCATGAGACATGTGGGATCTAAGATCCAAGACCAGAGATGAACCCATGCCCCTTGCATTGGAAGCTGTGGAGTCTTAACCACTGAACCACCAGGGACATTCCTGCTTCCCATTTTCTACATTATATAAGCCACGGTTCTTAGTATTATATTCAAGTCTTTCCATCTATTTTTCCCTCCCTGCTTTTTAGCTTTATCTCCATCACTTCCTGCCTCAAAGTTTCTGTTTCACTTATGGAGTTACTATAGCTTACACATTTATCATACTGTTTTATGCTCCTGAACCTATACTCACATTTCAAATACTTAACTCTCCTTGCTTATTTTCTAATAAATCTAATTTGTTCATAAAAACTCAGATCAGAATTTATATTCCAAGAACACTTTTATTAAAGTATAACTTACATGTAGAAAACTACAAATAGTGAGTGTACAGCATGGTAATATTCACTCACAGATTGAAAAAAAAATCATCACATAATTCAGTAATTCACTGTAGACAAGGTATAAATTTATTTGCTTGCGAGATTGCCCCTTTCTGCACTCTTAATCTCTATCTTGCTCCCTTAAGGTTCCACTCTCCTAACTTATCACCACTAGTTGGTTAAATTATTTTTTTTGCAAATTTTTACCATTTATGGGCATGAGAAGATATTCTATGGGACTGTACTCAATATTATGTAATAATCTATAAGGGAAAGGAATCTGAAAAATAAATCTATCTATACACACACACACACATATATATATGTGTGTGTATATATATATATATACATATATAAAACTGAATTGCTCTACTGTACTCTTGATATTATTAAACTTACATTATATTGTAAATCAACTATACTTCAATTGAAATTTTTTAAAAATTACAGAAACTTCATGATAAAAAAGAATGACTTTCTATAGTGTTGAACACTGTAGATTCTCTTCTCTGAAATCTTAACATTTGAGATCTGAATACTGTAGATCATTATAATTGGGAACCAAATGGAAAGAAAGCTTGTCCCATGTGTCCACTTGTGCAAGAGCAGAGTCCGCAAGTTTGAACTAAGAAGATGTGGAGTGTATAATCATGAATATCCAATAAAATCCATTATATGTGGTGGTAAGAGCATGATTTGAGGGTGGTCTGGGGTCTCCCGGATGGCTCAGTGGTAAAAGAGTCCCCCCTTCCAGTGCAAAAGCTGCAGGAGGCGTGGGTGCGATCCCGGGGTCGGGAAGATCCTCTGGAGGAGGAAGTGGCAGCCCACTCCAGGATTCTTGCCTGGAGAATCCCATGGACAAAGGAGCCTGGCGGGCTACAGTCCATGCGATCACAAAGAGTTGGACACAACCGAGAGTGAATTCTGTGATGAAATGAGGGTACACACTTGGATTTTTCCAACATCCCAGTTCAACAAAATTACATTTGTTGCATATCTGTGTCCCTCACTAAAGTGTAAGATTCATGAGGGCACAAATTGCATCTTAAATTCAAAGTCAAGTTTTTAAATATATATATATATATATATATATGCATATGCATATATATCAGTTAGTCAGTTCAATCTTTCAGTCACGTCCAGCTCTTTGTGAACCCATGGGCTGCAGCACGCCAGGCCTTCCTGTCCATCATCAACTCCTGGAGCTTGCTCAAACTCATGTCCATTGAGTCGGTGATGCCATCCAACCATCTCATCCTCTGTCGTCCCCTTCTCCTCCTGCCTTCAATCTTTCACAGCATCAGGGATTTTTCAAATGAATCTGCTCTTTGGATCAGGTGTCCAAAGTTTTGGAGTTTCAGCTTCAGCATCAGTCCTTCCAATGAACACTGAGCACTGATCTCCTTTAGGATGGACTGGTTGGATCTCCTTGCAGTCCAAAGGACTCTCAAGAGTCTTCTCCAACACCACAGTTCAAAAGCATCAATTCTTCAGCACTCAGCTTTCTTTATAGTCCAACACTCATACATGACAACTGGAAAAACCATACCCTTGACTAGATGGACCTTTGCTGGCAAAGCAATGTCTCTGCTTTTTAATGTGCTGTCTAGTTGGGCATAACTTTTCTTTCAAGGAGTAAGCATCTTTTAATTTCATAGCCATGGTCACCATCTGCAGTGATTTTGAAGACCCCTAAAATAAAGTCTGCCACTGTTTCCAATGTTTCCCCATCTATTTTCCATGAAGTGATGGGACCAGATGCCATGATCTTCGTTTTCTGAATGTTGAGCTTTAAGTCAACTTTTTCACTCTTCTCCTTCACTTTCATCAAGAGGCTCTTTAGTTCTTCCTCACTTTCTGCCATAAGGGTGGTGTCATCTGCATATCTGAGGTTACTGATATTTCTCCCAGCAGTCTTGATTTCAGCTTGTGCTTCTTCTGGCCCAGCATTTCTCATGATGTACTCTGCATATAAGTTGAATAAGCAGGGTGACAATATATAACCTTGACATACTTTTTTCTAATTTGGAAACAGTGTGTTGTTCCATGTCCAGTTCTATCTGTTGCTTCCTGATCTACATTTAGATTTCTCAGGAGGCAGGTCAGATGGTCTGGTATTCCCATCTCTTTCAGAATTTTCCACAGTTTACTGTGAACCACACAGTCAAAGGCTTTGGCATAGTCAGTAAGCAGAAATAGATGTTTTTCTGGAATTCTCTTGCTTTTTCGATGATCCACTGGATGTTGGCAATTTGATGTCTGCTTCCTCTGCTTTTTCTAAAACCAGCTTAATTAAACATATGGAAGTTCATGGTTCACGTACTGTTGAAATCTGGCTTGAAGAATTTTGAGCATTAGTTTACTCAGACATGACTGAGCTACTTCACTTACTAGCGTGTGAGATGAGTGCAATTGTGTGGTAGTTTGAGCATTCTTTGGCATTGTCTTTCTTAGGGATTGGGATGAAAACTGACCTTTTACAGTCCTGTGGCCACTGATGTGTTTCAAATTTTCTGGCATATTGAGTGCAGCACTTTCACAGCATCATCTTTGAGGATTTGAAATAGCTCCACTGGAATTCCATCATCTCCACTAGCTTTGTTCTTAGTGATGCTTCCTAAGGCCCACTTCACTTCACATTCCAGGAGTCTGGCTCTAGGTCAGTGATCACACCATCATGGTTATCTGGTTCATGAAGATTTCCTTTTGTACAGTTCATCTGTGTATTCTCGCCACCTCTTCTCAATATCTTCTGCTTCTGCTAGGTCCATACCTTTTCTGTCCTTTATTGTGCCCATCTTTGCATGAAATGTTCCCTTGGTATCTCTAATATTCTTGAAGAGATCTCTAGTCTTTCCATTTTATTGTTTTCCTCTTTCTTTGCATTGATCACTGAGGAAGGCTTTCTCATCTCTCCTTGCTATTCTTTGGAACTCTGCATTCAAATGGGTATATCTTTCCTTTGCTTTGCTTTTTGCTTCTCTTCTTTTCACAGCTATTAGTAAGGCCTCCTCAGACAACCATTTTGCTTTTTTTGCATTTCCTTTTCTTGAGGATTGCCTTGCTCCCTGTCTCCTATATAATGTCATGAACCTCCGTCCATAGTTCATCAGATCTGTCTATCAGATCTAGTCCCTTAAATCTATTTCTTATTTCCCCTGTATAATTGTAAGGGATTTAACTTAGGTCATACTTTAATGCTCTAGTGGTTTTCCCTACTTTCTTCAATTTAAGTCTGAATTTGGCAATAAGGAGTTCATGATCTGAGCCACAGTGAGCTCCTGGTCTTGTTTTTGCTGACTATATAGAGCTTCTCTATCTTTGGCTGCAAAAAATATAATCAATCTGATTTCAGTATTGAACATCTGGTGATGTCCATGTGTAGAGTCTTCTCTTGTGTTGTTGGAAGAGGGTGTTTGCCATGACCAGTGCATTCTCTTGGCAAAACTCTATTAGCCTTTGCTGTGCTTCATTCCGCATTCCATGGCGAAATTTTCCTGTTACTCCAAGTGTTTCTTGACTTCCTACTGTTGCATTCCAGTCCCCTATTATGAAAAGAACATCTTTTTTTGGGTGTTTGTTCTAAAAGGTCTTGTAGGTCTTCATAGATCCATTCAACTTCAGCTTCTTCAGCATTACTGGTCGGGACATAGACTTGGATTACCGTGATATTGAATGGTTTGCTTTGGAAACGAACAGAGATCATTCTGTCATTTTTGAGATTGCATCCAAGGACTGCATTTCAGACTCTTTTGTTGACCATGATGGCCTCTCGGTTTCTTCTAAGGGATTCCTGGCCACAGTAGTAGATAATGGTCATCTGAGTTAAATTCACCCATTCCAGTCCATTTTAGTTCGCTGATTCCTAGAATGTCAATGTTCACTCTTGCCATCTCTTGTTTGACCACTTTCAATTTGCCTTGATTCATGGACCTAGCATTCCAGGTTCCTATGCAGTATTGCTCTTGACAGCATCAGACTTGGCTTCCATCACCCGTCCCATCCACAACTGGGTGTTGTTTGTGCTTTGGCTCCGTCTCTTCATTCTTCCTGGAGTTATTTGTCCACTGATCTCCAGCAGCATATTGGACACCTGGGGAGTTCATCTTTCAGTGTCCTAACTTTTTGCATTTTCATGCTGTTCACAGGGTTCTCAAGGCAAGAATACTGAAGTGGTTTGCCATTCCCTTCTCCAGGGGACCACGTTTTGTCAGAACTCTTCACCCTGACCCGTCTGTCTCAGGTGGCCCTACACGGCATGACTCATAGTTTCACTGATTATTTAAATTGTGTGCCTATGGACTTCTTCAGTGTTTAATTGAGCATTTACTTTGTCAATATTTTCTTTCCTTTTTTTTTTTCTTCTTTTTATCCATTAACCTCATACACATTGAGAATGAGTGCACTTCTCTAAGGAAATAGCTGGGAACAAAGTGGGTCCAGTCTAAGCTCTCATTGGATTTACTGTCTGATAGCATTTTCACCCAAATACTGTTTGTTTTGACACATTAGCACCTATCTCCTAATAGTCCCCTAAAACCCACAAATCTAAATACAAGGAAATCAGAAAGTATAGAAAAAAATAATGTTAATATAGTATCTGCCTTCTGTTAGGGGCCTTTCCATTTTCTCTCTAAGTTTGGGCTAATTTTTTTTTTTTTTATTCTTTAAGATTGCTTCTGATGCATTTGTGATGCATGGTGATTTGACTTCATGTGTGTTTCTTTCTCTTTCTTTCTAGTTTCTGTTTTCATTTGCTAAAACTGTTTTTTTGACAAAAATTATATGGGAAATAATTTTTTGAGTTCTTCATATTTCAACATATGTTAAATTTGTATTCACATTTGACTTTTTTTGATATATGTAAAATTTTAAGGACAAAATTATTTTTGCTCAAAGCTTTGAAAACATTAATTTCTTGTTTTCTGGTGTAGAGTGTTGCTGAAGAGGATAAAAAGTCTTTGACTGGCTTTTTTTACCCCCTTTGGAGAACAATATTTTTTTTTCTTTTTCTTTCTGCTTGTTTGTGTGTTTTATCATGCTCTGACACTTTGGAACATTCTTTTCTTCAATTGTAGTATAAATGTGGCTTCTCTCATTCACATGACTTGGCACTTGTTGGGTTCCTGAAAACTGAAAACCTTTTCCTTTCTTAAATTCTGGTAATATTTTTTCTTTTAGTTTATTTAATACATACTCTATTCATGCTTATTTTCTTTCCTGTAAACTCCTATTATAAAATTGTCATATTCCTGGTTAATTCTCTCTCTTAGTTTTTTCTCAAATAATACATCTTTTTTCTCTTGCCAACTATCTAGACTTAAATTTTTTTTACCCATCGTCCCAAATAACTTTAAGCCTAAATGATATATTTTTATTTTTCTCTTCATGATTACCTTTTGTGACAGTGCTAAATCATATTTTATATGTAATTTCTTATTTAATCTCCATAATGAAAAAAAATCCTTTAAAGATTTTTTTTGTTAACAGTATGCTTTACTTTCAGTTTCAAATAGTCCATTTCTAATGTGTGTGTGTGTGTGCAATTGGATTTCTTTGTGCATTTGGTATCTGGCTTGTTACTGCAGTTATATTGGAAAACAGCATACTTTTATAAATTCTCCATGTAGGTAACTCAATTACTAAATTGTCATACTTATTTTTTAATTCCCCCTTTTCTAAATAATATTCTTATTTCTTCTTTTTCTAAGTGTATTGGTTGGAATTTCCAGGAAAACTTTGAATATACCATGATGAGTTTAAGGATGCATACTATATAGAGAATACATGCAATAAAATATTATATATGTTATAGCATGTATAAAATAAAATTTTATATCATTTAATCATATTGATATAATCAACTTTGAAGTATTCATCATGTAATGTTAGTATTTTCCTATTTATAGTTTGCTCAAAGCTTATTTTTTGTGGCCGCACCCCTTAGCTTACTGGATCTTATTTCGCAGGGCAGGGACCTAACCCCTGCCCTCTCCAGTGGAGGTGCAGTCTCCTAACCACTGGACTGCCCAGGAAATCTCTGCTCTAAGTTTTTTAAAAAATGTTTTTGAATGTAAAGAGATAATATAAAATTTATTCCAATTATTTTTCACATCTACTAATATCTTCTCTGGAGCTTCCACATGGTGCAGTGGTAAAGAATCCACCTGCCAATGCAGGAGCTTCAAGAGATGTGGATTTGATCCCTGGGTCAGGAAGATCCCCTGAAGGAGGAAATGGCAATCCACTCCAGTATTCTTGCTTGGAGAATCCCATGGACAGAGGAGCCTGGTGGGCTACAGTCCATGAGGTTGCAAAGAGTTTGAAACAACTGAGCAACTGAGCATGGACACACACACGCACACACACACACACACACACACACACACACACACACACACACACACAATATCTTCTCTGCTTATTAAACTGCATTTTAATATATTAATATATATCTTAATTTAGACTAGCCTCACATTCCTGTAAAGACTTTATTAAACTATATGTTATTATTTTAATAGGTTATTTTATATTTTTGTTTTATTAATAAATGTATATTCTTAAAAATTAGCCTGTAGGTTTTCATTGAATAATCTTCATGGTTTATTATGAGAACTATATTAATACTTGATTTATAAATTTAATTGAGAAAAATTATATTGCTTTCTACAACACAGAAAAATTTAGAAAACATAAGCATCATTTGCTTTTTGTTTTTAAGAACTTAAAACTCTTTGGACCCATCATTTTGGAAAAAGTGAAAGTTGCTGAGTCATGTCCAACTCTTTGTGACCCCATGGAATATACAGTCCATGGAACTCCTCAGGCCAGAATACTGGAGAGGGTAGCCTTTTCCTTCTCCAGGGGATCTTCCCAATCCAGGGATCTATCCTAGGTCTCCTGCATTTCAGGTGGATTCTTTACCACCTGAGCCACAAGAGAAGCCCTCATTTTGGAGAAGGCCTTTAATAACATGTTAAATTTCTTCCTTTTAATAAATGTATCATGTCACATTTTATGTTTTGAAACAAAGTATAGATAGTATCTTATTTTATATAGCTTTTCAATGTCACTCATATAATTTTATAGTACTATTTCTTTTAAGTGTTTAATCTCTTCCACATTATAGCCCCTTGTTGGCATATAACTTTATTTTTAATTTCCTGAAATTTGTTTGATTTGTAAAAATTTTGACTATTATTAAAATTACTCAAAACACTAGCCTTATGTAAAAAAGCCTTAGGTAAAAAATGTAAAAAGCCTTACATTTGGCTTTTTAATTTTAAAAATTTTCTAATATATTGATTCAGACTTTTTGCTTAAAACTTATTACATTTTTACCAAGGTTTTCTTTTTTAATTATTTATTTTTCATTTGAGAGGATTGGAGGAGGGAAAATGAGTTATCACTTGAGTTAATTCTCATTTTCCTAGTTCAATAAGTAATGAGTGTGCTTCTAAAAATATTTTTTGCCTCCCTTAAGTTTTAATGGATATTAATTATTCTAATTGGCATTAATATCTAAGACTATACATGACATAATATATTGCCTTTGATCCTAGAGCTATCTAATAGACTATTTTCATTGTTCTGTGGCCAAAGTCATGTTTTGAAAGTCATCCACTGACATACCTTCCCACAGTGGTGATGCTTTAGGAAATAAGGACCATTTTGCGCTTGTGTTTTATAATATCAAAAGCAACAGCAGCTTCTCTTTAGAATGCATTGTTCCAAAAAAGTTGAATATCTTCTCAGAATATCTTTTCAAGAGACATGGCTCTATTTTCTATTTTCTCTATTTTCCATTTCAATTTCAAGTAGTTCTTTATTTTCTATTTCAAGTAGGTATGTAATTTGTAAACATTCTCTAATGATCATATATTTTTTGTATTGAAGTACTTGAGTCTCATTTTTAAATAATATTTCATCTTCTCCTTTGCTATTATTAAGTCAAGTCTTACCAGCTACTATTATGATGTTCAACAATCAGTTATGCCCCCAGTCTTAAAAGTTGTTTCTAATGTAACATAATCTGAGAAGTCTATATTAGTACCTAAATCAAAAAACTTAGGAGATTTAGAGTTTTTCATAAGCCAAGGCTCATGAAAGATTTGGGAGTCAAGGCTAAGTAATATTCTGTAGGGTATCACTTTTTTAAACAAACTTTTGTATCCCTCAGTTCAAAAGTAAGCCATAATCGAAAAATCTGAAAATGAGAGCAACTGGGGCCATTTGCAGCAATATGGATGGGCCTAAAGAGTGTCATACTGAGTAAAGCCACATAGAGAAGTAGAAAGGTCTCATGATGCCCCTTACATGTGGAATCTAAAAAGAAATGATACAAATGAATTTACTTACAAAACAGAAAGAGACCCACAGACTTAGAGAACAAAGTTATGGTTGCCTGGGGGAAGGAGGAGGGGAAGGGATAATTAAGGAGTTTGGGATGAAAATGTACACACTACTATATTTTAAATGGATAACCAACAAGGACCTATGGTTTAGCACAGGGAACACTGCTCAATGCTATGTGGCAGCCTGGATGAGAGGGGAGATTTGGGGACAATGGATACACATACATGTATCACTGAGTACCTTTAGCTGTTCATCTGAAACTATCACAACATTGATGGTTAATCAGCTATACCCCAAGACAAAATAAAAAGTTTAAAAAAATCAGAGCATTTGGGCCAGAATTAATGATGTGGTATAATGATAAATTAGTTCTGATTAGAACTGTGTCCTTTAGTCCTTAGAAATGACTAAATGATCAAAGAGGGGAAATGAAGCTTAGCAGAATTTGATGGACAGGAATTGTTTCAACACATCACACATGTATGCAAAGTCTATACTGTTTCAAGGTACTTACTCTGCCATTGATTTCCCTTTTGACCTTTTGGTAAGAGCAGGCTCATATTCACCAGGAAGCACTCTCAGGACTTGGGAATACGACAGCTGCTATCAAGAATCCTGTGGGTGTGTCAGAAGATATTCTTTTGGAAAAATGCATTCTAAAGAGAAGCTGCTGTTGCTTTTGATATTATAAAACACAAGTGCAAAATGGTCTTTATTTCCTAAAGCATCACCACTGTGGGAAGGTATGTCAATGGATGAGTTTCAAAGCATGACTTTGGTAAGAGAACAATATTTTAGCCTTCACCAGATGAATCACTGAAAAAAGTGTGTTAGTTGCTCAGTCATGTCCAACAGTTTGTGACCCCCATGGACTGTAGCCCACCAGGCTCCTCTGTCCATGGGATTCTCTAGGCAAGAGTACTGGAGTGGGTTGCCAGGTACTCCTCCCAGGGATCGTCATGACCCAGGGATTGAATTTACATCTTTGCGTCTCCTGCATTGGCAGGTGGATTCTTTACCACTGAGCCACCTGAGAAGCCCCATATTGTCTATAAAAGTGAAAGAAAGTGAAGGCGTTCAGTCGTGTCCGACTCTTTGCAACCCCATAGACTGTAGCCCACCATAGACTGTAGCCTCAAGGCTTCTCCATCCATGGGATCTTCCAGGCCAGAATACTGGAGTGGGTTGCCATTTCCTTCTCCAGGATCTCTCCCCAACCCAGGGATCGAACCTGGGTCTTCCACATTGCAGGCAGACACTTTACCCTCAAAGATGACCCCCCTTCTCACCTTTTGTCATCTAGCCTGTTTCCTATTTCCTATTACTTACATTTTTCAGCACCTGGTTCCAATGTAAAACATCACCTCTTTGATTTATTAATGCATCTCCTCACACGTAGTTAACATCAATTTTTGTTCTTGTCTCTGTATCATAATAATAACAGGTTTCACGAGAAGTCCTTTCTTTGTTCTGCAACAGCAGGGAGTATGTATGTTTAGCTATTCAGAATCACAGAAACATTCCATTTGAGTAGGACCAAGAGATTATTCCTGGTGGCTCCATGGTAAAGAATCTGCCTGCAATGCAGGAGACACAGGAGATGCAGCTTAGATCCCTGGATTGGAAAGATCCTCTGAAAGAGGATATGGCATCCCACTCCAATATTCTTGGGCTTCCCAGGTGGTGCTAGCATAGAGAAACTTCTTGCCAATGCAATAGACAAAGGAGATGCAGGTTCTATCCCTGGGTTGTGAAGATCCCCTGATGAAGGAAATGGCAACCCACTCCAGTATTCTTGCCTGGAAAATTCCATGGACAGAGGAACTTGGCAGGCTATAATCCATGATGTTGCAAAGTGTTGGGCATGACTGAGCACAAACACACACACAACCGTCTTACTGTTAACCGTCTTACAAGTACAAAGTAGGAGCATGACATTCCTAAGTTTATACACCATGGGCTACAGGTGATGTAAGGCTTGAATCTAACTTTTCAGAATCTAGTTCTGTGTGTTTTCTTCTCTATCAGTTATTTTCCAACTTTGCAACTCCCCAATGTGCTTTAATCCACTGCAGTGTTCTTGCCTGGAGAATCCCAGGAACAGCGGAGCCTGGTGGGCTGCCGTCTATGGGGTGGCACAGAGTGGAACATGACTGAAGTGACTTAGCAGCAGTAGCAGCAGCAACATAGTTTAAATGATGTATTCTGTTGAGTCAAAGAACAGAAAACTTATTGAAGAGAACTAAATTAAAATAAATGCTGGAAAATGAGACCTTGTCTGTGCAACTTCCCCAATGCTTATCTTTAGCAGACCCAGAAGCAAGCCTGCAAACATGTCATTTGAAAACCACTGCTGTAGAAAGAATTAAACAACAGAAAGCGCAATCGGCAGTGCCAAGGGCAGATTCTTAACCAACTGAGCTCTCAGGGAACCCCTTATGTGCATATAAGATATATCGTAGACACAGCCTTGTCTAACTCAATGAAACTATGAGCCATGGCATATAGGGCCATCCAGAAGGATGGGTCATGGTGGAGATTTCTGACAAAATGTGGTCCACTGAAGAAGGGAATGGCAAACTACTTCAGTATTCTTGCCTTGAGAACCCCATGAACAGTATGAAAAGGCAAAAAGTTAGGACACTGAAAGATGAACTTCCCAGGTTGGTAGGTGCCCAATATGCTACTGGAGATCAGTGGAGAAATAACTCCAGAAAGAATGAAGGGATGGAGCCAAAGCAAAAACAACACCCAGTTGTGGATGTGACTGGTGATGGAAGCAAGGCCTGATGCTGTCAAGAGCAATACTGCATAGGAACCTGGAATGTTAGGCCCATGAATCAAGGCAAATTGGATGTGGTCAAACAGGAGATGGCAAGAGTGACCATCAACATTTTAGGAATCAGTGAACTAAAATGGAATGGGTGAATTTAACTCAGATGACCATTATATCTATTACTGTGGGCAGGAATCCCTTAGAAGAAATGGAGTAGCCATCATAGTCAACAAAAGAGTCTGAAATACAGTACTTGGATGCAATCTCAAAAATGACAGAATGATCTCTGTTTGTTTCCAAGGCAAACCATTCACTATCACAGTAATGCAAGTCTATGCCCAGACCAGTAATGCTGAAGAAGCTGATGTTGAACGATCTGTGAAGATCTACAAGACCTTCTAGAACTAACACTCCAAAAAGATTTCCTTTTCATAATAGGGGACTGGAATGCAAAAGTAGGAAGTCAAGAAACACCTGGAGTAACAGGAAAATTTGGCCATGGAGTACAGAATGATGCAAGGCAAAGCCTAATAGAGTTTTGCCAAGAGAACACAATGGTCATAGCAAACACTCTCTTCCAACAATACAAGAGAAAACTCTACACATGGACATCACCAGATGGTCAACACTGAAATCAGATTGATTATATTCTTTGCAGCCAAAGATAGAGAAGCTCTATATAGTCAGCAAAAACAAGACTGGGAGCTGACTGTGTCTCAGATCATGAACTCCTTGTTGCCAAATTCAGACTTAAGTTGAAGAAAGAAGGGAAAACCAGTCGACCATTAAGGTATGACCTAAATTAAATCCCTTACTAGTATACAGGGGAAATGAGAAGTAGGTTTAAGGGATTAGATCTGATAGACAGATCTGATGAACTATGGACGGAGGTTCATGACATTGTACAGGAGACAGGGAACAAGGCCAACCCCAAGAAAAAGAAATGGGAAAAAAGCAAAATGGTTGTCTGAGGAGGTCTTAAAAATAGCTGTGAAAATAAGAGAAGTGAAAGCAAAAGGAGAAAAGGAAAGATAAACCCATTTGAATGCAGAATTCCAAAGAATAACAAGGAAAGATAAGAAAGCTTCTTCAGTGATCAGTGCAAAGAAATAGAGGAAAACAACAGAATGGGGAAGACTAGAGATCTCTTCAAGAAAATTAGAGATTCCAAGGGAACATTTCGTGCAAAGATGGGCTCAGTAAAGGACAGAAATGGTCTGGACCTAATGGAAGCAGAAGATATTCCGAAGAGGTGGTAAGACTACACAGAAGAACTGTACAAAAAAAGATCTTCATGACCCAGATAATCATGATGGCGTGATCTCTCACTGAGAACCAGACATCCTGGAATGTGAAGTGAAGTAGGCCTTAGGAAGCATCACTACGAACAAAGCTAGTGGAGATGATGGATTTCAGTTGAGCTATTTCAAAACTGTAAAGATGATGCTGTGAAAGTGCTGCACTCAATATGCCAGCAAATTTGGAAAATGCATCAGTGGCCACAAGACTGTAAAAGGTCAGTTTTCATTCCAATCCCAAAGAAAGGCAATGCCACAGAATGCTCAAACTACCGCACAACTGCACTCATCTCACATGCTAGTAAAGTAATGCTCCAAATTCTCTAAGCCAGGCTTCAGCAATACATGAACCGTGAACTTCAAGATGTTCAATCTGGTTTTAGAAAAGGCAGAGAAACCTGAGATCAAATTACCAACATGTTTTGGATATCAGAAAAAGCAAGCGAGTTCCAGAAAAACATCAATTTCTGCTTTATTGACTATGCCAAAGCCTTTGACTGTGTGGATCACCACAAACTGTGGGAAATTCTGAAAGAGATGGGGATACCAGACCATCTGACCTGCTTCTTGAAAAATATGTATGCAGATCAGGAAGCAACAGTTAGAACTGGACATGGAAAAACACACTGGTTCCAAATAGGAAAAGGAGATGTCAAGGTTGTATATTTTCACCCTGCTTATTCAACTTATATGCAGAGTACATCATGAGAAATGCTGGGCTGGATGAAGTAAAAGCTAGAATCAAACTGCTGGGAGAAATATCAATAACCTCAGATATGCAGATGATACCACCCTTAAGACAGAAAGCGAAGAAGTTCTAAAGAGTCTCTTGATGAAAGTGAAAGAGGAGAGTGAAAAAGTTGGCTTAAAACTCAACATTCAGAAAATGAAATCATGGCATCCAGTCCCATCACTTCATGGCAAATAGATGGGGAAACAGTGGAAAGAGTGGCAGACTTTATTTTTAGGGGCTCCAAAATCACTGCATATGGTGACTGTAGCCATGAAATTAAAAGACTCTTGCTCCTTGGAGGAAAAGCTATGACCAAACTGGACAGCATATTAAAAATCAGAGACATTACTTTGCCAACAAAGGCCCATCTTGTCAAGGCTATAGCTTTCCCAGTAATCATGTATGGATGTGAGAGTTGGACTATAAAGAAAGCTGAGTACTGAAGAGAAGAATCGATGCTTTTGAACTGTGGTGTTGGAGAAGACTCTTGATAGTTCCTTGGACTGCAAGGAGATCCAACCAGTCCATCCTAAAGGAGATCAGTCCTGAATATTCATTGGAAAGACTGATATTGAAGTTGAAACTCCAATACTTTGGCCCCCTGATGTGAAGAGTGACTCATTTGAAAAGACCCTGATGATGGGAAAGATTCAAGGCAGGAGGAGAATGGGATGACAGAGGATGAAATGGTTGGATAGCATCATTGACTCAGTGGACATGAGTTAGAGTAACCTCCGAGGGTTGGTGTTGGACAGGGAGGCCTGGAGTGGTGCAGTCCATGGAGTCTGCACAACTCAGTCGGACACGACTGAGTGACTGAAGTGAACTGAACTGAACAACATCTAAATATGTGGCCTTCAAAGATGCTGTTTCCACATGTATATGAATAAAACTATAATTCAAAAAGATATATGCACACTTATATTCATAGCAGCACTATTTGCAATAGACAAGGAAACAATCCAAATGTCCAATGACAGATAAATGAATAAAGAAAATGTGGAATATTACTCAGCCATAAAAATAAAAGAATAAAGAGGATATGATAGATAAACTAATAAGAAGATATGGAATATTACTCAGCCATGAAAAGAATGAAATAAAGCCATTTGCAACAGCATCAATGTACCCAGAAATTATCATAGTGAGTCAGAAAGAGAAAGATAAATACCATAGAATAACACTTATATGTGGAATCTGAAATATAACACAAATGAACTTATCCAAGAAACAGACTCACAACATAGAGAGCAGACTTATGGTTGCTAAAGCGGGGAGAAGGGGGCAGGAGAGGGTTGGACTAGGAGTTTGGGATTAGCAGATGCAAACTATTATATATAGAATAGATACACAACAAGGCCCTATTTAATAACACCAGGAACTTTATTCAATGTCTATAATAAACCATAAAGGAAAACAATAGGAAAACAATATTATATATATTCTTTAGTTAGTCGTGTCTGACTCTGTGTGACCCTATGGACTGTAGTCTGCCAGGCTCCTCTATCCATGGGATTATCTAGGCAGGAGTACTGGAGTGGGTTGCCAGGCCCTTCTCCAGGGGTTCTTCCCTACCCAGGGATCGAACCTGGGTCTCCAGCATTGCCTGCATTGCAGGCAGATTCTTTACCTCTGAGCCACCAGGGAAGCATATATATATTTAAACAACTAAGTGATTCAGTTTTATATATATATATATATATATATGCATATATGTGTGTATGTGTGTATATATATAACTGAATCACTTAGTTGTATTCCAGAAACTAACACAACATTGTAAATAAATTATATTTCAATTTAAAAAATAAATATAAAATAAAGATGCTACCTCCATAGTAGAATGAGTTGTTTTTTGGAGTCTAAGAAGCTGTGTCATGTCTTTGAGCAAAGATTCAGGGAGGTCATTCCCAAGAATTGAGTTTAATCAAGATATCCAGTATTCCACAAAACACTGACCCACTCTGAACTCCCCAGGTGCCTGGACCACACCATTCCTTTCCCCATTGGTTTCCCTGCCCTAATTCCTTCCTCTGACCTTCCCTCCTTCATCATCCAGTCCACCTGGACAACTTCTGTTCTTCCGCCAAGATCTAGCTCGTTGACCACCTCTTCCATGGCAGGCAGAGTGAGGGACTCTCTTCTCCGTGCTTCAACATCTGTGCTTACCGTCTTTGCAGAAAAGTCTGCATCCTACCATTGCTATAGAAATGTTCATGTCTTCATCTTATAGCATGGTGAGCTCCTTGTGGACACCATGCTGCAATTGATTCATTTCTGCATCCATGGGCCAAGTTCATCTGATACACAATAGGCTCTTAATAAATGTCTATCTAACAAATGTTTGAATGCCTCATGCTATTTCAACCCTATTATACAGGTCCATGCTGTGGAAACTAACAGTTTGGACATCCATGGATACAATTTCTGCATTGAAAATCGAACACTGAAATCTCCTGATATCGCTTGTCATTGGGATGATTAAAAAAAAAAAAAAAAAGCAGACCTCTTTCGGTCTCACCCCATATGAAGCAGACTTGCATGGAACCAGGTTTGATTATACAGATTATAGGTCCTGGAAACTAGAAAAATTACTCTCATTCAGAAGATGAGATTTATACTTCAGGGGAATAAAATGCCTTACCGGAGCTGTATTCATTTATTTATTTATTCTGTGCATCTTATTGAGCTGCAGAAACTATGCTAGACACTTGAATATATCAGAGGAGGCCAAAAAAAAAAAAGACAAGACTTTTGTTCTTCAAAAAGTTGCATTTCATCTGCAGTTAACAGAAATAAGTTACTGACTTCTTTTTAAATAGAGTAGAATAAGGGAGATCAGTAAATGGAAGGAGTCAGGCAGCAGGTTTTAGTATTAATAGAGCAGTGAGCCTAATCAAGAAATGTGACCTTTGGATGGATATTTAAAGGAATAGAGACCTCATGAGAAATTTCAGCTCAGCAGGGTATTCTGTGGATTAGAACCTCCTGTAGCAAGGAGCCCAGAAAAGCAATTGAAATAGCTGAGCAAATCCAGCAAACATTCCTGGCACCATTTGCTACATTATCCAAGTACTGGTAGCCTGCAGAAACGACATCCATCAAATATTCTAATAGCATAGCCATCTTTCAAGATCAATCCAGTCTATGCATTTTAAAGATAGAAAAATGTTTCCATCACCACAGTGCTTTGCAAATATTTTTAAAGATCAAGGAAATTGGCCAATTTGAAAATGCTTAAAATGGAACATTTTTTACATCACCTCCTATATTACCCATCCCTTAGCAATACATTTTATGAAGCCTGCACAAGGGGTACAGTTATGCTCCACCATCACTTCATGGGATGAACGTGCTGAATAAATACTGTTGGTAAAAGATTCCATGATGATAGATTCATGATGAGTTCCCTGGTGGTAGCTATGCTTCAGATAGCCTGGTATCCTTTCGCTTTGTGAGTTCCTATCATGTTTTGCCACATGGAGAAAATTGACTCGGACAGAGCTACCATGATTATTGCTATTCTTTTATTCTTGTCAGAAGCTGTCATTTCAAAGTTCTTTCCTCTCTGGATTGAAAAACAAAATAATGAGCTCAAGTTTTATCTCCTGGGAGGCCACATTCATTTACATTCACTCATTGTTTACATTCTGCTGGTCTGTAATTTGAATGATGCTTGTGGATTGGCCTTACCAAGATAGCTCGGGCAAAGTGAGTTCCTAAAGCCTGGATATTGCAAGACGTGTAGGTGGTGCTTATGTTAGCTCAGAGCTCAAGTTCTTTCAGCACGATATCCATATGCATGTGCTGAGACATTTGATGGGAAGCACTTTTGGGCCTTGCTTGTTCTGGTAAATTTCTGATGGCTCCATGCCTGTCTGCTCTTACGTCTGTCATCCTAGATCAAGCATCATAGTGCTCTCTGCCGGCTGAAACCTATCAGACCCCTGACCTGTCAGATTTTTGTGTTGTTTTTATTTTATGATAACTCACATTTATATAGCTTTCTCAGAGAAAGAGTCTCTTTGTTCAAGACTAAACCAGATTATAGTAAGTCCCCTACATACGAACCTTCAAGTTGTGAACTTTTAAAGAATCTGTGTTCGAATGTCCGACCAAGTAAAGTTAGTTCATGTGTCTGGCATAAATTGCCACATGAGTGCATCCTCTACAAATGGTTGAATTTTTGTTTGCTTCATTTTACAGCACTGTATAGAGGACAGTAGTACAGTGTCTTTATTTCAAGACCAGGATGTTAGGAAGCAAGTGTAAAAGCAGTGCTGATGTAGCTGGTACTACTGTATTTGTCAAGGTATTGTACTATTAAGATTCAGTTCAGTCACTCAGTTGTGTCCGACTCTTTGCAACCCCATGAATCGCAGCACATCAGGCCTCCCTGTCCATTATCAACTCCCGGAGTTCACTCAAACTCATGTCCATCGAGGCAGTGATGCCATCCAGCCATCTCATCCTCTGTTGTCCCCTTCTCCTCCTGCCCCCAATCCCTCCCAGCATCAGTCTTTGAGTCAACTCTTCGCAGGAGGTGGTCAAAGTACTGGAGTTTTAGCTTTAGCATCAGTCCTTCCAATGAACACCCAGGACTGGTCTCCTTTAGGATGGACTGGTTGGATCTCCTTGCAGTCCAAGGGACTCTCAAGAGTCTTCTCCAATGCCATACTTCAAAAGCATCAATTCTTCAGTGCTCAGTTTTCTTCACAGTCCAACTCTCACATCCATACATGTTCACTGGAAAAACCATAGCCTTGACTAGATGGACCTTTGTTGGCAAAGTAATGTCTCTGCTTTTCAGTACGCTATCTAGGTTGGTCATAATTTTCCTTCCAAAGAGTAAGCATCTTTTAATTTCATGGCTGCAATCACCATCTGCAGTGATTTTGGAGCCAAGAAAAATAAAGTGTATATTTTGTGTTTGTTTGCTATGTATTGTTTGTGTGAAAATTATTATAAACCTATTACAGTACAATATTAGATAGCTGACTGTGATAGGTGGGTACCTAGGCTAACTTAGTTGGAGTTAAGAACAAATTGTCCTTTTGAAGCCCTCTTGGACTATAACTTGTTCATGTGTAAGGAAATTACTATAGTGATAAGGTGACTTAGTAATAAGATATTTCTAGGTTTTCTTTGATCCCATCTAGTCTGAGCAAACAGGCCTTCAGCCCATCACCCTCTGAGAACCCACAAGGAAATCTCAAAGATGCTTCTTGCCTACCAGCTGCTGTCCTCCTCTGCTTTATCCTGTGGGGATTTTTTATCAGCTACTCAAGTCATCAGAGCATCTAAAGTAGACAAGGATGGTTTCTGTTCTGGTTACCTATTGTTTTTGTTGTTCAGTCACTAACTCATGTCTGACTCTTTGAGACTTCATGGACTACAGCATGCCAGATTCCTCTGGCCTCCACTGTCTCCCAAAGTTTGCTCAGATTCATGTCCAATGAGTCGGTGATGCTATCTAATCATCACATCCTCTGTCATCCCCTTCTCCTTTTGCCTTCAGTCTTTCCCAGCTTCAGGGTCTTTCCAATGAGTCAACTCTTCACATCAGGTGGCCAAAGTATTGGAGTTTCAGCTTCAACATCAGTCCTTCCAATGAATATTCAGGACTGATTTCCTTTAGGATTGACTTGTTTGATCTCCTTGCAGTTCAAGGGGCTCTCAAAAGTCTTCTCCAATACCACAGTTCCAAACCATCAATTCTTCAGCACTCAACTTTCTTTATAGTCCAGCTCTTACACCCATACATGACTACTGGGAAAACCATAGCTTTGACTAGACAGGCCTTTGTTGACAAAGTAATGTCTCTGCTTTTTAATATGCTGTTTAGGTTGGTCATAGCTTTTCTTCCAAGGAGTAAACGTCTCTTAATTTCATGGCTGCAGTCACTATGTGCAGTGATTTGGGAGCCCCACAAAGTAATGTGTCATTTCAGTATGAAAAGGCAAAAAGATACGACACTGAAACATAGTGGCTTAAAACAAGCACTCTTTTACTTGCCCATGATTCTATTTTGTGGGCTGGGCTCAGCTGATCTTGCCAGTGCTCACTCCTGGGATTCCATTCAGCGGGCAGGTCAGTTGGGCTCTGGGCTCAGCTGGAATGCTGGCACGTGGGCATCTTGGCTTGTGTGGTCTCAAGCTCCTTCCATTCCATGGGAACCTCGACTTTGTCTCTCCATGTGCTCTTGGCAGTGGTGTGACTGGTCTCCTTGCATGGAGACTCAAGACTCCCAAGAGCACAAAAGCAGTAGTTTCCAAACACTGATAATGAGTCACATTCTTTCCACATCCAAAATATATTCTCCTTCTACCCTATTGGAGCCCAGAGTCAGACCCATTTTAACATCATGGTTGGACTGAAAGTCCAGAGTATTGTCTTCTAAATCAGACCCAGGTGTAGGGGGGTTTTCATTTGTGACTTCCTCAGGGTCAGTTCAATACGCACAAATCCTCTCAATCTGAAGACCTGAAAACTGATCCCATACATCCAAAGATATAACACAGAATTAGATACAGAAGCAGGATAACAAGAGTCAAAGAAGTTGCCTATCAACCACTTGTTCATGGAAATTCTGAAAATCTACCTTGGCATGCATCTCCAATTCTTCTACCCTAGGAACAGAAAATATGCTTGTATAAGGGCACAGTGGATTCAATTCTGGACTTCCCATGTGACCCATTGGTAAAAAACCCACTTGCTAATACAGGAGGCACAAGAGAAAGGTGTTTGATCCCTGGTTGGGATGATCCCCTGCAGAAGGAAATGGCAACCCACTCTAGTATTCTTGCCTGGAGAATGCCATGGGCAGACAAGCCTGGCGGGCTACAATCCGTGGGGTTGTGGGGTTGCAAATAGGAAAAGGAGTACATCAAGGCTGTATATTGTCACCCTGCTTATTTAACTTATATGCAGAGTACATCATGAGAAACGCTGGGCTGGAAGAAGCACACGCTAGAATCAAGATTGTTGGGAGAAATATCAATAATCTCAGACATGCAGATGACACCACCCTTATGACAGAAAGTGAAGAGGAGCTAAAAAGCCTCTTGATGAAAGTGAAAGAGGAGAGCGAAAAAGTTGGCTTAAAGCTCAACATTCAGAAAATGAAGATCATGGCATCCGGTCCCATCACTTCATGGCAAATAGATGGGGAAACAGTAGACACAGTGTCAGACTTTATTTTGGGGGGCTCCAAAATCACTGCAGATGGTGATTGCAGCCATGAAATTAAAAGATGCTTACTCCTTGCAAGAAAAGTTATGACCAACCTAGATAGTATGTTCAAAAGCAGAGACATTACTTTGCCAACTAAAGTCCGTGTAGTCAAGGCTATGGTTTTTCCAGTAGTCATGTATGGATGTGAGAGTTGGACTGTGAAGAAGGCTGAGCGCCGAAGAATTGATGCTTTTGAACTGTGGTGTTGGAGAAGACTCTTGAGAGTCCCTTGGACTGCAAGGAGCTCCAATCAGTCCATTCTGAAGGAGATCAGCCCTGGGATTTCTTTGGAAGGAATGATGCTGAAGCTGAAACTCCAGTACTTTGGCCACCTGATGCGAAGAGTTGACTCATTGGAAAAGACTCTGATGCTGGGAAGGATTGGGGGCAGGAGGAGAAGGGGACAACTGAGGATGAGATGGCTGGATGGCATCACGGACTCGATGGACGTGAGTCTGAGTGAACTCGGGGAGATGGTGATGGACAGGGAGGCCTGGCGTGCTGCAATTCATGGGGTCGCAAAGAGTCAGACATGCCTGAGTGACTGAAATGAACTGAACTGTGGGGTTGCAAAGAGTCGGACACAGCTGAGCACACACCCCCAGATTCAGTTCTCCTCCTAGGAACGTGTGTGTGTGCGTGTTGTGTGTCTTGGCTCTGCTCTCTGAGCTACTGGTCCTGACCTCTGCATCATCCTTAGTTTTTCCTTTCAAAAATGAAGGAACCCATTTGTAGCTAAAGACATTCTCATCCTACTACTCCCTGTCTCCATAAGCTCAGATGTCCAAAACCCTCTTGCCATTTTGAACTGTCTCTGTTTCTTTTAGTGCAAGCTCCCTTTAATTATGTTTAAAAACTCTGTAGGTTTTCTATAATCACGTCAGTGTTTGCTTTGTCCCTCATCCCCCCACCCCAAATATCTTCAAGACAAGTCATACTCTACTTTGAGCTGCTGTGGTAAAATACCTTTAACATTCTTAGCAATTTTTTTTCATCTAGTTGAATCTATAAGACACCACATTAAATCCTTCCAAAGTTTTAACAAAGGACTTTACACTTGCATTCTCAATTTACTCTTGACCCTAAGGAAACCTTTTACTGCAGAAGGCCTGGATTTGATTCTTGTCCTGAAGCCATTTCTTTTTTTTTTTAATTCATTCATTCATTTATTTTTGATTGCACTGGGTCTTTGTTGCTGCTCGCAGGATTTCTCTCGTTGCCAAAAGTGGGGCTACTCTTCATTGGGATACACAAGCTTCTCATTCCATGGCTTCTCTTGTCGTGGAGCACAGGCTCCAGGGCACGTGGGTTCAGCAGTTGTGAGATCATCCCGGACCAGGGATTGAATTGGTATCTCATGTATTGGCAGGCAGACTCTTAACTGCTGGACCACAAGGAAGTTCCCTGTGGCTATTTCATACTTTGAGAATATTTGTTCAAACTAGGATCTGGAAATGAGAAACAGTTTTGCTTTCCAAGTTCAGATTTAATTTCTTAAAAATTTAGATTCTGCTCCAAAACTGAACAGTTTATTCCTTAGTTTACCCACCTCTAATATAACTACCAAAAGTCAGCTGGCATTTTTAGCTTTTGATATAGACATTTCCTCAGCTAGATGCACAAATTCATTGAATATATTTTGTGTATTCCAAGTTACATAGGTGAGAGTGTTGCCAAATATTTTGCTATTGATTAGCATGACTCTCTTTCCTTCCAACTTCCACTTAGAAATTTTTCCGTTGCCTTTCTAGCCTCTGGCATGTGTATTACATATTTCTTATGGAGGCACCCCATTTAAAGTCACCAATATCAGTTTTAGATATTTATTATTGCATAACAAGGGATTCTCTGGTGGCTCAGTGGTGAAGAATCCACCTACAATTCAGGAGACGCAGAAGATGCCTATTTGACTGTTCGATCCCCGGGTCAGGAAGATTCCCTGGATTAGGAAATGGCAATCCACTCCAGTATTGTTGTCTGAAGAATCCTATGGACAGAGGAGCCTGGCGGGCTACAGTCCATAGGGTCGCAAAGACTTGGACACGACTGGAGCAGCTGAGCACACACATGTACCCAAGGCCCAGAGAACCCTGGTGGTGGTGGTGGTTTAGTCACTAAGTTATTTCTGACTCTTGTGACCCCATGGACTGTAGCTCACTGGGATCCTCTGTCCATGGGATTCTCAAAGCAAGAATGCTGGAACAGGTTGCCAATTCCTTCTCCAAACAAAGAATGCTAGAACATAGTGAATTCAAACAATATCATCGTGTTTGTGTGCTTAGTTGCTCAGTCCGGTCCGACTCTGCGACCCCATGGACCGTAGTCAGCCAGGCTCTTCTGTCCACAGGATTCTTCAGGCAAGAATACTGGAATGGGTTGCCATTTCCTAATCCAGGGGATCCTCCCGCCCCAGGAACCTGGGTCTCTTTCATTACAGGGAGATGCTTTACTGTCTGAGCCACCATAGATACTTGGTCTTTGCAGAATGGCAATCTGCTGGGGCACTTCTCCAGCCCTTAGGCCATTTACAACTCTTTGTTAGTTTTCACTTCCTACTTGCTATGAATCTTGAGATTAGGCAGAGGTGACAGCTTAGGAAATTTTCAGGTCTTTTAAAATGTACTTCCTGTCCTGGATATTTCCAGGACTTTCCTAATTTTCCAGTATATACAGGTGATTTTGAGGGATCTAATTTCCCAAAGAATTTCTCTTCCAAGATTGCTTTTCCCAGACTTTGGATGCTCCATTGCTGCTTCAACCATTATTTTTTGCCCCAGGTGACTGTGGTTTGTTGAATTGCTTTACACTGCTTTTGAGGAAAGCTTACTGCTTTTGAGGAAAGCTTGTTGCTTCAACCCTACTTGACATCTGAGCTGGGTGAAACAAAGGCAAGTGACTTGTGTCAGGCTTTGAGGCAGCCTCCAGGCAGATTGGAACAGACAAACACAATTCTTTTGCAAATAAGATCTATTCTGCTCCCTCCAAAATCAGTGACTAGGATCCCACAAAGAGAATCTAAACCTTGAACTGTCTTCAAGACCACTTCCAACGGTAAACAGGAGGGGCAAAGAAAAAAAAAGAAAAAAAATGAAACATAGCTTTTCTTTTTAACTTGCCTTATTGTTGGTTCAGCAATCAGTTGGTTGCCATAAACCTTTATTATTTTCCAGAGTTCTGACTGACTTGGTTCTGACAACTTTGCTCAATTTTTCTGTTTCTTTTGGGAAAACAGGCTATTGGAACTGTCTACTCTCCCATGTTTGCTGACATCATCTCTATTTTTATTTGCTTGTCTGTGTGTGTGTGTGTGTGTGTTTTTTTTTTTTTTTTGTAAAATGTCACCAGTAGACATTGAGAAAGAAATAGAGATGTAACAGAGAAAGAAACTTCTACTGCATTGCTGTTCTACCCATGGAATTCACTTTGAAATGAAGGTCAACCCAGACTTGCAAAATTCAGTGGCGGAAGGCAGGTAGAGGTGTCCTGAAAGGACTTGTGGCCAAGCTATCATTCTCTCTGTTTCCTTCTAGACATCTCCATTCTAGCTGACATGATTCAACACTTTCACAGTCACCATACTGATCTCAGCAACGTAAAGAAGTCTAAAAAATAATATTTCTCCTGCAGCGTAGCAGGGCTCTCAATTTTTTTATTTGGGACCTCAGGTAATTTATTGTGGCAGCATATGCTCATTATCCAACAAATATATAAGAAGTTCCTAATACATATAATACGTGGTTCAAATGCATATAGTTTATATATTAGAGGTACAGTGGAAAAAAAAATCCCTGACCTTATGGAACTTACTTTTTTGTAGTGCAACAGTAGGAAAAAATAAACAACATTAATGTATGCATTATGTGGTATATATTAGTTAAAAAAAAGTATAGTAGGGTAAATATAGTAGTGATTGGGATAATGATTCCAATGGAACAGGGTTATAATTTTAAGAGAATGGTCAGGGTAGACCTACTTGAGTCATATTTCAACCAAACTGAGGACTGAAAGGAAGCCAAGCCTCAGAGATACTGGAATCAGGATCTGGAAAGTCAGTGGGTACACAGGTAATCCTCAAAAAGGTGAATGGGATTGGGCCATCTGTGTATGTCATCAGATACAAAGATGATACCACCCTTACAGCAGAAAGCAAAGAACTAAAGAGCCTCATGATGCAAGTGAAAGAGAAGAGTGAAAAGTTGGCTTAAAACTCAACATTCAAAAAACTAAGATCTTAGCATACAGTCCCATCACTTCATGGCAAATAGATGAGGAAACAATGGAAATAGTGACAGACTATTTTTGGGGCTCCAAAATCACTGCACATGTTGATTTCAGCCATGAAATTAAAAGACTCTTGCTCCTTGGAAGAAAAGCTACGACAAACCTAGACAGCATATTAAAAAGCATAGACATTACTTTGCTGACAAAAGTCTATCTAATCAAAGCTATGGTTTTTCCAGTAGTCATGTATGAGTATGAGACTTGGTCTATAAAGAAAGTTGAGCACCAAAGAATTTATACTTTTGAACTGTGGTGTTGGAGAAGACTTTTGAGAGTACCTTGGACTGCAAGGAGATCCAACCAGTCCATCCTAAAGGAGACCAGTCCTGGGTGTTCATTGGATAGACTGATGCTAAAGCTGAAACTCCAATACTTTGGCCACCTGATGTGAAGAACTGAGTCATTGGAAGAGACCCTGATACTGGGAAAGATTGAAGTCAGGAGGAGAAGGGAATGACAGAGGATGAGATGGTTATATGGCATCACCAACTCGATGAACATGAGTTTGAGCAAGCTTCAGGAGTTGGTGATGGACAGGGAAGACTGGCATGCTGTAGTCAATGGGGTCGCAAAGAGTTGGACACAACTGAGTGACTGAACTGAACTGAACTGGGTCAAATTACCAGAATCTAAACAATTATGTGCAATCAGACAGTCACATTATACAAAGGTAGCCACAGGGCCCTGTTATAGAAAGAATGGGGTATTTTCACGAAAGCAAAGGTGATTGAAGAATTTTACTATTCTTATAGTAGAGAGTATATTATGAGAAGTATGGTACAGAAACAACTTATTTGAAGTTCAACATATTATTTTCTCTGACTATATCAGTCAGTAATAGCCCCAAAGATCAGCTCAAGAAACCAGCTACATCTGTGTTGTGCAAAACAGTAGCCTTAGCCATATGGGGCTATTAAACACCTTACATGAGTCTAGTCCAAAGCGAGATGTACCATAAGCACAAAATACACAATGGATTTTGAAGACCAAGTACAAAAAAGAATGTAAAATAGCTCATTGACATTTTTTATTATTACATGAGTGGAAATACTGCATTGAGTAAAATATATGATTGAAATTAATTTTATTTTTTTTTTACTTTCTTTAATGTGAATATTAGAAAATCTTAAGTTATTTAGCTCACATATTTCTATTGGATAGCACTGGACTAGATTCAGAGAACATTTTGACTCTGAATGAACAGCATAAAACATATGTGCAAACATTGGGAGGCGAACACATGGTTTAGCAAACACTGTCAATTCTCTTCCAAATTCTTGGATCTCTGAATTTATCTCCACCTTCTTTGCACTTTGCTATAAGTGGCTTGTGTGTGTGTGTGTGTTTATGTGTGTGTGTGTGTGCACGCTCAATCATGTCCAACTCTTTGAGATTATAGATTATAACCTACCAGGCTCCTCTGTCCATGGGATTCTCCAGGCAAGAATACTGGAGTGGGTTGCCATTTCCTCCTTCAGGGGATCTTCCTGACCCAGAGATCGTGTCCATGTCTCCTGAGGTTCCTGCACTGGCAGGCAGGTTCTTTACCCCCTGAGCTATTAGCGTAGCCATAAGTGGCATGTGCCTCTAGATAAATGTCTTTTGCCTACTGTAACCACCTTACCCTGTATGCCTGGGAGCTTCTATCCCTTCAGGAGAGCTTATAACTAAAGACTGACTGTTACAGGATTAAGAAAGCCTAGCTCCACTGCTTTGAGTTTTGATAAACTGAGATGCAAACTGCAAACACTCCAGAGCCCTCATGGAATCAGGCTGAGATTAGACTTTGCCTGAAATCACCCGTGACTAACTTCTTCCCCTTTCCTCTCCCGTTTCTCCCAATCTTTTATCAGTTTACCTGGGGAGCACTACCTTCATAAATCACTTGCAAGTGAGTCCTCATCTCAGGCTCTACAGCTGGGGAGTTTAACTAAAACACATGGTGACTTTTCTAAAGGGCGGTTGGACAGAATTTAGTAATCAGGGTATAATTCCCAGTGAACCATATTGTTTCCCATGCTCCAGAGAGTATTTTCTTCAGAGGCATGAAGTCTGCAGAAGTCTACAACTGCAGGGTCTTAGTCGCTATCTCTGTTCTCCACAGTGCTGTATTTAAAATGGATAACCAATAAGGACCTACTATATAGCACATGGAACTCTGCTCAATGTTACGTGGCAGCCTGGATTGGAGGGGAGTCTGGGGGAGAATGGATACACATATATGCATGTCTGAGTCTCTTTACTGTTTACCTGAAACTTTCACAATATTGTTAATCAGCTATACCTCAATACACAATAAAAAAAAATTTTTTTAAAGGTATCTTGTTCTCAAATGTTAGACAAGTAGCAGTTAAGTGCACACAACTCTGAAGGATGATGTTTAATTGGGAACTGCCTTTTCTTTGCCTACTGAGAAAAGTAACTTTATTCTAAAGAAGCCCAAATTGATCTGAAAACTAATCTTCTGTCTTAGGAGAAAAGTGCATTTGGACTATTCTTCTTCCAACGCCATGTGTAGATGTGTGCAGAGCAGGCACGGCATGCCATGAGACGTCTTTGACTAATTATATAAGTGCCCCAGGGCTTGCCAGCTCCATTTGTCAAATTAAATATGGATCCATTCACAAGTTGAACTCTGGCAAAAGCAAAAGAGAGTGACAAAACAACAACAGCAGCAGCAACAGTAGCAAAGAAAGTCAAAATAATGTAATAAACCGTGCTGCAGTAAGTACAGAAATTAGAAGGTATTGAAAAAGAGAGGAACTTTATAGTGAAAATCCTGAGAGGCAAGAAACGTAGTAAATAATAAAATCCATTTATTTTCCCATGTTAAAAATGACGTGATTGGAAATAAAGATCTACATTTTTACCTTCTCTCAAGACTTTTCTGTAGTCTTAGTCTAAGAGGTGAGCTATGGATCCTTGTTTGGTGCAAATGTATATTTTCTATAAGCAATGTCTCTCTAGCCTATTAATACATCTCCTTTCTCCAATTTTCTCACTGACTAATCCCTCACTTTGTAATTATGGTTATATCAAGGCACAGTAGATATTAGCTAAAAAATACACTGAGAAGCAAATGAAGCAAAATATCAGCAATATCAGGAAATGTTTAGAAAGTTACTTCCTTTAATACACAAAGCTGACATATAAAATGGTAAGGGGAGGTTGAATTTTTTCTGGCTTACAGAAAGTCCAAGGTGTTTTAGTGGGAACCAAAGAAGTAGGCAAATATGTTTGCCTGGAAATGAAAACCCCCTTTTTTAACAACAGCAAATATTTGCCTTCAGTGGAGAGCAGAGAAGTGTCACTCTTCTGGGAAGGAGTGCTGGTTATATAAAAAAGGCGACCCTGAGATGCCATCCTCTGCCATTCCTCATCTCTATAGTAACGCATCATGTGAGAGTAACGCTTCCAACTGTGGGAGGTATTTGTACACGAGTGGGAGGCTGTGGCTGCGGACAAGCAGAATGAAGGAGGTCAAGTGAACTGACAATAGAGAAATACACTCCAGTGGAGGAACTGGGAGATTTTCCCAAGGAAAAAAAGAGTAAATTCTGTTCGTGAGGCCACAGCACATTGGTGAATTTACCCCACATAGTTAACAATGCCATTACACAGATACACTGATTTAAAATAAGGAAAAATAAATATGTTCAAAACAGCCAGGCTCCTCTGTCCATGAGAGTCTCCAGGGAAGAATACTGGAGTGGGTTGCCATACCCTTCTCCAGGGAATGTTCTCAACCCAGGGACTGAACCCATAACTCTTGTGCCTCCAGCACTGGCAAGCAGGTTCTTTACCATTAGCACCACCTGGAAAGCCCATTACACAGATAAATTTATTTAACATAAGGAAAAATGAAGAAGCTCAAAGCAGCTTGCTGCATATCTGGAAGCTACCAGTGGAAATTTCTGCTGAACTTACTGGCAACACCATTGCTTTCTCTGCTCGTTCTTCAGGTGTTGACCTTGATGGCAAAAGTGTCTTTGATTATTCTTAAATGCCAAAATCAGTGATTTTGTTAGTGATGTACTATATATCCATGCACAGAATTTTAAATACGATGAAGGGAAAGGAAGAACAACTAACTTTATTACTAATTTTTGATAGGAAATATTTCTCTGAGACTCTTTGGTGGAAATAAAAACAGTATCTGGATATTAGGTTCTTAAAACCAGTTAACTATCTGGACATTGATATTCACAGTTGAGCTTCCAGGGAGGCTCGGTGGTAAAGAATCCACCTACCAGTGCAGGAACCACAGGAGATGCAGGTTCAGTCCCTGAGTCAGGAAGATGCCCTGGAGGAGGAAATAGCAATCCACTCCAGTATTCCTGCCTGGAGAATCCCATGGGTAGAGGAGCCTGGGAGGCTGTGCTACATAGGGTCCCTTAAGCGTTGGACATGACTGAAGTGACTTAGCACAGCATATACAGATGCAGCCATCATAATCATACTTTGCTTTATAGAGTTTGGGAGAAAATGGAATAAGGACTATATGAGTATATGCTCCCAAAGGGGTAGCTCTCCTCACTATTCCTGGTTTTGTTGCAATTGTTGTTGTTATTTTTGTTGCTATTATACAGTTCTTTTAAGGGAGGATCAAAGAACAACACAAAAAGTATTAATGAGTCAGATCCTGCAAGAACTCAGCCCTTCTCTTTTTGCTACTCAGATTGACTTTATTCTGGATTCTTCATTTCTGCCTATGTTTCAGTTAGTGGATGCTCCGGGAAAGTGATCTCCAGATACTTGAGTTGTTTCTGTACCCTGTAAAGGACATTTGGTCCTAATGTTAGGGAAGTGACTCATAGCCCTTTGATACAAGAAGAGAGACACTGTTTCATACTGGATGAAACCTTAGAAGGAGAGCTTTTCTTTCTTTCTTTTTTTTTTTTTTTTTTAATTCATGAGTAGAAAATAGCCTGTGCATTGTGTAGCTTCTGGTTTTTCTTACAAGTGTGACAAAATGAGTACCCTAATCAAGATATGAAATCCCTTTCACTCATCTATGAATTATAGATAATTATAACTGAATTTCGTTTAGAGATGGAATGATCTCTCCATTCTTCCATCAGAACATAAGCCTATGAGGGCATGAATTTTTGTGTTTTGTTGATTGCTCCATCCCCAGTGCCAAGAATAGTGATTTACAACTACAAAATATTCAATAGATATTTGTTGAATGAGTGGGTGATCTAAAAATATGAAATGGCTAGGCATATTCCAAATATTTACATTTTTGATATTATAATTATTATAATTAAAATATTATTTTACATATGAAACTAACCTTTAACAGGTCTACCTGAAAGTGAACACATGGATACAATTAATTCAATTCAGTTATATAATAAGCACATTTGAGTGCAAACGGACCAGGTAATTTGAAAGATAATATGGATACAAAAGTGAACAAGAAAGATGACTTCTACCTGCTTGACAGTTTGTGCTAGTTGTAAAGAACCCACCTGTCAATGCAGGGGACCTAAGAGATGCAAGTTCAAACCCTGGGTTGGGAAGATCCCCTGGAGAAGGGAATGGCAACCCACTCCAGTATTCTTGCCTGGAAAATCCCATGGGCAGAGGAGCCTGGCAGGCTATAGTCCATAGGGTCACAAAGAGACAGACTTGACTGAAGTGACTTAGCAAGCATGCAAGGTAGTTATGTTATAATAGAGCTTACGAAATATTTTCACTTTTTCCAGTAGAGAGAAGTTCTTACAAAGAAAATCTGACAAGTTACTACATTGAACTTTTTGAGGTGAATTGAGAAGCAAATAACATCGAAATTGCCCAGTTTCCAAAGTTATCACTGAAACAGAAGGCATCAGATGAGAAGGCATGCTTTTTAGTGTTTTCATTTCATAGATGAGGCAACATCTTGAAGATATGGATTTTGTTAAGATACAGTTTTCTGGGACCCTTTGCCCACCTTTGCTCAGCCTAGTAAGTCCCCATTCATTATTCAAGTCACAAATCAAATGTTCCTGCAAGAAACCATTCCTAACTCCTCCAGGCTGAGTTGGTTGCTAAGCCTGCACTTAATTCTTGCTTCTATTACAGCAACTAGAACAATCATCTGAAATTTGCCTGAACATAAGAATCATTTGATGCACTTATTAAAAACCCAGATTCATGGGACCCATTTTGGTACAAACAGATCAGAGATTCTGATTCTTTGTATGTATTACCTGACAGTCCCTCTGTGTTTTGTTTTGTTTTGTTTTAATTTTTATTTTATATGGGAATATAGGTGGCTCAGAAGGTAAAATAATCTTCCTGCAATGTGGAAAACCTGGGTTTGATCCCTGGGTTGAGAAGATCCCCTGGAGAATGGGATGGCTACCCACTCCAGTATTCTTGCCTGGAGATTCCCATTAAGAGAGGAGCCTGGAGGGCTGCAGTCCTCGGGGTCACAAAGAGTCGGACACGACTGAGCACACACACACACACACACACAAATCACATGAATAGGTGGGGGCTGAGCTGGTAGACTCAAGTGGTTTGACTCATATCACAGTGCTCACCTGTACACTGCAGTAGAGGGAAGCTCCTTTAAGCAGACTCCTAATATGTGATACAAGGGAAATGGGAAGGTGAAAATGATATTCAGGGCTGGTCTCCTTGTTCAGCTATTCCCCACTGAGTCTGGCAATGCCAGTGATAAAATAACTTCTCTGCACAAAATGTTCAGGACTGAGACACACTGAAATATCAGGGTGCTTTTCTGCACCTCTTCCTGATTCTGCCTTTGTAATGGACTTTATAATCACATGTCCATTAATCTGAACACTTCTTAAGAGGTAATCATAATAACTCGCCTAGATCTAATGTTGTAGAGAAACATTTTATGGCCCTAGGATACATTTTCATCCAAGTTATTAAAGTCCAATTACATCATGTTTTCTTCCAAGGAATACCAAGTACTTGAGGGACAATACTGCAGTCACTCTTGTTCGCATACTGGAAATAATTTACACAGAGATAGCCTTGATATTGCAGATAAAGCCCTCTGCTCTTCCTCCCCAAAGAGATGGAAAAATGCACTTGCTTGACTAAGATCACACAATAGAATTAGACAGGGAATATTGGAAAGAGAATGCAAATTCTCTCTTTTTCATTAGTTATTACATGTAGCCTTCCTTTATGAAAATATCAGATCTGTATATTGTGCTTTTGCTGAACGAGAATCTACCACATTGAGTGGTCTAGTAAATTTCCAGTAAAAGGAATGAAACTTAAGCTTTTCTAAATATAATTTCTGTACTATGACTATATTATGACTCATCGCACAAGTGCCAGCCTTAAACCAAGCAGCCCACTGGAAATAATAATGAGAGAAATACTGATAAGACTGTTTGCTATTTACTACTGTGCCTCACGTTTGGAGTAGATTAAAGGCATTTTTAAAGACTGACAATAACCTCTGTAAGGTACACTTTATTTTTCTATCTAGGGCTGTGAGGCTCAGATGCTATTTTTATATGGAAGTTCATACAGCTAGTAAGGGGTGGTTACCAGAATAAATCGTGTCTCTATGTCTAAAAATCAAGAACTTGTGCTACTGTATGCTGTTCTAGTATACATGACCTGGGGATTAAGGAGAATTCTATTTTGCTGAATTTGCACAAGAGGCTTCATATCTCACTGAGTGATTTTTTAACTAAATATAATATCTTCCCCTCCAAATTCTACAGGAAACTTCATGCAATTCCTCTAGAATAGAAATACTCCTAGAATGAGGGGCAAGCCCTTGTTATCCACTAGAACCAAATAAAGTATACAATTATCATCACAAGACAATGCATGTGCCTTGGGACTTTGCTTACCTAGTTCTTCAATCAAAATAAACCCTCAGAAAACTCATGGAAAATTCCTCCAACACAAAAGAAAAATCAGCTTAAAGTGAAAGTGTTAATCACTCAGCCATGTCCAACTCTTTGCGACCCCTGGACTGTAGCCCACCAAGCTCCTCTGTCCATGGAATTCTCCAGGCAAGAATACTGGAGTGGGTACTCATTCCCTTCTCCAGGGGATCTTCCTGGCCCAGGGATCAAAGCCAAGTCTCTGGCATTGCCTGCAGATTCTTTATCATCTGAGCCATCAGGGAAACATTTCTTTACTATAACTGGTTGCAGCACTTTCAATGTTGTTGAAAGGTTCAAGTCACCTCTCAGTTCAGTTCAGTTCAGTCACTCAGTCGTGTCCGACTCTTTGCAACCCCATGAATTGCAGCACACCAGGCCTCCCTGTCCATCACCAACTCCCGGAGTTCACTCAGACTCACGTCCATCGAGTCCGTGATGCCATCCAGCCATCTCATCCTTTGTTGTCCCCTTCTTCTCCTGCCCCCAATCCCTCCCAGCGTCAGAGTCTTTTCCAATGAGTCAACTCTTCACATGAGGTGGCCAAAGTACTGGAGTTTCAGCTTTAGCATCATTCCTTCCAAAGAAATCCCGGGGTTGATCTCCTTCAGAATGGACTGGTTGGATCTCCTTGTGGTCCAAAGGACTCTCAAGAGTCTTCTCCAACACCACAGTTCAAAAGCATCAATTCTTCGGCACTCAGCCTTCTTGACAGTTCAACTCTCACATCCATACGTGACCACAGGAAAAACCATAGTCTTCCTTTAAATAGTAGCAATTTCTGCTATAGTTGTTTGCAGTTAAAGCAGGATCCTAGCAGGCACATCTCCGTTGGCTCAGATGGTAAGGAATCCGTCTGATTCCTTAGGATGGATCTAAGAACCCTAAGGATGCAGGAGACCAGGGTTCTATCACTGAGTCAGGCAGATCCCCTGGAGGAGGAAATGCAAACGATTCCAGTGTTCTTGCTGGGAAATCCCATGGACAGAGGAGTCTGGTAGGCTACTGTCCATGGAGTGGCAAAGAGTTGGACACCACTGAGCGACTTTCACTCCCTCACTCCAGTAGAGACAGAACAGTATCTTATAGCAAATTAGAATATATTGAACACCAATTGAAAATTCATGGAGAAAGCATAAAGAGAGCATGGGGTTGGCTCAGTTTGAC
The DNA here is from genome assembly GCF_014754425.2 of Oryx dammah. Taxonomy (NCBI): domain Eukaryota; kingdom Metazoa; phylum Chordata; class Mammalia; order Artiodactyla; family Bovidae; genus Oryx; species Oryx dammah. The sequence continues at coordinate 51,013,550 of NW_024070200.1, forward strand.
CCAGACTCTCCAACATGCCAAACCTTTCAAATAATAGAGCATGCAATGTTGTTCAGTCATTAAGTTGCATCCAACTCTTAGTGATTCCAGGAAAGACTCACATCCAACTCTTTTCAAGCTCCAGGAGTTGGTGATGGACAGGGAAGCCTGGCATGCTGCAGTCCATGGTGTCTCAAAGAGTTGGACACGACTGAGCGACTGAACTGTACTGGAACTCTTTGTGACCCCATGAACAGCAGCACGCTAAGCTTCCCTGTCCTTCACTATGTCCCAGTTTGCTCAAATTCATGTCCACTGAGTCAGTGATGCCATCCAAACATTTAATCCTCTGTCACCCCTTTCTCCTCCTGCCTTCAAACTTTCCCAGCATCAGAGTCTTTTCCAGTGAGTCAACTCTTTGCATCAGGTAGCCAAAGTATTGGAGCTTCAAATTCAACGACAGTCCCTCCAATGAATATTCAGGGTTGATTTCCTTTAGAATTGACAAGTTTGATCTCCTTGGGGCATGGATATTTCAATTTGAAAGGATTTTTTAAAAATGATTATTTAATAAAATGAGGATGAAGTCAGCAAATAACTGGTGAGAATTAACATTTAATTTCCAAGTGTGCCCTGGGACAGAGATCAGGACTGAAGCCATTGCAATTACTTGGGAATTCATTGTCAGAAACATTAAATTGATTCAGGCTACAGAGAAGTATCCATCAGTAATATGAAGAAGGTCTAAGTGGCCTGGTCAGAAAATAAACAGTGTAGCAACACTATACAGGACCAAGGTTGAAGATTAGAAATTTCAAAATCAAAGGCAAAATATTCAGCCAATTACCTTCTAGCTCAGCATCTTATAGCATCAAAGTGCAAGGCCGGAAAGAGATTTGAGACGTCCTCAAGGGTAATCAACTCCCTCTAGGTAAGAATATTTTTCAGCCCACACTGAACTGATGGATTTTGACATGTTTTTAATTTCAGGTTTCACTTTTTAGTTAGATTCTAGCTTTCCATCTGGTCTTGTCCTGCTCCCAATGCCAAAAATAATTTTTTTTTCATTGACCACACTGGACATGTTTGGGTTGGGATTTTAATGTGGCTCCTCCCATTTCAACACTAATATTGTAAAAGAGGAAATGGCAGGATACAGCCCCATCTCACATTCAGCATTGCCCCCGTCCTTGCTTCTTAACCCCTCATCCTTCCCTTGTGCATCATTTGTACATAAATCCTTCTTACTTGCAGACTGTAAAACAAATTTCCTTCAAGCTAAGCCACTATGTCTTATTCAACCTCTACACCACTAAGCATATATTCAGTATTGAAGTTACACACATTTTACTAAATAATTTTCACACATACAATCACTTTTTCTCCCACCTCCCATGGGAAGAAAGTACCCCAGAAAAACAATTGATATGGAAATGAGAAAAATCAGGAAATTGGTTGTATGTTACCACATTCTTGTTGGATTTTTTTTTTACCTTGCTTGGGTTGAATACTGAGGCAGTCATACAAGTATCTGTACATATATATATGTACAACACACACAAACGATGTAAGAAACTAATTTAAAGGGTCACCTTGATTTAAAACAGCATTTCTGAGACTGTTCTCTTTCTCAGCATTTATATTTCTAAATAGAGTTATCTCTATAAAAATTAGATAGTAGCCTCTATTGGGTCTTTTATAAACCTCAACAGAAGAAAATTAAATTGGCCATTGTTTTTTTTTTTTTTTCCTCAAGTTTCATGGTGAGATAGTTCTATGGAAAATAAATGGAATATGTACCAGCTTGTTCTCATCTCGAAAACTTTGATGACTCTTTTATAGATTTTCTGCAAAGTAATTAAAGTCCAATTAATTGGGAAAATGTACACAATGGGTATTCCAAATATATCTCCAACAAAAGCAACTTTTATTACCTTAAACGAAGTGGCTAAGCCAATGTTGCAAGTTTAAATTCTGAGCTACTAAGCAAATATCTCAGATATTTGCACTCTTGCACAATGCTGGCTCCAAAATAAATGCCTCTGCAGTAGACAGGTCTCTTACCTCCTCTGGGAGTTGATTACAGTTCAAGCAGCATACTGATACCTCTTTCATAGCCAATGGCTACACACACAAAATTGTGCCATAAACACAATCACTATGAATGGTCAGGAGAATCTGGCCACTGATAGGAACCTAAAGGGAATATTTCTTTGATGCAAAGAATGACCAAGTCATTTGACTGTTCTCTAAATCTGAACTTTCGCTTTCTAAACATACATAAAGTCAGTGACATAATGTCCTCTTTTGCTTCCATTTAGGCTCTATTTGTAAATAATACTAGCTACAGTCCCAATTCAGTATTCTCATTGGAATAACACAGTAAAGGGTTTTTTTAGTGCATATTTTCTCTTTTTTATTGAAATATAATTCATATACTATAATACTGACACTTTAAAGTGTACAATTCAGTGTTTTTTCTGATATTCACAAAATTGTACAACTCTCACCATTATCTAATTACAGAAAATTTTCAGTAACACAGAAAGAAACCTTTTCCCATTAGCATTCTTTCCTCATCTACCACCTACCACTCCCCTAGAGGCAGCCTGGTGGTAAAGAACCTGCCTCCAATGCAGGAGACGTTAAGAGAGAGAGTTTCGACCCCTGGGTGGAGAAGATCCCAAAGATCCCCTGGAGAAGGGAATGGCAACCCACTCCAGTATTCTTGCCTGGAGAATCCTGGACAGAGGAGCCTGAGGGCTACATTCCAGAGGGTTGCTATCATTCGGACATGACTGAGCCACTTGGCTGGCATGCAGGCAATCTATCAATATTTCTATCTCTATGTATTTGCCTTCTTTGGACATTTCACATCAGTGGAATCATTATATGTAGATTTGTTTTCTGGTTTTACTTAGCATAGTAGTTTCAGGATTCATTCATCTTGTAGCTGAAATCACTACTCCATTCCTTTTCACAGCTGAATAATACTTCATTGCTTAGGTATACATTTTTTTTTTTTAATGGATTACAGTTGCTTTACACTGCGATACCAGTTTCTGCTCTTCAGCAAAGGGAATCAGCCATTTGTATACATGTATCACCTGTTTTGGCTTTTCCTCCCATTTAGGTCAGCACAGAGCAGCCAGTAGAGTTCCTTGGGCTATACAGCAGGATTTCATTATCTATTTTATACATAGGAGAAGGAAATGGCACCCCACTCCAGTCCCCTTGCCTGGAAAATCCCATGGACAGAGAAGCCTGGTAGGCTACAGTCCATGGGGTCGCGAAGAGTCGGACACGACTAACTTCACTTCACTTAATGTACGTATGAGATTGTTCAGTCTCCCAATTCACTCCACCCCTTCTCTCATCTTGGTGGCCATATGTTTGTTCTCTATGTCTTCTTTGCAAATAAGATCATCTGTACCATTTTTCTAGATTCCAGATATATGAATTAATATGATATTTGTTTTTCTCTTTCTGAGTTACTTCACTTTGTATGACAGTCTCTAGGTCTGTTCATTCATTTCCAGTTCAACATAAGCAATGTGGGGGTGAACCTCTGTGTTATTCAATTGCTCAGGGATTCAGGTCCTACTATGTGATGGCTTTTCTTCAGTATATAGTTCAGGGCTGCCCTGGCATAATCCAGCTAGCAGGCAGGAGGGAGGGAAGGGGGAAAGTGCATTTATTTATGTATAACTTCTGTTACTTAACTATAAACAAGTTACTTCCTCTCTCTATCCATCAGCAAGAACTCTCCACACTTCTCTCGTATGCAAAGGGGTCAGAGAACCCTCTTACAGGAAGAGAAAAGGAGTTTGGTAGGCATCTAGCCAGCCTTTAAACTTTTTTCTAGGCTTTGCCTCTGTTTGACCTTTTCTTCCTCCCTTCCTGGCTCTCCTTCTTTTGCCAAACTCATCTATCCTGGGGATGTGATATTCTAAATTTTCTTCTTTATGACTTTCATTCTTTCCCCCTAGGAAGGTAACACATTCAGTTTCAGATTCAACAAACATCATTCAGCATCTACTACATGGCAGGCGTGATGCAAGGAATTGCCATCTGTGTTAGGCCATTTGATATAGAAAGAAGCATTATCATTTGTTTTAAGATGAGAAATCTAAGACCCGGGAATTGACTAAGCATACATAAGAAGTAATTTGTCGTGTCAGCATTTCTATTTGCTCTTGGGATGCATTTACTTATATATCTAACTGAGCTGATTCTCTTACCAGTAAACATTTTACATGCTTTTTTTTTGTATCCAGTAATTTCTTAATTCCTTTGTTGGTTGTACTCACCTTTCCAACTTATCTGGTTATTTCTAAACAAATCACCTCACTCTCTCTGTGTCCCTATTCGTGCCTATTATGAACAACACTTGTGATGACAATAATTTTATATCAAGAAAAAGCAAAATGTTTTGTGAAGAAATCAGAAACAACAATATAGAGCTAGTAGTGTCAATTTTTAAAGCTCTTACAAAAGCTCAGAGTCCTCAAAAATTTTCCATTAAAACTGATTTTCTTGCGGAAATACTTCAGCTAAGTAGTTTATTTTTCTACTTTATTGGGGTTCATTTGGCTGTCGTTGTTGAATGCGTTATTTCGAGTCTGGCATCCTGTGCTTTCATTACAAATGTGTACTGTTTCAGCTGCATTGTGGTTGTAGATATTTCTAGCGAGGCTTAGAACCTGGTAGCAATGTAAAACATGACTTTCCTGGAAAAATTTGGTACGTGTTTCAGATGACTACAAAAATCATTTTTCACATTAAATGTTTTTGTTTCTCTGTTTTTAAATGGGATTCATCTTCATGGCTCTTTTTTGAAATATTCTTTCTGTAATTTCATTGGTCAACTGATTCCTATCCAATTCAAGAAAATTTAAACTAATTTTCTACCCTCCCTAGGGTTTTATGTATCTAGATCATGACTCAGTTCTCCCTTACCTTGTGTCATATTTTCTGGTACTTTGGGGCCACCCACATACACTCTAGCTAAAGCTCAGTCCCCTGTCTCATTTCTGACCTATGAAACCAAGATTCATATCTAGCCCTTTCTTTTTTTTTTTCTTCCCATTCTCATTCGTCACAAGATCTAGTCTGCGTTTTGGAATCTTGGCTCAGTGTGATCTTTGGTAGGTTGGAATAAATCATCTGAACTTTCTTTTGACCCCTAACCTTGCCATTTAAAGTCATTGCTCTGTGTGTGTATGCTTAGTTGCTTCAGCCATGTCTGACTCTTTGCAACCCTATGGATTGCAGCCCGCCAGGCTCCTCTGTCCATGGGACTCTCCAGGCAAGAATACTGAAGTGGGTTGCTATGCTCTTCTCCAGATCTTCTCCACCCAGAGATTGAACTCAGGTCTGCTGCACTGCAGGCAGATTCCTTACCACTGAGCCACCAGGGAAACCCAAAAGTCATCTCTATGTACCAGCTAATGACATACCTTGCAAAAAGGTTGCTAAGACCAAATGAGGGTCTTTTCTTCAGGTCCCTCTCTTCCAATGTCTAGTACAGAGTTGGTACTCTTAACTCTATAGATATGATCTTCCTATGTAAATTGTCTATTGCTACATGATGAACTATAGTGAACAGTGACTTAATACAGATTTATTAATTTATAGTTTCTGTGAATCAGAGTCTGGGTGTGGCTTAATTGCACTGGTCCTTTATCAGGGTCTCTAGAAGGCCATACTTAAAGTGCCAGTCGGGGCTGGAATCTCATTGGAAGGTAGAACTGTGCTTAGACACTCAGTTGTGTCTGACTCTTTGCAACTCCACAGACTGTAGCCCACGAGGCTCCTCTGTCCATAGGATTCCACAGGCAAGAATACTAGTGTGGGTTGCCATGCCCTTCTCCAAGGGATCTTCCCAACTCAGGGATCAAACCCAGGTCTCCCTTATTGTGGGCAGATTCTTAACATCCGAGCCACGAGGGAAGCCCAAAGGTACAACTGAGGAGGATCTATTTCCAAGTTGACATAGTTACTGGCAGAATTCAGTTCTCCAAAGCCTGTTGGCCTGATTGCCTCAGTTCCTAGCTGGCTTTTAGAGGCTGCCCTTGATACCTTCCCTCCTCAAGAAGACAACTTTTTTGTCAAAGCCAGCATAGGTCAAAGAGAATCTGCTAGAATTATGGAGAAATTTGATCCCTCGGTTGGGAAGATCCCCTGGAGAAGGAAATGGCAAACCACTTCAGCATTCTTGCCTGAAAAATCCCATGGACAGAGGAGCTTGGTGGGCTACAGTCCACAGGGGTGCACAGAGTCAGATATGACTGAGCATTCACATGCTCTCTCTAATCTCTCATAACCAATCACTAAGGCAGCATCTCGTCATCTTTGCTATATTATGTTACTTAAAAGCAAGTCACTAGACTAGTCCATCCTCAAAGGCAGGGAATTATACTTAGTATGGATATCAGGAAGTAGAGATCATTGAGGATCATTAAAGATACTGCTTGACATACTTTCCAATCACATTTCCCCCTAAATCACAGTAAGAGAGCTCTGTATTGATATTATACTATGCCTTAGCCAATATACTGAAAATTTAGTACATAAAGAGATATGAAGCACATGTCCTTGTCACTAAAGAACTCATAGTCCAGGGGTTTAGGTTTTTTGTTTTGTTTTATTTTCATTAAAACCCTTTTACAAAAGGAACAGAGATATTAAGTGTGTGGGATTTGCAAACATGGTTGGTGGCTCTCTCTGTGTAATTTAATAATCAGGTTTTGAGAACCCATGAGAAAAAAAAAATCCATCAAGTCCATCAATCATAAAATCATAGACCCCAGGCTTGAAGGAGACAGTCTATTAATGGATCAATCAATATCTACTGTGTGCTTTCTGTTTTCAAAGCTTTTCCTAGTTGCCAAAGTCCAGATTCTGAAGGGGGGTTGAAAAAGTTATAGCAATTGAAAAGAAGCTTGAGAAATTGAAGCTGAGAATTAATTTAGCTTTCAATTATTTTGATATATAAACAAATGTTGAAGCAGGCTCCTTAGGGATCAGGGCAATAGAAGGAGAGGATACTTCAGGGAGAGAGAGAAAAAAAATAAATAAATAAAAGAATGAAAGCAAGAGAAGGCACTGCTGGGAGGTCTCCAGGACACAACGAATCTAATTAGGGAAGTTGGCCATGCATTTGGTTATCTCTGAGATACAATGTATGGAAATCAGAGATAGGTATTCACAGCAAGACTCTAGAGTGCCAAGGGACCAAGAAATATGATTAGATCACATACAAATCATTTACGTTCAGAAGAAGGTTAGTGGATAAGGGACTAGATCATTCAGAGATGTGTAATTGAACAAGTAAGAATAAGGACAGCAAGTAAAAAGAAATGGGTATGGAATTCTTTTACCCTTCTTTTTATTTTTGTTTTCAATTGCAGCCTTATACGGGTGATAAGATTGGGATTTTAGACAAGCATATTTAATAATGAATATTTTATATACCTGACTTTTTTTTTATTAAAGGATTATTGCTTTACAGAATTTTGTTGTTTTCTGTCAAACCTCAACATGAATCAGCCATAGGTGTACATGTATCCCCTCCCTTTTGGACCTCTCTCCCATCTCGCTGCCCATCTCACCCCTCTAGGTTGATACAGAGCCCCTGTTTGAGTTTCCTGAGCCAGACAGCAAATTCCCATTGGCTATCTATTTTACATATGGCAATGTAAGTTTTCATGTTACTCTTTCCATACATCTCACCCTCTCCTCCCCTCTCCTCGTGTCCATAAGTCTATTATCTATGTCTGTGTCTTCATTGCTGCCCTGTAAATAAATTCTTCAGTACCATTTTTCTAGATTCTGTATATATGCATTAGAATACATATGTCTTTTTCTTTCTGACTCACTTTACTCTGTATAATAGGTTCTAGATTCATCCATCTCATCAGAACTGACTCAAAAATGCATTTCCTTTATAACTGAGTAATATTCCATTGTGTATATGTACCACATCTTTATCCACTAATCTGTCGATGGACAACTAGGTTGCTTCCATGTTCTAGCTACTGTAAATAGTGCTGATTGAACAATGGGATACATGTGTCTTTTTCAATTTTGGTTTCCTCAGGGTATATGCCTAGGAGTGGGATTGCTGGGTCATATGACGGTCTTATTCCTCGTGTTTTAAGGAATCTCCATACTATCTTCCATATTGTCTGTATCAATTTACATTCCCACCAACAGTGCAAGAGTGTTTCCTTTTCTCTACACCATCTCCAGCATTTACTGTTTGTAGACTTTTTGATGATGGCCATTCTGACTGGTGTAAGGTGATATCTTATTGTGATTTTGATTTGCATTTCTCTAATAATAAGTGATCTTGAGCATCTTTTCATGTGTTTGTTAGCCATCTGTATGTCTTCTTTGGAGAAATGTCTGTTTAAGTCTTTTTTTCCCACTTTTTGATTGGCTTGTTTGTTTCTCTGGCATTGAGTTGTATGAGCTGCTTGTAGATTTTGGAAACTAATCCTTTGTCAGTTGTTTCATTTTCTATTATTTTCTCCCATTATGAGGGTTGTCTTTTCACCTTGCTTATAGTTTCCTTTGCTGTGCAAAAGCTTTTACGTTTAATCATGTCCCACTTGTTTACTTATGCTTTTATTTCTGTTACTCTAGGAGGTGGGTCATAGAGGATCTTGCTTTGATTTATGTCATCGAGCAATCTGCCTGTGTTTTCCTCTAAGAGTTTTATAGTTTCTGGCCCTACATTTAGGTCTTTAATCCATTTTGAGTTTATCTCTGTATGTGGTGTTAGGAAGTGTTCTAATTTCATTCTTTTACAGGGAGCTGTCCAGTTTCTCCAGCACCATTTATTGAAGAGGCTGTCTTTGCCCTGTTGTATATTCTTGCCTCCTTTGTCAAAAATAAGGTACCCATAGGTGCCTGGGTTTATTTCTGGGCTTTCTATCTTGTTCCATTGGTCTATATTTCTGTTTTTGTGCCAGTACCCTACTATTTTGATGACTGTAGCTTTGTAGTATAATCTGAAGTCAGAAAGGTTGATTCCTCCAGCTCCGTTCTTCTTTCTCAAAACTGCTTTGGCTATTTGGGGTCTTTTGTGTTTCCATATGAATTGTGAAATTTTTTGTTCTAGTTCTGTGAAAAATGTCACTGGTAATTTGATTAGGATCACATTGAATTTGTAGATTGCATTTGGTAGTATAGTCATTTTCACAATACTGATTCTTTCTACCCAGGAACATGGAATATCTCTCCCTCTGTTTATGTCATCTTTGATTTCTTTCATTAGTGTCTTATAATTTTTTGTGTACAGTTCTTTTGTCTCCTTAGGTAAGTTTATTCCTAGATATTTAATTCTTTTTTTAACAATGGTGAACGGGATTGATTCCTTAATTTCTCTTTCTGATTTTTAATTGTTAATATATAGAAATACAAGTGATTTCTGTGTATTGATTTTGTATCCTGCAATTTTGCTAAATTCACTGATAAGCATTAGTAATTTTCTGATACTATCTTTATGGTTTTCTATGTACAGTATCATGTCATCTGCAAACAGTGAGAGCTTTACTTCTTGTTTTCCAATCTGGATTCCTTGTATTTCTTTATCTTCTCTGATTGCTGTAGCTAGGACTTCCAGAAATATGTTGAAAAACAGTCATGAAAGTGGACACTCTTGTCTTGTTCCTGATCTTAAGGGGAATGTTTTCAGGCTTTCAGCATTGAGAATAATGTTTGCTATCAGCTGATCATATATGGTCTTTACTATGTTGAGGTAGGCTCCGTCTACATACATTTTTTTTGAAAAGTTTTAATCATAAATGGGTGCTGAATTTTGTCAAAGGCTTTTTCTGCATCTATTGAGATGATCATATGGTTCTTATCTTTCAATTTGTTAATATGGTATATCACATTGATTGATTTGCGTATATTGAAGAATCCTTGCATTCCTGGAATAAACCCAGCTTGATCATGGTGTATGAGCTTTTTAATGTGGTGCTGAATTCTGTTTGCTAAAATTTTGTTAAGCATTTTTGCATCTATGTTCATCAGTGATATTGGCCTGTAGTTTTCTTTTTTTATGTGTTGTCTTTGTCTGGGTTTGATGTCAGGGTGATGGTGGCCTCATAGAATGAGTTTGGAAGTGTTCCTTCCTCTGCAATTTTTTGAAAGAGTTTTGGAAAGATAGGCATTAGCTATTCTCTAAATGTTTGATAGAATTCTGCTGTGAAGCCATCTGGTCCTGGGCTTTTGTCTTTTGGGAGATTTCTGATCACAGCTTCAATTTCAGTGATTGTAACTGGGTTGTTCCTAATTTCTGTTTCTTCCCAGTTCAGTCTGGAAGATTGAATGTTTCTAAGAATCTGTCCATTTCTTCCATGTTATCTATTTTATTGCCATATAGTTGTTCATAATAGTCTCTTATAATCCTTTGTGTTTTTGCATTGTCTGTTATAAACTCTTTTCATTTCTAATTTTGTTGATTTAATTCTTCTCTCTTTTTTTCTTGATGAGCCTGGCTAAGGGTTTGTCAATTTTGTTTATCTTCTCAAAGACCAGCTTTTAGTTTTATTAATCTTTACTATTGTTTCTTTCATTTATTTTTCATTTATTTCTGCTCAGATCTTTATGATTTCTTTCCTTCTACTAAATCTGGGGGGTTTTGTTCTTCTTTTTCCAGTTGCTTTAGATGTAAAGTGGGGTTGTCTATTTGCTGTTTTCCTTGTTTCTTGAGGTAGGATTGTGTTGCTATAAACTTCCCTCTTAGAGCTACTTTTGCTGCATCCCACAGGTTTTGAGTTGTTGTGTTCTTATTGTCATTTGTTTCTGGAAACTTTTTGAATTCCCTTTTGATTTCTTCAGTAACCTGTTGGTTATTTAGAAACGTGTTGCTTAACCTCCATGTGTTTGTGTTTCTTGCAGTTTTTTTCTTCTAACTGGTATCTAGTCTCATAGTGTTGTGGTTGGAGAAGACGCTTGATATGATTTCCATTTTCTTAAATTTACTGAGGTTTGATTTGTGACCCAAGATGTGGTCTATCCTGGAGAATTTTCCATGTGCACTTGAGAAGGTGTATTCTTCTGCGTTTGGATGGAATGTCCTGAAGATATCCATGAGATCCATCTCATCTGACATACCATTTAAGACTGTCTTTCCTTTTAATTTACTGTTTTGATGATCTGTCCATTGGTGTGAGTGGGGTGTTAAAGCCTCCTACTATTATTGTGTTACTGTCAATTTCTGCTTTTATGTCTGTTAGTGTTTGTCTTATGTATTGAAGTGCTCCTATGTTGGGTACATAGATATTTATAATTGTTATCTCTTCCTTTTGGATTGATCCCTTGATCATTATGTAGTGTCCTTCCTTATCTCTTGTAATCTTCTTTATTTTAAGGTCTATTTTGTCTGATATGAGGATTGCTACTGCAGCTTTCTTTTGCTTCCCATTTGCATGGAATGTGTTTCTCCATCCTCTAACTTGCAGTCTACATGTGTCTTGAGGTCTAAAGTGGGTTTCTTGTAGACAGCATATATATGGGTCTTGTTTTTGTATGCATTCAGCCAGTCTGTGTCTTTTGGTTGGAGCATTTAATCCATTTACATTTAAAGTAATTATTGATATATATGTTCCTATCGCCATTTTCTTAATTGTTTGGGATTGATTTTGTAGATCTTTTTCCTTCTCTTGTATTTCTTGACTATATGAATCCTTTGAACATTTGTTGTAAAACTTGTTTGGTAGTACTGAATTCTCTTAACTTTTGCTTGTCTGAAAACCTTTTTACTTATTTACTTGAATGAGATCTTTGCCAGGTACAGTAATTTTTTTTTGTAGATTTTTCCATTTCAGTACTTTAGATATATCCTGCCATTCCCTTCTGGCCTGCAGAGTTTCTGCTGAAAGATCAGCTGTTAAGGATATGGGGTTTCCCTTGTATGTTACCTGTTGGTTTCTCCTTGCTGTTTTTAATATTCTTTCTTTGTGTTTAGTTTTTGCTAGTTTGATTAGTATGTGTCTTGGCATGTTTCTCCTGAGTTTATCCTGTATGGGACTCTTTGTGCCTCTTGGACTTGATTGACTATTTTCTTTTCCATGTTGGGGAAATTTTCAACTATAATCTCTTCGAAAATTTTCTCATAACCTTTCTTTTTTTCTTCTTCTGGGACCCCTATAATTTGAATGTTAGTGTGTTTGATATGGTCCCAGAGGTCTCTGAGATTATCCTCAGTTCTTTTCATTTCTTTTACTTAATTCTGGTCTTCAGAAGTTATTTCCACCATTTTATCTTCCAGCTCACTGATTCATTCTTCTGCTTCAGATATTCTGCTATTGATTCCTTCTAGAGTATTTTTAATTTAATAATTGTGTTATTTTATCCCTGCATGTTTATTCTTTAATTCTTCTAGGTCTTTGTTAATTGATTCTTGCATTTTCTCCATTTTGTTTGCAAGATTTTTGATCATCTTTACTATCATTATTCTGAATTCTTTTTCAGGTAGTTTGCCTATTTCCTCTTCATTTATTTAGACTCATTCATTTATGCAGTGTTTCTCTGCCTTTTCATTATTTTTCTTTTTAAACTTATCATGTTTGAGGTCTCCTTTTCCCAGGCTTCAAGGCTGAATTCTTTCTTCCTTTTGGTTTCTGCCCTCCTAGGATTGTTCCAGTGGTTTGTGTAAGCTTTGTATAGGGTGAGATTTGTGCTGAGTTCTGTTTGTTTGTTTTTCTTTTTAGGCTGAGTGAGGTGGTAATCATGTCTGTTCATGATTGATTTTGTATTTTTGTTTTGTTTCTTGCTGAGATGAGGTGTCCTGCACAAGGTGCTTCTGGTGGTTGGGTGATACTGGGTCTTTTATTCAAGTGGTTTCCTTTGTGTGGGTTCTCACTATTTCATGCTCCCTAGGGTTAGTTCTTTGGTAGTCTAGGGTCTTGGAGTCAGTGCTCCCACTCCAAAGGCTCAGGGCTTGATCTTTGGAAGGAACGTGAATATTACCCAGTTCATTGGTTCTCATCTGGATGTGTTGGTTGACTGCTGCGGGGACAACGCTACTGGTGTCTTGTTGGGCCAGAAATGCCCAATCAGACACGATAGTGGCCATTTGCCTGAGCTGCCTCTCACCAGGAGGCCCCAGTAAGGGACACAGTGCAGACAAGCTGTGGCCAGGCCAGCGTACCTGATTCTCTTAAATAACATTAAAAGGTGAATGGACACTGAAGTCGTGGGAAAGAAGAAACAAGACTTTCAGTGTTCACAAGTTTTTGTGCCTTTTTTTTTTTTTTTTAGTGTTCAACTCAAAGTTTTCTCATTCTGGCTTATATAAATTCAAAACAAGTGTGAACAAATATAACTAATTGTGGATTGTAAATGAGTCTATCCGTCAAAACCTTGCATTCATTTTCCAAGTAAGAGATGGAAGACTGATCCAATGAATTTATTTTCATTTGTTTTAAAATCTGTCTCTACGACAACATATAAAGAAATCAAAACCAACAATTTGATTCCTAAGGATACACCTAACAAAAATGTATATATATATATATATTTTTTTTTTTTTTTTCTGCAGTAATGGAGGAGGAAATAGAAACCCACTTCAGTATTCTTGCCTGGAAAATTCCATGGATAAACCTGGTGGGCTACAGTCCATGGGCTGCAAACAGTCGGAGATGACTGAAGCAACTTAGCACTCACACACACATGTTTGCAGTAAGTTCATACCAGCCCTATTTATAATAGTTAAACTGTTACTATCCAAATGTCCAGTAGCAACACAAAATATAGATGAATTAGGTAACAGTTGAATCTTGATGTTATATACAAAAATGAGAACAAATAAAGCACAAATGCTTGCAAAAAATAGGTGAATTTCCAAACACAATTGAATAACAGTCAGACCCCAAACTAGAAATCTGCTTATATAAAGCACAGAAACAGACAAAACATATGATGTAAGAGGTCAGTATACCAGATTGTTTTGGGGAGGGGGTTTAATAATGGGAAAAATACAGAAGGTGAGTTTCTGAGATATTTAATATTATCTACTTTTTGGCTCAGACAGTAAAGCATCTGCCTACAATGCCGGAGACCTGGCTTCAATTCCTGGGTCGGGGAGATCTCCTGGAGAAGGGAATGGCAACCAACTCCAGTATTCTTGCCTCCAACCCCCACCAAAAAAAAGCGGCTCAAAGAAATATTTGGACTTCCCTGGTGGCTAAGACTGTAAAGCGTCTGTCTACAATGCGGGAGACCCAGGTTCGATCCCTGGGTCGGGAAGATCCCCTGGAGAAGGAAATGGCAGTCCACTCCAGTACTATTGCCTGGAAAATCCCATGGACAGAGGAGCCTGGCGGGCTACAGTCCATGGGGCCGTAAAAACTGGGACACGACTGAGCAACTTCACTTTCACTTTCACTTTTTGCTCTGGGTGCTGATTATACAAGTACACTCCATGAATGCATATATACAGAATCTAGAGAAATGTCACAGATGAACCTATTTGCAGGGCAGGACAAGAGATGCAGACATGGAGAGCAGGCATGCGGATGAAGTGGGGCAGGGCTGGGAGGGGCGGAGAGCAGCAGTGACGCATGCATGCAAGCCAAGCCGCTTCAGTCCTGGTCAACTCTGCGACTCTGTGGACTGTAGCCTTCCAGGCCACCAAGTATAAAATAGATGGGTAATGGGAAGCTGTTGTATAGCACAGGGAGCTCAGTTTGGTGCTCTTTGACGACCTGGAAGACTGGGATTGGGGGGTGGGGTGGGAGGGAGGTTCAGGAGGGAGGGGATATATGTATACATACAACTGATTCACTTAGTTCTGCAGCAGAAACTTACACCACATTGTAAAGTAATTACACTCCAATAATAAACTTTAAAAAATAAAAAAGGGAATGCATTTGAGTCAGTTCTAATGAGGTGCATAAACCTAGAGCTTATTATACAGAATGAAGTAAGTCAGAAAGAGAAAACCAGATATCGTATATTAAGGCATATATATGGAATCTAGGAAAATGGTACTGATGAACCTGTATGCAGTGCAACAATGGAGACACTTTAAATTAAAGACACTTGCTCCTTGGAAGAAAAGTTGTGATGAGTCTAGACAGCATATTAAAAAGTAGAGGTATCACTTTGCCAACAAGGGTCCGTATAGTCAAAGCTATGGTTTTTTTCACTAGTCATGTATGTATGTAAGAGTTGAGCCATAAAGAAATGTCGAGAGCTGAAGAATTGATGCTTTCAAACTGTGGGGTTGGAAAAGACTCTTGAGAGTCCCTTGGACTGCAAGAAGATCAAACCAGTCAATTACAAAGGAAACTTTTAGATTCAGAAAACTCTGTGTCTCCCCTCTCCACACACACACCCAAGGTTTCATTGAAAAATAACATACATAGAGAAAAGTGTGGATAGCACATATCATAATTGTAAAGCTTCCCAAAGTTTCACAAATTGAACATACCCAAGTAATGAGCACCTAGATAAAAAACAGAACACCAACTCTGTCTTTTGACCTTCCCCTGCCAGGCTTCCTTTACATGACTACAATGCCTCAGCTACAACAGCTCTCCTGCTTGCTGCAGCAGAAATAACAGGTTGATTTGCTTTGAGACTTCGTTTCGTAATGTCCCAATAATTAGGCTTAGGAATATTTAGCTAACATGTTGGTTTCCTTATCTGCTGTGGGTAAGGGGGTAATGCATATTTTATTGCCTAGCATAGTGCCTGGTGCTAGTTGGTGCTCAGTAACAATCTGGAATAAAGATTTAAA
Organism: Oryx dammah; assembly: GCF_014754425.2. Taxonomy (NCBI): domain Eukaryota; kingdom Metazoa; phylum Chordata; class Mammalia; order Artiodactyla; family Bovidae; genus Oryx; species Oryx dammah. Next base: position 51,029,289 of record NW_024070200.1, read on the forward strand.
AGGAAAACAAGACTTGATAAACAAAACATCTTAGGAATAAACAGTGATTTGGAGAAGAGAAAATAGACACCAGGCTACTGAAGACAGTTTGCATTCAGGGAACTGTGTCTGACCATTAACTCTGCTAATTAATATCAGTTTAATATACTTCTGCTTGATATTACAGTTAGGGTTATAATGTTGATATTTTGAAACTAACTGTGTGGGATGTTGCATCACCTTTGCTTTTCATTTCAGGATAATAAAGAAGACGTTACAAATAATTATCATTAAAATGGTTGGTTATTCTCAGTGAGTTGAGGATCTCTGCTCTATGCAAATTTCTCCACCCACTCACTTTTCTTGGAACACTTTTGGAATGTTCATGTCTCTTTGCATCCTTCAAGCCATTACTTCCTTTTGGAAGGACCAGAAAGGAAAAACTATGATTCGATAATAACATATTTGAAAAACCAAGGCAGGAGAGAGGTGGTCCTGAAATGTGTGTTGCTGCTGCTGCTGCTAAGTCGCTTCAGTCGTGTCCGACTCTGTGTGACCCCATAGATGGCAGCCCACCAGGCTCCCCCGTCCCTGGGACTCTCCAGGCAAGAACACTGGAGTGGGTTGCCATTTCCTTCTCCAATGCATGAAAGTGAAAAGTGAAAGTGAAGTCCTCAGTCGTGTCCAACTCCTAGCAGCCCCACGGACTGCAGCCTAGCAGGCTCCTCTTCCTATGGAATTTTCCAGGCAAGAGTACTGGAGTGGGGTACCATTGTTAGGCAGGCATTTTTCAACATCTAGCAGTTTAGGCATGGTTCAATCTGTCATTTACAACAGACAAGCTTAGAATTAGGGATGGCACTGAAAATCACTACACAGAACACAAAAGAAGGCAAGAATGGTTAGCAAGGAATATTCAGACTGAGACAGGCAGCAATCTTGTCCCTATGGCCATTCGCTGAAGACTCTGGATGAGGGAGATGAACTTAAGCTAAGTGTACTACCCATACCTGCCCAATAGGCAGGACTTTAGTAAAAGACTATTTCCAGCAGGTTGTTTGTTGGTCAATGGGAAACAAATATATTTAGTTTTGCGTTTAACATAATGGATCAAACAGTGCTTTTCTGGCAGATGGGGAGTGGAATTCAAAAGATTTAAAGTAAAATAGGAAACCATTTTTACATTAATCAAACATTTGCTGAGTGTCTAATACAGGCCTGGTGTAGTAAAATGCAGAGAAAACAAAGTTGATAGTCTTAAGCCTTTGTATACTCAGCTCACAAGAATTTTTTCAGTTGATTCTAAGTCCCTGGAGCAAGTAAAAGTGAGATTTGGATTCTGGATCTCCTTGATAATTGCTGAGGGACTGCTAGGGACCAGGATATGTGGGGGGATTATAAGCAGATAAGTTGTGAGCTAACTGTAAAGAACTGTGTGCATGTGTGAGGGCTAAGTTGTTCCAGTCATGTCCGACTCTTTGGGACCCTATGGATTGTACCCCGCCAGGCTCCTCTGTCCATGGGATTCTCCAGGCAAGAATACTGGAGTGGTTTGTCATGCCCTCCTCCAGAAGATCTTCCCCACCCAGGAATCAAACCCACATTTCTTATGTCTCCTGCATTGGCAAGCAGGTTCTTTACTACTGAGCCACCGGGGAAGCCCCAAGGATAAAGCACTGATACAGATCTAAACAGCTATGCCCCTTTATCCCTGGCCATAAATACTGTATAAAACATATACCAAATAAAGTCAGACAAAGAAAGATACCACACGATATCACTGATATGTGGAATCTAAAACATGACACCAAGGAACTTATCTACAAAACCGAAGCAGACTCATAAACATAGAGAACAGACTTATGGGTACCAAAGGGAAGAGGTGCAGGAAGGAATAAGTGAGTTGGAGATTAGCAGATGCACACTGCTATATATAAACCAGACAAACAACAAGGTCCTGCTGTGTGGGACAAGGAACTAGATTCAATATCTTGCAATAAAGGACAACGGGAAAAATATGAAATATTATGCATATTTTATTTTTTTTATTTTTTGTTTCCATTATCAAGTTTATTCGTAAGTGAATTTGATATCAATAAATAAAAAAGCATCATTCACAACCAAGATAAACAAACCAAAAAACCCTGCAATGAAACCTTCTACTTGAATAAGTAACAAGAAAAACACAGGCTGATGATTTGGTGCAGCTTTCTTAAGGGATCAGAGAGGGGACATGGTTTTAAATAAACGTGGCAAGGTCAACAACCAACAAACGATACCAACTTTACAGAACTGGCTGGTTCTGTAACGTTTCTTTGAGGTCTTAGTTTTAAACTACAGATCACCCCAAAGAAGTTGCAACTAATGACATGTATCACCATCACACCAACAGAGTCTGGCTGGAGTTCAAATTAGTCCTGCTTTGTTTCACATCATTTCAATATTTCTAGCATAGGACATGATACGGAACAAAACTTAAAGTAGCAATAAAAATATTATTCTGCATTTGAATAAAGGCCAAAAAAAAAGTTTTAGACTGTTAAACTTTAAAGCTTTAAGCGTTCCTGTTTAACCAGCATTAGAAAAAAAATTTATACAATTGTAACACTGGCAAAAGTTAATGGGAAGACAATGAATATTTCAGAATAAATCAGTCATTTTGCTGTACACCAGAAACTAACCCAACATTATAAATTAACTGTGTGTGTGTGTATGCAATTGCTCATTTGTCACTGATTCTTTGCGACCCCGTGGACTGTAGCCCTCCAGGCTCCTATGTCCATGGAATTTCCCAGGCAGGAATACTGGAGTCAGTTGCCATTTCTTTCTCCAGGGAATCTCCCTGACCCAGGGGCTGAATCTGTGTCTCCCATGTCTTCTGGATTGGCAGGTGGGTTCTTTACCACTGAGCCAGCAGGGAAGCCCCACTTACATGTATGTGCACACACATATATGAAAACACTAGTGTATACATATGTTTTGTGTACATATGCATTATTTTTATACACATGTAATTTCATATATAGGCAATGTTTTCTTCTCTACTTCTGTTCTGTCTTTTCTTCTCATAAACTTTGGTTTCCTAAGCATGTGGAAAACCAATTTTCAAAAAACTAACAACAGATATGTCTGAGATGAACAAAAAGTACCTAAGGGGCTTGAAAGATTTCACCCTTAGGAAAAGATGGAAATGACCAAGCATGTGTAAGCAGCTGGGATGCTGAGGGATTCTCAGGTATATGATTGACAGTTTTCTGCAAGGATAATAGCTCGGTCTCCTGTGCCATCACACTAACAATGCAGGGAGCTTTATTTAGGAAAAGAAAAAAAAAAAGACAAGAAGAAAAGGACTTTTCTATCTTTCAGCCAAGAAAATGCCAATTTAGCTCTTGAGTATTAAGGAATGGACATTCAGGGTAAGTAGGATAGGCAACAACAGCAAGGATCTCAGACCCTCTACTTCTTTGTCCTTTTGTCTGTTAACACTAGAGTTCCCTGAGGCTCTCAGGTTCAAGGAAACTAAGAATCCTTTGGGGAGTTTGGGGGAAAATGGATACCTGCCTATGTATGACTGAGTCCCATCACTGTTCACCTAAAACAATCACAGCATTGTTTGTTAATCAGCTACACCCCAATACAAAATAAAATGTTTTCAAAAATAAAGCTAAAATAAAAATAAAGTAGCAATAGTAACAGAAAAGGTATGTAAGTCTTCTCCTGCACTAGTTAGTAAGGGGATCCTCTTGTATCTTTCTGAAGAATTGAGATTTCTGGCTTAAGCAACAAACACACCCTAGAATCATAGATGATTATTGAAGTATCTCTGGAATTCTCTGGTGGGCTCTTAGGCAGCCTGTAAACCTGCCTCTACTGACTTACCATATGTCAAGGAATTCCTTGCCCTTGCTCTTGAGCACTTTGGGAACCTACCTGGTGCCATCTTTAGAGGCAGATTTCATTGTACCTGGGCTCCCAGTCAATCCTCTGACCCTTTTAAAACAACCTCAGGGACAGGGAAGCCTAACGTGTGCAGTTCATGGGGCCACAAAGGGTTGGACATTCCTTAGTAACTGAACAACAAACAGAGATATTTCACCTCTTGGCACCTCAGTTTCTTTGTATGAAATGGAAGTAAGAATAGTATTTATCTTCTGAGGGTCTTATGAGTGAATGAAACAAGTACATATTGACACATCCCTTGGAGTGCCTGGCAAATTATGCTGTAAATAATAGTATTTGCTATCATGGATATTCAGGATATGCACTGAATCATAATCTTTTTCACTCCCTCAAGCCACCATTTTCTCTAATCTGGAGTTTTGCCTCAGCCTTCTGGAGTTTTGCCTCAATCACCTAATTGCCTTTACAATATCTTTTCTCTCTTGCTTTCTCACTGTCTTTCCCAAAGGAGCTGGAGTATTCTATTTAAAAGGAAGTCACATTCCAAGTTTCCAGGATCTTATCCACTTCAGAATAGAAGTTAGGTTCTGGCCATGTTTATCAAGACCCCATAATAAAATCTGATTATTTGGAACCTGCACAATCCAACATGCAGCTGCCTCCTCATCTATTTATTGTGGAGCCCTGCCACTTGCTCCTCCCCAGTCACACCTCCCAACTAGTTCTCTGTGGTTCTGCCACAGGCCCTTTGCACATGTCATTTATTTCACCTGGAAAGCTCTTCCTTCATGTATCCACATAGTTCCTTTTCTCCCTTCCTTCTAGCCTCTGCTTACAAGTCATTTTTTAATCACTTTTTTAATCAGATAGAACATTCTTAAACATTTTCTTAAAGATGGGGGGTCAGGGTGAAATCCTATGGTCTGAATTCCTCAGAATTCATATGTTGAAATCCCAACTGGCAAAGATGATGGTATTAGTAGGTGGGATCTTTGGGAGGTGCTCAAGTTATGAGGGTGGGACATTCATGAATGGATTAATGCCCTTAGAAATGTGATCCCACAGAGTGTGTTAGTCCCTACCACCATTTGAGGACATAGCAAGAAGGTCCCAGCTATGAACCAACAAGAAGGCCGGCACCATGCTGGCACCTTGAGCTTGAACTTCTGATCTGTCAGAATTAAAAAGCTGCTGTTTATAAGCTAACAGGCTCGTACTTTGTTATACCTGACTGAAGAAAAGCACCATGCAATCTCTGTCTCATTTTATTTGTGTATAAAACACTATTGCCATGCCATATTATATATTTATTTGTTTCTTAAAAATATAATTAAGGCTTTAATTATTATTCTGTCTTTCTTCATTGTTATAAACTTATCTCTAAATCCTAGCAAAATACCAGACACAAAGTAAGACTTATGAATATCTGTGAGTAGAGAAGCAAATTCAACATTTTTGCTTAATTTTAGAAAATATTTTAATAGTTTTCCTATGTGGACAGATTAGAAGGGAAAGCCTTTACAGTCTCTTCAATAGAAGGAGAGAGTTGATACAATTTAGCTTCTATATAAAATAATAGTTAAAACTCTCTTCAGACTTAAAGCAAAAGGAAACTCTCTTATCTTAATAAAAGTATCAACCAAAATCCCATCAGACTCTACAGTAAATTCTTAGGAACACTGTTTTTAAAATCAGAAACAAACAAAAATGATGCTAACAATCACCACTTCTATTCAAAATTTAATTGGCAGTCTTCACCCATAAAGAAAGAAAAAAAGCAAATAAATATTGGTCATAAAGGAGATTAAAAGAAGCAAGGGAATCCACAGCCAATTTATTAAAATTGATAATTTTAAAACTATAGCTAGGTGCTTAAATATAATACCAAAATTAAAAATAAAGTGAATTCTTATATACTAGCAATACAGAGCAATAAAGTATAATTTTAATGTAGTAATTGCATTGCCAAAATATTAAAAACTTAACTGTCAGATAAATCTAACAAAAAAGATACATGGAGAAAATGACAAATCTTTATTTGATGGCACTAAGAAAGGTAAAAGTAAAGAACTTTTAGTAGGTATAGTCAATATTTTAAATAATTTTCTCCAAATTCATCCATAAAACTTAATGCCAATGGAGTCTACATTAAACAAATATGAACAGGTAATTCAAAGAGAAACAAGAATCAAAAGTAACCAAAAAAAAAAAAAAAACTGTATCCAGGAGATGTTAGTGTTTATTTACCGACAAATAAAACCACAAAGGGATACCAATGTGCACAGACCACACTGAAAACAACAGAAGGCAGACACTACGGGAAGCTTCTGTGCATAAGGAGCGGCTAGCCATGTCATGCGTTTGTGAATATGTCAACTGCTGCAACTACTTTGGAAAAGAAGTTGGCGTTGTCTTGTAAAGCTGAAGGAATATATTGTTTGTTTCAATATGTAATATTTACATAAGAGAATGGTATAGATGAGAGTGGCAACCCACTCCAGTACTCTCCTGGAGAACCCCATGGACAGAGGAGCCTGTCGGGCTGCAGTCTACGGGGTGGCAACGAGCCGGAGACGGCTGAGCGACTATACTACTGCTGCTATCACATACAAACGGCTTCCCAGCTGGCTCAGTGGGCAAAGAACCTGCCTGGGGCGCGGGAGACACAGGAAACGTGGCTTTGATCCCTGGGTCCAGAGGATCCTCTGGAGAAGGAAATGGGAATCCACTCCAGTATTCTTGACTGAAAAATGCCATGCACAGAGCAGCCTGGCAGACTACAGTCCCAAGGGGTGTAAAGAAGTGGGCATGACTGAGTACACGCAATGCATAAGCACAGCACATCTAAATAGAGACAGATCACAAAACACATCGTGGACTGGAAAAACAGATTTCAATAAAGTAACTATGGTTTGACACCCATAATATGAAGTCAAACACACATGCTCACAATATATGGTTTATGGAAATATAAAAATATATGATGAAAGCATAATGGCTGAAGAACATGATACAAATAAAAAATAGAAGAATGGTTATCATTGGCAGAAGTGTATCTCACCATATTTACAAGAGAAAGAAGAGGGAAAATATATCAATAGATGCAGAAAAACCATTTGATAAATTTTAACTCCCATTCATGATGAAATCTGTCAATAAACTAGAAATAAAAGGATAAATTTCTCAACCTAATAAAAAGCAATGACGAAAATCTAACCAAGAGAATTCAACAAGTGTAATAAAGCAAGAAAAAGTTAAATAAATTGCAAGTAAATTGGAAAATGTTAAACTGTCTTATTTATAGAGAATAAAATCATAAATATAGAAAATTTCTAAGAAATCTACAAAAAAAATTTGCTGCAACTAATAAGTGAATTTATCTGTGTGGTTAAGATGGAAAAATTAACATATAAAAATCAATTGCATTTTATATACTAGCAACAATAATTGAAAATATAATGTAAGTAATATTATCATCAACTACAACTCAGCACTTGCCATTGGAACTTGCCAACTACCTCTGCAAGGATTAAATAATGTGCTGCCTCAGCTGTTGATTTTCCATAACCTCTGAAAGGAGTTCAGGGTGGAGAGCAGAAATGAGGCACTCTGTGCTCTGGGAAAAACTGGCAGGACAGGTCTTCAGACAGTTAGATATTTTCAGGAGGCAACGTTAGGAGCACAATTCTTGTATCTGCTCATATCTAGAAAAGCACTAAAATCTTTCATGATGACAATTGCTCCTCATGATTAGTAGGAGGAGCAGTTGTGTCTGACTCTTTGCGACCCCATGGAAAATAGCCCGCCAGACTCCTCTGTCCATGGAATTCTCTAGGCAAGAATACGGGAGTGGATTGCCATTTCCTTCTCCAAGGGATCTTCCTGACCCAAGGTTTGAACCTGAGTTTCCTGCATTGCAGGCAGATTCTTTACCATCTGAGCCACAAGGGAAGCCCAGCAATAATGTTCTGCAAAAATATATGTATTTGACTGCATGGACTCCCCCTTTACCAAAATCACATATATATTGACCTTCCACCCTATCTCTTTGGAGAAGTTTTTCAGAGTTATCTGAAATGCCGTCTCCAGGGCTGTAGTCCTCATTTTGCCACAAATAAAATTTAACTCCTAACTCTCATATTGTTCATGTTTCTTTAAGTCAGTACTATTGGTAGTGCCATCAAGAAAATATAAAGCATTTAGGGATAAACTTGCTATAAAGTAATCAAGATAGTAAGTGAAGTGAAGTTGCTCAGTCATGTCCAACTCTTTGCGACCCCGTGGACTATAGCCCACCAGGCTCCTCTGTCCATGGGATTCTCCGGGCAAGAATACTGGAGTGGGTTGCCGTTTCCTTCTCCAGGGGATCTTCTCGACCCAGGGATCGAACCCAGGTCTCCCGCATTGCAGGCAGACGCTTTAACCTCTGACCCACCAGGGAAGCCTTAAGATAGTAAGGTATTAGCAAAAGTATAGACATACAGATCAATGGATTTGAATAGTGAGTCCAGAAATATATCCAAACATATATGGTCAACTGATTCTCATAAAATGTACCTAGGTAAATAGAGGAAATTATGGTTTTATTGTGGTTGTTTTTAAGCAAATGATGCTGGAAGCATTGGTGTGTCTGTGTGCTCGGTCATGTCCAACTCATTGCGACCCTATGTACTGCAGGTCACCAGGCTCCTCTGTCCATGGGGTTTTCCCAGCAAGAATCATTGCAATGGATTGCCATTTCCTCCTCCAGGGGATCTTCCTGGGATCGAATCCAGGTCTCCTGTGGCTTCTGCACTTTTTTTTTTTTTTTTAACTGCTGAGCCACCAGGGAACCATTGATATCCACATGGAAAAACCTGAATCTCAGCATATAACTTTCATACAGTAATGAACTCAAAATGAAACACAGGACTAAAAGTAAAAACTAAAATTATGAAACTTCTAGATGCAAACACAGGAGGAAATTTTTAAAGCCTACACCATCAACAAAATTAACCATAATATAAAAAGTTGTTAGACTTCATTTAAATTAAAATCTTTTCCTCTTTGAAAGACACCACTTGAAAAACTAAAAAGGAAGCTATAGAAGAAGAGCAATTACTGACAAAAGATATATCTGATAAAGAATTATATCCAAAATAAAGAAAAAAACTTCCAAACCCACAATAAAAACACAATTGACTCTAATAAATGGGGCAAACTCTTGAAAAGAAACCCCACCAAAAAGTTTTAGAGATGGCAAATAGCATATGAAAAGATGTTCAGTAGCCTCAATCATCAGGGAAAAGCTAATTATAAACATAATAAGATGTCACAGTACACACATTAGCAAGAAAATTAAAAAGGCTGACGATGGTAAATGCTGGTGAGATAAGGGATCACTTAAATTTTCACATCATTGCCGGTAGGAGTGCAAAATGATCCGGTCATTAGAAAATCATTAGGCAGTTTAGGGGTTAAACATAAATGACCATATAAACCTCAACCATTCCATTCCTAGATACTTACCCAAGCAGAATGAAAATAGATGTCCACATGAAAACTGGTACCACAACAGCTTTATACAGGTGCAATTCAAATGCTCAGCAACCAGAGGATGGATAAATACAATGTAGCCTATCTATGCAATAGAATACTATTTCATAATAAAAAGCAGCAAGCTACTAAAACATGTAACAGCTGGATCAGTCTCCATGGATGAAGCATGATGCTGAGTGAAAGCGGTCAGATATAAACACTGCATGTTTTCATTCATATAAAATTTAGAAAATGCAAACTAACCTCTTTGGCAGAAGGCAGATTAGCAGTTGTCTGTCAACAGCCAGGAGTGGAGGCAAAGATAGATTTCAAAGAGGAAGAGAAAAAAAAGTATAATGTAAATGTATTGTTGTATGCATCTTACCCATCACATGTGCACTTAAAATGGATACTCTTTATTGTATACATATTATAGTGTAATAAATTTGACAAAAAGGGCATCATTAAGAAAATGAAAAGGCACCCACTGACTGGTAAAAATATTTCTAATATATAAAGGTAATTGTAATTTATTTATATATAAATATTATAGAATATATAAGCATATATGTTAGAAATACATAGCACATATATATAATAAGTATATGTATTTCTAATATACATTATATATAAACATATTATAGGAATGGGATATACATATGTATACATAAATATATAATATGATGTATAAATATATATGCACATATGTCTATATAAAATATATATTATAGGAATGATTTACCACATATATATACACAAAAATCTTGTATCTGAAATATATGAAGGAAACTTTTAATTCCACGATAAAAAGACAAGCTAATCTGAAAATCGAATGGACAAAAGATGTCAACAGATGAATTACAAAGAGTATAATAGGAATGAATGACCAATAAGTACGAGAAAAGATGATCAACAGCATCGATCCTTCTGGAATACATTTTAAAATCACAGTAGCTAAAACGGAACAATCAAAAACAAAACCACTAAACTAAACTTACCTAGTGGATATGCATTAAATAAAACATTCATGCATTTCTGGTATGAATGTAACATAGTACAAATTGCTTTGGGAATGCTAAGAATTTAGACATGTATACAACAATTTTTACATACAACGCAACAACTTCTTGTCTACTTATACAAGATAAATAACAGCAAACATCCACATGAAGTATATGCTCCCACTTGTACATAAATATATTTTTAGTAGTTATATTAACAACTAAATATAATAGAAGCAATTCAACTGTCTCTCAACAGGAGAGTGGGTATGCAAATTGTGGTAAACAATGCCATACTGCTCAGAGCTAACAGTAACTTCCTACATACACACGATACAACACAGATCAATCTCAGAATTATTGCTGTGCAGAAAGTCAGAGACACCAAGTAGATATACAGTGCAGGATTAGATTTATATGACATTTTAGAACATTTAAGACTAATCTTTAGTGACAGCTTATATTGGTTATTTGGGGCATGGGATGAAGGGAATGGCCATTGATTGCAAAAGAGCACATGGGAACATTTTGGAAGTAATGAACGTGATCTTTATCTAGATTATAGACATATATACTTGTCAATATATAGTCTTGGAGGGCACAAATGGAAACTTGTGTGCACCAGGACCCAGGAGAAAGGAGCAGTGACCCCACAAGAGACTGACCCAGACTTGCCCATGAGTGAAGGAGCTCGCCATTCTCTTCATTACCAGAGTTGGCCTCAGGTCAAACAACAGGGAGGGAACCCAGCCCCGCCCATCAAAAGACATTAGATTAAAGATTTACTGAGCATGGCCCTGCCTATCAGAACAAGACTCAGTTTCCCCCTCAGTCATCTCTCCCATCAGGAAGATTCCATAAGCCTCTTATCCTTCTCCATCAGATGTCAGACAGACTGAAAACCACAATCACAGAAAACTAACCAACCTGATTACATGGACCACAGCCTTGTCTAACTCAATGAAATGATGAGCTATGCTGTGTAAGGCCACCCAAGACAGATGGGTCATGGTGGAGATTTCTGACAAAATGTGGTCCACTTGAGAAGGGAATGGCAAACCACTTCAGTATTCCTGCCTTGAGAACCCCATGAACAGTATAAGGTGAAAAGACTTAACACTGAAAGAGGCACTCCCTCAGGTCGGTAGGTGTCCACTATGCTACTGGAGATCAGTGGAGAAATAACTCCAGAAAGAATGAAGGGATGGAGCCAAAGCAAAAGAAACACCCAGTTGTTGATGTGACTGGTGATGGAAGTAAAGTCCTATGCTGCAAAGACCAGTATTACATGGGAATCTGAAATGTTCGGGTCCACGAATCAAGGCAAATTGGAAGTGGTCAAACAGAAGACGGCAGGAGTGAACACTAACATTTTAGGAATCAGTGAACTAAAATGGACTGGAATGGGAGAATTTAACTCAGATGACCATTATATCTACTACTGTGGGCAGGAATCCCTCAGACGAAATGGAGTAGCCATCATGGTCAACAAAAGAGTCCTAAATGCAGTACTTGGATGCAATCTCAAAAACGACAGAATGATCTCTGTTCATTTCCAAGGGAAACCATTCAATATCACAGTAATCCAAGTCTATGTCCTGACCAGTAATGTTGAAGAAGCTGACGTTGAACAGACCTATGAAGACCTACAAGGCCTTCAAGAACTAACACCCCAAAAAGATATCTTTTTCATTATAGGGGACTGGAATTGAAGAAAGTAGGGAAAACCGCTAGACCATTCAGGTATGACTTAAATCAAATCCCTTATGGTTATACAGTGGAAGTGAGAAATAGATTTAAGGGCCTAGATCTGATAGACAGAGTGCCTGATGAACTATGGAATGAGGTTCGTGACACTGTACAGGAAACAGGGATCAAGACCATCCCCATGGAAAAGAAATGCAAAAAAGCAAAATGGCTGTCTGGGGAGGCTTTACAAACAGCTGTGAAAAGAAGAGAAGTGAAAAGCAAAGGAGAAAAGGAAAGATATAAGCATCTGAATGCAGAGTTCCAAAGAATAGCAAGAAGAAATAAGAAAGCCTTCTTCAGTGATCAATGCAAAGAAATAGAGGAAAAGAACAGAATGGGAAAGACTAGAGATCTCTTCAAGAAAATTAGAGATACCAAGGGAACATTTCATGCAAATATGGGCTCGATAAAGGACAGAAATGGAATGGACCATAGAAGCAGAAGATACTAAGAAGAGGTGGCAAGAATACATAGAAGAACTATACAAAAAAGATCTTCACGACCCGGATAATCACGATGGTGTGATCACTCATCTAGAGTCAGACATCTGGAATGTGAAGTCAAGTGGGCCTTAGAAAGCATCACTACAAACAAAGCTAGTGGAGGTGATGGCATTCCAGTTGAGCTATTTCAAATCCTGAAAGATGATGCTGTGAAAGTGCTGCACTCAATATGCCAGCAAATTTGGAAAACTCAGCAGTGGCCACAGGACTGAAAAAGGTCAGTTTTCATTCAAATCCCAAAGAAAGGCAATGCCAAACAATGTTCAAACTGCTGTACAGTTGCACTCAACTCACATGCCAGTAAAGTAATGCTCAAAATTCTCCAAGCCAGGCTTCAACAGCATGTGAACCATGGACTTCCAGATGTTTAGGCTGGATTTGGAAAGGCAGAGGAACCAGAGATCAAATTGTCAACATCCACTGGATCATAGAAAAAGCAAGAGAGTTTCAGGAAAAACATCTACTTCTGCTTTACTGACTATGCCAAATCATTTGACTGTGTGTATCACAACAAACTGTGGAAAAGTCTTCAAGAGATGTGAATACTAGACCACTGGACCTACCTCCTGAGAAATCTGAATGCAGATCAAGAAGCAACCATTATAACTGGACATGGAACAACAGACTGGTTCCAAATCAGGAAAGGAGTACATCAAGGCTGTATATTATCACCATGCTTATTTAACTTATATGCAGAGTACAACATAAGAAATGCTGGACTGGATGAAGTACAAGCTGGAAATAAGATTGCCAGGAGAAATATCAACAACCTCAGATATGCAGATGACACCACACTTATGACAGAAAGTGAAGAACTAAAGAGCCGTTTGATGAAGGTCAAAGAAGAGAGTGGAAAAGTTGTCTTAAAACTGAACATTCCAAAAACTAAGATTATGGCATCTGGTCCCATCACTTCATGGCAATAGATAGGGAAACAATAGAAACAGTGAGAGACTATTTTGGGGGGCTCCAAGATCACTGCAGATGGTGACTGCAGGCATGAAATTAAAAGAAGATTCCTTCTTGGAAGAAAAGTTATGACCAATCTAGACAGCATATTAAAAAGCGGAGACATTACTTTGCCAAGTGTCCGTCTAGTCAAAGCTATGGTTATTCCAGTAGTCATGTACGGATGTGAGAGTCAGACTGAAAGAAAGCTGAACACTGAAGAGTTGATGCTTTTGGACTGTGGTGTTGGAGAAGACTCTTGAGAGTCCCTTGAGAGCAAGGAGATCCAACCAGTCCATCCTAGAGGAAATCAGTCCTGAATATTCTTTGGAAGGACTGATGCTGAAGCTGAAACTCCAATACTTTGGCCACCTGATGTGAAAAACTGACTCATATGAAAAGACCCTGAAGCTGGGAAAGATTCAAGGTTGGAGGAGAAGGGGAAGACAGAGGATAAGATGGTTGGATGGCATCATGGACTCAATGGAGATGAATTTGAGTAAACTCTGGGAGTTGGTGATAGACAGGAAAGCCTGGCATGCTACAGTCCCTGGTTCTCAGAGTCATACACAACTGAGTGATTCAACAGAACTGAACTTATATTTGTCAAAGAATGTCAAATAATAGACTTAAAATGTGTGCCTTTTCTATTATGTAACTGTGACTCAATAAAATTGAGTTTAAAAAATTCAGAAGTGGGGCTACCATAGGGCATCCAGAGGGCTGGTAGTAACGATATTTTCTTACCAGGTGATATGATGTGTGTGTGCAGGACAAGAGCATTTTTTAAATTGTATTTTAAGCCTTCTATATGTATACAGTACATGAGTGTTTATTGTGAAAGACAAGGAAAATGTGGGGAACTGTCTGGACCCAGGAAGCAGAATTTTGGTGAATAAGATGTTTAAATTAGGCCTCCCCTTAATATAACTCAGCTCATCTAACTCTATGGGACCGATGGTTTGAAGTGGTGATAGATCCTGTTTTGTTCCAAAAAAGCTTCAGTTCTCCTGGGCACAGAAGCTGGTGTTCATACGAAGCAGGAATACTATTTGGGATTCAAATTAAAAGCAGTTAAATCACATGAGGACAACTCTATCAAATTCACAAAAATATAACTCTCCTGGAAGTTGAGCTTCCCAGGTGGCTCTAGTGGTAAAGAACCCGCCAGCCAGTTCAGGAGATATGACAGACATGGCTTTGATCCCTGGGTCGGGAGGATCCCCTGGAGGAGGGCATGGCAACCTACTCCCGTATTCTTCAGCCTGGAGAATCCCACATAAAGAGGAGTCTGGAGGGCTGTGGTCCATGGGATCACAGAGTCAGACACAACAGAGCAATTTATCATACACACACGTATGTGAAGAACCTTACAAGTCACAGAGAGAGAACTAATGCCAAGAAGACAGACAGAAAAAAAAAAATCATGAACAAAATACTCATAAAACAAACTCAAAGAGCTGAGAAACATAAAAACATTTATTATAAGTAATTAATGAATTGCAAATAAAATAAAAGTCAGTTTTTCTGCCGAATCATGTAAGTGCAAGTCAGAGTGCACTTAGAATGACACTGTCCAATGAAGTTAAGGAAAAATATATATATAAAATTTTTCTGGAAAGCACTTTGTTAAAATATATTAATAATTTTAAATTCTTCATGGGTTCTGTTCAAGCAATTAATATTGTGGAATATTTCCTAAGGAGATAGTAAGAATTGTGAATAAAGGTTTATTTACTGTTAAGTATAACTTGCATGTTATACACTTTTAAATACATTGGATATATTTGAAGGAAATGTTTAGGGAGATGAGAAAAGGGCTAGGTGGGGATGAACAAAGATTTTCAAAAGGAGCTCCCCCTTTGCAGGTTAATATTATTTGCAGGTTAATATTAAAAAGAAATGGAGAATATATATTTATGAAGACATTTTCAAGCATGATTTGTATTTAATCATTAGAGAAAGCTTACATGTTCATCAGAAAAATAAATTATGCTTATGCAGTCAAATAGCAAACCCATAATGTAAAATTAAAAAGGATCAACCGATTGAGAAAATGTAATGTACTGCAAATGCAGTATAATAAATTTGAAAAAAAATAGAGATTTATACATGTCTGAGAAAAAGATAAACATCTTGAGTGTGAAAATCAACCAGATACGTACAAAGTAAGAACAAAATAAGATATTTAGAAAATGATATATGTATGTAAAATGTATATGTATAAATTCAACAGATGCTTATAAAATGAATAAAATATGATATTTATAAATGATAAATATGCATATATATGCATTATGCATGTATGCATGTGTTTATGAATAAATTCAATCCTATTTGTAATCAAAGAGATACAAATTAAAATAAAATACAAATGTTGTCTGTCAACTTGGAAGAGTTTAAGAGGAGAAGAGAAATCATATTGTTGAGATAAGTATGACTAGATATTCTTACATCCTACTAGTGTGAGAAAGCTCTGCTTTTCCTTTTAAAACAGTCTGGTAGTATGCATCAAAATATGAGATGGAGTAATTCCATATTTAGAAACTTACCCTAGAAATAGGCATGAAAAAATTGGTGAAACAACTGTTTATTCCATCACTGTTTATAATAAAATATTTAAATAGTCTAAATGCCAACAATAAGCTATTAGTTAAATTCTTGACAAAAGGCCATGATGCTACTTAGCTATTTAAAATGATTTTGGTGGAGAATGTTTAATCGTTTTGAAATTTTGTCATGGTATTGTTAAATTATAAACAATGTATGCACAGTAATCTGAAATTGCATCTATCTATCTATCTCCCAAGTTGCCTGGTGTCTCTAACAGTAAAGAATCTGTCTGCAATGCCACAGACCCAGGTTCAGTCCCTTCCTCAGGAAGATTCCCTGGAGAAAGGAATGGCTACCCACTTCAGCACTCTTGCCTGGACAATTCCATAGACAGAGGAGCCTGGAGGGATATAATCCATGGGGTCGTAAAGAGTAGGACATGACTGAATGATTAACACTTTCACTTTCATGTATATCCACACATATACATTATATAAATGCATTCATATTTAACTGGAAGGATTATAATAAATAACTTACTGATACATGAATGCTGCTGCTGCTGCTAAGTCGCTTCAGTCATGTCCGACTCTGTGCGACCCCAGAGACGGCAGCCCACCAGGCTCCCCGGTCCCTGGGATTCTCCAGGCAAGAACACTGGAGTGGGTTGCCATTTCCTTCTCCAACGCATGAGAGTGAAAAGTGAAAGTGAAGTTGTTCAGTCGTGTCCGACTCCTAGCGACCCCATGAACTCCAGCCTACCAGGCTCATCCGTCCATGGGGTGCTAGGTAAAATAATAAACAAATAAAATTTTAAGAAATTACCAGTCCTATGTGACAGAAATAAAATATTTTATCCTATTTATAACAGTATTTTTGAAATTTTCTACATTGAATATGTATAAACAATAGAATAATAAAATATATTTTATAACTTTAAAGTGTTCAGTTTCTTTCTTCATTTATTCAGTTATTCATAAGCACATTTAGCAATTATTATTGAACAGCTGCAAACCTTTTATTAGGTACCAATAGCACTGAGTAAAATTCCCTCTTTTGTGGGGCTTGCACAGTTATGTAAGTAATTCAAGTATAGTGAAGCCCTGCAAGATAATACAGAAATTTCCAACATTTTAAACACTTTGGCCTTACAGGATAAGAACTGACTTGGAACACTTGAGAACTTGTAACAGGGATCCAAATTAGGCTAAGATACTCAGAGGATGTTTTCCTGAGGCTGAAGGTTAAAGGCTGAGGATGGGTTAACTAAACAAACAGATAGAGAAAGAAGATTTAAGACTGAGGGACCATCATTTGCAACAGTCCCTTGTGGCAGGAGGAAGCCTTGTCCATTAGAAAACTTACAAAAATCTTGTGATTGAGTCTGGAGCATTGAGAGCCATGGGGATATTTGCAGGTAGAGTCTCAAGTTATAAAACAAGATAGAATGAGATTGTTTCTTAAGAGCAATCAGAAGCCATTGGGGATTTTTATCTTAACGCTGCTGTCAAAGGCTCTTTGGGAGAGGAGGCAGTATATACTTGGTCCTGCCTCCAGAACCTCAGAGCATCATGATGAGAAACGTGTATCTGGAGTCTTCCAAGAACCACTTCTTCTAGAGACCACTTAATTCTTTGCCTAAGCTCCCTAACACCTCGAATAGTCCCATATTCCCATAAAAAATTCTTTTATTTCAGATCCCTGCTCAGCTGATATAAAACAGCTACCTAGAAGTCTGATTTCTCAGTCTTCAACTCACTAGATGATTCCTTCTAACCAACGTGAAGTAATTTCCACCCCAGTTCCCAGCTACCTTACTTGAGATTGTGTTTTTGTTCTGGCCCAGAGTTGAAATTAAAATAACGGTACATGTAATTATCTACTGTTGCTCATCTCCTCTCTGTTCTGATCAGCTTGTTATTATTATTTTTATTTTTGCAGAAAAGTGTTATATAAATATTCATGGCACATTGCAGATGTTTTCACAGCATTTAGAACCCTGGGAGGTGGGTGGATTTATAATTCCACTTTTCAGTGAGGAAACAGACTCAGAGATGTAAAAGGAATTGCTAAAGTACAAACCTGGGAAAGCTAGGCTTCTAGACACTGCAATGAAAACCCTTTCCAGTACAACACACCCTTTCTCGTTATGAGTCAAGTTGCTGTTATTCCATCTCAAGTTGTGTCCAACTCTTTGCAACCCCATGAACTATAGCACACCATGCTTCCCTGTCCTTCACTATCTCTTGGAGTTTGCTCAAATTCATGTCCATTGAGTTGGTGATGTCATCCAACCATCTCATCGTCTGTGGTCCCATTCTCCCCCTGCCCTCAATCTTTCCCAGCATCAGGGTCTTTCCCAGTGAGTCAGCTCTTCACATCGGATGGTCGAAGTATTGGAACTTCAGCTTCAGTATCAGTCCTTCCAATGAATATTCAGAACTGATTTCCTTTATGGCTGTCTGGCTTGATCTCCTTGCTGTCCAAGCCCTCTCTCATTCTCTCCAGAAAAGGGCTTTGTTCAATATGAGGTCCTAGATTGCTGCGGCTGCATCTGTGTGATTCACTCTGCACAATAGTTATCAGAGCATGTGCTTTTTTAGGTGCCTGAAATGCCTTTGAATGATGTGATATTTTTGCTATGATTGTGGTAGACCAACCTGACATGAGAAAGCTTGGGAGACACTAGTTCCCTGAAGAGCAGTTGGGCTTTCTGACACTGAGTGACTAAGAAATGACATGAAGCCAGTTGAAATTGCTACTGTAGTTAAAATGTCCTTTTAAGTAATTATATGGAAAATAGATTTCTCACCATCAAGAAGCTTCCACTGTTGATGGGATAGCATTGAACAATGGTTGATTAAGTTCAAAAAGTAAGTTTAGGTCTCACGGGTATAAAATTATTAGGGACCTGATGCTATGAACATGTCATCAAATTCCTCCTGTGGTAATTTAATGCCATTGAAATTAGAAAGAAGAAATCATGACAATAGCTAATACACACTGAGTACTAACTAATGGGACTCCTAAGTGCATCTCTTCAACATTTTATTTAATCTCTACAAGAAGCTTACAGCATTAATAAATCCTATTATTACTATTTCACAAGCAGAAACTGTTTTAGAAAGATTTTGAAGTTCACCGAAGGTCACACAACAAGAAAGTTGTAATTCTGACTTGTCTGATCCAAATTCTTTGTCTAATCACTCAGCTATTCTGTTTACTTGAATTATAATGAAAGGGACAGATGACTACTCCAGAAAGCTGGTTCTTTTTCTTGAGACACTACATCTACCATTATGGAGGATGGTGGGGGGAGAATCGGGGAAATGACTTGCAGGACTGTGCAAAATTTAGTTTTAAGGGAATGAAGAGAATTAGAATTTCAACATATTCCTATAGAATACAAGTGAGAAGCCTAGCCTTTTGTAAATCAGCATACTTACATTAGCAAGATCAGGACTTTTTTTTTTTTTTTTTTCCCCTATAGGGAAAGGGGAACCAAGCATATGCAAATGTTTGGTTATCATTGAATCAAAGAAATGTAAATAAGCATTATGAATGGCACGTGTCCTAAAGCTCCATGTTTCCATGCATAAAACAAGGATATACGTGGACAATGACGTGATACAGCAAAAGTACAGAGGACAAAACTCCCTGTTTCAAATCAGTGCGTGCGTGCTTAGTCATGCCCGACTCTTTGCAACACCGTGGACTGTAGCCCGCTAGGCTCCTCTGTCCATGGGATTTGCCAGGCAAGAACACTGGAGTGGGTTGCCATTTTCTACTTCAGGGGCTCTTCCTGGCCCAGGGGTCTGTGCCTCTTGTATCTCCTGCATTGGCGAGTGGATTATTTACCACGGGCGCCACCTGGGAAGCATTTAATAATGTAAAATGCATTACTTAAAATAAGCATCTTCATTTCTGATAGACCATTAATCACCTAAGTCTAGTTGACTTTAAGTCTAGCTCTGGAACTACACCCCCCCCCAAAAATGTCACTACTTTGTGGGAGTTGCCAGATTTTCACCTTTTCACCAGGTCGTAAGCCACTTTCAAGGATGCCAACTATTGCACCTGTGAAACTGCTTTCTTCTTCTCTCCTCAGCATGACAGAGTTGATAAGTAGAGTTCATACAGTGATAACCATCTATCACTAGCAGCTTTATGATATACTGTGCTAAGAAGGATTCTGAGGTCTGATCCAAGATGAATAGAAAACTGTTATGATCAGCTATTTAAAACACTTTTAAATAAGTATTAAAGTATTTTAAAATGTTTTTCAAAAAGTATTCTTCTTTTCAAAAAAAATGCATGCTAATTAAAGTGTTTAGAAATAAATTGTCATGGTGCTTGCGATTTACTTTTAAATACTTTACTAAAATAAATAGCAAATATGACAAAAACAAATAAGAAAGATGGAGTTTTAATAACCTAAGTAATTTAGGAAGATAAGAAGACCATATATTTTACTTTCTTAGTAGCATTAGATGCTGGGAAGCCAACAATTTCTTTTTCCATTTTCCTTCTTAACTAATCCAGGAGCTTAGTCAGGTGTTTTGTTTTGTTTTGTTTGGCTTGAGCCTATTCAGTTCAAAAGCACAGACCTCTCCTCTACTTCTACATACCTGGTTTAGTAAGAATAGCAAGTGAGGCAGGATCCAGTATTTACGTCAAATGGTGAGGTTGAGGTTATTCCTCTTATCAGAGTTTTAACTTGATTACAGGTGACCTTGGAAACAATTTGTCTAAGAAAATCTTTTTCTTGTTATTGCTGCCTTGTTATAGGAAAGCAGTCCTTCTCATGTTGGTATTCTTGGGTTCCCAATAAAAAGTGAAAGTGAAGTCACTCAGTCGTTTCCGGCTCTTTGCGACCCCATGGACTGTAGCCCACCAGGCTCCTCAGTCCATGGAATTTTCCAGGCAAGATTACTGGAGTGGATTGCCATTTCCTTCTCCAGCAGATCTTCCCAACCCAGGGATCGAACCCGGGTCTCCCACACGGCAGGCAGACGCTTTACCGTCTGAGCCACCAGGGAGATCCTGGGTCCCAATGGTGGGTTTCAATAGAAGGATCTGGGAGTTCCCTGGTGGCCCAGTGATTAAGACTCTGAGCTTCCAATCCAATCTGGAATCTGGATTCCTGGATTCCAACCTGGGATCACAGGTTTGATCCCTCATAAGGAATAAATGATAAACTGATAAGGTCAGTTTTCATTCCAATCCTAAAGAAAGGCAATGCCAAAGAATGCTCAAACTACCACACAATTGCACTCATCTCACATGCTAGTAAAGTAATGCTCAAAATTCTCTAAGCCAGGCTTCAGCAATATGTGAACTGTGAACTTCCAGATGTTCAAGCTGGTTTTAGAAAAGGCAGAGGAAGCAGAGATCAAATTGCCAACATCTGCTGGATCATTGAAAAAGCAACAGAGGTCCAGAAAAACATCAATTTCTGCTTTATTGACTATGCCAAAGCCTTTGCCTGTGTGGATCACAATAAACTGTGGAAAATTCTGAAAGAGATGGGAATACTAGACACGACTGAACGGCTTTACTTTCACTTTTCACTTTCATGCATTGGAGAAGGAAATTGCAACCCACTCCAGCATTCTTGCCTGGAGAATCCCAGGGACGGGGGAGCCTGGTAGGCTGCGTCTATGGGTTCGCCAGAGTTGGACATGACTGAAGCAACTTACCAGCAGCAGCAGCAGCAAAATCACTGCAGATGGTGATTGCAGCCATGAAATTAAAAGATGCTTACTCCTTGGAAGAAAAGTTATGACCAAACTAGATAGCATATCCAAAAGCAGAGACATTACTTTGCCAACAAAGGTCCATCTAGTCAAGGCTATGGTTTTTCCAGTAGTCATGTATGGATGTGAGAGTTGGACTGTGAAGAAGGCTGAGCACCGAAGAATTGATGCTCTTGAACTGTGGTGTTGGAGAAGACTCTTGGGAGTCCCTTGGACTGCAAGGAGACCCAACCAGTACATTCTGAAGGAGATCAGCCTTGGGTGTTCTTTGGAAGGAATGATGCTAACACTGAAACTCCAGTACTTTGGCCACCTCATGTGAAGAGTTGACTCATTGGAAAAGACTCTGATGATGGGAGGGATTGGGGGCAGGAGGAGAAGGGGATGACAGAGGATGAGATGGCTGGATGGCATCGCTGACTCGATGGACATGAGTTTGAGTGAACTCTGGGAGATGGTGATGGACAGGGAGGCCTGGCGTGCTGCGATTCATGGAGTCATAAAGAGTCAGACACGACTGAGCGACTGAACTGAACTGAAGAGAACTAAGATTGCACATGCCTGCCTCATGCCTCAGCCAAAAAAATTGGAAAAAAAAAAAAAAAGTAAGGTTCAGATCCATACCAGATGAGGTCCATAATAGCAAGGCAATCAGAATGAGTTTGCTTAAATGAGGAGCATCTACACCCAAACTCAAATGGCCCTGTATTTCCAGTGTAGAACTCAGATGCTGGATTCCAAGGAAATGACAAGCTTAATTTGATCTTTGATAACTTTTAGGATGGGAGCAGGAAGGGAGGAAGGGTTTTTATTAAATGAAATGAAGAATGAGAGTGTATCCTAGAGCACAGAGAGCAGAAAGTTGAAGCTGAGAGGTAAGGAAAAATATGTTGACATTTCAAGAAAAAAAAAAAAAAGGCTCCATTATAGTCCCTTGGCCCGGCTTCACAAATGATGGGAACTGCCCATTTCTTCTTCCGTCTCCTTTTCCCTTTTGTCTTGTCTTTTTTTCTTTTTCTTTCTATTCCTCTTTACCTTCTTCTCCACCTCCTGCCCCTTCTCCTTATTTACTCTCTCAATCATGCCTTGGTTCTAATGAGATATAATACTGACATTTCTTATACAAAATGTTATTCCTGCCCAGCCTGGCTTGATTTCCTGCCTATTCCTGTAAATAAAGCTGCAACATGTAAAAAGAAAATTGAGAATCCTTATACTTTTTTTTTTTTATCATGAACTTCAAGAAGGCAAAATAATTGTTCTCCTGGCTCCTTTTTGAAGGAGTTATGTTTAGAACACACTCTTGATTTTCCAGAATTAAGGGTTTTTCTAACACAGAATCATGTCAAACCCTTAAAATGAATATGACAAAAGAGTTTACTTTCTAACTTCCCCCTGCAAAGCTTAAGAAAATTCTCCTATACACCATTATAGCCACCTTGTATTTATAATTACTTCGCTGCACTTCCGCTCCAGCAAGGGTCATTCATTCCATTCCATGACGCCTTTTATCACTGTGTACTTAAATATTGTCTTTCACATCACCCTGCTACTTTATCTCCATAGAAAGTGCCTTGATTTATAACCTAATCATCTCCTACTGGGTTATTGACTCTGTCTGTTCTCTGTGTGTCAGACATCATATTCTATACCTTTGGAGCCATTCTTGAGTGAATCATTTGTTGTTTTTTTCTAAATCCTAACAAATATGATTATAATACTAGTAATATTTTTATAAATAAACAGATCTTTTCTACACTTAACATAGATATCATCAGTCAAATTTATCTCAAATGACCCTTTCCTTATATTTTTGTTACCTTCAGTCTAGGGAGCAACTCTTAAACCAAAACTGGGGGACCTTGCAAGACTTCCTTGAGTAATATGGGATCATTTTTAAAGTAGGAAAGGGCTGACTCTTAGTTGGTTTTCTGGTCTAAGTGTTTATATTGGGTGGGGAAGGGGGTTGAGGTGGGATTTGAGGATAGGAACGTGTTTGTTCCTTAAAGTTATGGCATTTAGAGTCCCTTGTCTATTCAATTCTGTTAGGAAGGATTCTTTGGTTATAAGTGACAGAAAGCAAACCCAAACTAGTTTAAGTATAAATAAAGTTTTATTGAAAAAAACATGTGAAAAGCCTACAGAGTCAAGGTGGAGATAAACCACAAAGCCACAGGATATTAGGTAGAAGGATGGTAGACCCTGGGATATGAAAGCCATAAGTTCTTATTTCTGCCCACTGACATCATTCTTTAGTCAAATCTTTCCCAGGCTGATCCTTAGCTCCCACACAAACCGTCTTCACTAAGGAGGAAAGGAACCGGAAAAGAGCCTGATTCTCCCTTTGGTAATATTTCTGTCATGAGACTTGGAGATGGCAGGGGAAAAAATATAATTATTTGTCTTCACCAGAACTACATGGCTGAAAATGAGAACAAATAAGTTTCATAAAACAAAATGAAAGCAACCATAGGCAACCTGCTAACCATCAACATTAGTAAAGCTGTAAGAGTGGCCCATGTTCATTAGATGATTTATCATAAAATGCTTACACATTCAGGATCCCATGACTTACTATGAATAGAACAGTCATTTTTAAGTGGGATAATTTTCCTCCAGAGGACATCTGGCAATGTCTGGAGATATTTCTGGCTACCACAACTGGGGGATAAAGGGAAGGGGACAGATGTGTACTGGTATTCAGTACGTAGAGGGACAAATGTTTCTAAATGTTCTCCAATGCACAGAATAATCTCCCACATGAAGAGTCATCCTGCCCCAAACGGTGGTGGTGCTGAGGTTTAGAAACCCTGGAATAAAGGTTAAGAGCCTAGTTTTACATGTTTGCTTTCTTATTCTGCTGCTACTAGCTCTGGACTTAACCTCTCTGGGCATATCTTTTCTCAACTGTAAAATTAATAAAATGATACTGAGTCTTCCAAGTTGTTTGAAGTATACATACACACACACGCATACACACTCGTCTGCACACACACGTTTTCTGGCTCAAATATTCCATTAGCTTGATTGCTTGCAAAGATGCCTTTCTCTTCTTAAATTGTGATGATGTTTTCTACCCTTAAATCACTCATAACTATTTCTGCAAGATGTCTTATTCCTGACATCAGAGGTAAGAACTCTGAGCCCTTTCACTGGGAAGCTATCGTTTTCAGAAAGCTATTGTTCAGAAAAATCATTGAACAGTAATTTAATGAGGAAAGCAGTAGTAAGTCAAAAAGGACTAACAACAGAGACGTGGCAATCTTACTCCATCCTCTAACCTATATAGTATATTTATTCTCCACTAACTCCCAGGGATATGAAAATGCACAGATAAACAATGAAGTGGCGGCTTTTTCCAAATCCTTAATCCAAATCCCAAATCCTCTGGTACCTAACATTTGCCATGTATGTTTCTGATTAATGAAACTCCTTGCTCTAACCTTATAATATGCATGTATTCAAAACGGTAGATTATTTCTAATAATCTAGTATACTGGATTATGTGCCCATCTACAGTATTCTTTCCTAGTAAATCCCACGGAGAGGAGCCTGGCAGGCTACAGTTCATGGGGTTGCAGAGTCAGACACAGCTAACATGAGCATGAAAGAGAGAGAGGAAATTTCTCATCGGTCAGAGGACAGTATAATACTCAAAGAGCACGTGTGCAAAATGAATTAATGAGTCAGTGAATGAGTAAATGAATAAATGCTACAATAGTTATTTCAATTAAAATATTTCTAAACTTGGTGTTTGGTCCTCTTACAAGAATGTGAATGAAATGAAGATTCTGCAACCTGGAGATCATCATACTAAAGTGAACTAAGTCAGACAAAGACAAATATGTGATATTGCTGATACATGAAATCTAAAAACAAATGATACACTTGAGCTTATTTAAAAAAAAAACAGAAATAGACTCATAGACATAGAAAACAAACTTACAGTTACCAAAGGGGAAGGGAAGAGGGGTAAATTCAGAGTTTGGCATTAAAATGTATACACTGCTATATATAAAATAGTTAACCAACAAGGACCTACTGTATAGCACAGGGAACTCTACTCAATATCTTAAAATAATCTTTAATGGAAAAGAATCTAAAAAAGAATATGTATATATATATATATAGCCATGAAGTTAAAAGATGATTGTTCATTGCAAGAAAACCTATAACAAACCTAGACAGCATATTAAAAAGCAGAGATATCACTTTGCCAACAAAGGTCTGTCTAGTCAAAGCTACGGCTTTTCCAGTAGTCATGTACAGATGTGACAGCTGGACCACAAAGAAGGCTGAGCGTTGAAGAATTTATGCTTTCGAACTGTGGTATTAGAGAAAACTCTTGAGAGTCCTTGGGACAGCAAGGAGATCAAATCAGTCAATCCTAAAGGAAATCAACCCTGAATATTCATTGGAAGGACTGATACCAAAGGTGAAGCTCCAATACTTTGGCCACTTGATATGAAGAGCTGACTCTTTGCAAAAGACCCTAATGCTGGGAAAGATTGAAGAGGGGAGGAGAAGGGGATGACAGAGGATGAGATGGTTGGATGGCATCACAGACTCAATGGACATGAGTTTGAGCAAGCTCCAGGAGATGGTGAAGGACAGGGAAGCCTGGCAGCTGCAGATCATAAAGCCACGAGTCAGACATGACTTATGGACTAAACAATAACAACTACTACAATAATAACTACAACAATATACATATTGTATATATACTATATATATATGGGCTTCCCTGGGTCTCAGTAGGAAAGAATCTGCCTGCCTATGCAGGAGACATAAGTTAGATACCTGGGTTGGGAAGTTTTCCTGGAGAAAGAAATGGCAAGCCACTCCAGTATTCTTGCCTGGGTAAGCCCATGGACAGAGGAGCCTGGCAGGCTATAGTTCATAAGGTTGCAAGAGAGTTGGCTATGACTTAGCAACTAAACAACGGCAACAACGAAAGCAATATATACATACACACACACACACACACACATATATATCACTTTTCTGTATACCTGAAACTAACACAATATTGCAAACCAACTATATTCCAATAAAAATTAAAAAAAATGTAGAGTCTGCATATAATGTGTCAGTATGACCATATTGCATACATGCTATTAAATACCTTTCCTTTCTCACAAGTAAATTGCTTTAAGTCCTAAATAGATGAGAGTTGAGTCTTTGCTCTGGTTTTGCGGTGCCTCCTGCTATCCTCATGTTTCATAATACATACCAACCTAGTTATTTTGATTCAAATTCAATCCTAATATGTGTTCATTCAAATCGGCCACCTATTCAAGGTTGTTCAGTTCAGTTCAGTTCAGTTCAGTTCAGTCGCTCAGTCATGTCTGACTCTTTGCGACCCCATGAATCACAGCACGCCAGGCCTCCCTGTCCATCACCAACTCCCGGGCTTCACTTAGACCTGCGTCCATCGAGTCAATGATGCCATCCAGCCATCTCATCCTCAGTTGTCCCCTTCTCCTCCTGCTCCCAATCCCTCCCAGCATCAAAGTCTTTTCCAATGAGTCAACTCTTCACATGAGGTGGCTAAAGTACTGGAGTTTCAGCTTTAGCATCATTCCTTCCAAAGAACACCCAGGGCTGATCTCCTTCAGAATGGACTGGTTGGATCTCCTTGCAGTCCAAGGGACTCTCAAGAGTCTTCTCCAACACCACAGTTCAAGAGCATCAATTCTTCGGCGCTCAGCCTTCTTCACAGTCCAACTCTCACATCCATACATGACCACTGGAAAAACCATAGCCTTGACTAGACGGACCTTAGTTGACATGATATTTGAACACCTTTTTCTCTCTAAAATTGTTCAGTGCTCAACTTGAAAAATATAAATGTCATGAACCTTGGTGTTCATTCTAGTTTGTTTTCCAATCTTTATGCAGAAAGGGATAGAATTCGTGTATTTTAGAAAGAATGTCTCCTAAAATAGTTTTCCTCCACCTTTTGTGTGTGTGTGTGTGAACAGGAATCAACTGGGGCTCCTGTATATGATGCAAAATTTTGATTCAATAGCTCTGAGGCAGGGCCAGAGTTCTGCATTTCTAACAAGCTTAATGGGTGGAGGGGGTGGGGGAGGGTGCCATGATGCTCTTCTAAGCAGCATACTTGGAATACCAAGGTTCTAAATAGGCTGGCCACAAACCATGTTTTGTAAATGTCTGTGGATGTTCATGGGAAGAGCTTATCTTGAGATATGAGTCATATTTTCAATGGTATGTTCTCCACAATTTGAAGTATGTTTATTTTGCATCATTGTTTTGCAAAGTGAATTTGTGAAATGAAAGTTCCAAGAACTGCTAATAAGGATTCTTAAGAAAAGTGCTTTGTGGTCGAAGGTGAGGAGTGCTAACTAAACAAAGTAAACAATTTCTTTATTTCTGGAATCTTAGATGTGCCAGTATGCCTCAAAAGTCTGTAGGCATGAGGAGCATTATGTAGTTTTTCCCAAGTCTCCTGAGTGCTAAGTCACTGCAGTCATGTCTGACTCTGTGACCCTATGCCCACCAGGCTCCGCTGTCCATGGGATTCTTCAAGCAAGAGTACTGGAGTGGATTGCCATATCTTCCTCCAGGGAATCTTTCCCACCCAGGGATCCAACATGCATCTCCTATGTCTCCTGCATTGGCAGGCAGGTTCTTTACCACTAGGGCCATCTGGGAAGCCCTTTCCCAAGTCTAATTGGTTACACACACAAAGAAGTGTCCCTCATAGAGGATCATTTTGGAATGCTGTTCCAGAGAACACACAAATCCAAGTCTGTCATATGTCTTTTCACCCAAAACCTTCTCCCTGACTCTTACCCCAGTCCAGAGCTTGAATTGAGTATTTTCAATTTTGCCAAGGCTAAAATGCTTTGTATCTGTATATGTTTTTATAAACCTGGGTGTTACTTGTCTTTCTTTTCAAACACTATGAATTTGTTTGGTGAGCTGTTTCTGGGGTAATTGAAAACTGAATTTGCAATTTGTGATAGAAAATGGTATGGCTTTCCTGGTGGCTCAGTGGTAAAGAATTTGGCTGCAATGCAGGAAAATCAGGAGATGCGGGTTCAATCCCTGGTTTGGGAAAATCCCTTAGAGGAGGAAAGGGCAACCCACTCCAGTATTCTTGCCTGAAAAATCCCATGGACAGAGGAACCTGGTGGGCTATAGTGTATGGAGTCTCAAAGAGTTGGACATGACTGAGCTTAACAGAGAGAGAGAGAATCAAAAAAGGTAACATCCTCTGACTGCAGATAAGGACTCACCAGCATATCACAAAAGGTTTATTCAGTGTTTTATGGGGAGAAATGAAACACATGATGGATTTTCCTCACTTCCAGTCTTTCTGTAAGTTTGGCATCTGATCTTTCTTAACGGCCATGATTCTTCTACTGCTTCTGCTGCTGTCTCTAGGAACACTGAGTAGAGACCTTGGTCTCCATAGTGATAGAGCTCTGTTGGGCAGGAATCCTATCATAAAGTTGCAGCATGAACACTCATTGGCTGCATTTTGCTTCTCAGAGAGACAAAGACAATTCAGACTCTGGGTGGATTACAAGTACTTTCACAGAGGCCGTGGCAATGACCCTTTCATTGTCAAACCTTACTCAAACCTGATCTGTACCCTATGGAAACAAAGCATTTCCTAAGAGAGTGGTGAATTGGGTTCATTTCAGTCAGACATTTCATACTTGTAAATGGTACGGCATTGCCTACTGTTTATAGATCTGAGTCGGAAAATAATATAAAGAAAGAGAAGCTCCAAAACAGAGTGACAACAATTTGAGTGGATATGAGATTTAGAAGAGGAGCCTGAAAAGAAAAGAAAAACACAAACAGGAGACATCAACTAGAGTCTGTGTCTGCATCTACTTAATGAATAAGGAGGCCTTAACTCAGACTGTGGAAAGCAAGATAAACAGTACTCGTTTTTTTCTTATTTTATTTTGTTTTTGATTCAATATAAAAAAAAGTTAAGGAAGTTGGAGGCCTCCTGTTGAAATATTTTTAAAACTATTTTGAAATATTATCCATGATCCACTATATATTTTCCCCAAACCTTAAAAGAGTTCTTGTTATCTTTAGAGATGACACAATGAGAGTAGAACGAATCCCATTTCCCCAGAATAAGATAAATGAACAGAGCAATAAAGATCCAATGTGGCTGCGTAAACATCTAATCAACGGCCCACCGGTTAAAGTTAAATCTGTTCTGGAAATAGAGACATGGGGAGAGACCCAGATGAGAATAATGTGCTTCATTATTTTGGCTTTGAAAGAGAGAGATAAAGCTGGTGAAAGGATGTGAAAGCGAATGAGAACAGAGAGGAATGGGTTGAGGTGAGAAAAAGAAGGGAAGAGTGAGAGGGAAAGCTCATTAATAAACAGGAAGTAAAATAGCTTTGACTTATCCATTATCTGTAACACAGAAATTAAATTTTAATTCATCCTAGCCTAAAAGTCACACAACAAAACAGAAAAAGGCTTTGGGTGCATGTGTTGTAATAATGATCTTACAAGCAAATCTCTTCAAAACAAGAAAAGGCAAATCCACACGTCATCAGTTCATACTGAGGCGTGTGGAAATTCTATTAGTAAAACCAGAGAACAGCCCGCCTTCGTGCAAGGACAATTTTATAGGGGGAAGAATGCAGATGGCAAGACATCACTGGAGGTTATGAATGGCCTTTCAGTCACCCATTTTAATTATTTTTTTATTTCTATAGATAGATTTAATTTTATCCCTTTGTTGTTGTTTAATCACTAAGCCATGTCCAACTTTTTGCGGCCCCATGCACTGCAGTACGCCAGGCTTCCCTGTCTTTTACCATCTCCTTGATTTTGCTCACACTCACGTCCATTGAGTCCATCTCATCCTCTGCCATCCCTTTCTCCTCCTGCCTTCAACCTTTCCCAGAATCAAGGTCTTTTCCAGTGAGCCAGCGCTTCACATCAGGTGGCCAAAGTATTAGAGTTTCAGTTTCAGCAACAGTCCTTCCAATGAATATTCAGGGTTGACTTCCTTTAGGATGGACTGGTTTGATCTCTTTACTGTCCAAGAGACTCTCAAGAGTCTTCTCCAGCACAATTTGAAAGCATGAATTCTTTGGTGCTCAGCTTTCTTTATGGTCCAGCTCTCATATCCATACATGACTACTGGAAAAACAATAGCTTTGACTATATGGACCTTTATTGGCAAAGTGATGTCTCTGCGTTTTAATATGCTGTCTAGGTTTGTCATAGCTTTCCTTCCTTTAGACATTAAAAATATATTTAATCAATATGACAGACACAACCAATAATTCTTTTTTATTTTTAACAGCACCTTTTCATATATAGAAATATAAATTTTAATGTTTGATGTCAAGTACTAACATCTATTAAAATGTTACCACCTTTTATTCAGGACTTTTTTTAAATTTTAGACTTATATAAGCATGTAATTAAAATCCCATATCATCTCAATTGCCTTCCCTCCCTTCTCAGAAAGGTAAGAAATTTCCCTTTTGAGTTCTATATATTTAATACATTTGTTGGCAACTAAGTACAATATATATTATTGTTTTGAAGGTTTTAAAATTTTAAATATAAAATATCTTAATCTATTAAGGATATCACTTTGCAACTTGCTTTCTGTTCTTGGTATTGTATGCTTGAGGTTTATTCATGGTGATAATTTCAGATCCAGTTACTTCATTTTAACAGATACATAGTATTGAATGATATATGAAGTTTATTTCTCTTAATGATGGAGAGTAAAACTGCATATTTTTGCAATGACAGACTGCCAAAGTAAATATATTTTTAAATGTCTTCTTAAATATATGTCTGAAGTGTTGCTTTATAGAAATGAAAATACTGGTTAATGTTTGTGTACTGCTTTAATTTTATATTCAAATCTTCACATATTTTTTTTAAACAACCAGGGATTTATTTTTGTATAGAAGTCAGAAATCTATGTGATTTATCATTTTCTGTAAATTTCTAATTGTTGCAGTATTCTCTCTAAATTTTCCCCATTAACTTGTAATAGCACTTCTATATATCCCAAATTCCTCTGCAGGTTGGTCTGATTCTTCTTTCCTCTTTGTAATGATAATTAATTTGCTTGTCCACACCCATGCTAGTATTAAATGGTTTTTATTATTTCCCAGGTTGTGCTCGTGAAAATCCTATGGGTGGAGGAGCCTGGTAG
Organism: Oryx dammah; assembly: GCF_014754425.2. NCBI lineage: Eukaryota > Metazoa > Chordata > Mammalia > Artiodactyla > Bovidae > Oryx > Oryx dammah. The sequence goes on from NW_024070200.1 coordinate 51,061,390, forward strand.
GCTCCAGTCCATGGGGTCACGAAGAGTCGGACAGGACTGAGCGACTTCCATTTCACGTTTCCCTTTCCTGCATTGGAGAAGGAAATGGCAACCCACTCCAGTGTTCTTGCCTGGAGAATCCCAGGGACGGGGGAGCCTGGTGGGCTGCCGTCTATGGGGTAGCACAGAGGCGGACACGACTGAAGCGACTTAGCAGCAGCAGCCGCAGCAGCAGCTCATGGTGAAGAATCCTCCAATGCAGGAGACTTAAGAGATTTGTGTTTGATCCGAGTTAGAAAGATCCACTGGAGGAGGGCATGACAACCCACTCCAGTATTCTTGCCTGGAGAATCCCAAGGACAGAGGAGCCTGGCAGGCTATAGTCATGGGGTTATAAAGAGTTGGTCACAACTGTAGAGACTTAGTACAGCACCACAGCACAGTTATGCTGTGATTTCTCCCTCTCAGGGAGCATTTGGCAATGTTTGGAGACATTTTTGGTTGTCATTACTGCAGAAGTAGAAGCCAAGGATACTACCTAACATTCTATAATGCATAGGACACTTTGCCTCCAACAAGGAATTATCTGGTCCAAAATGTTACAAGTATCAATGCTGAAAAATCCTGATGTAACATGATAAATTGAGAGATTGAGCATCATACACATTTGAAATATTTAACCTTTTCACTGTTTTGAGAAGTATATTGGGTGCTTGTTTTTTATTTCTTTATATGAATTTTAGGAATAGATTCTTAAATCCTAAGAAAAACCCTTTTGACATTTAACAGTAATTAAGTTTGCTTTTAACTTTCGGAATAATATGGTAAGAATTGACTGTTTTATTATATTGATTCTTCCAATTTACTATAGTATAGATCTATGTTTATTTTGGTCTTTTTAAAAGCCCTTTAGTTAAATTTTATATTTTTACTCTGAAAGATCATTCATAGTTTTGTTAAATATATTACAAGGTCATTACCTGATTTATTTTTGATGTTAAATATGTAATCTTTGTTTTTCCCCTGTGCTATACAATAGGTCCTTGTTGGTTTTCCATTTTGAAAATAGCAGTGTATACATCACCATCCCAAACTCCCAAAATATCCCTCCTACCCCCAGAAACCATAAGATGTAATCTTTCTAATTGCATAACTTATTGTTGTTGCTGATCTATAGGACTCTGATTATTTTCGATTATTATTTTATATTATATTATATACTAATCTAATATTCTTGCTGAGCTTGTTCATCCTCGTAAATAATCTTCTGTAGAGATTTCATCTATCATCTGAGAATAACAAGGAGCTTTGAACTTTTTTCAGTCATTACATATTATAAATAATCTTGTTCATCAAGGCTGTATATTGTCATCTTGCTTATTTAACTTATATTCAGAGTACATTATGTGAAATGCCAGGGTGGATGACTCTTAAGCTGGAATCAGGATTGCTGGGAGAAATCTCAATAACCTCAGATATGCAGATGAAACCACTCTAATGGCAGAAAGCAAAGAGGAACTAAAGAGCCTCTTGATAAGGGTGAAAGAGGAGAATGAAAAAGCTGCCTTAAAACTTAGCATTCAAAAAACTAAGATCATGGCATCCGGCCCCATCACTTCATGGCAAATAGATGGGAAAAAGTGGAAACAGTGACATATTTTATCTTCTTGGGCTTCAGAATCACTGTGGACAGTGACTGCAGCCATGAAATTAAAAGACGCTTGCTCCTTGGAAGAAAAGCTATGACCAACCTAGATATTATGACCAAAAGATATGACCAACCAGCATATTAAAAAGCAAAGACATTGCTTTGCAGACAAAGGCCATACAGACAAAGCTATGGTTTTTCCAGTAGTCATGTATGGATGTATGAATATTGAAATGGGTTGCTGTGCCTTCCTCCAGGGGGTTGTCCAAATCCAGGGATCACACCTGTGTGTCCTGCATCTCTCCAGTAAAGCGGATTTTTTACTGCTAAGCCAATGAGGAAGCCTTCCATATTTTTATATACAATGCCATTTAAGTACATGTGTATTTGATTTTATTTCAAATAATAGATTATTTTCTAAAACCATGACTTCCAACTCTCACTTCCACCATAAATACATGAAGTTACCTGTTACTCCACAGCCAAAATAACATCTATCTTGTTGAATTTAAAATTTTTTACTTTTTTTGTCATGGTGGTGGGGGGTAAGGCTTGGGATTCCATGTCAATATATTAAAACTATTATCTAATGGATTTTTAAATTTTCCTCATCAAAATCTAGTGTTTAATATATTTTGAAAATTAGTTCATTTGATCAAGTTTTATGGATTTAATCATGTATATTTCATCATATCCTTTCAAAACTTTTAAAACCTCTGTTAAATTTTTTCGGTATACCTACCTTACATTCAGTGTTTATTTTCATCTTTCTTTTTCTTCATCATACTTCTCAGTTTTGTCTATAGTGTCCTTTTAGAAACTGGTCTTTAATGTTCAAATCTTTTCTTTCAATTGGTTTTTACTTTTTCTCATTATTTTTATCAACTATTTTTGCTGCTTTATTCGGGTTTACTAACTTCTGTTTCTTACTCCTTGAACTGAATTCCTAGTTCCTTTGTTTTTGACTAGTACTTTGTTTTCTGATAAGTGTAGTTGGGCTTCTGTTAGAATTGGAGCTGTTTTGTTAGCAAGCTATCTGTTTTCACATGTAGGGTTTTCATTTGATTATGTGATTCAATTTTAAGTATTTGCTGATTTTTCTAAGCTTTCCTGGTGGCTCAGTGGTAAAGCACCTACCTGTCAAACAGGAGACATGGGTTCAGTCCCTGGGTCTGTCAGGAAGATCCCCTGGAAAAGGAAATGGGAACCACTCCAGTATTCTTGCTTGAAAAAATACCACGGACAGAGGAGCCTGGAGGGCTACAATCCATGGGCTCACAAAAGAGTGGAACATGAATTAGCAACTAAACAACAGTTTTTCTTAGAATTTTAAAATATTTTAACCACAATGGATATTTAATAAAATTGATTTTAACTTTAGATATATGTGATATTAAAGCTTTCTCTCATTTTAGCCAACATTTTATCAGAATAAATATATTTATAAAATTTGCATGAATCTTAAGGCAAAAATAGGGTTGTGGGGTTTATAATATATGTAGCAATAAAATGTATGACAGCAAAAGCACAAAGACCAGGAGAGGAAAATTTATAGTATATTTTTGTTTGAGTTTTCTATTACATGAGAAGTAATATTAGTAGGGTTTAGACTCATCTGATAAGTTAAACATGTGTAAATAAAGATGTATAAACCCTAATAAACCCTAAAAAAGCCTCTGATATACTAACAAGAATAAGTACTATGTTGATATTAGTTAAGTAGTGAGTAAATAAAGATATAATAAAAACACAATATTCAATTAATCCATAAAAGTGTGACAAACAGGGAAAGTAGAATAAAGAACATAATGAGACAGGTAGAAAAATAATAGCAAGATGATAAACACAGTCATATAAATGATCACATTAAGTGTAAATCATCTAAAAATTCTATTAAAAAGGCAGAAATTGTTAAATTAACAACACATCAAGAACTTACTATAGATTCCTTGCAAGAAACACACTTTAAAGAAGTAAACAGGTTAAAAGTAAAATGATGGAAAAGATGTATCATGCTCATAACAGCCAAAAGAAATCAAGGTTGTCTATTTTTAATATCAAAGTAAATAGCATTACTGAAAATAATGAGCATCATTTCATGACGGTTACAGGCCATAAAAAGGGCATACAAATCCTAAACTCCCATGCACCTAATGACGGAGTTTCAAGTATAAGAAGCCAGAGTCGATAGACCTGCAAGGAACAATAACAAAAATTGTCCCAATAATAAGTGCACAGCTGACTAAATGTTCACAGTTTTCATTATCTTCAGGTCAATTTATATGATATCACTTGCATTTCAGAAGTTCCTTTTGTGCCTCTTCTCAGTAAATTATTTTCCCAAAGTAATCACTTTTCTGAATTCTAATCCTACCAATATATTACACCTTCTTTTAGAATTATTCTAAATCGATAAATATGATCCATTGTGTTTGCCTGTTTTCACTCAACATTATATTTGTGAGATTAATTACATATTATGCCACATCTAGTTGCATTTTGTTTATTTTCATCATTGAATATTATTCCATTGAACTATCACACAAAAGAGTATTTACATATTCTTCTCTTGATGAACATTACATTTGTTTTTCGGAAACATTACATTTTGTTTTAGAAATTTTGCTGTCATGAGAATCCTCACAGTTGACGTTTGAGAAACACGCATTAGTTTGTCTTGAGTATAACAACAAAAGGTAGGCTAGCTATCTGGAGGAGGGCATAGGAACTCACTCCAGTATTCTTGCCTGGAGAATCCCTGTGGACAGAGGAGCCTGGAGGGCTACATTCCATGGGGTCGCAAAGAGCTGGACACATCTGAGTGACTAAGCACAGCACAGACTAGCTATGTCATAGGTATGCAGATATGCATCTTTAGCAGATATGTCAACAATTCTATCAGGGTGGTTGTGCCAATGAAATACTTCCACTGATTCCTATCCTCACAGTGCTCAGCATCAGGGTCACAAGTGGGTAGAAGCAAGTAGGGTTGAAAACTGAAGAAAGTGCTCACTCTTATTGAGTTCTATTGAGCTCTGTACTCAACCTATTGCATGAACCTAAGAAGGTTTCTCCTTAAGATTTAGATGCCAAGAGCACAAAATGGAAGGAGGCACTCACCTTCAGATTTGTGCAGACTGTGCATTGATCAAATATAAAAGTACGCTCTTCCTTAAAATTTGCACCTTAGATGTCTCACCTCACTCTCAGCCCTGCTTGATATTAGTTTGTCATTTGTTCCGTGCATGGGCAGTAGTCTTGTGTTATAGTTTTATTTACATTTCCCTGATGATTAATGATGTCGAGTACATTTCCATATGTTTATATACCATTTTGACGTACTCTTTTGTGAACTATCTGTTCAAGTCTTTTTTCCAATTTAAACTTAATTAGCTTTCTCCTGTTATTAATTATTTTTATATATTCCGCCTGGGTCATTTGTCGTTGTGGTTTTTTTCTATTGTAGATATCTTCCCTTACTCTCACTTTTTACTCTTGAATAGTTTCTTCTAATAAACATTGCTTCTAAATTTTAATTGAGATTAATTTATTAATATTTTTCCTTTCTTGGTTACTGCTTTTCTGTCCTAGTACAAGGTCACTAATGCATTTGTTTTCCTTTTGAAAGCTTTATTGTTTTGCGTTTCAAATGTAGATCTACAATTTACTGGGAACTGATGTTAGCACTTAATGTGAGATAAGGTCAACATTACATTTTTTATATATGGGTATCAGTTAACTGAGCATCATTTATTAAAATTATCATTCTCTCCCTATTAACTATAGTGTCATCTTGTTTCATATGAGATAAACTTATGACTGTGATCTCTCTAATCTGTTCCAGTGGTCTGTTTTTAAAAGCTCTATATGAATTTCTATTACATTGTAATGTCTTGCTTTCTGGTTTTGCAATTTCTTTAACTCTGTTTTTCCTCAAGATTGTTTTGAATATTCTTGTCTCTTTTAATTTCCGTATACATTTTAAAACATAAACTTTCTTCACTCTTCCCTAACACAAAAAAATTTATATAATAATATAATGAATCTTTTCTAATTGGAAATGTATTTAACACATACATCGATTTAGAGAGCATTAATACCTATGTAAAGAAAGAAAGAAAGTGAATTTGCTCAGTTGTATCCAATTCTTTGCAACCCCATGGACTGTAGCCCACCAGGCTCCTCTGTCCATGCAATTTTCCAGGCAAGAATACTGGACTGGGTTGCCATTTCCTTCTCCAGGAAACCTTCCCTACCAAGGGATTGAACCCAGATCTCCTGCATCGTAGGCAGATGCTTTACCGTCTGAGCCACCAGGGAAGCCCATTATTATAATTTATAAACATAATGTGGCTCTGTTTGTTTAATTCTGTAAAATTTTTGCATAGTTTTGTAGATTTCAGAGTAGGAGTCTTGAAATCTTTTATTAGAGTTATTACTAAGGATTTGATGTTTAGCAGCCAGCATAAAAAGTATCATTATTCAAATTTTATTTCCTTTTCATTTGTTACTGGTACAGAGAAATACAATTGTTTTATAAGACCCTTCTACCAAGCAACTTTGATATATTTATTTATTAGTTTTAATATTTTGTAGATTTTTTTGAATTACAATTATGTAATTGTAAACAATTATGTCAACTGTAAATAAAATTGTAATTTCCCTCCAATCCTTACATTTGAATTCCTTTCCCTTTACCTCATTGCACTGGCAAGTAACTTCAGTAGTGATGATAGTAAGTCTCCTTTGCTGACCCAGTCTCTGGGGTGGAAGCTTTTAAGATTTTACTATTAAGTATATTTCCTACAGATCTTTTTAAGATATTGTTTAACAAAGATTACCATTTGTTTGTTTACTTGTTCTATCACTTATTCAAAAAAGTGTACTAATACTCTTCTACCACACAGTATTTTCTATTTTTTTTAGTTCTTACAAAATCATTTTATGTATTTCAAAGCAATATTTTTATAGAAGTTTAACATGATAAACCCTTTTATTACTGTGTAAGTCACTTCCTTGTTTCTAGCAGAACTTTTCTCTTAGACTGTAATATATTAATATGGGCTTCCCAGGTGCCACTAGTGTTAAAGAATCTGCCTGCCAATATAAGAGATGAAAGAGACACAGGTTTGATACCTGGGTTGAGAAGATTCCCTGGAGAAGGAAACGGCAACTCACTCCAGCATTCTTGCCAGAGGAGCCTGGCAGGCTACAGTCCATGGGTCTGCAATGAGTTGGACATGACTGAGCAACTGAACACACACAAAACTATTAATATATTTAAGCCAACTCTCTTTTAGTTCAGTTCAGTTACTCAGTCATGTCTGACTCTTTGCGACCACATGGACTGCAGCACACCAGGCTTCCCTGTCCATCACCAACACCCGTAGCTTGCTCAAACTCATGTCCATCGAGTTGGTGATGGCATCCAACCATCTCATCCTCTGTTGTCCCCTTTTCCTCCTGCCTTCAATCCTTCCCAACATTAGGGTCTTTTCCAATAACTCCATTCTTCATATCAGGTGGCCAAAGTATTGGGAGTTTCAGCTTCAGCATCAGTCCTTCCAGTGAATATTCAGGACTGATTTCCTTTAGAATGGACTGGTTGGATCTCCTTGCAGTCCAAGGGATTCTCAAGAGTCTTCCCCAATACCATAGTTCAAAAGCAGCAATTCTTTGGTGCTTAATTTTCTTTATAGTCCAAGAAAGTCTCACATCTATACAAGATTAATGGAAAAACCATAGATTTGACTAGATGGACTTTGTCAGCAAAAGAATGTCTCTGCTTTTTAATATGCTATCTAGGTTGGTCATAGCTTTTCTTCCAAGGAGGATGTGTCTTTTAATTTCATGGCTGCAGTCACCATCTGTAATGATTTTGGAGCACTAAAAAATAAAGTCTCTTACTGTTTCCAATGTTTCCCCATCTATTTGCCATGAAGTGATGGGACCGGATGCCATGATCTTAGTTTTTGGAATGTTGAGTTTTAAGTCAACTTTTTCAGTCTCCTCTTTCAATTTTATCAAGAAGCTCTTAAGTTCTTCTTTGCTTTCTGCCATAAGGGTGGTATCATCTGGGTATCTGAGATTATTATTTCTCCCGGGAATCTTGATTCCAGTTTGTGCCTCGTCCAGCTTCGCATTTCTCATGATATACTCTGCATATAAGTTAAATAAGTGAGTGACAATATACAGCCTTGACATATTCCTTTCCCAACTTGGAACCATCCATTGTTCCATGTCCAGTTCAAACTGTTCCTTCTTGGCCTGCATATAGATTTCCCAGGAGGCAGGTCAGGTGGTCTGGTATTCTCATCTTTTTAAGAATTTTCCACAGTTTGTTGTGATCCACACAGTCAAAGGCTTTGGCATAGTCAATAAGCAGTAGATGCTTTTCTGGACTCTTGCTTTTTCTATGATCCAACGGATGTTGACAATTTGATCTCTGGTTCCTCTGACTTTTCTAAATCCAGCTTGAACATCTGGAAGTTCACAGTTCATGTACCGTTGAAGCCTGGCTTGGAAAATTTTGAGCATTATTTTGCTACTGTGTGAGATGAGTGCAATTGTGTGGTAGTTTGAACATTATTTGGCATTGCCTTTCTTTGGGATTGGAATGAAAACTAACTTTTTCCAGTCCTGTGGCCACAGCTGAGTTTTCTAAATTTGCTGGCATATTGAGTGCAGCACCCTAACAGCATCATCTTTTAGGATTTGAAATAGCTCAACTGTAATCCCATCACCTCCACTAAGGCCCACTTGACTTCGCATTCCCAGGATGTCTGACTCATGGTGAGTGATCACATCACCATGGTTATCTGAGTCATGAAGATCTTTCTGTACAGTTCTTCTGTGTATTCTTGCCACATCATCTTCATATCTACGGCTTCATTAGGTCCATACCATTTCTGTCCTTTATTGTGCCCATCTTTGCAAATGTTCCCTTGGTATCTCTAATTTTCTTGAAGAAATCTCTAGTCTTTCCCATTCTATTGTTTTCCTCTATTTCTTTGCATTGATCTCTGAAGAAGGCCTTCTAATTTCTCCTTGCTAGTCTTTGGAACTCTCCGTTCAAATGCATATATCCTTCCTTTTCTCCTTTGCCTTTAGCTTCTCTTTTCAGCTATTTGTAAGGCCTCCTTAGACAACCATTTTGCCTTTTTGTATTTCTTTTTCTTGGAGATGGTCTTGATCACTGCTTCCTGTACAATGTCTCAAACCTCCGGCCGTAGTTTCTCAGGCACTCTGTCTATCAGATCTGATTTCTTGAATCTATTTGACACTTCCACTGTATAATCATAAAGGATTTGATTTAGGTCATTCCTGAATGGTCTAGTGAATTTCCTTACTTTCTCCAATTTAAGTCTGAATTTCACAATAAGGTGTTCTTGATCCAGTTCCCTATAATAAAGAGGACATCTTTTTGGGGTGTAAGTTTTAGAAGGTCTTGTAGGTCTTCATAGAATCAGTCAACTTTAGGTTTTTCAGCATTACTGGTTGGGGCATAGGCTTGGATTACTGTAATATTGAATGGTTTGCCTTGGAAACAGATATCATTCTGTCACTTTTGAGATTGCACCCAAGTACTTCATTTTGGACTCTTTTGTTGACTATGAGGGCTACTCCATTTTGTCTAAGAGATTCTTCCCACAGTAGTAGGTATAATGGTCATCTGAGTTAGATTTGCCCATTCCAGTCCATTTTAGTTTGCTGATTCCTAGAATGTCAATGGTCACTCTTTCAGTTAGTTCCTGGCATGTTGTTTTTCATCCATTAAATTGCCGTTTTTCATGCTCTCACATTTAAAATGCATGTCTGGTAAGCAGCGTGTGTTCCTTTTTTCTTTAATCCAATTTTATTATTTCTTTGTATTTTAATTGGAGTATTTGGACCATTTATTGCACTACAACAATCATTACAATTTAGTGTACAGCTAGTATATGATTTATTTTTATTTTAATTTCTCTTGCTTTATATTTCTTTTTTTTCTCCTTGTTTTGTAATTTTATGTTAACCACTAGACATTCTTATAATAAATATTAGAACTTCTGTCTAGTCTATCTTTCTCCATTGCATGTTTCTCCTCTATTAAGCATAGTATCAGCAGACAAAATTATTTCAATCAGAAAGGGAGCTTTTAAAAATCTGGGTTGCAAGTATTATGAGTCTTTTTTATTGTATATGTCACTCACAATTGGTGTTTACCTTCCTAGGTCTTAGGGTGTCAGACTAGAGGTGTTAAGGTATCAGTCCATGTCAGACTCTTTGCGACCCAAAAAACTGTATCCCACGAGGCTTCTATGTCCATGAGATCTTTCTGGCAAGAATACTGGAGTGGTTTGCCTTTTCCTTCTCCCAGAGATTTTCCTAGCACAGGGGCTGAGACTGCATCTCCTGTGAATCCTGCTTTGCAGGCAGTTTCTTGACAGCTGAGCCTCTGGAAGAAGCCTCTGCTACAATGTACTCTATCATAAAGGAAACATAATTCTTGTTACTATTATCTTTTTATTTTTTAATTTAATAAAATTATCTTCTATTATTTCTATGCTTTTGATTTCTTGAAAATCATCACCTGTTGGAAATTTTACAAGATTTTTGATAGTTTTTGTTCTCTCCATTTTTTTAATCAGTGAGTTTAGGCTGATCAGTTCAGTTCAGTCATTCAGTCATGTCTGACTCTGTGATCCCATGGACGGCAGCATGCCAGGCTTCAGAAGTGAGCAAACCTTTCTTTCTTATCAAAGTATAATTGACATACAATGTTACATTAGTTTCATAGTACAACATAGTGTACTATGGTGTACAACATAGTGATTCAACATTTACATATATATTTTTTCATAAAGGAACAGGCATATTAGGGTTTGTGGGCCATATAATACCTCTTGCAACTCTTAAACTCTGCTGTTGTAGCATAATAGAAGCCGTTTGTTGCTCATCAGTAGCTAAGTCATGTCTGACTCTTTGCAACCTCGTGGACTGCAATCCACCAGACTCATCTGTTCATGGAATTCTCCAGGCAAGAATACTGGAGTGGGTTGCTACGCCCTCCTCCAGGGGATCTTCCCAATTCAGGGATCGAACCCGTGTCTCTTATGTCTCCTGCATTGACAGGCAGGATCTTTACTGCTAGCACCACATGGGAAGAACAGCTTCACAAATTAGGTATTTTTAAAATTAGGAAATCAAACAAGAAATGTAAATCTAATTTTCCCTAATTCATTCATTTGCTCATTGGGGAAGCTGAGATTTGAACCATGGTGCTCAGTCAAGATTTATACACTTTTGTCTATTGCATCCACATTTCTTTGCTTCATGTTGTAAAACAAAATCTGATTTTATTTGTTTATATTGGCAAATGAAAAGACAACAAAATATAAAAAAATAAGTACATAAATTAATAGAAAAACTTCCCTGGAATTAGCTCACAATGTCCTCTCCCTTCCCACCTGAATCTGTGGTCAGACAACCATTTTAAATGCCATCTGCAAATTATAAGGTCTCAGAACAACATAAACTATTAAGTACATGACATAAAGTCTACTGAGAATAATTTATGAAATACTTGCTATAAATTTCAAAGGAATACTAAGTATTAAACATCAACAATATAAATTGAGGCCAGGTCTCTGAGACTAGGTTGTCAGACTTCAAGACTAGAAATTATGCAGATGTGAGTGACTGTCCTTTAATTCTGTGATTATTCAAAGCAATTATTTAAATATGAAATCAAGTGTCTACTCTAACTCAAAAATATACATAATCAACAGGAGTCAGGAAGCTTTATATTCATTAGAATAAGCATCAGGAAACATATATTAGGGATTTATCCCATAACTCTTTTCCATCACTCACAAATTTAGCATTTAACTTCCAAAGAAACAACAGTGGCCGATCTTTATGTTTCTAACCGATTAATTAAATACTCCTGGCTAGATCTGAGCTCTGACAAGCAGTATTGCTCACAAACCCAAATGAGAAGATGCACATTTCTGAGTCATAAGCAGAGGGCGTGCAAAGGCTAAATTAATGCTTACGTGTGTGCCTGCCTGTTCAGTCGTTTAGTCTTGTCCGACTCTTTGTGACCTCATGGACTGTAGCCGGCCAGTTTCCTCTGTCCATGGAATTTCTCAGGCAAGAATACTGGCGTGGCTTGACATTTCCTCTTCCAGGGGATCTCCCCCACCCAGGGATCGAACTGGCATCTCCTGCGTCTTCTGCACTGCAGGCCAGTTCTTTACAGCTGAGCCATCAAGGAAGCCAAACTAACGCTTAACTCCTTTCAACCACCCACACACCCTTTATGGACACCTCCTAAGATACATGAATAGATAGAAAGTTCATTATAAATGAATAGAAGGCTTGTGACCCTGTGTTAATACTTTAAACTATATAAAATAGAATTGGAGTAAATTCTACCAGGAAGAAAAATAAATCTTAAATGTTACATCCTTCAGACACAATCAAGCCTTCTGATTATGTGACTAGTGTTTGAATTTTTATTAAACTCAGTGTTTTATTTTTCTGGTGATCAGGCAAGACCCAATCTGCTAAGTACCTCAGTAGTGCATATGAAGTTTCAAGATAAATTTTCCAGAGACCCCCTCTAACCCAATAGCAGCCCCTCCGCGCTGTCTGTAATAAAATTTCAGGTCACAACCAGCGAACCAGGAGGTCACCAAGAATCTACCTTTGAAAGAAATTTGGACTCAGTATTGAGAGACAGGAACTGTATTCCCACCTTACCTCCAAACATCTTTTTGACTTTGGGCAATTAAGTTAATCTTTCAGAAATTCCAAGTCTGAAACTGTAAAATGAGAATTATAATACCTGTCTGCTGTTGAGTAGATCAAATCAGATAATGCACATGAAAGCACTTTAAAGTGAAAGTGCTATACGTTGGGAAGAATCGTTATTCTTTGACTCTGAGCTGCCCTTCAGCTGAATCCACTAGTTAAAAACCTTGATCAAGTCCACAAGTAACTTTTTAAAGACTTTCTACAGGACTCCCTAAACTGCTGACTAGTAAGGATGAATCAAGCTAGAAAATATGATTAAGTAAAGGAAAAGTACACACACACACCACCACACACACACCATTCTGCCATTCAGCATTTCAAGTTAAACAATGTTAATAAGCTGTAAAAGTCTACACTGTGTTTTCCTCCACACTGTGACTAGAAATAAAATTTTAACCTTTCTCATATCTTAATGTACTGTGAACTCTTTCCATGGTATCAAATGTTTTATTTATAACTTCATTTATCAACTGTGCATTAGATAATTTTATGAGAATTAGAATACTGTCTATTTGTTTATTAATATCATATTTTTTTACTTTTACATTATAAATATGGATGTGACACATTTCATGATTTTTATAGAAATTCCATGACACCATATATCCCTGTTTTCCCAGGATACAATTGGTTAACACTTGTTGCCCTACTGTATTTATAGCATAGCCTTTCACTCACAAAAGTGTCCAAGTTTGGTCAATAAATTATATTGTCATTCTATCTTGGTGATCCATAATGATTGCCCTTATAGCACTTCCTGAAGGCAGAACTAAGTGAAAGATAATGATTAATTAAACTTGCTTTCTAAGTAATGTGAAACATATATTCATCTCTGAAAGTGAAGGCATTTAAAGTATTCTAGTTCTAATAAATGCTGGAGAGGATGTGGAGAAAAGGGAACCCATTTACATTGTTGGTGGGAATGCAAATTGACAAAGCCACTATGGAGAACAGTATGGCGATTTCTTAAAAATAACTAGGAATAAAACTAACATATGACCCAAGAATCCCTGGGTATGTACACTTAGGAAACCTTAATCAAAAGATATACATGTACCCCAGTGTTCACTGCAGCAGTATTTACAATGGCTAGGACATGGACGTAACCTAGATGTCCACTGACAGATGAAAGAAATTTTGGTGTGTATATATATATATATATATATATATATATGCAATGGAATATTACTCAGCCATGAAAAAGAACACATTTGAGTGAGTTCTAATGAGGTGGATGAGCCAAGAGCCTATTACACAGAGTGAAGTAAATCAGAGAGAGAAAGACAAATGTTATATACTAACATATATATATGGAATCTAGCAAGATGGTACTGATGAACCTATCTGTAAGGCAGCAATGGAGATGCAGACACAGAAAATAGACTTGTGAACATGCGGGCAGGGGGTCGGGGGAGGAAAGGGTGGGAAGAATTGAAAGAGTAGCACTGAAGCATAACCATTACCATGTGTAAAATTAGATGGCCAGTAGAAATTTGCTGTATGATGCAGGCAATTCAAACTTGATGCTCTGTGACCTCTAGAGATGGGATGGGGTGGGAGGTGAGAGAGAGGTTCAAGAGGGAGGGGACATGTGTATACCTACAGCTGATTTATGTCTATATAGGGCAGAAACCAACACAATATTGTAAAGCAATTAGCCTCCAATTAAAAATAAATAAAATTAAAAATAAAAAGCAAAAGTTAGACAAAAAATATTCTGTTCCTGTCTGTAGGTACTACATGTTCTTGTAATATTTCAAATACTGTATTTCTGTCCCTCTCTATTCCATTCCTCCCATGAATTCCATATGTCCTCAAAATTGCCAAAAGCCAGAACAAAAAGAAGTCCAGCATAATGATATCTTGGAGTGCATCTTTTCATCATCAGAAACAATTTTGAGTTAGTCTCTTGACTCTTAACCTAAAATTTGCTTTCTCTGCACATGTTGATCCTTCAATCTAAAACATACTTGCCCTGACTCTATCTGAAGAAGACAATTTTTGTGAGTTTTTGTGTTTTTGGTACACAAAACGTCTTCTTGAGATAGAGTCAGGGCAAGTATGTTTCAGATTAAAGGATCAACATGTGCAGAGAAAGCAAATTTTAGGTTGAGTCAAGAGACTAATTCAAAATTGTTTCTGTAGTGTGTTAGTTTCTGGAGTACAGTAAAGTAATTCAGTTATATATATATAATATGTAGTACATACATCAGAGAAGGCAAAGGCACTCCACTCCAGTACTCTTGCCTGGAAAATCCCATGGATGGAGGAGGCTGGAAGGCTGCAGTCCATGGGGTCGCTGAGGGTCGGACATGACTGAGCGACTTCACTTTCACTTTTCACTTTCATGCATTGGAGAAGGAAATGGCAACCCACTCCAGTGTTCTTGCCTGGAGAATCCCAGGGATGGGGAAGCCTGGTGGGCTGCCGTCTATGGGGTCGCACAGAGTCGGACACGACTGAAGCGACTTAGCAGTAGCAGTAGCAGTAGCAGCAGCAGTACATACATATATTATATTGCATATATAATAGATATTAATTTCAGATTATTGTCATTATAGTTTAAGATATTGAATACAGTTTCCTGTGAAATATGGTAAGATCTTGTTATAAGATCTACTCTATGCATAGTAGTTTGTATCTGCTAATCCCAGACTCCTGATTTATCCCTCCCTTTGCCCCTTTCCCCTTTGGTAACCTTAAGTTTTGTTCCTATGGTGGTGAGTCTATTTCTGTTTGGTAAATAAACTTATGTGTACCACTTTTTAGTTTCCACATAATATTATATGATATTTGTCTTCCTCTGACTGAATTAGTTGACTTAGTATGACAGTCTTTAGGTTCATCTATATTCTGCAAATGGCATCATTTGTTTCTTTTAAATGGCTGAGTAATATTTCATTGTATTATCATATCTTCTTTAGCCCTTCCTCTGTTTACAGACACTTAGGTTGCTCCCATGCCTTGCCCATTGTAAATGGTGCTGCTTTGAACATTGGGGTGCATGTATCTTTTCAAATTATAATTTTCTTCATATATATGCCTAGAAGTGAGATTGAAGGATTGTATGGTAACTGTTTTTAGGTTTTAAGGAACCTCAACGCTGTCTCCATAGTGGCTGTACCAATTTATGTTCCCACCAACAGTGTGGGTAGAGTTCCCTTTTCAAGAAGCTAGACAAAATATTCTTCTCCTCCTTTGCCATGCTGATCTTGAAGACTGTGTGTTTCAGATGTGTAACTTGGGGAAGAAAGAAGATTGTTTCATTTGTATCTTACCTGAATTAAATGAGAAATAATCCTTGATTCTGTTAAGTCATGGAGATTTGAAGGTAGGTATGCTTTAACAGCAAAACTTACTTATCCTAATTAAAATGAATTTCATTTCCAAAAATAGCATATCACATGACAGAAGCTGGATGTATGTGGTATTGGTAAGGGCATAAAATGAAGAACATGGTTCAGCAGGCTGAAAAGATGATCCATGCTTAACAATGAAAACATTGAGAACAGAACATTTCCCCTAGTTTGCAATGCTAGGGAAATTTTTTCAAATAACTGTTATTGATGATATATTAGCTACTACTATGAATTTAGGAAGGTTGTTATAAGAAAGACATGAGGTGAATAAATTAACTTGTGTACAAGCAGAAATGAGTTGGAATGAAACATAAAAGAGTCTGGAAATGTGGAGCCTTGTAGGGTTGGAAAACTATTTCTGAATCTCAAACTGTAAGAGAAGAAATTGGAAAAGACTTTGAATGACAAATGTCCAGACTACCCTTGTAGAGGGATAAAATGATTCAGGGCAAAGATCAGATGGAATCTGAGAGCTTTAAGGTAATTTTAATTAAGTTGAGAGAGAGACATGAGGGCAAAAATAAGTAGGTTAATGACTCTAATATATAATATCTCTGAAGCTATCAAGACCCGATTACTAACTAGCACATGGAGCTGGGTGAAAGTCCAGCTACATTTTCAAAAGAATGAATCTAAGAAGATACAAGTTTGCAAAATGGCTCTGCCTGAAACTTGAGACAATTCTAAGACCTCTGATGAACCCCTCTTACAGCCAGGAGGAAATAGAGAGGAAATGGACAAATGAAACTTTCTAGAGACCATGTGCTCTTGCCTGGAAAATCCCATGGACAGAGGAGCCTGGTAGGCTGCAGTCCACGGGGTTGCGAAGAGTCAGACACGACTGAGTGACTTACCTTCACTTTTCACTTTCACGCACTGGAGAAGGAAATGGCAACCCACTGCAGTGTTCTTGCCTGGAGAATCCCACGGACGGGGGAGCCTAGTGGGCTGCCGTCTATGGGGTCACACAGAGTTGGACACGACTGAAGTGACTTAGCAGCAGCAGCAGCAGAGAGCATGTGCAAGGCTTGACTAGAACTCCACTCCACCAGGGATTAGAAATCCTCACCGTTTTCAAGCAGAATCACTATGATCAGTATCTGCTGCCTCCCTCACCTTCCTTTTTCCAAGTGTGTTCCCTACTGTCATCTTATTCTGGTTACACCACTGTGTACTGAGTGAGAGAGGAGTGTGTGTGAGTGAGTGTGTGTGTGTGTGTGAGTGTGTGTGTGTATTTAGTGGGGAGGAGCTTGAAGAGGAGAGCAGCATTTGAGTTCCCAGTTCTCTGGGTTCAGAGTTGACACTGCTATCGTAATGAAGAGAATAGGGGACACTGCCTAGTTTGAGATCAAGGCCTGTGCTGTTTATTGCCCATGCACCATGACTACTGAGCCTGGGCTCCAGAGCCCCAGCACCGCAACTTCTGAAGCCTGTGTGCCTTAGAGCCCTTGCTCTGCAACAAGAGAAGCCGCCACCATGAGAAACCCAAGTACCACACCTAAGAGTAGCTCCCACTTACCACAACTAGAGAAAGGCCCATGAAGCAGCAAAGATCCAGCACAGCCAATAAATAAACAAAGGTTTAAAAGAAATGCTGCACCTCCACTGGCATCCAGATCCAGCCTGAATGAAGGCCAGCACATCTGGTTGGCTTCCCTTATTGTTGTGGGATTCAGTATTCCCAACTCAGGCAGAGGAAGGGCTTCTCAGGTGGTTCTAGTGGTAAAGAGCCCGCCTGCCAGATGCAGCAGACATCAGAAATGCGGGTTCCATCCCTGGGTCAGGAAGATCCGTTGGAGGGCATGGCGACCCACTCCAGTATTCTTTCCTGGAGAATGCCATGGACAGAGGAATCTAGTGGGCTACAGTCCATGGGGGTCACACAGAGTCAGACATGACTGAAGTGACTTAGCAGGCAAAGCATTGAGGCAGTACTTCCAGAGGGAGGCACTATACTAGGCTTGAGGGGAGAAATACGTTCCTAGAAAGGCTATGTAAAAGTGCAAACAGGAGAATGTGGAAAGGTCAGAAGTAACAAGAAGCAAGAGCCAGGTGGAGAGAGAGGGAAGTATAAGGGGTGGCATGAGAAGCAGGCTTTACACTTGGGCTGTTTATAGCAGGACAATGCTGGAGTTCCCCTTTTGTCTGAAAATGACTCCTGCCCTGAGGTCCTGAGAGAAGACAGTTTTTTTTTGTTTGTTTGTTTGTTTTTTTAATTTGTCTTTGTTTTGTTTTAATGCAGTCCCCCAGAAAAATGAAGCCAACTCAGCATAGAAGCTCAGTCTTCTTTTGTCAGTAAGATCATCTACACCATTTTCCTAGATTCCACATATATATGTTAATATGCAATATATTTTTTTTCTCTTTCTGACTTACTTCATTCTGTATGACAGACTTCCTGGCAAAGCAGAAATAAAGACACAGACATAAAGAACTAGTGTGTGGAGACCAAGAGGGGAACGGGGGGTGGGATGAATTGGGACTGACACACATACACCATAGGCGGCTGCGAGCCGGCTCACTACGAGCGGCCAAGAGGAGCTACCCCACGTCCGAGGTCAGGGGCAGCGTCCTAGAGTGCCAGGCTGCGACGGCGCAGGAACGGCCGAGAGGAGCTACCCTGCGTCTGAGGTCAGTGGCAGTGGCTGCAAGGAGCTATCCCACGTCTGAGGTCAGGGGCGGCGGCCGAGAGGAGCTACCCCGCGTCCGAGGCCAGTGGCAGCCGGGAGGAGACACCCCGCCTCCGAGATCTGGGGCGGCCAGGAGAAGCCACCTTGAGCCCGAGGCCAGGGGCGGCAGCTGGGAGGAGACACCTACGCCCGAGGCCAGGGCCAGCGGCCGGGAGGAGCAACCCGAGGAGTGGTGGCTGCGCAGGCACAGGAGGGCCTAGAGGAGCTATCCCACATTGAAGGTCAGGAACGGTGGCGGTAAGGAGATACCCCTCCTCCAAGGTAAGGCGCAGCGGCTGTGCTTTGCTGGAGCAGCCGTGAAGAGATATCCCAAGCCAAGGTAAGAGAAACCCAAGTAAGATGGTAAATGTTGCAAGAGGGCATCAGAGGGCAGACACACTGAAACCATACTCACAGAAAACAGGTCAATCTAATCACACTAGGACCACAGCCTTGTCTAACTCAATGAAACCAAGCCATGCCTGAGGTGCAACCCAAGACAGGCAGGTCATGGTGGAGAGGCCTGACAGAATGTGGTCCACTGGAGAAGGGAATGGCAAGCCACTTCAGTATTCTTGCCTTCAGAACCCCATGAACAGTATGAAAAGGCAAAATAATAGGGTACTGAAAGAGGAACTCCCCAGGTCATTAGGTACCCAATATGCTACTGGAGATCAGTGGAGAAATAACTCCAGAAAGAATGAAGGGATGGAGCCAAAGCAAAAACAATACCCATCTGTGGATGTGACTGGTGATAGAAGCAAGATCCGATGTCGTAAAGAGCAATATTGCATAGGAACCTGGAATGTCAGGTCCATGAATCAAGGCAAATTGGAAGTGGTCAAACAGGAGATGGCAAGGGTGAACATTGACATTCTAGGAATCAGCGAACTAAAATGGACTGGAATGGGTGAATTTAACTCAGATGACTATTACATCTACTACTGCAGGCAGGAATCCCTCAGAAGAAATGGAGTAGCCATCATGGTCAACAAAAGAGTCCAAAATGCAGTACTTGGATGCAATCTCAAAAACGACAGAATGATCTCTGTTCATCTCCAAGGCAAACCATTCAACATCACCGTAATCCAAGTCTATGCCCCAAATAGTAATGCTGAAGAAACTGAAGTTGAATGGTTTTATGAAGACCTACAAGACCTTTTAGAACTAACACCCAAAAAAGATGTCCTTTTCATTATAGGGGACTGGAATGCAAAAGTAGGAAGTCAAGAAACACCTGGAGTAACAGGCAAATTTGGCCTTGGAATGCGGAATGAAGCAGGGCAAAGACTAATAGAGTTTTGCCAAGAAAATGCACTGTTCATAGCAAACACCCTCTTCCAACAACACAAGAGAAGACTCTACACATGGACATCACCAGATGGTCAACACCGAAATTAGATTGATTATATTCTTTGCAGCCAAAGATGGAGAAGCTCTGTACAGTCAACAAAAACAAGACCGGGAGCTGACTGTGGCTCAGATCATGATCTCCTTATTGCCAAATTCAGACTTAAATTGAAGAAAGTAGGGAAAACCGCTAGACCATTCAGGTATGACCTAAATCAAATCCCTTATGATTATACAGTGAAAGTGAGAAATAGATTTAAAGGCCTGGAGCTGATAGATAGAGTGCCTGATGAACTATGGAATGAGGACCATGACATCGTACAGGAGACAGGGATCAAGACCATCCCCATGGAAAAGAAATGCAAAAAAGCAAAATGGCTGTCTGAGGAGGGCTTACAAATAGCTGTGAAAAGAAGAGAGGTGAAAAGCAAAGGAGAAAAGGAAAGATATAAGCATCTGAATGCAGAGTTCCAAAGAATAGCAAGAAGAGATAAGAAAGCCTTCTTCAGCAATCAATGCAAAGAAATAGAGGAAAAGAACAGAATGGGAAAGACTAGAGATCTCTTCAAGAAAATTAGAGATACCAAGGGAACATTTCATGCAAAGATGGGTTCGATAAAGGACAGAAATGGTATGGACCTAACAGAAGCAGAAGATATTAAGAAGAGGTGGCAAGAATACACAGAAGAACTGTACAGAAAAGATCTTCATGACCCAGATAATCATGATGATGTGATCACTAATCTAGAGCCAGACATCTTGGAATGTGAAGTCAAGTGGGTCTTAGAAAGCATCACTATGAACAAAGCTAGTGGAGGTGATGGAATTCCAGTGGAGCTGTTTCAAATCCTGAAAGATGATGCTGTGAAAGTGCTGCACTCAATATGCCAACAAATTTGGAAAACTCAGCAGTGGCCACAGGACTGGAAAAGGTCAGTGTTCATTCCAATTCCAAAGAAAGGCAATGCCAAAGAATGCTCAGACTACCACACAATTGCACTCATCTCACACGCTAGTAAAATCATGCTCAAAATTCTCCAAGCCAGACTTCAGCAATATGTGAATCGTGAACTCCCTGATGTTCAAGCTGGTTTTAGAAAAGGCAGAGGAACCAGAGATCAAATTGTCAACATCGCTGGATCATGGAAAAAGCAAGAGAGTTCCAGAAAAACATCTATTTCTGCTTTATTGACTATGCCAAAGCCTTTGACTGTGTGGATCACAATAAACTGTGGAAAATTCTGAAAGGGATGGGAATACCAGACCACCTAACCTGCCTCTTGAGAAACCTGTATGCAGGTCAGAAAGCAACAGTTAGAACTGGACATGGAACAACAGACTGGTTCCAAATAGGAAAAGGAATCCATCAAGGCTGTATATTGTCACCCTGCTTATTTAACTTATATGCAGAGTACATCATGAGAAACGCTGGACTGGAAGAAACACAAGCTGGAATCAAGATTGCCGGGAGAAATATCAATAACCTCAGATATGCAGATGACACCACCTTTATGGCAGAAAGTGAAGAGGAGCTAAAAAGCCTCTTGATGAAAGTGAAAGAGGAGAGTGAAAAAGTTGGCTTAAAGCTCAATATCCAGAAAACGAAGATCATGGCATCTGGTCCCATCACTTCATGGGAAATAGATGGGGAAACAGTGGAAACAGTGTCAGACTTTATTTTGGGGGGCTCCAAAATCACTGCAGATGGTGACTGCAGCCATGAAATTAAAAGATGCTTACTCCTTGGAAGAAAAGTTATGACCCACCTAGATAGCATATTCAAAATCAGAGACATTACTTTGCTGACTAAGGTCCATCTAGTCAAGGCTATGGTTTTTCCAATGGTCATGTATGGATGTGAGAGTTGGACTGTGAAGAAGGCTGAGCACTGAAGAATTGATGCTTTTGAACTGTGGTGTTGGAGAAGACTCTTGAGAGTCCCTTGGACTGCAAGGAGATCCAACCAGTCCATTCTGAAGGAGATCAACCCTGGGATTTCTTTGGAGGGAATGATGCTAAAGCTGATGCTCCAGTACTTTGGCCACCTCATGTGAAGAGTTGACTCATTGGAAAAGACTCTGATGCTGGGAGGGATTGGGGGCAGGAGGAGAAGGGGACGACAGAGGATGAGATGGCTGGATTACATCACGGACTCAATGGACGTGAGTCTGAGTGAGCTCCGGGAGATGGTGATGGACAGGGAGGCATGGCGTGCTGCGATTCATGGGGTCGCAAAGAGTCGGACATGACTGAGCGACTGAACTGAACTGAACTACATACACTATGATGCATGAAACAGACAACTAATAGCAGTAAGGAACCTGCCTGACAATGCAAGAGATGTAAGAGATGCAGATTCAATCCCTGGTTCGGGAAGATCTCCTGGAGGAGGTCATGGCAACCCAGTCCAGTATTCTTGCCTGGAGAAGCCCATGGATGGAGGAAGCCCAACAGTCCATGGGACCGCAAAGAGTCAGACAAGACTGAAGCGATGTAGCACACACACAATGAGAACCTAACATACAGCATGGGGAACTCTACTCAGTGTTCTGTGATGACCTGAATGAGAAATAAATCCAAAAAATAAGAGAAGATATTTGCATAGGTATGGCTGAGTCACTTGTCTGTCCAGTAGAAAGTAAGTCAACATTGCAGAGTAACTGCAAAATGAAGATTTTTTGTAAAATCCAATTTTTTTTCTTAAAGATCAGTCTTCCTTCTTGGATCTGTTAATCTCTACCAAGACAGAGTCTGCTTTTATATACCCTGACCTAAACAGCCAGAGTATCCCCAAAAGACTTTGTGGTGCTTCAACTTTGATCTCCACCCATTCAGAGAACTCCACCATCTGCTTCAAGACTTCACATCTGCTTTGCCCAAATCCCCACAAAGTGATAATTACTTGGGTCAATCTCAATTTGGTTATACATCTTAGACTAGGTGATTGCAATTGCCGAATCTCCCTCCCGTGATAAAGAACAGTTCCATCCTTTTCCACCATATGAGTAGGAAATGTTTAGCTTTCTATAATATAAAACCTGATTACACAGGCTTTAAAAAAACAAGACTTTGCTTTTCTCCCACAGCAACAGGAGTAGTAGGCAATTACTGTCGTTTCAGTGAGTCAGCTCTAGCAGGTCTACTGTGTCTGCCACTGTTAAAGCCTTTATCTTCTGATCACAGAAAGGTTGCTGCAGCTCCAGCCATTGTATCTGAGTACAAGACAGGGAGACTATGAAAGAAGTAAAAGTTGTTGGAAACCACATCCATTTTTGTTCATCAGAAAAGCAGGCATTTTAAAGATTACTTCTTCCCACACCTTTCCCAGCAGACTTCCATTTCAATTTTATTGACCAGATTTGGGTTACAAGTCATCCGATAGATGCTGGGAAACTGGGAGTCAGGTTTATTGGGATTGTCTTTGAATAACCTTGTCTTTGGCTGGGATCCCCAAAAGTTGAATTTCTCACAACAAGGAGTGCTAGGAGACTAAATGATCCAACCCCCGCCCTGCCCCCTACGGAGCTGTGTAACAAATAGAAATAATGGGGGCTTCCCTGGTGGCTCTGCAGCGAAGAATCCACCTGCCAATGCAGCAGATGTGGGTTCAGTCCCTGGGTTGGGAAGCTGAGAATGAAATGGCAACCCACTCCAGTATTATTGCTTGGGAAATGGCAGGGACAGAGTGGCCCATGGGGCCACAAAAGAGACAGGGCTTAGCGATGAAACAGTGACAACAACAGGTAGTAGATGGCATATGATACTTCACAGGTTGAAAGAAAAGAAAATGTTAATAGTCTTGCTAACAGTCTTCCTATACTTAAGTGAAAGTGCTGGCGTAAAGCCTAGTATATAGTATGATGCTGAGTCTGGATTCCTTGGAGCTGTCCAGCTCAGAGAACGTGCCAGAATGCACCAGATAATAGCCAGTTTGCCACAAGAATAAAGACGTCTAGAATTCCCACCTGCTACTACAAGGCTTGCCACAGAGTGAGAGCTTTGCTGCTGCTTCTTACATTTTTCTATTTCTTTTCTTTTTCTTTTCTTCTTTTTTTTTTTTTGTCATTTTTTAAGACAAGTTCTGTTTACAGTTTGGAATCTGTCCTTTCAGAAGCACTTGTTGACAGAGCGGGGCTGCAGCGAGGGTGGCTGACACGCTCTGGATTAATCAGCGCGACAGGAGCCGGAGCCGGAGCACCTGCTTAGCGGATGCACTGCGCGTCGGACACATCCATCACCATCTGTCTCGCCTCCCGCCCGCTCAGCCGCTTCCCACCGCCTTCGGTCCCCTCTGGTGGCCAGGGCTCTTCAAATGCCAAGAAGGACGGGACATGCGGCTGCTTTCGTCCGAGCTCTTCCGGAGCTTCCCACTGCTGAAATTAAGACTATTTTGCTTGTATTTGTAAACTAAGTGGATGTGACGCGAGAGTCGTGGAAGGGAAATAAATCTGGAGCTTTGAAATGCCTTTTTAGAGTCCCATTTCTAATCATACCTGCCCTTTAAAACCCACGTACAATCATCACGGTAAGTTTCTCTGTTTACCAGTCTCCGATTGCTCTCTGCAATCCCCCAGCGTGACAGGAACGAGATTTCATTATCACTCAGACCTGGCTCGGGGCTAAACGCAAACATAGGGCTCTCTGTGTTTCCATAAACTCTTTCCTTAACAGAGCTGAGACGGAGCGTGGGCAACTTGGAAACACGAGGTTAGAGACCACCGTGCTGCTGCCGTGAGGTGGTGTGGTCCCAGGGATTTTAGAGAAGGCAAGGTAACAGCAGGAGTGGACTCCAGCTTGCCCCTGGAGGAGTTCAGCATCTCTGCCACCATCCTGATTGTAGCATCAGAGAAGCTTCTCCCATCAGCTACTTGTTTCCAGGCCTAGAACGGGCCTTGTCCTCCCTGCCTTCTCCCCGGCCATGCCTTTCTGAGTAGGTCAGCTGCCTTACAGTGCAGCCCCTGGATGCAAGCATACACTTTTTTTTTTTTTTTCCCCACCATCAGTGTTTAAAGAATGACTAAATAAGGTCCCCATCAAAAGGCCCCCATCCCAAGTAAAGGCCAACTGCAGTAATATTTCAGAGTTGAAACCATGCTTCCTTCGTGTTAGGAGGTTTCATGTCATTTATTGAAACAAAACAAAACCCAAACAGGGCCACCACATTTGTGAATAACTGCAGTTTGTTAAAGTTCTCTTAAAACATATGGGTGAGGGGAAAATAAAGATAATCAGAGGATCACTGTAAGAAAAATCTTTATGTCTGGCACCTGGGAGACCCCTGGAGAGGAAAAGAAAAACAAATATAATATATTAACCTATATATGTGGAATCTAGGAGACCAGTGCAGGTATACCTATCTGCAAAGCAGAAATAGGGACACAGACCTAGAGAATGAAAGGGTGAGCACAGACACCAAGACAGGGGAGATGAACTGGAAGACTGGGATTGACGTATATGTACTGTTATTATAAAATAGATAACTAACCAGAACCTATGACAAGTCTAGACAGCATATTCAAAAGCAGAGACATTACTTTGCTGACAAAGGTCCATGTAGTCAAAGCTATGGTTTTTCCAGTAGTCATGTATGGATAAAGAAGGATGGATGCTGAAGAATTGATGCTTTTGAACTGTGGTGTTGGAGAAGAATCTTGAGTCTCTTGGACTGCAAGAGTAAGAGGAGAAGGGGTTGACAGGATACGATGGTTGGATGGCATCACTGATTCAATGAACATGAATTTGAGCAAACTCCAAGAGATAGGCAAGGACAAGGAAGCCTCATGTGCTGCAGTTCATGGGGCCACAAAGCATTGCACACAACTTAGCCATTGAACAATAACAACTGTATAGGACAAGGGAGAAAAAGGAAGTACAATGTGCTCGTAGGACATATATTAAACATACACTTAATTTTAATGTCACGTGTAAAACCACTTTCTTCTCTGAGATAACTCACAGCAGCCACATTATCGTCTAAGCCAGCTAACTTTTAAAACACTGCAAGGCCCTCTAATTCCTCTCTGCTGTCACACAAGACATGAGGAGGGGGCTCAATAGTCAAAAGGATAGGATGGAGGCATCTAGAAGGTAGGAAGTTTGAGGAGTCAGGAGAAAACTAGCTGAGTTCATTTTCATGCCCATGATAAAAAGAAGTCTTTTTTTGGCTTGGAGGACTGATGCTACCCAGGTTACAGTGTAACTGTATTATATGCCTTTTACATTTTAATGTAAAACCAAGGTTTGTTCAATTCATAATTACATAAGCTTGGGAAATGTGGTGGGCGGTACCAAGGGAAGAACAGTCCAGAATGTTGAACTATATTTTATCCTTTTAACCACAATGTTTTTTCCAAACACGGTGTTTTTGAAGTATTTATTAATGTAGGTACGGTTTACTTTGGTTGTCTATGAAGGCAGAAACCTTATTTTCTCCTTCAATTTGTATCTGTGCCCAGCAAGGATCAACAGAAACTATTAATCCTATTAAACATTTACTGTTAGCTACCTATGAGACACGTAGTACTTGAAGTACTGTATTAACTGGTTCCTGGGGCTGTAATCTTAACCACCACACTATATTGACCCCACAACACATAGATAAAACATAGTAGCACTTAACAAATACTTTTTTTAGCTATGCATGACTTGAGGGAGAGCTTTTGGGGGGAGTTTGCTTTCTGGTTACTCCCTTTTTTCCTGTGTATAGCTTAACATGGAGGGACATGTAAGAAAAGAGAAGAAAACCCCTTACAAGCACAAACATACCAGCAGAGTCATTCTCCCTTCCCTCGGTCCATTTGATGATTCAAGCACTCTGGTCCACTGGCCTAAATGGATGACCCCCTAACTTACTTATTCTTGGCCAATGATGATTTATGAGAATTTTTCTTATTGAAGCTGCTTTCTGGATACTTAAAGAAAGATAATAAAAAATATATTATGTGATATCTCCACTTTGCCAGTGGTAACATGTGGTTAACAGCACTCTCAGCCTGCAGACCCATTCTGCAAGTTTATCACAACAGGCATCTTCTCAGAGAGGTGAATTCACTTCTTCCTCTCATTAGCTCACAGAACCTTTTGGTTACATTTCATATTTCTGAACTTGAAGCACACGTTTGAAAAGACAATGGATGAAAACCATTCTATTAAAAAGATGGAGCAAGAAAACAGTGCTCTCTGATGACTGTATTATGTTTCCATGACTGAGATTCATCATAAAATCTACAGGCGAAGGACATTGGAAATGATCTGGCCTAACTTTCTGGACTTTTAGACCAAGAAACTTAAATAAAGCCATAGAACATGTTTTGACAGTTAAAACTGAGGTCTCTTGATATTCAAAACAGAATTCTTTCCAGTGTATTGATTCCTAGGGCAAGGGAGCCTATGTTTTGTGAATTGCATAAAATAAGAAGGATTACAATGGAACAGATTTAAGGAAAAAACCCAGGAGTGGGTGGACTAGAGCTGTTCTTTAAAGAACCAGATATATAGTGCTATGAAAAAAAAATGCAACTGCTTGGCTAGAACAACATGATTGAGGAAGGGCAACCTTTAAGGTCATGCTGAGAAACCAATTTGAAGGTGAGTTATGAGCAAGTCTGCAGAAAGTCTCAAACACCAGAATTAAAGGTAATGCTGTATTGTTGATGATTCTATTATTATTCATTCAATTGCATTCACAAATTATGCTCAATATTTAGAAGATTGATTCAAACTTGTCCTTAAAAAAATCACCATGGAGACCATAGCTAACAATTTTGTTTCCACCAGGAAGTCTCTCATAGACAGTCAAGCCCAGAGCACTTAAATACTGGCTAAAAAAAAAAAACTTCCCATCTGAAAGAAAATCAGTCTGGATTCATGTAACTAAATTTAATGGAAGGAAATTTCTCCAAAAGGTTAATTTCTGCCTTCAGCAAAGCCTTCATAATGGGCCATTATATGGTAAACAGTGGAACAGAAGAATGGGGAGTGTGCAGATTTGATGTCTTTGCAAAGCAATTTGGAGATAAAATACAACACAGAGGTCCAGTCCCTGAGAAGCAACCCTGTCCTTGCCACAGGAGGTGATCTATATGTGACCTAATTGATTGTTTTTCTCTAAAGACATGTGATTTGATTTACTCTCAGGATTCTCTTTCCTAACAATTTTCTGGCCTCTACTGCCAAGCAAATCTACACAGCAAGAAGAGAAGGAATGCATTTCCATACACCCTTTGTACATAGGCCCAATACACTGTCCAATCAGCTCCCTGTCCATACAGTCATCCATTTCAGAACCTGAAAGATCTGGGCTATTAATATTAATCAAATGATTTAGTAATGGCCCGAAGTCTCCCACCCACTGTTAAAGGTGTTGACAAAGCTGTAACACTGGGTTTAGACAATTGCTTGGTTGTTTATAAGCACGTTAGGGAAATTCACAGGATACATAAGCAATAGTGGATATAAGAGGGCTCTTAAAGGGAGTGTGTTGGAAGGAGCTTTGAACCAGGTCTTGGGAATCCTGAGTATGAGCCCTATTTCTTTCTAGCTTAGTGACCTCAGGAGTCATCATCTTTCACTTCAGAGTCTTCATCAGTAAAGTGTACAAGCTACACAAGACTCACTTTAAATTCCTTCCATCTTTATAGTTCTGTGATTTCACAGTTACATTCATTGTGTCCCTTAGAATGTCAAACACAACCACAAATAGGCATTTAATAAACATTCCTAGATAGCATCACATATGATTTTTTTTTACTTGTACGTATTCCCCCAAACCATTCCATATTTTAAAGTACTCAGCTATACACTCTGCAAATTGCACATTTCATTTCATTTATATATTTAGGGAACTATGATGCCTTCAGGGTTATGGTTATAAATGATGGTATTGACTTGTTTTAAGAAGCAAATAACTCCAGGAAAATGTGTCCCAATAGAATTCAAAGCATTTCCACCCAAAGTCCTCCTCCTCAACCACACACACACACACACACACACACACACACACACACTCTTAATGTAAAGTTTCAAAATGTGCAAAATTTTAAAAATTCATGTTAGCATGAGAGAATACAACAAACCAACAACATCATCAGAAAACACTATTAGTCATTTTGTTCGTGTATTTTTTTCCATTAAAGTAATTAACACTTTTTTATGTGGATGCCTATAACAATAATGTTGAATTATCATGGATAATTCCTCTGTTATCATTTTAGTTCCTAGATTCCAAAATCCTAGAATGCAAACACCAGTTTGATGTCATAGCAGGTGGATGTGTTCCTTTATGATGCCAAAAATTACACTGTAATAATTGCTTATTTTCAGAAGAGATTTTTCTATACGAGAAAATGTTTTTTTAAACAAAAGCATCAAACCAAACTGATTATTTCTAAGTAAACATCAGAGGCCCACCTTGCTTTTTGGCAATTATAAAATAAACTTATCTCTTAAAATAGAACCCCCTATTCAATGGGTCTCCTCTCAATGTTAACCGCTAACCTGACACTCTTCTTTCATTCACAGCCAGACCCCTTCTACTTATGTAAGTGTTAAGTATGTTGCTACAGGCATCATCCCATCTGCTCAGAGTTGTCTGAACTGAAGGCATGACAGGGTTTTTCTTTTCACTCTGGAAGGTTTTTCAGAGATTAAATTACTTGTCTAAAGTCACACTCTCAGCAATTAAACTGGAACAAGAAACCACATCTCCTAATTCACATCTCAGCAATATTTTCACTGTATTCGGCATGATGGGAAGGAGTGAGCCACACTGATTGTGTTATTCTCTGTCATTTACTCGTGATCTTTTTATTAGATTTGAGGGCAAGATAAATATAAGTTTGATGGTATGGTTGCTTGTAAGCATAGTACAAAAGTGAAAAGGGAAATGCATAATAGATTGTTCAGATTCGAGAAAGCCAAATTACACATACACATACCTTTGCCTATCTGCTT
Source organism: Oryx dammah (assembly GCF_014754425.2). Lineage (NCBI taxonomy): Eukaryota > Metazoa > Chordata > Mammalia > Artiodactyla > Bovidae > Oryx > Oryx dammah. The sequence goes on from NW_024070200.1 coordinate 51,091,146, forward strand.
ACCAAAGTGTCATTCAGCTAAAGGTTGTATATTAGGAAACTGGGGAAAGGCATGTAGGTGGTCTCAAGGCAGAGGCATCTCGTAGTTTACAGAGTCCAGAGACAAAGCTCTGTGTATCTGTGAATATGACATATAAGGCTTCAACTGAACACCAGAAATGAATGTTGATGGCCATAAGTATGGATATTTTTGGAAGTTTGCCAGTTATATTTAAAGCTGAAACAATGGCTGTCTGGACACCTGAATTCCTTCAAAGAGCACAAAGTTGACTGGTAATACCAAGCAGTTCTTGGATTTTAGAAACTCCTGAGTGGTTAACTGGTTATCTGAAAGGGATTTCTGGACTCTTCTGTAATTTTGTGACTTTTTAGTCTGGGAATCTCATGTAAAATATAAGTAGAAAATTTAAGTTTGTTTATTCCAGTAAAATACTCAATTGCCAGAAACTCTGTGATTGAAAAAGTTTGTGATAGATGAGACAGAGGAGCACTTTCTAACTCATCAAAAGGAAGTCTTGGGCTTCCCTGGTGGATAAGAATCCAAGCACCAGTACAGGGGACACAGGTTCAATCCTTGGTCCAGGAAGATGCCATGTGCTGCAGAACAACTCAGCCTGTACGCCTTAACTACTGAGCCCGCGCCTGAGAGCCCGTGCTCCACGACAAGAGAAGCCACCACAATGAGAAGCTCATGGGCGGCAAGGAAGAGTAGTCCCTTCTCACTACAACTAGAGAGAGCTGGCACACAGCAATGAAGACCCAATGCAGCCAAAACATTTTAAAAAGGAGCCTATAATCCACATATGCAAACACACGCATGTGGAAAAAAATGAGTGATAGCTCACACACACACACACACACTGATCTTTAAGACTCATACCTTCTTCCACATATGTAAAGGCTCTACTACACAATACCACGTTCTGGAAAAACCAAAAGCAGTGGGTCAAGCCAGTCTGGATTGAAATACCCACTCCTCTCCATGTTCACTGAATAATCTCAAGCAAGTGGCTCGACATATCTGAGTCTCAAGGAAAATCAGAGTTATTGTCAAGTTCGACACACTCTACAACTGGGTCAGAATTTTTTTTTTTTTTTTTTTACAATCAAGGCATCTCTTGGACCAGAAGCTCTCTCATCCTCCTTTGTGAGCTGTGTGCTTTCTCTGCCTTTGGTTCTCTCTGTCTCTTCTCTACCTATGATTCCTCATCATTGCACTTTCTGCCAATACAGGGGCTCAGCATCTTGACATCTTCAATTTTCATACCGTTCTTCTTGGGCTCAACTTTGCCTTGTGATTTTTTAGACTGCTGTTCCCTGAGCTAAATAAATCATTATCTCAATTCTCTTAGTTTAAATGGCCCATAAAGGGGTCTGATTGGCCTAGCTCATTTTTGAAAGGTTTATTTTTATTTCATAAGCTATAATTACATGAAATAAAAATGTAAAGTTCTTTAAATTTTATATATATGTGTGTGTGTGTGTGTGTTAGTCACTCAGCCATGTGTGATTCTTTGCGACCCCAAGGACTCTAGCCAACCAGGCTCCTCTGTCTATGGGATTCTCCAGGCAAGAATACTGGCGTGGGTAGCCATTCTCTTCTCCAGGGGATCTTCCTGATCCAGGGCTCAAACCTGGGTGTGTATACACACACACACACACACACACACACACACACACGCATCTGCTGCTTTTGAATTATTTGTTCACCTTTGGTCTAATAATGTCAATGGAAGCCTTAAGTGAGGTTGTACAATATTCAGTTAGATTGCTCTTTCCATCAGTGGCTTTGAGAGGAGTGAGGGCCCCAGGGGCCCGTCATAGGCAGACAGACACAATGACTGAAACTTCTAGTACACTGGAGCTTTGAAATTTTCTTATCAGTGACTGCTACTGATTATGATGGTCAATCCTGGATTCTACTATTGACCTCTAATCTATGTACTATGCACCCCTCATCAATGCCTTCTGTCTAGATCTTAGTCTTAAAATAACTTTCTCTGTTGTTTGTAAATTCAGCTTCTGTAAGGCATAAGGAATAGAGAGTCTTAGCTTATCTCAAACAATCTGTTAAAATGATAGGCAACCAGGCTTCCTAGAGATTGAAACTTTGTTCAGGTCTTGACAATAGTTCAAAGAATGATGATGCAGAGACATTTTAGTGGCTGTCCCATGGCTTACTATCCTTCAGACTATTGCTTTGGTGCCTTGGCAATTCTTTACTTCCACTCCTGTTGTTAGCGCTGTTTTTATATGTGTCTCAAAGTCAAACTCTTCAACAAAGAAAAATCTGGTTAGCTTGGAAAGTCACCATCAGGCAAAAGGCACTCTTGTTGGTACTGGCTAGAGCTTATACACCAGGTCACTTCATGAGGCTAAGGACTGCGTATAAACAGGCTGTTTGGGGGTCAGGAGTTAAACCCATTGTATTCAGGACCATGATGTTACTGCACAAAAATATAGCAATCTACACATTATTGAGACTCTTGGAAAGAGGTTGTGTACATGGCGGGTGCCCTGATATTCAGAAGAGGTCATTATAACCATCAAGCATCTTTCTTGGCCTGAAAGTTTCAAAGACTGGACATGCTTCAAGGTTCAGAAATAGTTGTATTCATTTTGTTCAGAAAAAGACTTATATATTGAGGATAAAGTAAGAAGAAATAAAGTCATGGAGATGGAAGTTGGCAGGGCCTATCATAATGAACTCATTCAACTAACTTCTGTAGGAGAAAGGGGATAGAGAAAGACTTACAAACCTAGAGAAAATGAAAGGAGATAGATTAGCAGAAAAGAAGCATGAGAAGAAAGTGAGGGCGGGGGAAACAGAAAAAAAGAAAAACAGGAAGAAAACAGGGGAGAAGAAGCAGATGTTAGTGTTTCCTTCCCTTAGAGATTAGTCTTTTTGTTCTCCTTGGTCCCATGAAAACAAACTCTTTTCTCAAGAAAAGAAGAAAATCTCCCATCAATGACAACAAGCCTATCAGTACCTGTTTGGTGGAGAGCAACTTAGCTTTGGTAAGAACAAGGCATGAGATAGCATGAACATAAGCATAATGTAGCAAACATGCTCTGAGATAAAAAAGAATATTGGTGTTGGTGTAGAGAAAATACTTAGGTTTGGTTTTAGGAAAAGTTTCTAATTAGTTCAGTTCAGTTCAGTTCATTTCAGTCGTTCAGTCATGTCTGACTCTTTGCGACCCCATGAATCGCAGCACACCAGGCCTCCCTGTCCATCACCAACTCCCGGAGTTCACTCAGACTCACGTCCATCGAGTCAGTGACACCATCCAGCCATCTCATCCTCTGTCGTCCCCTTCTCCTCCTGCCCCCAATGCCTCCCAGCATCAGCGTCTTTTCCAATGAGTCAACTCTTCGCATGAGGTGGCCAAAGTACTGGAGTTTCAGCTTCAGCATCATTCCTAGTAGCATTATAATACATTTTCTTAAAGGGACCAGATGTTCCCATGATCACTTGGTGAGTCTTATGGTCATGTGTCCTGTCTGTTAGGACAGTGGTTCTCAAAGTGTGTTCCATGGACTAGCAGTGTCATTATCACCTTGTTAGAAATACAAATCATTGGACCCCATCATATACCCAACTGAATCAGAACCTCCAGAATTTGAGCTCAGCACTGTATTTCAACAAGTCATTGAGGTGACTTTTAAGTGGCTAAAGTACAAGAGACACCCAAGAAGGCACTTGGTGAATGTCTGATGCTAAGAAGTGAAGTCAGGTATCCAGGGAACCCATGAACAACTAGACTCTGGTTTCTTCCCTCCCACAGTCCCCCTCTATTTGTCAGGCTTCTTCCCACTTCTGAACCCTAATAAGTTCCAGAGATGTTATGCCCCTCTCTCCTAAATAAAGAACAAACCAGGAGCCTGAAAATACAACCAGCCTGCTAAGCTCCCTTTCCACTCATTAGATTTTCTGGGATCATGATTAACAATGAATGGACACAGAGCTTTTCAATAGAGGAGCTCTTCAAAGGTACTATCACAAGGAACAGGTCTCTACTTCAAAGTAATATGCTAGCCACAAACCCGATCAATAAGCTCTGGGCACTCTCACAATAAAATTGAGGCTTGAAGCATTCTGCTAAGATTTTACCCCCTTCTACCTTAAATGGAATTAAAAGTTTTCCATGTCCTTGCCCATGAAGATCATTCATTTCGCCATTGAGAAAGCAATGTCCTTTCAGGGAAATCTGTGTGCAGCATTGATCAGCTGATTTATCATGGTGCAAACATCTGTGTATACGTATGCACATGTTTGCATGTACATGTTACACGTGAATAGGCATTCTGTCTAGGCAGACAGAATGATTTAATTTTCTAGATTAAATTATTTTCTAGATCGAATCTAAAAATCCTATGTCCCTGCTACAAATGTACAAATTGCATGGAAATCACCTACAGTAATACTCTTATAGAAAAAATCTCTTTTGTGTATGTAAATGTTATAAGTATTTTAGTGTGAAGTACCATCTGGTCTGATAACTCCCGGAAGGCATAATGACATCACGGCCTTGTTGGGGAAAGTAGAAGGTCTTTGTTCAGTTCACATGGATTCAAATTTTGATTCTGCCACTTACTAGTTACATGATGTAGGGCAGGTTTTTGAACTTCTCTGAGTTTCCATGACCTAGTCTGTACAATGAAGAAAGTAATAGTTAACCTTAAATTTTATAGTGAGCATTTTTGTGAGATAATATTGATAAACAAATTGAAATTAGAGAGTGGTAAATGATGAATGCTATGATAAAAGACACGGCCTGGCTCTCAGGAATCAAATAGTGTACTTGTAGAGAAATGACAGACACATGTGAAGCATCAAACTTCCATAAAAGAGATAAATGGCTAATCAGTGGAGCATGAAATGATATGGATAATTATGTAATAAAAGGTTTAAGGGGTCATAGATGGAGGAACAGAGCGAACAGGAGTTATAGGAGAAGATATTCAGATGAGGGGCAATTGAAACTGGCCCTTGAAGGGAGGGAGGAAGAGCAAGACAAGGTGATAACACGCAGGATAAACTTAGGAGATGGTGAATAGCCCACCTTGGCTGAAAAGCTGGCTCTGGGGCCATATGTATCTGAAGAAAAGCCTAGAAAGGCAGGCTGGAGTGGACTAAGAAAACTCTGAATGTCAAGCTAATGCATCATATGGACAACTGAAGGAGACTGTCGTTTCAATTCATTTTAATCTGTCCTAAACCCACATAATTCAATAGATCTAGTTATCCCTTCTCCCTATTTATCATGTTTTCAAAGTTACCTTGTATAAGAGGGAAACAGGGGCAGGAGATAAGATATGGCCATATCACCGTATGACTGATGTTGAGCTCTGCTGATACTATGGCTTTCTTCCTCACCCCTCAGGCCTGAAGCCTGTGGCTCCTTTCTGCTGCAATGTTCGGGGGAGGAATCCTTTTGCATTTTCTGTGTTTTTACTTTTCATATGCTTTGGTCACATTTCCCCAGTGAGATCAGAAAGGCTCTTTTTCACCCAGGTCTTTTATCATAGCTCTAATAATAAACTCGTTCATATTTCTTGGGCTTCTCTGGTGGGTCAGATAGTAAAGAATCTGCCTGCAACACAGGAGGCCCAGGTTCAATCCCTGGGGAGAATGGCAGCCCACTCCAGTATTCTTGCCTAGAGAATTCCATGGACAGAGGAGCCTGGCAGGCTTCTTCTTACCATTCCTAAATCAGTCCTCTGTCTCAACTCTTTATTCCGAACTTCAGCTTTTGCATTTATAATTCTTCTCATTGGTAATGACTACCTAGAAATTTTTACTTATTACCTCTTTTCCACGCTAGATTGTTTCATTATGAATATTTTTTATTAGTTTTATATAATGAATAAAAATAGCTAGATTCCCTTTTTGATCCTAGTAGATATTCTGTGTCACTTGGTAGCATAATTTATAGCATATCCATTTATAACTACAATGATTAAATGTTGTCAGTCTTGTTTCCGTTTAGTTCCTTTTACTGTTTAATTTCTTGGCTTTGTTTTCTTGTTATGCCTTTTGTGCTTTTACTGTAGTTTTATTGGTGGATTTCCAATGTTAATACTATTACTTATGATATTAAGGCATTCTAAAATAAAATACTATTATTAAAATCAGCATTATTTTATATTTATTAAACTTTGTCTTTACTAAGTTTCTGATTATAAGCTCATTTTGTCTTTAAGGATTTATCTTATTTCCTAACTAACCAAAATATGTAATCCAATCAGTGGAAGGTTGAAAACTATAAAATTAGCTTAATCCCTCCTTGTGACTGAGTATAGGTGCTTTCAAATAAGCCTATATGGAGACTTCACTGTAGAGCCTCTTGATGAAAGTGAAAGAGGAGAGTGAAAAAGTTGGTAAAGCTCAACATTCAGAAAACTAAGATCATGGCATCTGGTCCCATCACTTCATGGCAAATAGATGGGGAAACAGTGGAAACAGTGAGAGACTTTATTGTTTTGGGCTCAAAATCACTGCAGATTGTGACTGCAGCCATGAAATTAAAAGACACCTGCTCCTTGGAAGAAAAGCTATGACCAACCTAGACAGCATATTAAAAAACAAAGACATTGCTTTGCCAACAAAGGTCCGTCTGGTCAAAGTTATGTTTTTCCCAGTAGTCATGTATGGATGTGAGAGTTGGACCATAAAGAAGGCTGAGTGCTGAAGAATTGATGCTTTTGAACTGTGGTGTTGGAGAAGACTCTTGAAAGTCCCTTGGATTGCAGGGAGACCCAACCAATCAATCCTTAAGGAAATCAGTCCTGAATATTCATGGGAAGGATTGCTGCTAAAGCTGAAACTCCAATACTTCGGCCACCTGATGCGAAGAACTGACTCATTGGAAAAGACCCTGATGCTGGGAAAGATTGAAGGCAGGAGGAGAAGGGGACAACAGAGGATGAGATGGCTGGATGACATCACTGACTCAATGGACATGAGTTTGAGCAAACTCCAGGAGTTGGTGATGAACAGGGAAGCCTGGTATGCTTCAGTCCATGGGGTCTCAAAGAGTCAGACACAACTGAGTGACTGAACTGAAGTGGAGACTTCACTGGTGATCCATGGTTAAGACTCTGCACTTGTAATGCAGAGGGCACAGGTTTGATCTCTGGTCAGGGAACTAAGGATTTTAAGCTCAGAAGGTAAATAGTCTCCCTGCAGTGTGGGAGACCCAGGTTTGACCCCTTGGTCAAGAAGATCCCCTGGAGAAGGAAACAGCAACCTACCCCAGTATTCTTGTCTAGAAAATCCCATGGATGGAGGAGTCTGGCAGGCTAGAGTTCAAGGGGTCACAAAGAGTTGGACACGACTGAGTGACTTCACTTTCATGTTCAGGGAACCAAGATCCCATATGCCACATGGTGGGGCCAAAAAAGCCCCAAATAAGCCTATATGGATAAGCATCGATTTATTAAGTTAATTTTCCATATAGACCTGAGCACTAGCACAGTACAGCTTTCAATTCAGGTGGAAAAAAGATACCCAGGGACACGGGAGTGGAAGTCTATTTCATGAAAATTTCGTTCTGTCTCATACCCATCAGCACACATTGCTAGATCCACTGCTATTGATGGATACATGGAGAGGGAACACTCTGAGAGTGGGGGAGGCAGCCCCTATCTGCTTCTCCTTTGTCCCACTCTGAGCCCACTGGTACCTCTGACAGTGAAGCTACTTCTTAAGCTGGAAGTAATCTTATTGCACCATCTTTGCCCTATTATGTGGAATAAAGTGTCATGACATCAATTACAAAGCACTGGGAGAGAAGTAGCTCCACTTATTTTTATTTATAAACTTCTTCCTATTACCGTGAAAACTCTGCTCTCTGCAATGGCTACCAAATCAGTGTCCTTGAAGGCTCCATCCATTCTGTCCTTTTTAAAAATTTTATTATTGGAGTTTAATTGCTTCACAATGTTGTGTTAGTTTCTGCTGTACAACAAATCAGTCATATGCATGCATATATTCCCTTCTTCTTGAGCCTCCCTTGCTCCATATAAGAGTTTTTCCTTAAGAACTAATGTGCACTTTGTGTGTGTGTGTGTGTGTGTGTGTGTGTGTGTGTGTGTGTGTGTGAACATGGGGTAGGCAGCCAATCACTAACCATCTTAGGGTTTGAGTGTGGACTTTAACTTTTAGGATCTTGATTTTCCTTGCTAAGTGTCTCCGGTCCTGCCATCCTATAGTCACTGCAGATGAGGAAAATATCAACCAACTGACCAGCAAAAATAAAAAGCATTCAAAAGAAGATCAGGAAGACTGATCAACTTTCTTCGTGGAAGAAACTTTGACTTATACCAAATGGCATGGAAATCCATTCCCAACAGAGGGAAGAGAAGATAAGAGGGCAAAAAGTGTTTCTCCTGTTGCTGTTTGCTGAATCACCTTGTTGAGGTGATTGGCTCCCTGAAAACCCTGGTAAATAGAAGTTAAGTGAAGTTGAGAGGCAGTGAGAGTTAAGATTTGGAAATCAGAGAGTCTGACTTAATAAAGTAAATTAAGTATCTCTTAAAATGAGGCCACAGTTATATGGTGCTCCTAGGCCTCTGGCTTCCCAGGTGGCTCAGTGGTAAATAATCCACCTGCCAGTGAAGGAGACACAGGAGACAAAGGCTCCATCCCTGGGTTGGGAGGATCACCTGGAGGAGGAAATGGCAACCCTCTACAGTATTTTTGCCTGGAAAATCCCATGGATGGAGAAGCCTGTTGGACTATGGTTCATAGTGTCACAAAGAGTTGGACACAACTGAGCGATTGAGCACCATAGGTCTCAGAATAAAAGCTCACAAAGAACCCTGAACCCTGTATGGGGTCAGACACAACTGAGTGACTGAACTGAACTGGAGACTTCACTGGTGATCCATGGTTAAGACTCTGCACTTGTAATGCAGAGGGCACAGGTTTGATCCCCGGTCAGGGAACTAAGGATTTTAAGCTCAGAAGGTAAATAGTCTGCCTGCAGTGTGGGAGACCCAGGTTTGACCCCTGGGTGGCTGCAAAATAAACTCTAACCAAAAAAAAAAATATAGTTGCTGTGAATCCCTCGCATTGTTCAGAATATTCATAGACATGGTAGAAACCTGAGTAACCATTTCCTGACTCACAGCAGACACTTTTAGGAAAATCCTGCTGATTGGCACCCCAACCTAATTTTGTTTGGATGGGACCATATCCATCCATGAATATGTCATTTACCTTTAAAAACATTTCTCTCAAGATTTCAGTGTGCTTTATGTATTCCGCACACACATCACCACCCATCACCATCAACCCACTGAGAGGTTCCTTCAGACGATCACACGACGTTTTAACTGAGAACAATGGAAGGAAGATGGAGCAACAGTAAGGTTCATGGGTGCACTGAGAGAGGATAAGTCTTGAAGAAGTTTGAAAATAAGATGCTGAAAATGAATTTGAGGAAGAAAGCATGAAGACAAGTTTGTCTCAAGATGATAAAAGAAAGGAGCCGCATTGCCGAGGAGGACCACTTACTTTATGGAGGTTTTCTACCACAAAGACCATGGGAGGGAAGGGGGCACACAGTTCACATCAGAACCTGGCCTCTGTCCTAGGTACTTACTTTGCACACACTCCTAGGACTTGCTGTCCTCATTCACAAAATAGAGATCAGGGCAGTTACTTACCTAGCAAGGATCTCATGAGTAGTAAACACTCAGCCTAAGAAATGGTGCGTGGAAAAGGACCATGGTTGCTTCCTGTTGTTTAATGATCATTATTACCCTCACCATTTTCATAGACAGATAAAATGGCTGAAACTTCCAAGCTGGAGTGTGGGAACTGTTATGCCCTAGAAACAAATGTTTGCAGATTTCCTGCTTCCACTGAATTCTCCTTGACAACCTCTACTCACAGTCTTTTTATCCAAAACGAGCAAACCTCATCTTCCATTACTCAGAATATTGCTATTTGAGATGGTCTTCTTCTTACTAAAGATTTGAGGGCATAGGTATGGGGTCCCATGAGATCCCACAGAACAAGAAATGAGTTAAAATCAAACATTCCGTGTGATTTTTTTTTTGTTTTAATAAATCAGGATTTCTCACGACCTCCCTTTTCTCCATGGGGCTGAGCCTTTGCCCATGTTGGGAAGTCCTCTCCCTCCTTCTTCTTTCCTGCTAGAGCCCCAAATCTCTGCTTCTATATATGCACAGAGAAACAGCTCTTAGTCCTTTTACCCTCACAATGTTCACATTTGCATATATCCCCAATTCACTGAGCAACCTTTAAAAAAAAACCAGGAGTATAGTTGCTTTACAATGTTGTTAGTTTCTGCTGTATGTATACATATATCCCCTTGGACCTCCCCTGCCCCACCCCACCCTCTAGGTCATCACAGGGCACTGAGATGATCAGCTTATGCTATGCAGCATCTTCCCACTAGCTATCTATTTTACGCGTGGTTCTGTATATATGTCAGCGCTAGTCTCCCAATTTGTCCCACTCTCCCCTTCCCCCACTGTGTCCCAGTATCCATTCTCTACACCTGCATCTCTATTTCTGCCCTGCAAATAGGTTCATCTGTACCATCTTTCTAGATTCAATACATATGCATTAGTATACAATATTTATTTTCCTCTTTCTGACTTACCTCACTTCGTATGATGGACTCTAGGTCCATCTGCATCACTATAAATGACCCAATTTCATTCCTTTTTATGGCTGAGTAATAGGAAGCCACTTCCCTTGATAAAAATTCCCTCTGCTCTGGATCTCTACCCTTCGCATCTGTGAGAACTACAAGCAGCCAGATAAAGTGAGCAGAGGTAGCTTTCATGTGCTGACTTGTGCTGTTGTTATCCAGAGACACCTGTCTCCTTGTATGTGGTATGATTGCGCCTATCCCAGAGGCTGGAAAGTGAGATGCACTGAATAACTAGTAGCATCCTTTCCCTACCTAGCACTCTTGCACACACATCGCCCTGAATCACCAGACTGGAACGCCATTTCATTTGAAATCCAGAGTGTGTGCAAAGAGGAAGCAGAGTCCCGAAGCTGAGAGACAAGGTCAATGAGAGCAGATGGCCCTGGCCCACGCAGAGGTCCAGGGACAGCAAGGGCACTGTTAAAAAGCTCTCTCTCTGAACAGCCAACAAAGATCAGGGACGAGTGGGCGGATCGAGTGTGTGGCAGAGAGGAAATGAGCCTGAGAAGGGGGTCACACCTCTGCTCCATGGCCTGCCTCCTCTCCTAGGTGGCATCACACCCCCGTTCACAAGCACGCTGGCACCTCCGGAGCCTCCCGCAGCCCCATCCTCGCGGAAGAGAATGCATGAGACTCTTCCCCACGCCGCCCCCAGTTTGCTGACTCAATTCATCCCCCACCACTTTTAGGTCTTCCTGTTTATGTTGTCACTTGGTTTCATTATTTATTTTTAGCCGATTTCGGAAGCTTTTATTCTGCTGGGCTTTGGCAGGGTATCAACAGCATCATTCTGGGCTCTGAAAAGATCATTGTCCAAGCCTGGCCTCAGGCCCTCCGGGGACAGAGCGCTAGTGTGGGCCACCTCACGCCGCCTCTTCATCCTCCTGGCCAGCCCAGGGGTGCTGCGTTCCCCACAGGCCGGCCCGCTCAGTGGCCACGAATGTGAGAAAGAGACATGGCCTTAGATTTCACCTGGCCCAGCCCACACTCTCCAGTGGAGAAACGGAGACCCAGAGAACCGAACCATGAGCCCCAAAGTTATCCATGAAAGTGATAGCGTCAGACCCCATCCCGTGGGCTCTGTTCAGTCTCATGCCCTGTCCCACACACTAGGCAACAATTTACAGAACAAAATCAGTGGTTCCTAAATGATAGGAGCACCAGCATGCCTTCTCCATTCATATATATATATATATATATATATATATATATATATCAAAATAATATATGGAAGTATATTTTCTTCTGGACTCTGAATGCACGTACATTCATGAAAAGCAAAAAGCTAGAACATCAGTAGGAGTTCCTCTCATGGTATCCACATGCCCTTCTATTTGTTATTGTTTTGCTTTAAGAAATACAAAAACTTTTTTTTTTTTTTTTTTTTTTTGCTGCAAGCCAGGAGCAGTAAGCTGGTAGGGCTTGCCTGTTTGGACGGCCTGCGTTAGCAATGAAGAAGGGACACGCTTCAGTTCCCAGGACAATGGTCTCTTTGACTGGGAATATACCAAAGCAGAATTACAAGTGTGCAAGAATAAACAAGGCTGGAGTCAATCTAAAGTTGTCTTACACTCTGTTTTATTAAACTCAATGCATTTCCGTTCCTATGTGCAGCGCCTAGGTTTGCTTAATTATAGATACCCGGGATGAATGCTAATGGACGCAGAGGACAGTCCTCGATTGGAAACCAAGGCCCTTTTCTGACCTCTACAGGCCATTCGGAGGAAAAAAGGAAGCTGCATCTGGAAAATTACAGAGCAAGAGGCCCCACAGACCAGGGTCTGAGGGAGATTTTTCCTGGATGCCTCACTGATGCTGCTCTGAGTTGGCTGGACACATGTGTGCCCTACTTTCCTGCAAGCTCTGCTATCCATGTCTAATAGGTTACTGAGGCAACGGGTAGGAGGTCATTCTCGCGAGACATGCAGGCTGGAGATGGAGATCTTGATCATTCAATGTTTATGTATTTAATGAAGGCCTGCCATTCTTTGAGCACCATGCTAGGCCCTCAGGATACTGCAGTGAACAAAATCATTTCTGTCCTCCAAAAAGGTACAGTCTGGTGGGGGCAACAGAAGAGTCCCCAGGGAAAACCCTGCAACCAAAGCTATGATAGGGTTCCTACAAGGTGCTATGAGAACCCATAATCAGATCATGAGAGACTACCAGGAGAAGAATAGAACTGAAGCACACCGTAAACTAAATTTGGCCCACAAGAGGAAGCAGAGAGAATAAAAGGGTAGAGTTGAGTTCTGGAAACCGAAAGTGACTTTTAGGACCTCCGTATGGGTTTGTGTTAAGAGTGGAGACCAGGTAGTTAGCCAGTGGCTGGATCAAGAAGGACTCAAGGGGCTTCCCTAGTGGTCCAGTGGTTAAGACTTCACCTTCCAATGCAGGGGATGCAGGTTTGAACCCTGGTCAGGGAGGTAAGCTCACACATGCCTTGTGGCCCAAAACCCAAGACATAAGACAGATGCAGTATTGTAACAAACTCAACAAAGGCTTTACAAATGGTCCACATCAAAAAAAAATCTTTTAAAAGAGAGACGGACTCAAATGCCAAGTCACATTAGCATGTTAACCTTAGGACAATGGGAGCCCATTGAAAGAATGTAAATGGCAGAAATAGAAACAGATTTTCCTTCCAAATCTCCTGTCTATAAGGGAATAAAGGGCTAGAGAGGAGGCAAAGCCAGAGATGAGGACAGTAGTAAGGAAGCCATTGCTGAAACCCAGGTGAGGAATGGAACAAGGAGAAAGGAGCGGATTCTAAGCAGAGCTAGGAGGTTGCTTGAATTCATCCACTGAGTGAAGCAAAAAGTGCCTGACTTGGTCAGACATTGGGCCCTACGTCAGGCACACATAGATTCCCATTGAGATGGTCAAGTTCAAGGACCAGGATACAGAGACTTTGCTGGGAGGAGGCTCTGACATTGAACTTGTTCAGTTTGAGGTTAAAGTAGAGATTATACAGGGATGTCCTGGAGGAGGAAATGCCAAACCACTCCAATATTCTTGCCTGGGAAATCCCATGGACAGAAGAGTCTGGTGAGCTACAGTCCATGGGGCCGCAGAGTCAGACATGACTTAGCAACTGAGCATGGACACATTTAGTGATGTCTGGTATGAGTTGTTTGTATTTGAGTCAAATATTGAAACCAACACTAATACATCTTCCTTAGTGACAGAGGAAGATAGCCGTCTCCATGGCCCTCTCCATGGCCCCTTAGGGTTCTTGGAAGAGGCACTCTTCCCTGGAGTGCAGGCTCTGGGTTAAAATCATCATTCTGCTACTTAACAGCTGAGTAATCTTAGGCACACAATCTCAGACAGCAAGGAGATTAAACCAGTCAATCCTCAAAGAAATCAACCCTGAATATTCATTGGAAGGACCGATGCCAAAGCTGAAGCTCCAATACTTTGGCCACCTGATGCAAAGAGCTGACTCATTGGAAAAGACTCTGATCCTGGAAAAGACTGAAGGCGGGCGAGAAGGGGACAACAGAGGATGAGATGGTTGTATGTCATCACCAACTCAATGGACATGAGTTTCAACAAACTCCATGCAATGGTAAAGGACAGGGAAGCCTGGACTGCTGCAGACCATGAGGTCACAAAGTGTTGGACACGACTGAGTGACCGAACAACGACAACTCTTAGGCAAGTCCTGACCGTTTTGCTCCAGCATCGTCACCTGTGGACTGAGCATAGAAAGAGCGTTTATCTTGTAGGGTTGGGTTGTGTGGCTTAAACATGATAACAAATGCTATGGACTCAGACTGTGGTGTGTGGCAAGTATGCACATCCATCCCACGTTAGCGGCATCTGCTGGTTGTTATGGACTCTTACTGCCCACCCCTTTAAGGAAGTAAAAAGGATCATGGGTTGGAAAGTCAGACTTCTCTGGGGGTTGATCCCAGTTCCATACTCAGTAAAAGTGTCCTTCTGTATAGGGCCAAACCTCTTTTTGAAAATGGCATCAGTAATGCCCCTCTATCACATAAAGTAGTCATGAGAATTTAAATGAATGACAATGAGCAGAGCAGGAACACAGGATAGATTTTCCTCCCTGATACCTTCTAAAGTAACTTCTTCCGAATGAAATGTGTGTGTGTGTGTGTGTGTGTGTGGCGGTGGAGGCGGGGCTGGTTGATATTATTCTATCCCACATTATTCATTGAACCCCCCCTCCTCAAGGCCACACTGCTGGCCTCTGTGCTTCCTCACTCTGCCCCACGGCCAGTCCAGAATGGACCTCAGGGTCCCCCTGGCTCTGACCTCCAAAGTCAAGTCCACATTCAGACACTTCAGCTGAACTGCTCTGAAGAATGGAGCTTAATGCTGATTATCTTGTCAGAGGGATGCTCATGATACATGTCTGCTCTTAGGAAATCATTTTAACCCTGTAAGTCCCTAGAAAACATTATAAAAGATCAATAAAGGTTCCTCATCAGAACAACCAGTTTTGCTCCATGCATTTGAACAGTCCATTGCTCTGCTCTGTTTGGCTACTTGTCATAAGAGGCAATGTGATTAAATCAGTAATTTTCTCACAACCATGCATTCTCTTCCAAAGAGAACTGGATCTTTTTCTTCATGACCTGAACAGGCTCAAAATATACACAGGCAAGAAGACCAGCCTATGTTAAATGCTGATGAGACAGCCTCATGTCCTACCCCCAGTTCTATGTGATAGAACAGAGGAAAACAATCATTTAGTTACTCCTTGCCTTTAGAAACAGGAACATAATGATAAACCTTTCCTCACTTACTTTGTTTTCTTTCCAAAAACATTGAACCTGTATATATATATATATATATATATATATATATATATATTGTGTGTGTGTGTGAGGGAATCAAGATCAATTTCAGTTCTCTTGTGTTGGAAAGTGTGTAACTGATAATTTTAAGCTATATACAGTTGAATCTTTTTTATTATTAGGTGCATAATGTCTGCAGTATGATCCTTGTTTTCTAAAAATTTCCTTTAAGCAGTTCCTTTTTTTTTCCTAAACGGCACTTTTTATCAAGAATCAGCCGGGCACGTGGCATACATGGAACCAAACTGCAGCACAAACAGAAGAGGACATCTGCTGCAAAGACAGCAGCAGACTGCAAACCTCATGGATCATTTTTGCCCAGAAAGGCCTGCAGGGTTAGTACCCAGGCTACACCGTCATGCGTTTTTCCAAGACCAGAGCCTTTAGATGGCAGGGGCAGTTTGTACCAACAGGGCCAAACGAATCCACCCCTCTGATGAGGGTGCAAGTGTTCAGCTCCACCATGCAGGTCTCTTTCCTGAGCAAGGATGACTCGTGTCAGGCATTTATTTCATGGAAATTTCTTATTTTGGCAGAGGGTACAGGCTCCCCTTGGACTATGAAATTGACTCCACAGCTCCCTTACTCAGGGTGGGTCACGGAAGCCATGAGTGAGAACTCCTCCCCTTCGGGTGTAATGTGACCTTACTTATGTTGGCAAGGCTCAATGCAAGCTTTAATTCATGGTCCAGGTTATGTTCAAATGTTCTCTGTAGCTCTGAATCCCTTTACTGGAAACCCAAGAGAAACTGGAGCCAATGGATGGGATTGAAAGAAGCGCCCAGGCAGCCAAGTTGGCACAGCGCACCTGGAGTCACGCGCCAGTTCGCAAGAGAGTGAGCCTGTGTGTTCAGAGCACCTTGATGATGACTGCAGCAGGAGGCTCTCGGAGATTCTGCACCTCTGCTCTCATTGCTGTATCTAAATATTTGCATAATCTCGGAAAGGACAAGGCCACCCTGCTCCTTGGGAATGTAGCCTCACATGGGAACAGTCTTCCATGGCAACCAGTGGCTTGAGAGGCTGGGCTATACTTGGGCGAGATGTCAACTGTAATGAAACCGATTTCCCTTCCTATAATACACACTCTGATTTGAGAGGAGAAATGGAAGAAATTCCATAATTGGAATTTCATTGAGACGTTGGGTGTCCAGGTTTGAGGCCAGGGGGAAGATACATTTTTGAGAAACTTTAATATTTCAGGTACAGGGAGACTGAGAAATAATAGGCTGGTCCATGTAGATTAGAGTTCTCTATTCATTGGCCAGTGAGGATGGAGCTGTAAAAAAACACATAAATAAAGCTGTAAATGGCAAGCAGGCTATAATAGGAATTTATAAATGGTACATTAGGGTCACAGAAGAGAAATTATATAACTTAACTTGGGGTGATTAGGAAAGGTTTTATGTAACAAAAATGATATCTGAAGCAGGTCTTGCTGCCCCAAATGAGGTAAAGGGAGAAGCTTGTCAGAGACAGATTGAAGAGCAGTTTTTAAAAAAAAATCATGAAGGGCATTATGGTAGCCCAGGTGGCCCTAGTGGTAAAGAACCCACCTGCCCATGCGGGAGACGCCAGAGACCTGAGTTCCATCCTCGGGTCCGGGAGATCCCCTGGAGGAGGAAGCGGCAACCCATCCCACTAACCTTGGTTGGAAAATCCCGTGGACAGTGGAGCCTGGAGCTGCAGTCCATGGGGCCAAGAGTTGGACATGACTAAGTGACTGACCACACAGAGCACAGTGACCCAAGAAGTGTGTGTGTGTGTGTGTGTGTGTGTGTGTGTGTGCGTGTGTATGTGTGTGTGTGTGTTTATGTGCATGTTCATGCACAGGCACCAAAATGATGGAATAAAATGACGTGTTGTGATCCATGGAAAACTGAAGAGAGTGGACATGGGGAGAACTTGAATCTAGAAAGAAGCTGAAAAGTCTCCTGCACAGGGAAGTGTCATGAAGAGACAGCAGATCCCACCCTTAGAGGATCGAGGATGTTTGATCCTTAGGGGATCGCGAGAAGCCTGCGCTTCTCTACACACTATGATTATCCTGGGGGTGTAAATGGCCCCCATCCCGTTCCAGCCCTGCCCTGCGGAGCCCCAGATGACAGCTGGCACAGAACAGCTACGTATGTGGCCTGGACCCCACTCCACCTCTCCAGACACACTTTTTCACACAATCTGAACCACATGTGCTTCCCATTAGCACTTACAATTCCCTGGAATTCCTGAGTAATCACAGTTGGCTCCACATTTGGAAGAACACTTTTCAGGACAATTGGCTATTGTGGTTTGGCCAGCAAGAGACACATTTGGCTGAACTGGAAGATCCACAGGTGACCTGTGATGAGCCTCCCCTCCCCTCACTCTGCTCCCAAGTGAACATCAGTGAAGTGTAACACACGACGGCCTCCTGTCCTAGCAGGAAGGGAAGAAAGTCTGCTCTCCCCGACTCACCTGCTCCCTCCAAGCTAACTTCTTCCCAGTTGACTTGAGTCCAGGTTCAATGGCTCAGGACTTCCACCTGGGTCCCCAAGCTCATGGAGTGTAGCTTGACTTCCACTTTTTTTCCTGGTGTGCTTCTGGATTCTAGGAGTTCTTTATTTCCAATGGGACATCTCATAGATCCCAGTATTCAACATGGCCCCAACTGCATTTCTTATTTTGCACCTTACCCCAAACCTGTGAAGCGTTATTCACTAAGTCGGGTCTGACTCTGAGACACCATGGACTATAGCTAACCAGGCTCCTCTGTCCATGAGATTCTCCAGGCAAGAATACTAGAGTGGGTAGCCATTCCCTTCTTCAGGGGATCTTCCCAACCCAGGGATCGAACCCAAGTCTCCTGTACTACAGGTGGATTCGTTACCTTCTGAGCCACCAGGGAAGCCCTGTGGTCTAATGATACACCCAGCCTGCTCCTGAGACCACGGAACAACCAGCATGGCAAGGGTGCAGATCAATCAGTCATAAACACGTGGTACAGCAAGAATGATGCATACATGCCGACTTCAGTTCCAGTCAAACCTTTGCTGAAAATCTTGGTCTCCACTCAGCATGTTTGGAACAAAGGCCAGCCTTTCCGCTGGGCAGGATAAGTGTTGCTGATCTGAGAGATGTCTAGTTTGTCAATTTCATCTCCTGTCACTCTCCTCCTTTCCCCGCATACAAGCACATCTTCTCCATCAGTCACACTGAACATTTTATTCCAACTCTCATTCCACCACAGGGTCTTTGCACAAACTCTTCCCACTTCTTAAGATGTCTTTCCTCCTCTTTCTAACCAGGAAACTTACATAGCCTTCCAACATCACCTAAACTAGCATCTTTTGGAGTAGACTTCGCCTGCCACTACTGCCTTCCCTGGATGTGGTGTTTCTGTATCATCCTCTGCAGCCTATAATTCTGCTCTATTGCAACAAAATGTTTATTGTCCGTCTTTGTCCCTGAACTCTGAGCAACTTCAGGACACAGTGAGTCTTTTTTTCTCTGCAGCTTTAGAGCCTAATGAAGAGCCTGACAGGCTTCCCTGGTGGCTCACGTGGTAGAATCTGCCTGCCAATGCAGAAGACATGGGCTTGATCCCTGGATCAGGAAGACACCCTGGAGAAGGAAATGACAACCCACTCCAGTATTCTTGCCTGAGAGATCCCATGGACAGACGAGCCTGATGGCCAAGAGTTCCGTGTGGTCCCAGGGAGCTGGACATGACTTAGCAACTGAGTACACACCAAAAGAGCATGACGCATGGCAGGTACTTAATATATATTTGTTACAATAGATGGATCAACAAACAGTCCATATTCTTGGCTTTTCCTGAGCACATCACGTAGAAATATACCTGCCCTAGGCACATTCTCAAAAGCATGCTAAATAAACAATTTTGAGCTGAGATGCAAATTGACGATGTGTTAGGATTATTTCCATTCCTCTCACCATTTACATAT
Source organism: Oryx dammah (assembly GCF_014754425.2). NCBI lineage: Eukaryota > Metazoa > Chordata > Mammalia > Artiodactyla > Bovidae > Oryx > Oryx dammah. The sequence goes on from NW_024070200.1 coordinate 51,110,606, forward strand.
TCAACAATATTATCTTCTTGACCCTCAAAGCAATGAAAAACAAACAAACAAACAAAAAATAGAAACAGAAGCATTATGCCATCCTCTATTTAAGAGTGGAAACATTAAATATGGGAGAAGTTAAGAGATGCTTTCAACTTGGATTTGAATTCGGTGTCTTTGTTATTTCCCTCAAACTTCTCGTGTATGTTACAGAAATCTGAATGCCTTAATATAAAGAATGAATTATGATTTCTGAATGATGGCAAAGAAATTTGAAAAAGAGTCAGAAAATAAGGGACTATTTATAATAATAATAATAATATAATAATAATGTCTACTTCCTAAATCACAGCACACATAACTTTGTCACATCCTCTGGGGCTAAATTATAGCAAAACGTTTTTATTTTTCTATGGCTTTGTGCTGTTCTAGAAGTGTGGACTGTTAGTTTTCTCTGAAAGTATTCTGTTTCCAAAATCTCTTAGCAGTGCTAGGTATACTAGGAAAAGTTTCTTTGGCATGTTTTTGATCCTCAATATGCATCGTTTTCACTTCAGATTAAATTTCCAATTTTTAACATTGCCTGCCTCAAACAAAGACTGCATTTTCCAACCTCCCTTTCAGCTACTTCTGTTCCTAGGACAACTTTCTGGATAGTGAGGTTAAGCAGAAGTCGTATGCATAGTTTTGGAAATGTGAAGAAGATGATATCCTGTTTCTGTCCTTCCTAATGCTGACTGGGACGGAGATGAAAAGTGTGATGCTTCAGCAGCTGTCTGAGACCAAGAGGAGAAGCAACACACGATGTGGGCTAGGAGGCTGCTGGAGCTGCGTGCCTGGCACCAGGCAATCATGGTGCTTGCTCTGGTCTGCCTATATCTGGAATTCCACATGACAGACAAATGGACTTCAGTCTTAAAAAAGCTACTATGCTGTTTTGGATTTTCCGTCTCTTGTAGCCAAACCTAATCATCACGAAATATGAATGGCATCTGGACAAACATACACTTGCTCTAACACATTATCTCTACTTTATCTTCCCTTTTAATCTGCCTTCCCAGTCTCTTCTCATCCTTTATGCTTTGGCCCTATACATCACACCATTTCCATTTTCAAACTGTTTCCATCTTTCTGTTGCAGGGCCTTGCTGCATTTTCACTTGCCCTAAGCTACGGCAGCCTCCTAGGCTCTGCTCTGACAGAAACTCCTGCCCGGAACCCCTCCAGGAAGAGAGAGTATTTCCCAACCAAGTGACTCCACAGACTGTTTTACTAACTGAGAATACTTCCATAGCATGTTCTGCCTATGTTATGGTGGAAAATAAACCAACAATAAAGTCTACAATGCGCCAAACTCTGTACTTTTACATATGATTTCATTTCATCTTCACAATAGCTCTGTAATATAGACACACTCATCTCCACTGAACTGTAGTTTAGGGAGATTTGATTACTTGCCTCGGTTCTCATAACAAGCAAGTGCCAGATCCCAGATATGAGCCACATCTATCTGAGTCTGAAATGAATGAAGTGTCCACTGTGCCTTGCTGCCTCCTAGGATAATGGTAAGTGGCCTGAATTTCATAGGATTTTCAGATTTGTAAAGACTTTGGCCGTGTTTTATTCACTATTATGCCCCTTCCAATAGGACAGCTCCTGGCCTCTACTGGATCTGCAAAATAAATACTACTAAAAGAGACCAAGCACAGTTACTCAGCTGTACAGTCTTCCATGTTCAATCGCCCAGCAAGGGAAGACCCTGCCAGGACCCTCAGAGTTTCAAGGGGGCTCCTGCTGGGGGTTGAGGAGCTCAGATGCTATAACAGGAAGATAGCAGGAGGCGATAACCCTCATACAGAGAACAACGTGAATGATCACTTAGAGTTTTGGTTGATAAGACATGAAGAAAGTTCAACGCCTCCTACTTCTAGTTCAGTCTGGTTTTAAGCAGTGATGGAAAAGAGCTCAGAACAGTCTTTAGAGGACCCATGGAAATCTTGAGAGTCTCCCATTCTAGCATAATGACAGCGTACATCTAGCCTCTAACTACTCGGTTGGCCAAAACATTTGTCTGGGTTTTTCCATAACATCCGAATGAATGTTTTGACCATCCCGATATGTAAAATGCTGTAATTAAGAAGTAGCCACCCTCAACGAATAGTGAAACTAGAATGAAATTTGGATGTAGGGATGTTGACCTCACTCCGGCTTTCTGTGCTGAAGTTGAGTGTCTGATGGCAAAGCAGCAGCGTGGCAGCTAATCCAGTGGCCAGAGGCACAGAACTTGCAATGGGCCTCAGGGTTAAGGGATGGCTTTTCTTCCCTGCCCTGTCCCCTCCTCTTCTTCCTCTCCCTCATGCTTGTGGAAAGCGCACTCTTGGATCTGCCGGTCCAGCTCTGAGAAGCTCCCTTCCTGGTCCGAGCTGCTGTCGGTACCATACTCAATCTCTTCCAGGCAGGGAGGCTCATCATCCAGTTCTGAAGCGGTGCTGCTGTTGCTGCTGCCTCTGCCGCGAGTTCCCAGAAAACATGGAGAAGAAAGGAAGGAGAGAAAAGGAGGGAAGGAAAAGGGAGGAAAAAAAGAGGGGAAGGGTAATAGAAATGGAGGTGGAGAGGAAGGAGGGGAAGACGAAAAGAGAAGTTACCCAAAGAAAAGAACATTTATAATTGGTTGGAAAAGAGAAGGTGGGGATTATCTTCACTGAGTTCTAATCTCAAGAGCCCCCCACTCCTTTCAACCTGTTGCAAATAGCACCCTGTGCTCTCAACCACTACTTGCAACAGGGGACGAAAATCTGTAAAATCTACGGCACCCTTCTTCGTTAGCCAGCAGAGTCTGCATGTCTAAGTCCAATCAGAAGATTTCCAATCACGAGTTAGGGATGGTCTCATCTATTTAACATCGTCAGGGTTCTTGGGGCTCAAAGTGAAAAATCAGAGGTGGCTGTCATTGACTCTCTGTGAATGTCATGTCAGTTATGCCCAGGGAAGAGTGGCACTGAAATTCTGATAGGTAGGATGCAAAAATCTTTAATGTTTCCCACTATAATGAACAGCCCTATAAGTCATATTACACAGCTAGCCCTTCATCATGGTGGATGCCTGATTGAAATAAAAAAAAAATTAATCCAGGTGGACATTAAAGGAGAGAATAAGTGGAGAAATAGCACTCTCTTTCCACTGTGTTTGAACTCCCTCATCATCTCCCAGATCTCCCTCCAGTTTATTCACAAGTGGAAGATCACAGATACTGACCAACAGGAGACAGAAGGGAGTGGTAAGAGTGAACAAACCTGGACCATATATTATGAGCAGGAGAAATTTCCTCCCAAGGAACTGGATTATCTTCCTCGTTTGCATGAGGTACCTTCTTTCCTGAAGACTTCTTAATCACTCCCTACTTAGGATTTAACCAATTAGGATTAGCAGCAGGCTGGGTTTCCACTCTGTGATTCATAGAAGGCGAGCTCTTCATAAATCAGGCAGAGATGTTCATCCACCTGCCTCACCATAAACAAGGAAAATGGGGAATCAGCAGCATGGTTACATTTCAGCTTGGGAAATGAATCAGAGGCCAGTTTCTTAATTGTTCACTAACTGTTAGGGGCCACTGCATGCTCTCTAGGTACTCAGTACCCTAAGCTGAAGGCCTGGGGGTACATTTCACGAATGGAGAGGAAAGAGAAGTCTGAATCTTGATTCCACTGCATCACAGCATTAGTTGTTATCATATCTCACAGGCTGAATGGTGGGTGATAAAGCAGTTGGGTTAAGGAAGGTAGGACCCATCCAGTCGTAACACAAGCTCAAGTTGGCAAGGACACCAAGTGCCTTTGACACAACCGTCACCATGGTCAGTGTTGAGGGGACAATGCCATAGAAGGTCAAGAACCTGACCAGGGGACCTTGGAAAAATCCCTTTCACCTCATAGAACGGCAATAATAATAACTCAAAATTTTTTGTGAATACCAAATAAGAGGACACATGGATGCAATCTAGCAGAGTGTTCTGCAAAATAAAACTGATCAACAAATTGCAACTCCCCTCTATTGTGGATACTGAAAAAGATGGTGAAACAGGGTGGGGAAGATGAGCAGGAACTGAGCTGTGCTGCTTCACTCCTTCATTGCTGCAATTACGATTACAAAACCTTCCCAATCGGCAACACTAATAGTTCCTCTAAAACATAACTTTTACGATGCCATTTCAAGTTAGCACTATTTATAACAACTTGCAAGAACTCAGCCTTGCTTACTAGTGCAATATGAGTATCAGTGGATGGGATGTTCTTAAAGGGTCCAGTTGGCAGGTGTCCATGAGTTAACAGCAGAGTCGTTCATCCCCGCATAAAGCCCTGCCTTCCCTCCACTGTGGAGTCTGCTCCAGTCTCCCATAGACTTTCCTGCGGCAGCCAAGTTAGCAGACCGTTCCTATTGTGATCATTCAAACATATCAGGCTGAATGTGTTTTCAAGTCTTGATTATTCACACAATTTCCTATATCAAAAGTAATCTTCCAGCTCCTCAACATCCAGCCAAATAAGATAGATCAACTGTAAATCTCATCTTAATTTCCATTGAATGATTGTTTCGATGACTCTCTTATTGAAATGTCTTCCTCTAAATATAAATTTTCATATATTCACTTAATTTGTTTTGATCTTTAATAGTGTTTATATAGTCTTATATTGTGAATAAAGCCCCTGCCTCTGATTCATGTTTATATTATTCTATAGAACACCTAGAATGTGCTGAAAATGTAGTAGAAACTCTTTGCACCTCCATGGACTGTAGCCCACATGGGTCCTCTGTCCATGGGATTTCCCAGGCAAAAATACTGGGGTGGGTTGCCATACCCTCCTCCAGGGATCTTCCCAAACCATGGATTGAACCTGTGTCTCTTACATCTCCTGCATTGACAGGGACATTCTTTACACTAGCATTACCTGGGAAGCCCAGCTTGGTGATAGATAGATAGACAGATACCTGAAATAGATAGGAGATATATGAGATAGATAGATAACTAGTTCCCTGTGTATATTACACACACCTACTGTCATTAGCAAGGCAACTGGAGAGGGTGGGAAGCAGGGCTCCTTCACTGGCTTCAGAAAGGTGGCAGAAAAATGCCTTGACTGTGCACATCCATGAGGTTCAGCAATGCAGCGGGAAAGTGTGTTGCCTGCGTGCACGTGCTGAAGTTAGGCTGGGAGTGGATGAGTGCCGTGACCACGCTCATGCCAGCCCCAGCCAGGGAGGAGGCGGGCACTGCAGCCACCTGGGCTCTCTGGCTTCAGCAGGGCAGCGGTATAGTACCATGACCACGGGCCCCTGTCCATCTTAGCAAGGCAGCAGGAGGGTGCTCTCTCCAAGCTTACCTGCCTATGCCAGCAGAGTATGTGGAGAGGGCACCTGTCAATACTTCCATCTCTGGGGAAAATGTTCACAGATCCCTGCCCCTCCAGCACATGTTTTTAGATTAGCAAATGAGTCTCTCTCACATACACTCCAGGCACTTTTCAAGCTGCTACTTTTCTTTTTTTTCCCTCTGTGTCTCAGGGTGGGTAAGACAACAGGTGAGTCATTTAGAAGGGAAGTCTCAGATTCTAACAGCACTTTGGACACCAGCCTGGTTGGATCCCTTAGCCAGACATTTTAGCAGTTCATCCCTCTGGTGCAGACCCCAGGCATTGGGTAGGACACCAGCCCCTCGCTCCTCTGATAGAAGCACTAGCTTGACGAGATCTCTCCATGTCTTCTGTTCCATGCTGGTTTTCAGGCACAGTTCTTGCCAGGGCTCTGTCTCAAACTTTCCTGCCATTCTCAGTGTGGTCCTTTAATTCTTTGTAGTAGAAAAGCAGGTCATTTAATTTTCAGATCTTTTTCAGAGGGAAACAATTTGTATGTCGCTGTAGAGGTGTGGCCATGAACAGAGGTAGGGTCAGAATCATCCTGTCCTGTCATCTTGGTCCCACATTCATGAATTTTATGTATGAATTAAACCATTAATTAATGAGCCATTAATTAATTGTCAGTACATTTTAGTAATTTTAAATAAATATAGTTTCCTTTGTCATTCATATTTATAAATAAGTATAATCAGCTCAGTTCAGTTCAGTCACTCAGTCGTGTCCGACTCTTTGTGACCCCATGACTGCAGCACACCAGGCCTCCCTGTCCATCACCAACTCCTGGACTTTAGTCAAACTCATGTCCATTGAGTCGGTGATGCCATCCGACCATCTCATCCTCTGTCGTCCCCTTCTCCTCCCACCTTCAATCTTTCCCAGCATCAGGGTCTTTTCAAATGAGCAAGCTCTTTGCATCAGGTGGCCAAAGTATTGGCATAATATATAGCTTAAATATATAAAATATCATGTAATACATAGCTTAAATATATATTGAGGTGTCAAAAAGTTCCTTCGAGTTTTTCTGCATGATGCTACTGAAAAAACAGGACAAACTCTCTGGCTCACCCAATAATTAGTAAATAATGAACAATGTATAATCTATTATAAAATTATATATCATTAATATATTTATATATTATATATAATGCATATACTATGTTATGTATTTATATGTTAAATACATTTATATATTTTTTATATATTTATAAATTAAGAAGGCCTGTGCTTATGTGCTCAGTCATGTCTAACTCTTTGTGACTTCATGGACTGTAGCCCACCAGGCTCCTCTGTCTTTGGGATTTCCAGGCAAGAATACTGGACCAGGTTGCCATTTCCTCCTCCAAGGGATCTTCCTGACCCAGGGATCAAATCTGCATCTCCTGTGTCTCCTGCATTAGCAGGGAGGCATTTTACCACTAGTGCATCTGGGGATCCTTCAGTAGTTTAATTATATCTCTCACTTATTTGTCAAAATGTGCGAATATCCTGATGAGATAGAGAACCACAATGCATATGGAGGGACTCCCACTTCTGGATGAACAGAAGCTTCTCCCTTTTCCTCTTCATAGCCCTCTCTGGATATTATATACTAAAGAAACTGAAACGTGGATGAAATGTGGAGAGAAGAGACCAGACTAGATGGGGGCCTACTGGTCAAAGTGGTGGTATGTTTCCTGGATTTTCTTTTGGCCTCATATACTTTAGTCTTGGAGCTAGAGAAACTGACAGCCTGGCAATGCTGACAGGACAAAAAAATCCCTGACAAGAACTTGCTCTCTTTATCCAAATGATTAAAAAATGGAGTGATCTCACACTAAAAGAGTTTTAAATTATAAAAGCTCTACTCCAATCAAACACCACAGAAAAAAAAACAGCAGTCCTGCCCTTATCCTGCCAATAAATGTGTGGTGAGCCTAGATTTCTGCTCTCATCAGACTTCATTGTAATGTCCAAAATTACAAGGAAGCTAAGGAAGCATCAGAGAAGGCAGAAAAGAGCCAAAACTTTCATCTCCAATGGGCACTAAGGTAGTTTCTTACCCATTGATGCCAGTGGGGGCCCTGTAGGGGAGCATGAACTTCCAAACACAACTATTGACAACAAGACCATTCACTAACATTTTAAAGCAGGCCAGTAGGACAAGGTATTCACACTGCTTCCACCCAGAACAATACTAGTGAAGGCCTGGCTGAAGCAAAAGCATTTACTAGTGCCCAGTAGTAGCAAGGAGTTCTCAGCACCATGGGTGTCCATGGAGCCTAAGGGAAACCTAGAGTTTCACCTTCGTGTGGTAATAACAAGATTCCTTCCTTTCCTGCCTGATTGGTGTTATAGGAGCCCAGTCCAAGCAGGAGAGTTTAATAAGACCTATATTCTCATATACAAAAAAAGATCTTCATGATCCAGAAAACCACAATGGTGTGATCACTCACCTAGAGCCAGACACCCTGGAATGTGGAGTCAAGTGGACTTTAGAAAGCATCACCATGAACAAAGCCAGTAGAGGTGATGGAATACCAGTGGAGCTATTTCAAATCCTAAAAGATGATGTTGTGAAAGTGCTGCACTCAATATGCCAGCAAATGTGGAAAACTCAGCAGTGGCCACAGGACTGGAAAAGGTCAGTTTTCATTACAAACCCAAAGAAGGGCAATGCCAAAGAATGTTCAGGCTATCACACAATAGCACTCATATCACATGCTAGCAAAGTAATGCTCAAAAATTTACAAGCCAGGCTTCAACAGTACGTGAACCATGAACTTCAGCAAAGCCAGAAAAATCAGACATTAAATTGCCAGCATCCGTTGGATCATAGAAAAAGCAAGAGAGTTCCAGAAAAAAATATCTACTTCTACTTTATTGATTATGCCAAAGCCTTTGACTGTGTAGATCACAACAAACTGTGGAAAATTATTCAAGAGATGGGAATACCAGACCATCTTACCTGTCTCCTGAGAAATCTGTATGCAGGTCAAAAAGCAACAGTTAGAATTGGACATGGAACAACAGACTGGTTCCAAAATGGGAAAGGAGTACATCAAGGCTGTATACTGTCACCCTGCTTATTTAATGTATATGCAGAGTTCAGTTCAGTCCCTTAGTCATGTCCGACTCTTTGCGACCCCATGGACTGCAACATGCCAGGCCTCCCTGTCTATCACCAACCCCCTGGAGTTTACTCAAACTCATGTCCATTGAGTTGGTGATGCCATCCAACCATCTCATCCTCTGTCGTCCTCTTCTTCTCCTGCCTTCAATCTTTCCCAGCATCAAGGTCTTTTCCAATGAGTCAGCTCTTCATAGAGTACATCATGCAAAATGCTGGGCTGGATGAAGCACAAGCTGGAATAAAGATTTCCAGGAGAAATATCAAAAACTTCAGATACACAGATGACACCACCCTTATGGCAGAAAGTGAAGAGGAACTACAGAGCCTCTTGATGAAGGTGAAAGAGGAGAGTGAAAAAGCTGGCTTAAAACTCAACATTCAAAACACTAAGATCATGGCATCTGGTCCAATAACTTCAGGGCAAATAGATGGGAAACAGTGGAAAAAGTGACAGACTTTATTTTGGGGGTTCCAAAATCACTGCACATTGTGACTGCAGCCATGAAATGAAAAGATGTTTGCTCCTTGGAAGAAAAGCTATGACCAACATAGATAGCATATTAAAAATCAGAGACATTACTTAGTTAACAAAGTCCATCTAACCAAATCTATGGTTTTTCCAGTAGTCATGTATGGATGTGAGAGTTGGACTGTAAAGAAAGCTGAGCATGGAAGAATTGTCGCTTTTGAACTGTGGTGTTGGATAAGACTCTTGAGAGTCCCTTGGACTGCAAGATCAAACCAATCAATCCTATAGAAAATCAGTCCTGAATATTCATTGGAAGGACTGATGCTGAATCTGAAGCTCCAATACTTTGGCCACATGATGCAAAGAGCTGACTCATCAGAAAAGACCCTGATGCTGGGAAAGACTGAAGGCAGGAGGAAAAGGGGACAGCAGAGGATGAGATGGTTGGATGATATCAACAACTTGATGGGGATGAGTTTGAGCAAGCTCCAGGAGTTGGTGATGGACAGGCAAGCCTGGTGATGGGGTTGCAAAAAGTTGGACATGACTGAGTGACTGAACTGAATTGATATTCTCATAAAGTAATACCCAAATTGTTCAGATTTCACTCATTATATCAACCAAGACAATCAATAAATGCCAACCACAATATGACACAGATGTCAGAATTATCTGACAAGGATTTGAAAGCAGACATCATATAAGTATTCCACTGAGTCATTGTGACAGACAGGAAAAAGTAACTGAATGTCTTAATAAAGAAATAGAAAATATCATCAAAAAATAAGGAGCATAAAGAAGAATCAAAGGAAATTGTAGAAGTGAGAAATACAATAACAGAAATGTAAAACTTGACAAAGAAACAGAAAGTACCAATAAGGAAACAGAACATATAAAGAAGAACCAAATGGAAATTTTAAAACTAATAAATATAGATATTTTAAAAATACATTAAAAAATTCAATGGTTAGGCTCAACAGCAGAATGGAAGGAACATAGGAAAGAATCAGTGAACTTGAAAATAGAACAATAGAAATTATTCAATGTGAATAACAGAGTGAAAATAGATTAAAACAATGAAGAGAATATCAAGACAAGATCTATAATATTCATTTCAGCAGTCCCAAAAGAAGAGAGCTAAGAAAAAAAATTCAAAGCAGTAATGGCTGAAAACTTTTAAACTTTGCAAAAGACATTAACCTACAAATACAATACTGAGCAAATAGATAAACCCAAGGAGACCTGATAAGACAGGTAACAAGTTTTCTGAAAATTAAAGACAAACTAAAGATCTTGAAACTAAAAAAGAAAAAAAAAAAGGAAAGAAAGAAAATCTTGAAACCAGTATGAGAGAAAGTGTAGGGTCACAGCACTATAGTGGAAAAATAATTTGAATGGCAGCAGAGATCTCATCAGAAGCCATAGGGGGAATGATAAAACAGAACACCATTTTTCAAATTTGAAAAAAAATAAAAGCTATACCAACCTAGTACTCTTAAATACAATATATATATATATATATATATATATATGTATACATATATATATATATGCATAGCCTTCAAGAAATGAACAGAAAATAAAGACATCTTCATACAAAGTAAAATTTTGAGGATTTGTTGCCACCCTACCTTAAAAGGATGGCTAAAGGAAACCCCCTAAACAGAAATGAATGAATAAGATTATAATGTTGGAATATGAGAAAAGGAGAAAGAACAACAAAAGAGTAAAAATATAAATACAGCCAATAGATTTTTTTCCCTCTTGAACTATTAAAATTATGTTTGACAGTTGGATCTAAAATTATACAGTTATACAAAATTATACAGTGTGTTACAGTTCATATAAATATTTAAGCTAATTATATAATAAATGGGAAGGTAAAAGGATGTACAAGGAGGAAAGTTTTCAACACTTGAACTGGTAAAAATGTGACACCACTAGGTTTTAAGTTATAAAATGTAATAGCTACAACACAAAAACATGTATGTGGAGATAACACTCAAGATCTTATATAGAAATAACAAAATTGTTTAAAAAGCCCACTAACAAGGAACCAGGAAAAAACAACACTAGAGACTAAAAGGGAGAGAGAACAAAGAATAAAATGGAAGAATAAGCTACAATTTATCAATAACATTAAATGCTATATAGTTGTCTATATATACTAATTAAAAGAAAGATTGTCAGAGTAGATTTTTAAAATGTGACCCAACTGTATGCCGTTCATAATAATTTCCTTAAAGTATCATGAAATAGATAGATACAAACCCAAAGGATGGAAAAGATACACCATGCAAACATTAATCAAAAGAAACCAGGAATGTCTGTATCAACAACATCAAATAGAATAGTCATCGGAGCAAAGAAAATAACAAGGGAGGTAAAGGGATATGATAATAAAAATGTCAATACATCAAAAAGTCAGAGTATTTTTGTATGCATATGTACCAAACAATAGAAGTGAAAATTATATGAAGCAAAACCTAATAGATTTGAAAGGAGAATTAGACAAAACTATCATTATCATTCAAGACTTCACTCCTTTCTCAACAAGTGATTAAACAACTAAAGAAATCAGTCAAGGCATAGAAGAGTTCAACAACACCATTAACCAGCAACATAGAACTGACATTTATAGCATACTTTCCACCAAATAACAGCAGAATACCTATTATCTTCCAATGCCGATAAAATATGTACCAAGACAGACCATGTCTTGAGCCATTAACACATTTGAACAAATTTAAAAGATCTGAAATAGTGTAGTCTGGGTTCTCTGACCAAAGGAATCAAGCTGGAAATAAAAAACAAAAAGATGAACATTTCCAAACATTTGGAAAGTAGATAAGAAAATTCAGGAGGTCAAAGCATCTGCATATATATTCATATATATGAATGAATATATCAATACATCAAATTTTGTGGCACACAGAGAGAGCCATGGTGAGAAGAAAAGTTATAGGAATAAATGCGTACCTTAGAAAAGTCTAAGTCGTAAATCTAAGCTACACCTCAAGAAAGTGGGAAAATAAGAGCAAAATAATCATTTCATGACAAATATATGGGGAAACAATGAAAACTGTGACAGATTTTATTTTCTTGGGATCCAAAATCACTGCAGATGGTGACTGCAGCCATGAAATTAAAAGACACTTGCTCCTTGGAAGAAAAGCTATGACAGACCCAGACAGCATATTAAAAAGCGGAGACATTACTTTGCCAACAAGATCTGTCTAGTCAAAACTATGGTCTTTCCAGTATTCATGTATGCATGTGAGAGTTGGACTGAGCACCAAAGAATGAATGTTTTTGAACTGTGGTGCTGGAGAAAACTTTTGAGAGTCCCTTGGACAGCAAGAAGGTCAAACCAATCAATCCTAAAGGAAATCAACCCTGAATATTCATTGAAGTACTGATGCTGAACCTAAAGCTCCAATACTTTGGCCACCTGATGTGAAGAACTGACTCATTGGAAAAGACCCTGATGCTGGAAAAGATTGAAGGGGACAACAGAGGATGAGATGGTTGGATGGCATCCCTGACTCAATGGATATGAGTTTGAGAAAGCTCTGGGAGATGGTGAAGGACAGGGAAGCCTGGAGTGCTGCAGTCCATGGAGCTGCGAAGAGTCGGACACGACTGAGTGTCTGAACAACAACAGTAAATACTAAAGCAAACATAAGAAAGAAACAATAAAGATAAGGGCAGAAATCAATGTACTTGAAAGAGAAAAACAATAGAGAAAATCAATGAAATGAAGGTCTGACTGTTTGAAAAGATATATACAACTGCCAACCTCTAACTATACTGAGAAAGAAGAAAAGAAGAAAGAAAGAAGCAAGAACTTTATTTTTCTTGAATGAGGGTGAGATAAATATTTTCCCACACATGGGCCATCAATGAAAAGACTACTAAAATATATACGTCAGTAAGGAAAAAACTGAATTGATAAAAGTAACAGGCTCACAAGACATGATTCTGCTACAAAGACTAAACATGTTGTACAATTTGGAAAATATACTTGTATAGACTGAGAGGAGTCATATATAGGCAATAAGAATAGGGATTTAAAATATTCTCTGACCAAAAGAATGTGAGCAGAAGTGATGTTTGTCACTTTCCTCCAGAAGTGCCCTAAGCAATCTTCCATGGGCTCTCTAAAAAACATTTACATACATATCATATACGTCCTAATATTAATATCACCTGTAATATGTAAATACATGCAAATGCCATAAAATAACTGCTTTAATGGGAAAATAAAACTGAAATGTTTTAAATTTGAAATGGTAAAAGAAAGGCTGGAAGGACAAAAGAAGGAGAAGAAGGAGAGAAAAAAGGAAAACAAAGAAAAACAAAAAGAAGAGGGAGGGAGGAAGAAGGGAGAAAAGGGAACGAACAAAAAAGACAAACTGCCTGTTGCAGGTTGCTGTGTGTATCTCCTGCCACCACTTGGTCCATTATCTTATTTCCTTTGAACAAAATTGCTCAAATCTAAAAAAATGCACTCAGATTGTCCTTGACACTCCTGCCATCTACCCCATGTTGAAGGTAAAGCCTGCCTTCCACCTCTTCTTCTAAGTCTTCCCCAAGAACAGTAGCAAGCTGCCTTCCTTGTCTTTTGTTTTTCTTCTTTTTCACCTTGCCCAAGCACTTAGCTGGACCATCCTCTTTGACATTTTGCTTATGCTGTTGTCTCATATTACTGTCAGTGTTAATAAGCAGTTCCATGTGTGTTGACCTTCTGCCAGTTGCAAGACTTCTGGTTGCACTGCCCTTGAGACCAGGGCAATGAGGATACCAGGCTGGTCCCATCTCATTATCTGTTTGCTTATTCCAGGCAACACCCCGTCCTCATAAAGACCTCACCCAGCATATAAGAATAGCACATATATTGCTTGGGACCAGGGAGAGCCTTCTTCTAAGTGCAGCATTCTACATGGCAGAGGGCAGGCTCAAGTTATCAAAGCAAAGCTGCCAATATTATTAAGAGATGCTCTCTCTGCAGCTTACTGATTCAGCTTTCACAGGACCAAGTCCATTTGGTAAGGAAGAGGAATGGTACTGTCAGCAATATTGCGGTGTCCGTGATTCTCCCTTTCACTCTTTCTCTGTTTCAAAGATGATAAATTCAAGAAGAAGCTATCACATATGCAAATTCAATCAAATATAAATTAAAGGAAATCACATGATGCAGAAATCAAACTGTGCCTCCAACAATAAGGTGATCCTTAATACACAGATGTGGAAAATGTACGGAGAAAATATCTGAAAACTGTTTTCATTTCCTTCCAAATGCTTTGCTATCCTGTGTGTGCATGCATGCTTAGTCGCTCAGCCATGTCCAACTCTTTACAACCCCATGGACTGCAGTTTGCCAGGCTCCTCTGTCCATGGGGTTTCTCCAGGCAAGAATACTGGAGTGGGTTGCCATGCCTTCCTCCAGGGATCAAACCCAGGCCTCCTCTTTGCAGGTGGATTCTTTACCATCTGAGACACCAGAGAAGCCCTTGCTATCCTGTAAAAACACATTAAAAAGTCACCTTGGGTAGTGCTGGAGAATTATGTGGTGCAGCGAGAAAAATGTAAAAGAGGAAGAAAGCATTATGTCATACAAATGATTGGAGGTAGGAATCCTGGTATCAAAGACCTAGTGAGAAGCAGGAACTTATCTTCTCTGAGCTTTACTGTCTTCATCTGTAAATTGGGTATCTCATTGGCTTTCTTCTTGAAGCGATATATAAGGAGCAAATTTCATAGCACCACACCCGACACATAGTTACTTAACAGAATCTGTAGTCCCCTCTTCTTCCCACAGTGTTGGGAAATAAGGCATGAAAATATTTTTATTTTGGTGAGTTCATCACCTTAATCTTCAAGTATAAACCCATCAGTGCAGCTTTGAACACAGTTTCTGGGCAAAGCCATTAAAAAGATTCCATCCTTTGCAATTCTTCCAAGCCAGCCTGTACAGCAATTTGCAACTTTATGATGTGATAAATAGAATTTCTTTGTTTTGATTTTTCATTTGCATATTTATTGAGATATGACGATCTTAATTAGTTCTGCTTTTTGTGTGTTTGTTTGTTTTCTCGGTTGGGAAAAGACAGCTTTCTGTAGAGCAAAATGATTCTGTATGCTAACAGGGTGAACAAAACTTAGCCTGTGGTGTTCCTTGATGTGAATGCTCCTTAGAACAGAGCTTTGTGGATTCCCTTTTTCCCTGTGTTCTCTTTAAATGCCGAGGTGATGTTCAAGACTTGGGTGAGGGCCAAATCTCAAGAGGCAGCTGTCTACTGAGAAGCAGTAGAACACACTTTAAATTCTAGACACTTAGCTTCATCCAACACTTTCTCCCCAGCCTACGGATCGCCTGTCTGCTTCCTGGAAAAGCTGAGCCCCATCAAATGCCTCTTCCCAATGAAACACAGCCCTGTTGCCTCTTGGCTTCTGTAGAAGAGAAAGAGGAAGTCTGAATCCCCTCGTTAATTGCATCCCAGGGAAGTATTTGGACATGTTGTTCACATCATGCTGTTGCAATCTGACCTTTGGGAACATAGCTCTGTGAGTGCTGTGTCCCATTGAGGAGGTACCAGTATCCTATTAGACAACTCATAAACATCTAAAGACAAACAAATTATTCCCGCTATGCATATATCACCATCATCACCCAAAACAATTAGCATGGTTCCCTAGCATTTCCTATTTGCCAAGTTCTTCACATCATCACAAAGTCTGTCATTGACTCAACACTTGTAAGAGGAAGGGTATAATTTATTATTTCACCTTTCTTTTTTTTGGGGGGGTCTTGTTATTGTTAACTTCAGTAATGGAGCATTTCAAGTATACAGAAAGCAGCACTAGGCAGTATTAGTAAAGGAAAAATAAGTAAAGCAGTAACATTGTTATCACCTACTGTTTATTTGCATTTGCTCTCATTTCATTGAAATTTTAAAAAAGAGAAAACAAGCAAATATATAGGGTGATATTATCATTTCTGTTTCAGTTGGGAAAAGAGAGACGTTGGGTATTTAAATAATTTTTTCAGTATTTTAAATTTATACATGGCATAGAAGATGTATAATCAGATAAGATGAAGGGCTTCTGTAACCCAAATGAGCTGAATGGCTTAATTCACTCAACAAATGTTGATGTATAAAACCTACTTTATCTCAGGAAGAACTGTAATGAAATAGCAATTCAGCCAAAATCAAAGTCATGAACTCTGTCATATGGTTTAGAGGTCTAGAAAATGTCATGTTCACTCAAAAAAAAAAAAGAGAGAGAGAGAGAGAAAACAAATGTCTTCTTTTTAAAATTGATTTATAAATTATTTTAATTGGAGTATAGTTGCTTTACAAGGTTGGGTTAGTTTCTGCTGTGCAGCAAAGGGGACCAGCCGTACATATACACATGCACTCTTCTAGGTTTCATTCCCACATGGACCACTCCAGAGCGTCAAACAGAGTATGCTGTGCTATACAGTAAGTTCTTATTAGTTATATTTTATATATATTAACGTGCATGTGTGTGTGTGTTTGGTCATGTCTGACTCTTTGTGACCCTATGGACTGCAACCCAGCAGGCTCCTCTGTCCACAGGGTTTCCCAGGCAAGAATACTGGAGTCAGTTGCCATTTCCTTCTTCAGGGGATCTTCCTGATCCATGGATTGAATTCATGTCTCTTGCATCTCCTGCTTTGGCAGGTGAATTCTTTACCACTGTGCCACCTGGGAAGCCTGTATATATATATATTAATAGTAGCATATATCTATATATATATATATGTATATGTCAACCCCAATCTCCCAAGACCCCCTTTCTTTCTTAGTAACCATAAGTTTTGGGGACTTCCCAGGTGGCTCAGTGGTAAAGAATCTGCCTGCCAATGCAGGAGACCTGAGTTTGATCCCTGGGTCAGGAAGATCCCCTGGAGAAGAAAATAGCAACCCACTCCAGTATTCTTGCCTGGTGAATCCCATGGACAGAGGAGCCTGGCAGGCTACAGTCCATGGGGTTGCAAAGAGTTGGGCATGACTGAAGCAACTTAGCACAGCAACCATAAGTTTGCTTTCTACATCTGTGATTCAATTTCTGTTTTGTAAATAGGTTCATATATAAGCAATATCATATGATCTTTGTCTTTATTTGCCTGACTTATTTCATTCAGTATGACAATCTCTAAGCCCATCTATGTTGATATAAATGACATTATTTCATTCTTTTTATGGCTGAGTAAAATTCCATGGTATGTATATATACATCTTTATCCATTCCTCCTGGACATTTACATTGCTTCCATGTCCTGGATATTATAAGAAGTCCTGCAATAAACTTTGAGGGTGCATGTATCCTTTTGAATTATGGTTTTCTCTGGATATGTGCCCAGGAGTGGGATTATGGCATTATATGGCAGCTCTATTTTTAGTTTTTTAAGGAATCTCCATACAGTTCTCCATAGTGGCTGTACCAATTTATATTGCCACCAGCAGTGTAAGAGGGTTCCCTTTTCTCCATACCTTCTCTAGCATTGGTTTGTAGGTGTTTTGATGATGGTTACTATGATCAGTGTGAGGTGGTAACTCATTGTAGTTTTGATTTGCACTTTTTTGATAATTAGAGATGCATACCATTTTTTCATATGCCTCTTGGCTATTGTCCAACTTCTTATTGGATAAGTTAATCCATGATGGTGTGAGCATGCAGACCAGATTCTTCATAAAATTAGAAATACAGAATAGAAGAGGGTGAGAGTGGGAGAGAAGGCATTAATGTAAATGAAGGACAGCAAAATAGATGAGGAGGGGAGAGAGAGAGAGAGAAAGAAAGAGAAAGAGGACAGTTTAGTGAAACTTGTTCAACCAACTTGTCAACAAGAATTTACCCCTAAGTTCTCATACCTGATATGATAAATAAATTGATGTAAGTGGCCTGAAGGAAAAGGTATGTAAATGTAAGATGCTGGTTCATTGTAGAGGACAGTCAATGACTAAAATGGCAATTATATGAAAGAAGGTCTTTGAGTGGCCCACTGATGTTTCAGACATGTACTGTGATTTGTGTATTATTATTTTCTGAGTTCTTCTCTTTGGAAACTCACTGGGTGATTATAGAATTGGAGCTGGGGTACAAGGCTGTCTATGTGTGTGCGTGCACTCAGTGGCTTCAGTCGTGTCCGACTCTAGGCAACCCCATGGACTGTAGTCTATCAGACTTCTGTGTTCATGGGAATCTCCAGGCAAGAATACTGGAGTGGGCTGCCATGCCCATACTCTGTGGCTCAGGGACCCAGAGAAGCTAACTAATTCATATAGGGTCCAAATAAGGATAGGATGATCTGCTGCTGCTGCTGCTAAGTCACTTCAGTCGTATCCAACTCTGTGCGACCCCATAGACGGCAGCCCATCAGGCTCCCCCGTCCCTGGGAGTCTCCAGGCAAGAACACTGGAGTGGGTTGCCATTTCCTTCTGCAATGCATGAATGTGAAAAGTGGAAGTGAAGTCACTGAGTCGTGTCCAACTCTCAGTGACCCCCTGGACTGCAGCCTTCCAGGCTCCTCCACCCATGAGATTTTCCAGGCAACAGTACTGGAGTGGGTTGCCATTGCCTTCTGCTGCTGCTGCTGCTGCTGAGTCACTTCAGTCGTGTCCGACTCTGTGCCACCCCATAGACGGCGGCCCACCAGGCTCCGCTGTCCCTGGGATTCTCTAGGCAAGAACACTGGAGTGGGTTGCCATTTCTTTCTCCAATGCATGAAAGTGAAAATTGAAAGTGAAGTCACTGAGTCGTGTCCAACTCTCAGCGACCCCATGGACTGCAGCCTACCAGGCTCCTCCGTCCATGGGATTTTCCAGGCCATTGCCTTCTACTTGATGTCAATTGACCAGACAGGATATTTTAGGGCAAGACAGTTTGCCACTTTAGAAATGAATGATGATGTTTTTGTTCAGACTACTACTGTTAAAGTGTCCAAAAGATAACCCATGCTTGTGTCTGCTTTCCATCATTCTCACCATGTTTTCACAATGAATGGTTCCAATGGTGCTTTGAAAGTCCATTCTGTTAAACCAGCAAGTCATCACTTTTAGCTACAGCATAACTGGGTATAGCTAAAATATTTTACCATTTGATACATTCCCCTGAACATTGGAACACATGGTACAATATAAATTTCAAAGTATCAGAAACTAAAATATCTTACTTTGACACTAGACAAACTGTGGTTCTGTCTCACTCAGCTACAGTGTTGTAAAACTCATCTTCATCTTTCAAAAACTTGTAAAAGAACACTTTCTCATTGTCCCAAAAGAAATCAGAAAATTTGAAAGAAATATATGTTTGTTGAAAACACTTACATTTTTGGTTAGCTTTGGTCCACCTTTCTATGCTAAGTGGTATCACCACTTCAATTTTATATTAGAAGGACTTGCGTTTCTTATATACTTCAAAGCCACAAAGAAATAAATTTGGTTACTGTGTATATAGTAATCAACATAAAGAGCACTATGTGTGATGGGAAAGGTCATGACAGCACAACAAATTAGGACAATTTGAAATATGGACATAAGTTTTGACCCTTCAAAAAGTTAAAAGATAATTAATGTATGCATTTACTCTCTGACTCACAGTTTATAGATATATGTCCCTTAAGTACCACTCTGCACTTACTTGTTATAGAACTCTTTATGTTATAAATGTTTATATATTAGTCTCACTCCAGGAATGAAAACCATTGATTGCTCAGCCAGTGAATATAGTTTGACATTCTGAGCTTTCCTTACTTCAGAAAGTATCCATTTTTTAACTCCTCCACAGTTTTCTCTTTCTGACATGATTTTATGTTCTGGTGAATAGGTTTGACTTTGAATGGCTCACAAAAGATATGTAAATAATAGCGCTGGAGGTATACACAGCGCATGCTAATTCTAAAGCAGCTTGAGGCCAGGAGCACGCTGAAGGACCAGAAGGCTAAGGAAACAGATGATTAATGTCCAGCACTATTTGGTGTCCCCAGAGAAGTCACTGGACAAATCTCCTGTTACTAAAATTTAGGACCACCCCGCCCTCTCCCATCCCCAGAAAATTCATTTTGTATCTAGATCTTCTTGGGTTGACATCCTCTCTCCTCAAATCACTGACATCTATAAGTCGATGGAACTTATAAAAAGCCAATAACTTTGAATTTCAGCATTAATATTATCTTTAAAATGTAAATACAAGTTTGAATTCTAGTGGGAGTTCTGCTTCTCCTGTGATAAAGCAAAAGTGATGAGACAGCTGGTTAGAAGTTCTACCCTACCTCAAAAAAAAAAAAAAAGTAAATACACAATCAATTTTAGCTCTGTGTTTTAGATGGGCTGGTTTTATTGGGTTTTGTTTATTTATATATTTATTTTGGCATCCAGTAGGTTCTCATGAGTTATCTATTTTATACATATTTTTGTATATATGTCAATTCCAATTTCCCAATTCATCCCACCCTCCTTTCCTCCCTTGCTGTCCATACGTTTGCTCTCTACGTCTGTGTCTCTATCTCTACTTTGCTTTGACAGACAGTTTCAGTCTCCTGAGCATTTAGTTTTGCCTGGACAGCCCAGTCCTTCTTCATGAAGTATCCCCAAGAGGGCTGGCCACTGGCAGTAGAATGATCCATGGATCATGATACTTCCTTCCCCCGCTGGTCCCAGGAATTGAAGTTCTGTACCTCCCTGGGCCCAGAGAAAACAGTTCCACTTTCCTGAACCTGGAGAGGGGCATGACAACTCTCTCCAGCATTCTTGTCTGGAGAATCCCATGGACTGAGGCGCCTGGCAGGCTACATAGAGTCACAGAGTCAGACAGGACTGAAGTGACTTAGCAGGCATGCAGCACAGACCTGAAGGTTCTCCCAGAGATCTGTCCAGCCTTTGTCATGCAGAGGCAGTAAGGGTGGTGAAAGGTTGTAACCCTAGGTCTTCTTTCATTGTTTTCCCATTCTTCCCCTGAGATTTTAGAGTAAATGGGAGGAAAATGAACGCTTGCTGAGGTTTGCATACATCCTTGTAAACCTATGTCTCTCTGTTGAGACCCCTTTATCCTGAAAAGAAAAATGTTTTCTTTCTTTATTTTCCCCATTCATGCTAACTCAACTGGAGATTTATAAAAGTCCTTTGATATTATAAAAAGCTGCCTAAAACTCACTGTATCTTATGAGGTCCCTAGTCTGAATTGTGTGAGCTCTAGCTAGAAGAATTGCAGTGGTAGCCTGGAACAAAGTCAGGGAATTCAAAGTAAAGGAAACAGCAGCTGTAAAGTCCAATGTCAAGAACTGGTGTTCATAGGAACTGTGTTGAAAGGGAGGTGTATAGCTGTGATTCATTCTGTACTCTCATTTCTACAAACACTTCCTTCTCTCCAGATGCAGAATCATTCTGTACTCTCATTTCTACAAACACTTCCTTCTCTCCAGATGCAGAATGACTAGACACTTTAGGAATTAAAAATCTAATATAAGGACACAGCAGAATGGAATGCTCGAAGGAGATAGTGGCTTTAAATGATTAAGTAGGAAAGCGTTGAAGGAGGTGTTTGAATCACATGACAATATATAAATGTATCAAATTAACATGTTCTACACCTTAAATTTGCACAACATCATATGTCAAAGATAGTGCAATAAAGAAGCTGAGATTTACTGTGGCTTGAATAATGAAAATATTTAAAAGTAAGAAACAAGTTAGATAGAAAGATACGTAGATATATATACTTTCCATAGATGTAACTTATTATTTATATTTCTTTTAATAAATAGCTTTTATGCAGCAAGATCTTCACATAAAGTTTAAATTTACTGATAACTGGTATTTTTTCTTTTCAGTTTGCATTGGAATATAGTTGCTTTACAATGTTGTGCTATTTTCTGCTGTACAGCAAAGTGAATAAGCTATATATATATATATATATGTATATATACACACACACACACACACACATATACATATATTTGCTATTGTTGTTTAGTCACAAGTTGTGTCCAACACTTTTGTGACCCCATGGACTGTAGCCCACCAGGCTCCTCTGTCCATGGGATTTTCTAGGCAAGAATACTAGAGTGGGGAGCCATTTCCTTCTCCAGGGGCTCTTCCTAACACAGGACCACTAGCACCACCAGGGAAGTCTTTATATACACACAACATGCACACACACACACACATATACACACACATATGTACACATATAGCCCCTCTTGTTTGGATTTCCTTCCCATTTAGGTCACTGCAGAGCACTGAGTAGAGTTCCCTGTGCCATCCAGGAGGTTCTCATGAGTTATCTGTTTTATACATAGTAAGGTATGCATGTCAGTCTCCACTTCCCAATTCCTCCCACTCCCCTTCCCCCTTGGAATCCAAATGTTTGCTCTCTCTGTCTGTGTGTCTATTTCTGCTTTGCAAATAGATTCATCTTAAGGACTTCCCTGGTGATCCAGTGGTTAAGACTCTGCCTTCCAATGCAAATAGATTCATCTGTACCATTCTTTCTAGATCCCACCGTACTTAAACACATATTTTAAGCAAAGA
Source organism: Oryx dammah (assembly GCF_014754425.2). NCBI lineage: Eukaryota > Metazoa > Chordata > Mammalia > Artiodactyla > Bovidae > Oryx > Oryx dammah. The sequence goes on from NW_024070200.1 coordinate 51,133,135, forward strand.
CATTTCACAATGGACACTTGGTGAGTTTTCAGCAAACCTGGTTGCTTTCCCTACCCCTTCACTTAATAGAGTTTTGGTCTATGCCATTTTCTATCACAGAGGCTTGATATCACATATCTAGGGAGAAAAAGGAGCTTCCACAGTCTCAGTTCTACTTATTTCTTCATCCACGTTTTTCAACTGTATTCTCCTAGATGATCCCTCCATTCAAGGTCACTTGGCCTTTTACCTCTCTTCACGTACTCAGGACTTGGCTGTTTCTCTGACTTGACTCATCCTGACTCTGCCTGCAATGCTCTCTTTCTCACTGCTGGTAACTGAAACCCCCACTTGTCTTAAGACCAAGCCCACATGTTCTTTCTTTCATTAAAACAAACAAACAAAAAAGTCCATGATTATGCAGGGTAGAAATAATTACCTGGTCAGTTTGAATGCATTTATTCACTGTATTTTCCCTTACAGATCAGAAGTATGTTTCAGATTACCTTGTAACTCTCATCATTATTAGCCCTTACCTCATACATAAAAAAAATGCTCAAATCATACACTAAATTAAGAAATGACAGAAAATCTCACTTTTTTAATGTAAGAAAAACATATTCTGCCTGCAGATTAAGGTTATTCCCATGTCTCTGCTGATTTTTACTGGCCACACACAGAAATTGAAGAGGTAAGGTGTTTAAGAGAATTCGTACTTTAAACATTGAAACTACAAAAGACAGAGTGCTAGAATGGGCCGTTTCTTTACAAGAACATTTGCTAAAACTTCAAGCTAATCAGTGTTCTTAGGTGAGATTCTAGTTTGCTTGCCATAGGCAGATACTGGTGTTCTCTGTCTTAGGAAAATAAGAAGCTAGAATAAGATGCTTACAGCTAGGATGAAAAAGGCAAAAATGGCTAGATGTTGAAAATTTGCAGGATGCGGGGGGCGGTAAGAAATTGGAGAGATTATTAAGAAACAAAATCAGTATTGCTATTTAAAGACTGTTTTGTTATCTTGGAAACCTTCTCCCAAATTCTATGTTTCTATCAGACTCTCAGGTTTCAGATAAAAGGATTTTGTGTTGCTATTGTTACACAGACTAAAAGAATTCTTTACACAGGCCTTTTTGTTGTAAGAACAAAATCAAATCTCCTTGCTTTCTGAAACACCCAGGGATTCCAAGGAGTTTAGAGAGCAATGAATTCCTATCTCAGTTGTGGAAAGAAAACCAGGTGGCTCTTGATTTCAGGGCATAAATCTATATCCAACACCACCTACCACCAAATTGAGGGCAAAACTTGCCATTTTGTGCATGTTATTCTATTTTTGGTTAAGAGTAGTAGATTTAATCTGTGGATTATCACTTTTATCACGCATGTTTTCATGACATTTAAGTTCCATGGCAGCCAGGCATAGTGGCCATGATGTCATCATTGACTCGAGAGACATGAGTTGGAGGAGACAGTGAAGGACAGGGAAGCGTGGCATGCTGCAGCCCACGGAGCTGCAGAGAGTCACACACGGCCGAGTGACTGAACAGCGACAAACACCTCTGGGAGAAAACTCTGGTTAAGTATGGTTTCTTATAAGAATGAAGTAGTTATGTTTATCAGCTATTAAATGTCGTAGAGTGGTGATCCTTTCTGCCATGAAGTAGATAAATAATCTGGCTTCCCAGGTGGCTCAGTGGTAAAGAATTCGCCAGCCAGTGCAGGGGACATGGGTTTAATCCCTGGGTCAGGAAGATCCCCTGGAGTAAGAAATGGTAACTTACTACAGTATTCTTACCCGGAAAATCCCAGGGACAGAGGAGCCTGGTGGGCTACAGTCCACGGAGTCCCAGAAGAGTTGGATGCAACTTAGCAACTAAACAATAACAGAGAAATGACCAGCACATGCCATGTGAAGAGACGTGAAGTATTGAGAATAGACTCTTGTGTTGTACAGACTACGGAGAAATCAAGTCTTTTCACAAAATGTGAGAGAGAAAACTGTTTAGTACCTTCCGAGGGAGGTTACCCTAACCCCAAGAAGTCAATTTTAATTTATCCCACACTCAGTTCTAAGGGAACTTAATTAATAGGGTATTAACAGTAGAATCAATTTTGCTAGAAACATGACTGTTGACCTTCAAGGAAATATTTTGATTTAGACAGTTAACTAGTCACAGCTTGAGTTGGGCTCATGAAAAAAAAAAAAAGTTATAATTGTAAGTGACAATTATGGCCTTTTCAAAAAATATAGAAATCTGAACTCAGTAAAGACAGCCTCTGAGGATCATAACTGAGGAGGGAATTCCCTTCTCAGGGAAGCTTCTCAACCCAGGGATCGAACCCACATCTCCTGCATTGTAGGCAGATTCTTTATCATCTGAACCACCAGGGAAGACTGACAGGACATAAAAGACTGCAAATATCCTGTCCAAGGTGGATTAGAGAGAGTTTATTACAAAGAATCAAAAAATAAATATCCTTCTAGGAGGGGCTGGGATGTTATAAGCATCATGATAAAACATATTATGCAATGTACTATAATACCATTTCATATGATATAAAGATGCCACAGCAATTTGAACTAAGGCAGAAGTAAATAAGTACCACTGAACAAAGCCATGGCACTGTATTATAAGAATTAAAACAAACGATAGTTTTTATATACATGTAAAGTTAGCTTACAGATTATATAACACTATCTATTTAGTTCATATATATTAATAGAAACTATTATACATTAAACTCTGTTTTTATCACTGTAAATTTGTTAAAAGTGTCTTTAATATAAATGAAAATAGCAGTAAATAGGTGCTTTAGCATCAGCCAGTAGCATCTGCTGTATTAGGTAGCTTTTTCCATTTACTAATTACTGAGTACCACAGCAGTAACAATAAGAAGCGTAATAAAATGCATCTTCTGTAGAAAGCTTACTGAGAATTGTGTGGTTAGAGACTTTAAATAAATTACCTTATTTAACACCGCAGGATTGCTTTATACTGTGTTTTTCACTTCTGATTTCAAAATATAAATATTCTGTCTCTGATCTCTCTTGTGCCTTAAGCCATGCACATCCCAGACTCATGAAGATTCTTACTAACTCATTTAACCCACTCATTCATTCAATAATCATTTATTGATCATCATATTCATATTGATTATGAATGTTCTTTTCTTCATTTACCTATTTACTGATTTAAGGGAGAAAAGTCAAGAAAAGTCAGCTTTCATCCACTTTCCATGTGCTGAGGGCTGTTGATGTAGAAGGGAATATAGAAGAGCCAGGCAGGGGAATGGGGACAGACGTACCCAGAGACCAATCACAATGTTGTTCACTGAACATTCTATCAGAAGCGAGGGCAGGGCAGACTGGGAGCTCAGAATGAAACAAGCGATTCAGTTGGAGGGGCTGGGAAGGTGTCCTCAAACAGGGAATGTATGAGCTTTGATCTGGGCTAAGACTAGTGGAAAGGACACCCCAGGATGAACAGTAACAGATAAAACATCCTGGAAGTACACAGTCCACATAGCAACAGTGAGCCTTTTAGAGTAGGAAGCATAAACTGTGCATGGCGCTAATAGTAAAGAATTGGCCTGCTAATACAGGAGACGCAGGTTTGATTCCTGGGTCAGGAAGATCCCTGGAGAAGGAAATAGCAATGGACTCTAGTGACCTTGCCTGGAGAATCTCAAGGACAGAGAAGCCTGGCAGACTATAGTTCATGGGGTGAAGAGCTGGACATGACTGAAACAACTAAAGAGCCCTCTTGGTGAAAGTGAAAGAGGAGAGTGAAAAAGTTGGCTTAAAGCTCAACATTCAGAAAACGAAGATTATGGCTTCGGGTCCCATCACTTCATGGGTAGATGGGGAAACAATGGAAACAGTGGCTGACTTTATTTTGGGGGGCTCCAAAATCCCTTCAGATGGTGACTGCAGCCATGAAATTAAAAGACACTTACTCCTTGGAAGGAAAGTTATGACCAACCTAGACAGCATATTAAAAAGCAGAGACATTACTTTGTCAACAAAGGTCTGTCTAGTCAAGGCTATGGTTTTTCCAGTGGTCACGTATGGATGTGAGGTTTGGACTATAAAGAAAGCTGAGCACCAAAGAACTGATGCTTTTGAACTGTGGTGTTGGAGAAGACTCTTTAGGGTCCCTTGGACTGCAAGGAGATCCAACCAGTCCATCCTAAAGGAGATGAGTCCTGGGTGTCCATTGGAAGGACTGATGTTGAAGCTGAAACTCCAATACTTTGGTGAAGAGCTGACTCATTTGAGAAGCCCCTGATGCCGGGAAAGATTGAGGGCAGGAGGAGAAGGGGATGACAGAGGATGAGATGGTTGGATGGCATCACCTACTCAATGGACATGGGTTTGGGAGGACTCTGGGAGTTGGTGATAGACAGGGAGGTCTGACATGCTGTGATTCATGGGGTTGCAATAAGTCAGACACAATTTGAGCATCTGAACAGAACTGAACTGAACTGAAGCAACTTAGCATGCCCACATGCATGGAAGCATAAACTGTGTATAGCTAATGGTGGGACATGAAGTTAGGAGCTGCTCAGCCAGGGAAACCAAACCAGCCTTAATTTCATTTTGTGTTTATAAAGAAGATGCTGGAATGCACTCCCTATCCCATTAGCATTAGATATAATTATTTAAACATATCTTGTTAGAGATTAGCTGTTTAATTTAAAAAAAACATAATTAATTGGAGCAATGTGTTAAATAATAATATTTGACATCATTAATGAGGGGATAATTATGTGTGCTATTTAAAAACAGCACAATACTAATATTTTCTTGTCAAATGAAGCAAAAGCTAACTATAAAGCACCTTAACTCTTTGACTTAATTCATTTTGGAATTCACATTCCTGGCAATAATCACTCAAACTAAAAAAAAAAAAAAAAAAAAAAAAAAATTATTTTAAATTTCTCCATGTAAACTCAAGTAAATATAAGAAAAATGGAGGCATATTCTCATAAAGAATAGGTAAGAAAAGGGGGGTAAGGGAGATTCCCATTGGGCCCATGTAAATTACATGAACTCAGACTTAGCAAGACTTAGAGAAAATGCCCCCACAGAGTTGCTACTTAGCTGTAGAATATCATTAGGGTCTAAGAGAAGCCTGATTCTAAAAGAACTTGTTTTTCATTGATGGGGAGAAGTAATGATGGATCAATATTATGGACCACTTAGTAGGTGCCAACATCATGGACCGCTTCATAGGTAATATTTAAAACATTATATACACTGTTTCTCTAAGTTTCACAAAACCCCAGTGGGCTAAGTGCTATTCATATGCTTAATTTTTCTGAGAAGGATGAACAGGTCAGGGGATTTGCCCAAGGTCACTCAGCTAATAATCAGTAGTGTCAGGGTGCATCCTGAGGTTTTGCTAAAAGCTTTACACCGGGAGACATTGTACACTGACATCAGAAAGTTATAGTTCAGATGCTAATACAGCAAGTCATTAAATACAGATATGGGTATATTTTATGATTTGACTTGAACATTGTAACTGAATAGTATACAGCTGTTCTTTGCTGTCTGTTATCTAGCAAAGAGTATCTATGGAAAATGAGGTTCTAGGGTATCACTCTGGCTTGTTTACTTTTGGGAGAGTGATTAACAAATGAAGTATAGCCAATTCCTCTCAATAAAGCTCCTGTTCACAGGATGCCAACAAATATTTGTGAGCTAGATAATGACATCTGGTTGAATTGTATTAAAGTGTTATTTTTTGAAGGTCAAGAGAGGTCCAGTATTAGCCAGTTCATAAGTTTGAACTTAATGCTATTAGATGATTCTACTGAAAGGTCACCTTGAAGAGGTGAATAGCGTGGAGTTGGGGAAATGAAACAAGAAGGTGATTTTGAGTATTCTTGCAGTGATCCAGGGGAAAAAGAATGACTGCTTCAGTAAAAGTCATGTCTGGATCTGTGTCTCTATTCCTACTTTACAAGGAACATCATTGACACTGTTGTTTTTTTTTCCTAGTTTCCACATATATGTGTTAATAAAAGAAACATATGGATACTAAAGGAGAAAGGAAGGTGGGATGAATTGGGAGATTGGGATTGACATATTTACATTCTTGATACCTTGCATAAAATAGATAGCTAATGAGAACCTACTGTATAGCACAGGGAACTCTGTGGTGACCCAAATGGTAAGGAAGTTCACAAAAGAGGGGATATATGTATACATACAGCTGATTCACTCCGCTGTACAGAAGAAACTAACACAACCTTGTAAAGAAACAATCAAAAGTAGTTTCAAAAAAGCCATGTCTAAGGAAGTGATTAGAAAACTCTGCAAACTGAACTAACAAGATGATCAAGTAGAGACAAGAAGAGGGAGCGAGAATTATCAGGCCAATGCTGAGATTTTTAATCAAACAAGCTGGGAACATCATCTGAGCTAAGGTTCCTCCCAACAAAGAATTATCTGACAAGAGATTCGCTTCCTCTTTCTAGAGAGTTTATCCTATATTCCATGTTTGAGTCCATGTTAATTCAAGAAATACCTTTCTGTCTTAAACAGGCAAAGAAAAAGTGACAAAACCCAGATTCCTGAATTTGCGAAATTGAAGGCGGCGCCGCTGGTGAGGAAGGGACCCCAGGAGCCTGCCTGCCACCCACCCTCGGGGTCCGCATGCTCAGCAGCGTGGTGTGTAGTCCGTCCACTCAGCAGATCTTAATCGGCTCCTGCCGGGAGCCGGGCTCAGTGCCAGCTGCCAGGTCTGGGGGGAAGCACACACCGTCTCTCTTCGCCTCTGTCCTGCCCCTTGTAGGGGAGACTGCAGTTCACTGTGCAAATGTAGCGAGAAGCATGCGGACCCTGATAAGCAAGGGGCAGCACAGGCTGGGGGAGAAGTGTAACAGGGGTCTTACCTGCTCTAATGGCTGTTGATGTTCCCTGCACACACACACACACACACACACACGCCACACTTGTGGACTCAGAAACAAAGACAACCAACCACCATCCCTAGGGTACCCTGAAGGGGAACCTCTCGCTACTGCTCAGAGTCCGAGAACTTTGGCCTCCCATCAGCCACCTTTGGGCTTCCCAGATAGCTCAGCTGGTAAAGAATCCGCCTGCAATGCAGGAGACCGTGGTGCGATTCCTTGGTCAGGAAGATTCGCTGGAGTAGGGATAGGCTACTGACTCCATATTCTTGGGCTTCCCTTGTGGCTCAGCTGGTAAAGAATCCGCCTGCAATGTGAGAGACCTGGGTTTGATCCCTGAGTTGGGAAGATCCCCTGGAGAAGGGAAAGGTTATCCACTCCAGTATCCTGGCCTGGAGAATTCCATGGACTGTATAGTCCGTGGGGTCGCAAAGAGTCGGACATGACTGAGCAACTCTCACTTTCACCCATCCTTAATCCTCCTGACACACCAAAATCATTCCTAAAGTTCTCTATCTTCTGATTCCCTGCTTGGAATGGTTACAAATTTGCTTTCCCATTTCTTCTTTTATCCACATATTTATAGTAACAGTTTTGAGTAACAGTTCCCATGAATAGCAGTTCTAGGTGGAGGATCTGCTGGGAGGATATGAGTGCTATAAATGGGCTAATTTCTGGTTTTATCATTGATACACTTCTATTAGTCACTCAGTTGAGTCCGACTCTTTGCGACCCCATGGACTGTAATCCACCAGGCTCCAATATTCATGGAATTGTCCAGGCAAGAATACTGCAGTGGGTAACCTTTCCCTTCTCCAGAGGATCTTCCCAATTCAGGGATCAAACCCAGGTCTCCTGCTGCATTGCCGGCAGATTCTTTATGTCTGAGCCACAAAGAAAACTCTTCTAGAGGCTGCTTTCCCATATTCCTTCAATAAGAAAAGCCTTTATTGATATCTAACGCTGAGATTCAGCAAACTCTGAGATTCCTTTGCCTGTTGTTACTGGGAAAAAAAAAATTATGTTTTGAATTTCTCTGATAAGCTCCCTTGCTGAAGGAGATTGACCACTGCCAGGACCAAGTAAACGATGTTGCTCTGCTTTTCCTTCTAGAATCCCCCTGCATCTGATGTTTGCTTTCTGTTGCCTCCTCTCCAGATTTTCCCCCAAGTGAGCTGAAGAAGGACAGCCTAGGCTCACGGATCATGTGGTAACTTCCCCCAAAGTGTAAAAGGGGACGTGGCCACCACACAGAGCTACTCCTGGGGCCACTCTGACAAACACCCAAAAACACACGTGTGTACTCAGTCGCTAAGTCATGTCCTCTCTCTGCAATTCGATGGACTGCAGCTAGCCAGGCTCTTCTGTCCGTGGGATTTCCCAGGCTATGTTTCCTCCTCCAGGGGGTTCTTCTGACCCAGGGATTGAACCTGTGCGTCCTGTATCTTCTGCACTGGCAGGTGGATTCTTTGCCACTGAGTCACCTGGAAAGCCCTGAAAACACACAGCAGAGCCAAATAAAGAACATTTTCACAATTATTCCTGGCAGAGCTGAGAAAAGCTCCTTCTAGGCATCCTCAGAAAAGTGTTTCCTGGAACATAAGGCCAAAGGAAAGGAGTAATTTATTGTGGGGATTGCGTATTAATTAGTTTTCCAGAGTTCCTTGGGTAATTACAAACTGTAACATTTGTAATTGATTTGATGAGATTAAAAACGGATGCTTTGGTTCATCAGTGAAATTAGCAAGTGGCCAAGGAGAAGTTGGAGGAGAGCTTGTCTCACCTGAGAGATGAGGAGCCAATTGGTCTCAGTACGAGCCCCAGACAGCACCTTCCCTGGAGCCAAAACTGCAGCAGGCATCTAAGACTGTACACTCAGCAGGTAAGTTCTCTCCACAGAAGACTATATGGGGTGGGTGGCCATATGACCCCTGAGTGGCTCTTTAAAACTTAGAGGAGAGCGTGTCTGTGTCTGATGAAGTCAGACCTACCTCAAGCCCACCTTGATACTGGTCAGGGCAACAAGACTGACATCATTAAAAAAATCACTCATTTTGTAAAACAAGAGGAAGGGGCCCTTCTCCAGGAAGGGATAAGATAGGATGAATGGGGCCAGGATGGACAAGGAAGCTGTCTCCTGCCAGACATACTCTCTGGCTGAATCCTCCCCTCTTGAGCCCTGCAGATAGCCTTCTGTTCTTCATGACGCTGGACAAAAGACTCTTGACCTCTCTCTGCCTTACTCATGTCTCTGCTTCCTTGTCCACCTGTCACAACCTGTGGAACTGCTGTGAACTGGAGCAGCAAGTTGGCTCTTTGGGGGTTCAGGGGGATGCCTGCTGAAGGTCCTGGGACTCAAACATCCCATCTCAGAGGCTGCCCCCAAACTGAGAGGTCCCGTGGGTTGATAACACCTTGTTACAGAGGTGACGAGGTTCTCCTGATAAACAGACCTATGGAGGTTGTTGATAGGAGACCAAGGATGGAGAGTCAGGAAAAGAATGAGTAGCATATCCCAACAAAATGGGCTTATTAGTTACATTTATGGAGCACTTTCTATGTATTAGGCATTGTCTGTGGTTGCTTGTTGGTTTTAACAACAGAGTTAATAGTTCTGAGAGAGCTTATGCAAAGCAATGCATTAAAAAAATGTAGTTGCTTGACAATGTTGTAGTAGTTTCGACACTACAGGACAGTGAATCCACTGTATATATACATATATCGCCTGTTTCTTGGATTTCTTTCCCATTTAGGTCACCACAGAGTGCTGAGGAGAGTTCCCTGGGCTGCACAGTAGGTTCTCATCGTGAATGTAAATGTGTTAGTTGCTCAGTCATGTCCGACTCTGTGACCCTGGGACTGTAGCCCTCCAGGCTCCTCTGTCCATCGGATTCTTCAGGCAAGAATACTAGAGTGGGTTGTCATTCCCTTCTCCAGATCTTCCCAACCCAGGGATCAAAGCTGGGTCTCCTGCACCTCAGACAGATTCTTCACTATCTGAGCCACCAAGTCCCCATCAGTTATCTACTATATACATAGAATCAATAGTGTAGATGCTGCTGCTGCTGCTAAATTGCTTCAGTTGTGTCTGACTCTGTGCAACCCCATAGATGGCAGCCCACCAGGCTCCCCTGTCCTTGGGATTCTCCAGGCAAGAACACTGGAGTGGATTGCCAGTTCCTTCTCCAGTGAATGAAAGTGAAAGTGAAGCCGCTCAGTCGTGTCCGACTCTTTGAGACCCCATGGACTGCAGCCCACCAGGCTCCCCTGTCCATGGGATTGTCCAGGCAAGAGTACTGGAGTGGGGTGCCAGTTCCTTCTCCAATGAATGAAAATGAAAGTGAAGCCGCTCAGTCGTGTCCAACTCTTCGTGGCCCCATGGACTGCAGCCCCCCAAGGCTCCTCCGTCCATGGGGTTGTCCAGGCGAGAGCACTGGAGTGGGGTGCCATCGCCTTAGTTGCTCACTCGTGTCCCACTCTTTGCGACCTCATGGACTATAGCCTACCAGGCTCCTCTGTCCATGGGGTTTTCCAGGCAAGAGTTCTGGAGTGGTTTGCCATTTCCTTCTCCAGGGGATCTTCCCATCCCAGGGAGCGATCCCAGGTCTCCCGAACCATAGGCAGATGCTTTTCCATCTGAGCCACCAGGGAAGAGCCCATAGTGTATATATGTCAATCCAAAGAAAGATGTGGTATATACACAATGGAATACTACCCAGCTGTAAAAAAGAATACATTGCCATTTTCAGCAATATGGATGGACCCAGAGGATATCATATGTAGTGAAGTAGGTCACACAGAGAAAGAGAAATGCTATATGACATCGCTTATAGGTAGAATCTAAAAAATAATATAAATGAATCTATATGCAAAACAGAAACAGATTCAGAGACATAGAAAACAAATTTACGGCTACCAACGAGGAAAGGGAGGGGGAGAAGAGACAAATTAAGAGTATGGCATTATCAGATATACAATATTATGCATAACATAGATAAGCAATAAGGATTTCCTATAGTACAGGAAATTATACAGACTATCTTGCAATAACCTATAATCAAATATAATCTGCAAAAATACACAAATCGCTATGCTGTATACCTGAAACTAGCCCAATAGCTTGGTTGTACCATAAATCAACACAAAAGTGTAGCTTTTGTAAATCAACTACACATCAATAAAAAAAATTTTGATTCAAAATAAGCTGGAGATACTGACCTACAGAACAAGTTTGCCAAGCTCTGCTCTAGAATAAAACCCTAATCACAAGAGCACACCCTATACACAAGAGCCCATATTTATTCTTTCTCCAGGGTTTCATGAACATGATAATTTGTGGGCTGAGATACAGAGCTCCATGTTGAAATCTGGGAACGATTTTCTGCTCCAGGAGAGAGACAGTTTGCCCTTTCTACTGTTCTTTACTTTTCGCCATCGCCATGGAGGAAAAGTGGAAGAAAGGCTCACCAAGATGGGGATGGCTCCACCTAAAATACAGACGCACGCCATTAGAAATGTCACCTTTTTCCACTTTGATATTAGGGAGAAAGACTTTGAGAAGAGGGTTGGTAACAACACAGCCTGCAATGCAGGGGTAGGTTATCATGAAATAAATATTGCTTAATAAGTAATCCAAACAAGTGACCAGAGAAAAGTTGCTAAACTATAGAGCATAAAGCTGGCCTCAAGTCTCTTTGCTTGGGTTTATCTCTAATAGCTGACACTTATAGATGGCAGATAAATGCTCACAGTCTTCTTGGTTCAGAGCATATGGCTGCCCAATAAGGATGGGACATGTCTAACTAGACTCGGAGATGCAGAGACTCATGTGGTCCTACCATGGGTGGGGCTCATGCCTTATCACTTTTTACTTATTCCTTCCCCAATACTGACAGGAAGGAGAGTTTGCAAGTATCTTTCAATAATATGGTGCGTCATCAGAGGTCACTGGTTTTAGCCCACATCTCCAAGAAGAACACTAATTTCCTACAGAAGAGATGGCTATCTGCCTAGTCTCTTCCTCACGGAAGAAGTGTGCCAGCCAGGTCTGGTGCACATTTTTAGCAATATCTTTTGTTGGCCCTAAGTGTCTTTTGTGTTATCCAGACAGAAAATGGTGTGGAGCTGGGCACCTGCCACCTACTTTCCTCCAAGAAATGTGACTCAGGTTTTCTTAGCTTGTCCACTGTTGGGTGGCACTCAGGATGACGGCAGTGCAGTAGGGAGCCCTCAGTGGGCACAGGGATACAGGGATGAAGACTGGTTATGGGATTTCATACACTTGAACCCAGTTAAAAGTTTGAGATTTGATTAACTGATCCACGTACACTGCTCATATGGACCTGGGAAGATTTTCTTAAGCAGAGTGAGTGAGATAAGTGGACAGAATTAGATCTTAAATGCCTCTTCATATCCTAGAAACTGAAAAGTAATATTAAATAATGATAATAAAAAGTATATCACTATTGCTATTGCTATCATTGTGCGGGGTCCTACATGCTGATTAGTATCAATCTGCTCATTCAAACCTCTCAAAAACCCTAACCCTAGAGACAGGTGTTATCACTGCATTTTAGAAAGGAGGAAACTGAAGCTCAGGGAGTCCAAAGCATGCTCATAGGGAGTATCAGATGAAATCTGGTCAGCTACAGATGTAATCTCTCTTTCACCCATAACTGACAGCAACTATTCCCATGAAGGACTCTCTCCTACAAGAAAGGAGGTCCCGGGGATTAGTGTTCTTACATCCAGAGCACCAGATCTGAATATTGTTCTGGGACCCCAGGGCAGCAGCATCTCCACTCTGATTCCCTGTTACGTCTGAAGTTCTGCCCTGAACCATGGACCAGGTTACTAGATACGATCTTCCCACCTCCTTCCCACGGGACCTTCCTTGTGGTTGAGCCCTGCCTCTCTCACTGCTCCCACCTGCTTGGATGGGCCTCCTGAGTTATAACTGGAATCCAAAATGACAGCTCCCTAGTAACTGAAACTTCATGTTTCCATTTTCAACGTCTTGAGTATAAATCCTGTCCTGGATCAAACTGGAGTTCACTATATTCTCTTATACCTGGTGACAGAAGACCCTCCAGGATTGAGGCAGATAAAATTCTATATTCTGTCTGACAAAGCTGCTAGGATGATTGAGCTACCCAGGGATGACTTGGTTTCCTTCTTAACCAATTGCCTGATGGTGGAAGGTGAGTGATGAAGAGGAAGTCCGATCTCACACAGAAATAAGATGATATCTCAATCCTGATCCTCCAGCCTAGATTTCTCTGATCTCCACTGAGTTTTTAGTGATAACCTCTTCAGGAGCCCCTTTCTCTGTCTTTAATCCAGCCTTTGAACATAGAGGCCAGAAAGTTGGAGGAAAGCCAGGGGTTCAATATCCTATGTGATCGTTCATTTCTTGCCCATAGAAAACAAATCTGTATGTCAGTGGTGTGCTAACACAGCATCTTCAACATCATGGCAGTAGCTGTAGGCCAATAAGCATTAATAAAACAAACTGACTTGCACAGAGGCAAGTCAGACAGTAAAGAGAAAGCTATGAGGCTCACTGCTAACCCCAACCACTAATTCATTCCCTCCTCTTTTTTAGAATCTTCTATTAAAAAGTAAATAAAATAGTAAGCTCCAATTAAGCCATGCCAGAGGGTATGCTATGTGTCTAAGGGATACTGGCATATTTGTCAACCGTGATCTGGATACAGAGATATTGTCTGGCTCTGGGCTTGTCCCATTAAGCAGGCATGCTTGTAAGACCTAGATCTTAGTGATGGCTGCAGTAGCAGAATCTGATGGAGTGGATGCCCTGAGCAGAGAGTGGGGAGGCCCAAGATTGATTTCATGCTTTATTGCTATTAAAAGATTTTTAGCATTTAGGTTGAGAGAAACTGTGGGGCGTTTTCTCTGGACGTTATGAACAAAAAGTCCAAGAAAGAATAAAGCATTTCTCTCTCTCTCTCTAAGGGGGTGTGTGTGTTAAATTGCTTCAGTCATGTCCAACTCTTTGTGACCATGAGGACTGTAGCCTGCCAGGCTCCTCTGGCCATGGGATTCTCCAGGCAAGAACACTGGAGTGAGTTGCCATTTCCTTCTCCAGGGAATCTTCCAGACCCAGGGATAAAACCCATGGCCCCTGCACTGTAGGCAGATTCTTTACTCTAGAGCCACCGGGGAAGTCCCCTTGCCCCTTTCTCTCTCTATATATATTATATATACTTAAAAATATGGAATATAGGTATAGATTTTGGGTTGGCCAAATGAACTTTTGTAATATTTTATGTAAAATATTACATAAAAATACAATAAAATACATAAAAATACAAAAATTGTTTATGTAATATTTTATTGAAAAAAATAAACTTTTGGGGCAACTCAGTATATATATGTTTCATGTTTTTAAAACTTTTATTTATTTATTTTTGCATTTATTTTTGTCTGGGCTGGGTCTTCACTGCTGTGTGAGCTTTTTCTCTAGTTGCAGCAAGCAGAGGCTACTCTCTAATTGCAGTGTGTGGTCTCCTCATTGCAGTGGCTTCTCTGGTTGCAGAGCCTGGGCTTTAGGCACACCAGCTTCAGCAGTTGCAGCTTCCAGGCTCTAGAGTGCGGGCTCATAGTTGTGGCCCTTGGGATTAATTGCCCTGCAGCATGTGGGATCTTCACAGATAAGGATCGAACCCAAGTCTCCTGCATTGGCAGGTGGATTCTCTACCACTGAGCTACCAGGGGAGCCCCGGTTTTGTATTTTTGATCTCTTTTAAATTCAAAGTTCTGGTCATGATCTCTTAGTTTTCTGATTTGCAAAACAGTCTAACAACTGGCTTTGTTACTTGTCAGACAGGGACATCATAGGGAATGACAAATGAAGTTATGATGTTGGAGGTCACACTTGGAGATACTCTGAAAAGCATTTTTTAAACTGTTGGATTGGGAGCTTGTATACACCCGTGGTGGATTCATGTCAATGTATGGCAAAACCAATACAGTATTGTAAAGTAAAATAAAGTAAAAATAAAATTTAAAAAAAATAAATAATAAATAAATAAAATAAACTGTTGGATTGCTAACAATGAGGGTGTCCATAAAATTATTTTTCAAAGATCATGGAGTGAATAGACCAGAAAGTAGCATATATTGCCCATAAAAGTAAAAATAGGGATCTTTATTAAATTTTGTCTGTGACTGTGTATGTACGTTTGTGTATACTCGGTCTCTGCATAAGATGTACTACACCGTATGAGTTGCATTAACAAAGAGCACTTAGAAAACTCTGTTCTAAAGATTGACCTTAGATCAGTGAAAAGGTGGAGGGGAATGCCCCATTCCTTCCCCCCATGGCTTATCCCACACAGAGGGATTCTTCTGATTCTGGGCCATTTAATTCTTAACTGGCAGATGGTATTTCCAGCCCCTCTAACTGGAACACATTCGTCCATTTTGATTCCCCCTCAGTCAGAACCAGGAGATTTTCTCAAATCAGGAGGGAGGTGGATTGAATGAGGAAGTGTAGGAAGAAGGAACTAACCTTAATTTAGTACTTATTATGTGCTCCCCGGTGGCTCAGTGGTCAAGAATCTACCTGTCAATGCTGGAGACATGAGTTCAGTCTCTGGGTCGAGAAGATCCTTTGGAGAAGGAAATGGCAACCCACTCCAGTGTTCTGGGAAATGCCATGGGCAGAGGAGCCTGGAGGGCTACAGTCCATGAGGTCGCAAAAGAGTCAGACATGACGTAGCAGCTAAGCAACAACAGGTGTTGGTTACTGGACCCGAAATAGTTAAAAATAAAATGAAATAAACTTTATGGCAGTTCTAGTGCAGACACCGTACTTATTTACTTTCACACGTAAAGAAGTAGAAATTGAGAGACACAGCACCATGATTTTTCCAAAAGACTTCACTATTTAAAATCACTTTTTACCTGGTTTTATTTGAGTATAGTTGCTCTACCATGCTGTGACAGTTTCTCTTCAGCAAAGTGAGTCAGCCATATGTATACATATATCCCCTCTCTTTTTGGATTTTCTTCCTATTTGGGTCATCGCAGAGTAGTGAGTGGAGTTCCCTATGCTATATTAATGCATATATGTAGAATCTAGAAAAAACGGTAAAGGTGATTTTACTTGCAAAGCAAAAATAAAGATGTAGACTTAGAGAACATGGATACCATTGAGGGAAGGGGTGGGGTGGGATGAATGCGAGATTGGGATCGATATATATACACCACTGATATACTCATAAAATGTACCTGGTGGTTTAGATGGTAAATAATCTGCCTACACTTTAGGAGAGCTAGGTTCGATTCCTGAGTCAGGAAGATCCCCTGGAGAAGGGAATGGCTACCCATTCCATGTTCTTGCCTGGAGAATTCTAGGAAGAAGAACCCGGCAGGCGGTAGTCCATGGGATAGCCCAGAGAATTGGACATGACTGAGCAACTAACACTTTCACTTCCTTTTATAAAACATCTAAATCATTTTTAATTGAAGGCATTGTGTTAAGTGAAATAGGTCAGAGAGAGAAAGACAAATATTTTGTGACATTATTTATGTGCGGATTCTAAAAAAATATAACAAAAGTAGTTGATACAACAACAGCAAAAAAGCAGACTCACAGATATAGAGAAAACCCTAGTGGTCATCGGTGTAGGGGGAGGGACATGGAAGAGTGGGAGGTACAAACTATTGGGTGTAAGATGGGCTACAAGATGTATAGTACAACACAGGGAATATAGTCAATGTTTTGTAATAACTAGATGGAAAGTAACCTTTCAATGTATGGCAAAACCAATACAGAATTGTAAAGTAAAATAAAAAAATATACAAAAAAATTATATAAAAATAAAAAAGATAAATTATTTAAAATCATTTTTCCTCTTATTTAAATAATTTCTTAGACTGTTACTTTGGCCTGCAAAAAGGATTGGGACATACTGGCAAAACTGTGACTCTCCATAAGGGCACTTTATGTTATTTTATAGGAAATAATATATGTAGGTACATCAGGTTTCACAATAAACCAAGCCCTTCCATAGTTTTGTCTGACTTGACCCTCACCATATATTCATCAGATGGGCAGGGGAGTAATGTTCCCATTATAGAGACTGGGGAATGAAAACTCAGATGGCAAAAGAGCCACATGCTTAATAAGAGATGGAGTCAAATCTTGAACTAAGTTCTGGCTTTTAATTCCACTGTTCTTTGAAGCATAACTACTATTATTACATGATCATAGAGACCCTTGAGTCTTAAGTCACATCCAATATTTTTTATTATGCTGGAGGCTAAAAAACAACATTACAAAAAAAGAGTGGAAAACTCACATTATTATAAATCTGGAGTGGAGAGTTTTAAGACATCTTTAAACACACTCAAAACAAGTACATATTTCAAATTTGTATTTTCATTATGAATATCTCCTGGCACTCAGTGAAAACTAAACAGATTACTAAATCCTTATCTAATATTGAGAATATTGTTCAGAAATCAACGCATCTGATCCAGCAGGGAAACGTGAAAGACCAATATGCATTTGCCCCTACGTTGCATCCACCAAGCTCTTAGAATAAAAAGCCAAAGATAAGGCTTTTCTCTGTCTTTTTAAACAGGGAAAATTAATTGCTCCTGCAGAGATGAAAACTTTATGCTGGAAAGGAAACCAGTGCAAAATGCTTTTTTCTCCTGTTCCCACCTGTGGAGAATGAGGATTTGGCAGCAAATTGGAGCTTACACAGAATAAGTCACAAAGACAAATACCAGATCCCTTCCTAATTAGGAAGTGGATGGTCTGTTAGACACTGTGCTCAAAGGATGACTATAGGTAGAGTGGAAATGAGATGAAGTGTTTTAGAATATTAGCATGTTTGACAGTGATTATCTTCACATGGTCTGCATTTATATAACTAGACCAGTCTAGGGAACTACTAAGGGAATACTGAGAATTAAATACACAAGAATGTTGATCATAGTGTTTGAGATTTGCTGCTGGCATAGGAAGCACATCTATGAATCTTTCTATTTTGAATGCAATCTTTGTAGATAAGCTCACAATACCACTCGTAGTAGAAGTCAATACATTAATTTATGAATGAGGTCAGCTTGGCCTGGTGGTTATTGTTGACCAGGATTCAGATCTTGGGTCTTTGATTTTCACTTCTCCAATTGAGTGGTTTTAGTTAAATCAGTCCATCAGTGTGTCTCAGTTTTCTCTATCTGAAAAAGTGGGAAATGGAAATGTTTCCCTCTTTGACTTCAGAAAATATATTATAAAGAGGCATGCAGAGTTTGGGATGGACATGCACATGCTGCTATATTTAAAATGGATAACCAACAGGACCTCCTGTATAGCACAGGAAATTTTGCTCAATGTTATGTGGAAGCCTGGATGGGAGGTGAGTTTGGGGGAGCATGGATGAATGCATACACATGGCTGAGTCCCTTTGCTGTCCACCTGAAACTATTACAACATTGTTAATCAGCTATATTCCAAAAAATAAAAAGTTAACAAAAAGGGGCATGCAGGGGGACTTCATAGGAATTCATAGACACTGTTTGTGATTCAAATCAGCAGCTCTTCTGTCCTAGGAATTTAATTATTGCAATTGTCCTGATAGAGTGCCTGAGTGAGCTTTGGACTGCATTTGGAATCTGCTCTTTGAGTTCTAGATATGCCTCTGTTGATCAATATTAATTTGAGAAATCTATTTCAATATCACTTAAACCATTTTCTCATCTGAATGAGAACATTGGGACATAAGCATCACAAGGTTATTGGTTGTATCAGATGTGAAAAATATGTACCATAGTGCTTAATAACTGTAGTTGCATTTGAAAACTAGATGTGACATGTGGCAAGCGTTCAGATAATCTGACCAATCATTTTCTATAGATAAAAGAAAGTCTTCCCAGAAAGATAAAGTACAAGGTGATCAAACTCCCTTTTAACACAAGCAGATGGCAGGGGATCTGGAGCTCAATTTGAGGAATGAGTTCTGGGAGCTAGGATCTTAGGCCTGGGAGGAAGTCAGGGCTGATCATTATTTTGAAAAGTATGAAGAAAACTGCCCTAAGAGTGATCACTGAGAAAGTATAAGATTGCATAGAAGGATAGGAGTCACTGAGGAATCAGATCACAGGCATTTCACCCTCTTTGCAAGGAGCCTGTGGGAAGTAAGAAATAATTGTGGGGAGTTAGTTTGCTGCATTTACAGAGACTTAATAATTCCACTAATTATGGCCAGCCAAGGAGCTCATGAAGGCTTGTTTTATTAATGTGCAACATCCCACTCAGAGGACTGATGTTGAAGCTGAAGCTCCAAGACTTTGTCCACCTGATGCATATCCTGAGCCGGCTCATTGGAAAAGACACTGATGCTGGGAAAGATTGAAGGCAAGAGGAGAAGAGGGCGGTGGAGGATGAGATGGTTAGATAGCATCACCAAGTCAATGGATATGATTTTGAGCAAGCTCTGGGAGATAGAGGACAGAGGAATCTGGTGTGCTTCAGTCCATGGAGTCATAAAGAGTTGGGCATGACTTAGTGACTGAAAAATAACAGACATCCCCGGAGCTGGACTTGTTCGGTTGACAGATTGAGGTTCAGCCGGACACTTTTGAGTGTCTTAGTACATACTCTTTGGAGCTGCTGACCACACACCTGAGAGGTGGGTGCCCTTAGGGATCAT
Organism: Oryx dammah; assembly: GCF_014754425.2. Classification (NCBI taxonomy): domain Eukaryota; kingdom Metazoa; phylum Chordata; class Mammalia; order Artiodactyla; family Bovidae; genus Oryx; species Oryx dammah. The sequence goes on from NW_024070200.1 coordinate 51,152,721, forward strand.
GGACATTTGGTGACACTTTACTTTCATGATTCCTATTCAGAGGTCATGGGAAAAAAGCAGAGGACAATGGCTATTCTTGGTTTAGTTTCTTGAGCTGATTTCCTGATTAAGTCAGTCAAAGACGTTTGTCCGATTTAATGAAATGACTCCTATAGGAAAACATCACATGGGTTGTTGGGTGTCAGATATAAATCACTTACTGTTGCTTAGTTTCTAAGTTGTGTCTGACTCTTTTGTGACCCCGAAATTCTGACTCTTTTGTAGCCCACCAGGCTCCTCTGTCCATGAGATTTCCCAGGCAAGAATATTGGAGTGGGTTGGCATTTCCTTCTCCAGGGGAATTTCCCAATCCATGGATCAAACTGCATTTCCTGCTGGGAAGGCAGATTATTTATCACTGAACCACCTGGGAAACCCTTATAAATACTGCACCTACCCAATTAGCTGCTTATCCAAAGGCAACTTATCCAGTCTCTCAGTCAAGGCAATTAAGGGAGCCCATATTTAAACATTCACTGGAGCCACAAACTTTGAAAACTTCCAATGTTGTTTTTGCAGCCAACTGGCCAAATTGAAGGATCAAATCCAGTATCAGTTGTGATGAAATAGCAGTCTCAGTATACTGATATATTCCCTACAGTACAGATAGCACCAACATGCTCGTTTATCCCAGAAGGAGTCAGGCTAGGGTTACACTGTATCTTTATTCCTCATGGTTTCTCCCACTTGCTTATTCATCAGATGCTTTTTTTTTTCACCTCCTCTTCCTTCTTGCTTTCAATATATCCATTCAAAACATGTCTGAAACAAATCCCAAGGCTCCCAAGAATATTTCTGCTCATGTAAGCGTGTATACAACTTCCTTCCTCATGCTTTCACACAAGGCTTTCCTTTAAATGCCAAAGGAAAAGAAGACTTGCATTGTGTTTTGTTTTCTTCTCTCTTTTTGGCAGATATGCTTTACTTGTTTCTTGCTAGAGTTAAAAACAGGCTATGGATCCTCTTTTCCCAGGCAGAAAAAGATAATGGAAAAGCTTAAATCCTGGCTTTGCCTATTTGACCTTCAACATGTGGCTTAAATTTTATTAACCTCTGATTTCTTTTCTGGAAACTGAGGATGAACAATAATATAGAACAAGAGTATCACATGTAGTCCATAAAAACACCGGATATAAGTGGCTATAAATTGATTTCCTTTCCCTTCCTTTTCTTATTAGACTCTTTTAAGATAATGTAAGCTCATTTTTTTGAAATTATAAACAGGAATCTCTTAATGATCAAAGATATCTTTGTGCTAGGAGGTCTCTAAAGCCCTTGCAGTCTGAACAGGAGTGGGCAAGCACAGTAGAATGACTGCGGGAAATGTTACTTTGCTGGCTTCATTTCAAAGCAGGAACTTGTGGACAGTGGAATGGCCTGTTTACCAGTTCTTCTAGATATAAGCCTAGATAAGCATCCAGGAACTGCCAAGTCAAGAAATGATGCTGGTATCTTCTTTATGAATTCCCTGAGAAAGTGGAAAATCAATTTCAATAGTGGTCTAGAGCCGGGAAGGATCTAAAGATGACTTAGCTTAGACTTTGACCAACTGATATAAAACATGAAGACTGCTTGGCACATGGCATTTCTAGTCAGCATCTCTAATAGTTGAGGCAGAAGAGGAGGTTGTTAATATTAGAAATATTTTTTCTGGAATCAAATCAGGGCAAGATTTGGTAGCACTTACTTCTGTCTCAAGGCTCTACTTATGTATCAGATATCAAGGTCTTGATAGGAAGTGTGTCTCTTGTGGTTTTGGTCTGTGCCCCAATTCCTTCTCTAAAATAGAGGAACTCTGCCACAGCACATCCCATTCAACATTGCCGTATCTTAGAGGAAATATCTACCAATTCATTTCTAAAGAAGGAAATTAAAGCCCAGAAAATGGCCATGATTACTGATCAAGGCCATTCAGAGGCTCTGAAACAGGAGAGGAAGATGCATGATGCTGGAATCTCAATGATGAACAGATGCAGGGACATTGTCATGGCCTGGGGGGTGACAATCACCGTGACCACTTTGAAGATGCCATAGGTGGCTTTTTGTGCCCTGATGCCCCAGTTCTGCTGTGTTTTCCCCTGGCACACGTAGGAGTTTAGGGAATTATTAAAAAGTCCAACAGTCTTTTAAGTACAGTTTCATAGGATTTACTCAGTTTAAGTCAAATTCGGAAGCATTTATTACCTTCCCACCAAGGCAGTTGACAGCTAGGATACAAATGCTATTCCAAAAATTCTTTCAAAATTATGCCTTCACTTGGTCTTTGAGACTGTATGATTTTAAAGACTTTGCATTTGGAACATTCTAAACTGTGGGCTAAGGTAGGTATGCCACTTTCTTTCATTATCCTCTCGTAAAAGCACAGGCCATTTAATTAATAAGTGAAGGTGAAAGTGTTAGTTGCTCAGTTGTGCCTGACTCCTTGTGACCCCATGGAATGCAGCCCACCAGGCTCTTCTGTCCATGGAATTTTTCAGGCAAGAATACTAGAGTGGGCTACCATTTCCTTCTCTAGGAACCTCCCTGACCCAGGGATCAAACCCAAGTCTCCTACACTGTAGGCAGATTCTTTACCGATTGAGCTATGAGGGAAGCCCCAGTTAAAAAGTACTTTTCCCCCCTATTCTTCTTCCTTTATGAAATTGCTTATTTTTCAATATCTGTTTCCTGTCACCATGGTGTGTTTCCAGATCATGAATTTGGATCACCCACTCATATCTACTAATGACTCACAGGTCCCACTCTTTAGTAGTTCTGTTGGATAGAAACTCAGATACAAACCAAACCAGGTGATGTCACAGAATGAAACTTGTCTCTGAACTCCAAGGGTGAATAGAAACCAATTTAATATTGTCATAGATCACTGTATTTCCTTACAACATCATCTCCATGATTCCTTTACACATCTGTACTTCTTAAGCATTAATGTTAACTAGATCTTTTTTGAAGTTATGCTTAAAGTCCTTGTGCTTTAGTTTTTTCCTTTTGAAATTTTTAACTCTTTAAAACATATTAAGAATCTTTATTTTTTGCATAGGTTCCTATTCATGCATAGGAACCTGGATGTTAGGTCCATGAATCAAGGCAAATTGGAAGTGGTCAAACAGGAGATGGCAAGGGTGAATGTCGACATTCTAGGAATCAGCGAACTAAAATGGACCAGAATGGGTGAATTTAACTCAGATAACCATTATATTTACTACTGTGGGCAGGAATCCCTTAGAAAAAATGGAGAAGCCATCATATTAGAAATGCAGTACTTGGATGAAATTTCAAAAATGACAAAATGATCTCTGTTCATTACCAAGGCAAACCATTCAATATTATAGTAATCCAAGCCTATGCCCCAACCAGTAATGCTGAAGAAGCTGAAGTTGAATGGTTCTATGAAGACCTACAAGATCTTTTAGAACTAACATCCCCAAAACATGTCCTTTTCATTATAGGGGACTGAAATGCAAAAGTAGAAAGTCAAGAAACACCTGGAGTAACAGGCAAATTTGGCCTTGGAGTACAGAATGAAGCAGGGCAAAGGCTAATAGCGTTTTGCCAAGAGAATGCACTGGTCATAGCAAACACCCTCTTCCAACAGCACAAGAGAAGACTCTACACATGGACATCACCAGATGGTCAACACTGAAATCAGATTGATTATATTCTTTGCAACCAAAGATGGAGAAGCTCTATACAGTCAGCAAAAAAAGACCCAGAGCTGACTGTGACTCAGATCATGAACTCCTTATTGCCAAATTCAGACATAATTGAAGAAAGTGTGGAAAACCACTAGACCATTCAGGTATGACCTAAATCAAATCCGTTATGATTATAGAGTGGAAGTGAGAAATAGATTTAAGGGACTAGATCTGACAGAGTGCCTGATGAACTATGGACAGAGGTTCGTGACAATGTACAAGAGACAGGGATCAAGACCATCCCCATGGAATAGAAATGCAAAAAAGCAAAATGGCTGTCTGAGGAGGTGTTACAAATAGTTCAGAAAAGAAGAGAAGCAAAAAGCAAAGGAGAAAAGGAAAGATATACCCATTTGAATGCAGAGTTCCAAAGTTTTGCAAGGAGAGATAAGAAAGCCTTCCTCAGTGATCAATGCAAAGAAATAGAGGAAAATAATAGAATAGTAAAGACTAGAGATAGCTTCAAGAAAATTAGAGATACCAAGGGAACATTTCATGCAAAGATGGGCTTGATAAAGGACAGAAATGGTATGGACCTAACAGAAGCAGAAGATATTAAGAAGAGGTGGCAAGAATACACAGAAGAACTGTACAAAAGTGAAGTTCATGACCCAGATAAGCACGATGGTGTGATCACTCACCTAAAGCCAGACATCCTGGAATGTGAAGTCAAGTGGGCCTTAGGAAGCATCATTACAAACAAAGCTAGTGGAGATGATGGAATTCCAGTTGAGCTAATTCAAATCCTAAAAGATGATGCTGTGAAAGTGCTGCACTCAATATGCCAGCAAATTCGGAAAACTCAGCAGTGGCCACAGGACTGGAAAAGGTCAGTTTTCATTCCAATCTCAAAGAAAGGCAATGCCAAAGAATGCTCAAACTACCACACAATTGCACTCATCTCACACACTAGTAAACTAATGCTCAAAATTCTACACTCCAGACTTCAATGATATGTGAACCATGAACTTCCAGATATTCAAGCTGATTTTGGAAAAGGCAGAGGAACCAGAGATCAAATTGCCAACATCTGCTGGATCATCATAAAAGCAAAAGAGTTCCAGAAAAACATCTATCTCTGCTTTATTGACTATGCCAAAGCCTTTGTCTGTGTGGATCACAATAAACTGTGGAAAATTCTGAGAGAAATGGGAATACCAGACCACCTGACCTGCCTCTTGAGAACTCTGTATGCAGGTCAGGAATCAACAGTTAGAACTGGACATGGAGCAACAGACTGGTTTCAAATAGGAAAAGGAGTATGTCAAGGCTGTATATTGTCACCCTGATTATTAACTTATATGCAGAGTACATCATGAGAAACGCTGGGCTGGAAGAAGCACAAGCTGGAATCAAGATTGCCAGGAGAAATATCAATAACCTCAGATATGCAGATGACACCACCCTTATTGCAGAAAGTGAAGAAGAACTAAAGAGCCTCTTGATGAAAGTGAAAGAGGAGAGTGAAAAAGTTGGCTTAAAGCTCAACATTCAGAAAATGAAGATCATGGCATCTGGTCCCATCACTTCATGGGAAATAGATGGGGAAACAGTGGAAACAGTGGCTGACTTTATTTTGGGGGGCTCCTAAATCCCTGCAGATGGTGCCTGCAGCCATGAAATTAAGACGCTTGCTCCTTGGAAGGAAAGTTATGACCAACCTATACAGCATATTAAAGAGGAGAAGGGGACAACAGAGGATGAGATGATTGGATGGCATCACCGACTCCATGGACATGAGTTTGGGTATGCTCCGAGAGTTGGTGATGGACAGGGTGGCCTGGCATGCTGTAGTTCATGGGGTCACAAAGAATTGGACACGACGGTGCAACTGAACTGAACTGAAGAATCTTTATACAATTTTTAAAGGTTACTTTCCATTTGCAGTTATTTCAATTATTTGCAATTTTTCTGGGTTGTACAATATATCCTTAAGCCTATCTTACATCCAGTAGTTTGTATCTTCCCTCCTCAGCCCCAATATTTCCCTCCTGCCTCCCTACTGGTATGCACTTGTTTCTTCTCTATATCTGTGAGTCTGCTTCTTTTTTTGTTATATTCATTCAGTTTCAGTTCAGTCGCTCAGTCATGTCTGACTCTTTGTGACCCCATGAACCACAGCACACCAGGCCTCCCTGTCCATTACCAACTCCTTGAGTCCACCCAAACCCATGTCCATTGAGTTGGTGATGCCATCCAACCATCTCATCCTCTGTCGTCCGCTTCTCCTCCCACCCTTAATCTTTCCCAGCATCAGGGGCTTTTCAAATGAGTCAGCTCTTCACATCAGGTGGCCAAACTATTTTAGTATAAGCTTCAACATCAGTCCTTCCAATGAACACCCAGGACTGGCCTCCTTTAGGATGGACTGGTTGGATGTCCTTGCAGTCCAAGGGACTCACAAGAGTCTTCTTCAACTCCACAGTTCAAAAGCATCAATTCTTCGGCACTCAGATTTCTTCACAGTCCAGCTGTTGCATCCATACATGACCACTGGAAAAACCATAGCCTTGACAAGATGGACCTTTGTTGACAAAGTAATGTCTCTCCTTTTTAATATGCTATCCAGGTTGGTCATAACTTCCCTTCCAAGGAGTAAGCGTCTTTTAATTTCATGGCTGCAATCACCATCTGTAGTGATTTTGGAGCCCCCCAAAATAAACTCAGCCACTGTTTCCCCACCTATTTTCCATGAGGTGATGAATATCTATATTTCTTAGATCCAACATATAAGTGGGATACAGTATTTGCCTTTCTCTGGCTTATTTCACTTAATGCTAACTAGAGCTTAGAGTATTTATAATTCTGACATAGTTGAATGTGTACCATGTGTAATACATTTTGGGGAAACTGGACTCATCTTTCATGGCTTCTAGCTACTAAATCTGAAAGAATTCCCTTGGCTCAGTGCTATGAATGAAGAATGTTATTAAAGGTCTGCTAATTGCTTTACAAACACAACATCACATCTGGAAATGCCTGAGAGGTTGCAGTCTTGTGTGGCTTGGGGTGATGTTTGAGAGTCTTGCAACATGACAAGGGAAGCTGTATGAGCGTCTTGCAACATGAAGTTGTTGCCACATGAAGTCTTCTGGTGACTTCAGAGTGCTTTCAGCTGCTCTTATGACCTACTGAACAAAATTACCTCCACTCTACTTCTGTACCTGCTCCTTGGGTTCTTAAATGAGTGTGTGTGTGTGTTTATTTTTTCAACCTAACCTGATGCCTGATTTTCTTTAACCTCATCGGGTATTACATCCCGACTTCCCTCTTTGATCATATGCTGGACTAGGCACACTGAAAATTCATAATTCTGACAAACTGTTAGCGCATGCACCATCTTCCATCTCTTGAATAGCATCCTACAGTGTGCTCTAGATTCAGACATTGTGAAATACCAAGATACTCAGTGCTTACATTTCTATAACTTCCCCCTTCCCTCATTACAAATGGCTCTAGATTCATTGGGATCTGTGTACTTGGCATTTGTAACAAAGCTTAGAAATTTGCTTGTAAGAGATAGATCAGTGATTCAGACCTTTAAACTCAATCCTACTCATTTCCTTTGTTTTAACTTACATCTGATCATTTATTTTCCTCTCCTTCTATTCAATGTATATCGTATATTCAAACATCTATTTATCTTTGTTCAACACCATAAATAATAAAATTGAGCCAAAAATACCTGACACCAAAGTGCCACGTAGTCCACATATTCTTCCATTTTATTGTTCTGGTTTTTAGAATCTGGCTTCCCCTCATAAGTTTTTTCACATGAAAGGGAGTCCTCTCTCAAGTAAAGCACTATGTACCTTCACTAATATGTTGAAAACCATTACTGATAATAAAAATAAAAGTGTCAAACGTAGTTATATTTTTGAACTAGGCTTCCCTGATGTCTCAGTCAGTAAAGACTCTGCCTGCCAATGCACGAGAGATGCCAGAGATGTGGGGTCAAGCCCTGGGTTGGGAAGAGCCCCTGGAGGAGGAAATGGCAACTCATTCCAGTAGTCTTACCTGGGAAATCCCATGGACAGAGGAGCCTGGCAGGCTACAGTCCATGAGGTCACAAAGTGTCAGACACAACTTAGTGACTAAGCTACCACTTTTTAAATTATTGTTTTTTACTACTGCCACAGACAGAATTCTTCATTCCTGGGGTGGCCAGCACACTGAAATGCATACCATAAAATTCAGGAAGTTACTGTCACCTACCTGATAGGAGAGCTGATCTGTAAAATGTAGTGATAGCAGACTGCCAAGTCTGGGCGAGAGGAAAATTGAAGTGCCAGCACTTTCAGCACAGCCCTGAAAGAAGTGCTAGGCTAGGAGTATTCACACTCAGACCAACATGAGCAAAGAAAAATTAAGGGCCAAGTGAAGCTTCATTTAACTCTATAATGTTAATGACCATTTGTGATTTTGAAATAGGATTTGTCCAATCCTAAGAAATGGATAAAACTGAAATCTTTAGAGCATGAGATGGAAATGTTTTTATAAGAGGACCTTTCTCTCTTGCTATCACTCCACCCACGCCCAAAGTCCACATCATAGCCACACTGATATAGCAGATGTCTCCTGAGAGGGCTTTGCCTTCTTATCTCACGCCTTTGCTTTTGAAGGCATTCTCATATTTGAACATTATGAATATATATTCACATACTCACTCAGTGTGTATGTGTGCAAAGTTGATTCAGTTGTGCTGACTCTTTGTGACCCTATGGACTGTAGCCTGCCAGGCTCCTCTGTCCATGGGATTTCCCAGGCAAGAGTACTGGAGTGGGTTGCCATGCCCTTTTTCAGGGGATCTTCCTGGCTTAGGGATCGAACACACATCTCCTATGTCTCCTGAATTGGCAGGCGGGCTCTTTACCACTAGTTCTACCTGGGAAGCCCATATATTCATAAATTTAGATGTTATTTCACCAAATGATAGCTCTCTTCTCCATCTTGCCAAACTTCTACTTCATCCTTTCAAATTCTCTTCTGATATCCCTTCTCTGAGAAACTTTTCTAATTCTGCAGCCCAAGCTGCATGGGAACATCCTGGATCAAGAATGAGCCTATACAAAACTTTTGCCTTATATAATTTTCTGTATGTTTTTTCTCTGCAACAAATCCTTTCTTCATGAATTCCTTGATATCAGCTCTAGCATCTGATTTATTGCTGATTCACCAGTTTGAGGACAGAACCTTCTTTGGCAAACAGTAAGTATTCAATCATTGTTTGCTAAAAGATTCATGAAAGAAGTAGATGAAGGTTGGATTAACCACCATTTCCTCTACCTGGTTTTGCTTGCAGAAACAAGAGCCCAGTTTACACACCTCCTTTTCTTTAAGTGTGTGATCAATGCCATATTGACATGAAATAAGCATTGCTTGGGCCACGAGGGGATGGCATTTGGTACTGAGGTTCAACAAACAAATCAGAAATAGTACACAAGGAAGTGATAGATAGGCGCTGATCACTATCACTGTAAGAAAAATCTATTGTCCTTCGTTTGATGACTCTTCTAATTCATTCAATGGAATGTTTATTTTGAGCCATATTCCGGCTCTCAGAAGGTAAATGGTCTTGTTCATATATTTAGAGGTATAATAAAAGGAAACTGTGGTTTGAAAGCTTAGAAGGGAGGTAAAGAGAATGACACAGTAGGAAGAGATGTTTCTTGTAGCAAAACCCTGGGAGAGGAAAAGCTGGCTGAGGCAAGGTCATCGGAATGTACAATAGCAGTGAAAATATAAATGGTAATGGCCGAGTTCCCAAACACTTGGTTACATACCAGGCCTAGAACTAAGTGCTTCATATATATTAATTAATTTAATCTTCATTTAACCATAGAAAGTTTGAAGCACAGAGAGGCTACTTACCCCAAAGCAACCCCAGTAACCAAAGTAACTCAGTGACCCAAAGAACTCATCCCAAAGCTGCACAGAAAGAAACAGGCAAACCTAGGGTTTCAACTTAGACAGGCTAACTACAGACTCCAGATATTTCACATCACAAACTGGGGAAAAGGGAGGTACTGATGTACAGAGCATAGGACTCTGATGAGTATGACTTGGTATGACATAAGTTTGTAAGGGATGAAGCTAAAATTTTGCTTTGGGAAAGTAATGCCATAATTAGCTGTGAGTACATGGGATTTTTCTCTTGGTTATATTGAGTCAAGTAAACTAAATACAGTTTATCTAACCTTGTTCATCCACCTCAGCCCATTTGCACTCTACATTTTCTTTAAGACTATTGTGAAACTGAGAAGATAGAAGCTGATTCCATTTGCCTGTATTCATGTCTCTGGTCTAATTATATTGAGTGTCTATTGGTGAAATGCTCAATTTTGTGACATACTACCTCCAAAATGATAGCATAGCTTTATCTGCAAAGTAGTGTAATAAAAAATGTAGAGCTTGGAGTCAAAGGAGTTGGAGTCTTCCATGTTGTAGGACTTTGGACAATTCAAATAGCTCTTCTGAATCTAATTTCTCTCTGGTAAAAGAAGTGAAATTTTAGCTCTCTCCTGGGGAAGTTGATGAATATCAAATGAAATATTACATCGTCAAGCAGTTCCTAAACTTCAGGGGGAGGAGGTAAAGTGTTATGCCAGGATCTGTCATTGTTGTGCTCATTCACTATTCACTCAACAGCTGGGTGCATAACTCCCACAGTGCATCAAATCTGTTAGGTGTGCTGGGGATTGTATAGTGAACAAGTCCTCTGCTCCAGGGAGAACAAATGTTTGCATTGGGTGGTAAAGGGGAGAACAGCAAGAAACAAGTAAATACATGTAATCATTTGGGAGTCCAAGTGTTATTAAAACATCAACATATGGATATATCTTCAGTTGTTTTTGCTATACCATATTCTAACCACCAGCATGGATTGACTGCAGAATATTAGTATGGGAAAGTGTCCTTTGCAAACATCCCGACCACAGTGGTATGGAATTCTGGGTGATCTGCTGCACTGTCGAGTGCCCATAGTAACCCCTGACAGCGGGCACGTGGAGGCACACTGAACACATACTCGCTGAATGCTCCGCTAAGTGCCTGGCAGTGACTGGGGCTTTCCTGATATCCCCTGGCCGTGAAATAGTTATAAAGGAGTTATGACACGGAATTAAAAGGTAACTCACAGTTTCAGAGTTCAGTATCGTGAGGTTAGTGGAGGTAGGTTAGCACAGTAGCATGAGGGCAAACCCTTGAATGGGATGGCCTAGGGCTTAATCTCAGTTCACAACAATGATTGTGGCCAAGTTATTCAAGCTCTTTATATATCCACTTTCTCATCTATAAAATGGGAGTAGTAAAGTACCATAGGCCATAGGGTGGTTGATGATGTTCTATAAACCAGCAATCCCCAACTTTTTTAGTACCAGGGACGGGTAGACAGTCCCTGTTTACCTGGAAGACAGTTTTTCCATAAATGGGGGTGAGGGATGGTTTGGGGATGATTAGAGCACTTTACATTTATTGTGCACTTTCTTTCTATTTTTATTACATCAGCTCCACCTCAGATCATCAGGCATTAGATCCCAAAGGTTGGGGAGCCCTGATATCAATACAAAATGTATTTAGAATGGTTCCTGAGTGCATTGAACCTTCAATGCATGTGTGTTAACACACACACACACACACACACACACACACACACACACACACACATTGAAAGCTCAATATACTCAGTATATTTTTGGTTATTATTGTTTTCCTTCCTCCCTCCCTTCTTTCCTTTCTGCGTTTTTTCCTTTTGTCAATTGGAAAATTAGTCTTTCAGTTCCTTTACCATAAGTCAAAGCAAATAGCAGAAAAACAACTAGAAATCAAGGTGCTATTTGGCTTTTCCTTCTATTACAGCTTGCAACTGTAAACTCAGGTTGCCCCTCTGGGCTTGGATTATTTTTTTCAAATGGGTCAGGCTAGAAAGCAAGTTGATCTTTCCTACACAATTTGAGATGAAAAAAACTGAGCCTCTGGAAGCTGTTTATCTCATGGATACTCTGGTTTCTGTCTTTATGCAAAGCTGTTATCTAACTAGTGAGAAATCCTCTACATCCAAGATGCCCACACTGAGGACAAACAGGTGACATTTTGCTGTTTTGATTATTGGGAATTAATCATAAAAATTACCTTTGGTTGAAACCCTATCATAGACCAAATTCTAGGCCAAGTAGCTTACATATAACATTTAATTCTCGAATAGCCAAAGCAATCTTGAGAAAGAAGAATGGAACTGGAGGAATCAACTTGCCTGACTTCAGGCTCTACTACAAAGCCACAGTCATCAAGACAGTATGGTATGGGCACAAAGACAGAAATATAGATCAATGGAACAAAACAGAAAGCCCAGAGATAAATCCACACACCTATGGACACCTTATCTTCGACAAAGGAGGCAAGAATATACAATGGAGTAAAGACAATCTCTTTAACAAGTGGTGCTGGGAAAACTGGTCAACCACTTGTAAAAGAATGAAACTAGATCACTTTCTAACACCGCACACAAAGATAAACTCAAAATGGATTAAAGATCTAAATGTAAGACCAGAAACTATAAAACTCCTAGAGGAGAACATAGGCAAACCACTCTCCGACATAAACCGCAGCAGGATCCTCTATGATCCATCTCCCAGAATTCTGGAAATAAAAGCAAAAATAAACAAATGGGACCTAATTAAAATTAAAAGCTTCTGCACAACAAAGGAAAATATAAGCAAAGTGAAAAGACAGCCTTAGGAATGGGAGAAAATAATAGCAAATGAAGCAACTGACAAACAACTAATCTCAAAAATATACAAGCAACTCCTGCAGCTCAATTCCAGAAAAATAAACGACCCAATCAAAAAATGGGCCAAAGAACTAAATAGACATTTCTCCAAAGAAGTCATACGGATGGCTAACAAACACATGAAAAGATGCTCAACACCACTCATTAGAGAAATGCAAATCAAAACCACAAAGAGGTACCACTTCACACCAGTCAGAATGTCTGCGATCCAAAAATCTGCAAGCAATAAATGCTGAAGAGGGTGTGGAGAAAAGGGAACCCTCCTACACTGTTGGTGGGAATGCAAACTAGTACAGCCACTATGGAAAACAGTGTGGAGATTCCTTAAAAAACTGGAAATAGAACTGCCTTATGACCCAGCAATCCCACTGCTGGGCATACACACCGAGGAAACCAGAATTGAAAGAGACACGTGTACCCCAATGTTCATTGCAGCACTGTTTATAATAGTCAGGTCATGGAAGCAACCTAGATGTCCATCAGCAGATGAATGGATAAGAAAGCTGTGGTACATATACACAATGGAGCATTTCTCAGCCGTTAAAAAGAATACATTTGAATCAGTTCTGATGAGATGGATGAAACTGGAGCCGATTATACAGAGTGAAGTGAGCCAGAAAGAAAAACACCAATACAGTATACTAACACATATATATGGAATTTAGAAAGATGGTAATGATGACCCTGTATGCAGGACAGCAAAAAAGACACAGATGTGTATAGCGGACTTTTGGACTCAGAGGGAGAGGGAGAGGGTGAGATGATTTGGGAGAATGGCATTGAAACATGTATAATATCATATAAGAATCGAATCACCGGTCTATGTCCGATGCAGGATACGGCATGCTTGGGGCTGGTACGTGGGGATGACCCAGAGAGATGTTGTGGGGAGCGGGGTGGGTGGGGGGTTCATGTTTGGGAACGCATGTACACCTGTGGTGGATTCATGTCAATGTATGGCAAAACCAATACATAATTGTAAAGTAAAATAAAAAATAAATAAATAAAATTTAAAAAAAGAAAAAGTCCCTAAATAACCACACACAAAAAAAACATTTAATTCTCATGGCAAATATATGAAATAGTTATCATCCAGCTTTTATGTTTGAGAAGAAGCAGTTACATAACTTGTTTAGTATCATACAGTGGATTCTGGATCTATCTGATCTCAAAGCCCATGTAATTTCCTCTAGAAAGCATCCTGCAGACAGCATCACCTTTCTTAGATTATGACCTTGCCATTCCTATGATATATACAGAGCTTTCTAAAATTTAAAATCCCAAAGTCTTGCCATTCATAAGGGGCACCATAACTCACAAACAACATGAACACTTCCCAGCACCTACACACACCAAAACCTCTGCCTTGAGTAAGGAATGGTGACTTTCCTTACTTATCACAGGAAGGGGAAATATGGACATTTTCAGTAAAGGCACTGGTGGTGAGCTTTCCCCAGCAACAATTACTATGGCTTCCTTGTCTTTTCATAAACGAGACATCTATTTTATTCCCAAGAGCTTGGAGCTAGAGCCTGAGCCACAGTTGCAGCAGCTAGCATGGTGCAAATGTTTAAAGCTCTAATCAGATATCCAGTCATTGGTTACACAGTTGCTTTTCCTTTTGATGAGGAAATATGCAATTCCTTAGGGATGAATGTCAAATGTTCATAAATAGAAAAGCATCTGAAATATCCATGAGCGATACTTATTTATAGGGATCATTTATCCAGACTCTCTGTGTGCATTTCCAGCTCCACTATTTATCTGTGGCATTATCCATCACCGTGTAGCATTCATATATCCACATGCTCTTTCTATTTATATGCATGGAGTCTATCTCGCTAATTGTTCTCAAATCCCTAACTAGTGAGTACCGTAATTCACCTCCTGCCAGATGGCAGCACGTGCTTTTCCATGACTTCTAATTCTGTCCGCAGTAAACCTATCGGCAAATCATTTGTCTGTTCATTCATGGTTTCTTGCTACATCAATCAGCAACTTCATTTGTTTCTATCTACAACATCAATGTGGGGTTCTTTTCCATATACAATGCATTTTCCCCATTCAACTTTCCCCATACTTCATCTGACCCTTTCATGAGTATCTGCCTGTATGTACATTCTCAGCAAAATCAATTATTGTTACCTAATGCTTGTGACCAAAATGGTGAAAAGAACATCTGTTTTGGATTATGGTGATGTGAATTCAAACCAAGCTTTCACTTTAAGCTAATTTCATAAACAAAGCCACTTCATTAGCAGGACCTGATTAGTACTACAAATCTTATAGTTTTTATTTTTATTTTTTTGTAAGGGAGGGCTAAGCTGTAAGTTACAATATCTGCCTATAAATGTGCACTAGACCTTCCTAAGAACTTATCTGCTTAATTAACATTTGCTTAGCACTTATTCTGTGCAATGACTATGCTTTGTATTTTTCACTTAATCTTCAAATAATTCTAAGAGGTCGCTACTGTTGTTATTTTGATTTAATAAAATGAGAAAACTAAACATTATCAAGGTTGGTAATTTGCACAAGAACACACAACTAGGAGAACAAGGAAGAAGTGAAGTGAAATTTAAGTCACTCAGTCGTGTCCAACTCTTAGCAACCCCATGGACTATACAGTCCATGGAATTCTCCAGGCCAGAATACTGGAGTGGGTAGCCTTTCCCTTCTCCATGGGATCTTCCCAACCCAGGGATTGAACCCAGCTTTCCCACATTGCAGGCAGATTCTTTGCCAGCTGAGCCAAAAGGGAAGCCCAAGAACAATGGAGTGGGTAGCCTATCCCTTCTCCAGCAGATCTTGACCCAGGAATCGAACTGGGGTCTCCTGCATTGCAGGCAGATTCTTTATCAACAGAGCTATGAGGGATGCCCAAGGAAGCAAGGTTCTACTCCTTGTTTTTCTGAATCCAAAGTGCCAAATACACTTTTAATTGCTGAATTCTCAGCACTTAGGACAGTGTCCAGGGCTTCCCTGAAGGCTCAGTTGGTAAAGAATCTGCCTACAACACAGGAGACTGCCTGCAACACAGGAGATCAGAGTTCAATCTCTGGGTCGGGAAGATCCCCTGGAAAATAAAATGGCAACCCACTCCAGTATTCTTGCACAGAGAATACCATAGACAGAGGAGCCTGGTGGGCTACAGTCCATGGGGTTGCAAAGAGTTGAACAGGACTGAGTGACTAAACCACCACCAGGACAGTGCCAGGCTCTGTAGCTTTCAGTTGACATCTACAAGCTATTGCTATCATTGGAATTAAATTACATCTCTGTTCTTGTGATATTTAATGACTGTATAGTTGGTTTAACCCTATGGATAAATCTGACAGTTAACTCATAAATGCAGATGAGTGCTTTAGAGTTTCAAACACATCTGTCTCTTCCCAGAAATACTGATGGCATATCGAGGACATTGATGAAACTATAGCTAAAAATAGCTCACATTTTGGTGTGCTTGTTATATACCAACAGACAATACTAAATAATCAGTACACATTACCTTACTTTATTTTTACAAGAATTCTATAAGGTGGATAACAGTGTCATCCCAATTGTATAAATGGGGACACTAAGTAACAGGGAAATTTAAGTAATTTGCCCAAAATTATAATTGTGGTAACTATTTAAGCTAAGGTTTGAATCCCAGCATTCTGTCTCCAACCTCCTTATAGTTGAGCTAGTCGCTAAACATCGTTTACCTACATTTAGGGTACTAATATGATGGGGATGATAATATTGGCTAACACACAGGATTTTGAAAATTAAGTGGGATACTGTGTTCTTGAGCCAGTCCTTGCCACTTTGAAGAGTGAGCTCAGTGTATATCAGTCAGTAGCATTAGTAGCTACTAGATTTCAAATCCCTGAGTACAAATATCATGTCTAGTTTGTTTCAATTTCCCCCTCAGCACCCGGACACTGTTTGTTGCCTATTATGGGTGCATAACAAATGCCTTTGAATGAGACTGAACAGAGAATAGGACTCAATCAGTAAGGATCAAATCTCCTATGAGGAATTTAAGAGCAGTGGCCTTCAGGCATTTCTGGGGGCTCAAGGAAAGGTAGGGTTACTTTTAAGCCCCTCTCCATCCATGCGACAAAATATTGGGTTGGCCAAAAAGTTTGTTTTGGTTTATCCATACCCTCTTATGGAGAATCTGAATGAACTTTTTGGCCAACCCAATAAATAAGCCCCCTTATCATAACCTTCTTAATATCTGGCTTCCCAGATGGATCAGTGGTAAAGAATCCACCTGCCAAAGCAGGAGATGCAGGCTTGATCTCTGGCTTGGGAAGATCCCCTGGAGGAGGAAAGGGCAACCTGCTTCAGTATTCCTGCCAGGGAAAACCCTTGGACAGAGGAGCCTGACAGGCAACAGTCCACGGGGTTGCAAAGGAGTTGGACATGGCTTAGTGAGTCAGTTTAATTCAGTTCAGTCACTCAGTCATGTCCAACTCTTTGCGACCCCATGGACTGCAGCGCGCCAGGCTTCCCTGTCCATCACCAGCTCCCAGAGCTTACTCAAACTCACATCCATCGAGTTGGTGATGCCATCCAACCAGCTCATCCTCTGTCATCCCCTTCTCCTCCTGCCTTCAATCTTTCCCATCATCAGGATCTTTTCAAGTGAGTCAGTTCTTCGCATCAGGTGGCCAAAGAATTGGAGTTTCAGTTTCAGCATCAGTCTTTTCAATGAATATTTAGAATTGATTTCCTTTAGGATTGACTGGTTTGATCTCCTTGCAGTCCAAGGGATTCTCAAGAGTCTTCTCCAACACCACACTTCAAAAGCATCAATTCTTTGGCACTCAGCTTTCTTTACCATCCAACTCTCACATCCATACATGACTACTGGAAAAACCATAGCTTTAACTAGACAGACCTTTGTTGGTAAAGTAATGTCTCTGCTTTTTAATATGCTTTCTAGGTTGGTCATAGCTTTTCTTCCAAGGAGCAAGCATCTTTTAATTTCATGGCTACAGTTACCATCTGCAGTCATTTTGGAGCCCAAGAAAGTAAAGTCTGGCACTGTTTCCATTGTTTCCCCATCTATTTGCCATGAAGTGATGGGACTGGATGTCATGGTCTTAGTTTTTTGAATGTTGAGTTTTAAGCCAGCATTTTTACTCTCCTCTTTCACTTCCAGCAAGAGGCTCTTTAGTTCCTCTTTACTTACTGCCATAAGGGTGGTATCATCTGCGTATCTGAGGTTATTAATATTTCTCCCAGCATAGTGAGTAACCAACAACAAAAACATTCTGAGGAAGCCCTACCTCTTGGAATTCCACTGAGTTCCTAAGGGCAGGAACAACCCAACCCTCCTACTGCCCACACTCCCCCTCCAAAGAATGGACTCGCTAGAGGGATAAGCATAGCCAATATCAAGGAAGTGATAATCAAAGAGCCCCTTAATCACAACCTCTACCTTAATATTGCCTTGTACTCACCAGAGACACAAGCAAGAGTCTCAGTTTACCTATGGCAGGTGGTAGGCCTATGGAGATGTTCAGAAGCAAAAGAGAGTGTTCATCCAAACATGTGGATATCTTCATACACAAATGAAAACACATTCATAGAGGTAAAGAACAATCAGTGATGGTGGAGGCTACCAAAATTCAAACTCCCTGGGACTGGCTGTTGAACAGTAACTCCTGCTACAGATCCAAGTTCCAAAGCATAATTTGTAGTCATGTAGCATGAATACCCCCGGATGACAGTGTAAAACATTTATAAATCAGACCCTAATGAACAGTGTCTGCGCTTTATAACGGCATTTAACTGTTTCTCATTTCTCTGCTGGTAGAAAACAGGAATGCATAAAAATATACTAAGAAGAAAGAGGAAAATCCTATTCCTAACATAATTTCACTTGCAAAAAGGGAATAAGGGAGAAGCACTCCTCTCGCTATGTTGTGATAATTAATAGTAATAATGTTTCTACTGCTTTGAGAACTCATCATGTTTTGGGTAGTCACCTCAGGCCTATACATGCATCATCCGTAGTTCCAAAATATGGTGCAAGGGTGGGCGTCGTTTTCCTTTTCAGGATCCCAAACTGAAGTTCAGAGAGGTTTAGTAATCTGCCCAGAGTTCAAGCTGAGCTTGAACTTTGAGCTAGGACTTTCGATATCCAGCCCCCAAATCAATCATGAATGTACAGCAAAAAGACCAGGCTGAGGCAAAACTCAGAAACAGACACATGATCATGTTTCACTAGTCTCTGCTCCAGATTTTATTCTCTCTCTGACAATTCTGGATGTAAGGTCTCATCATCTCAGCAAAACTGAGCTCAGAGTATGTCTGTAACTCTTGCAAGGTCACATCGGTTAAATGCTGGAGTGGAATTCGGAATCAAGTGTGTTGTCTCCAAATACTCATCAGCCCTAGAACATCAAGAAAGTGGAGGTGTGAGTGAGTTTTCTTCTATACTTGCTACCATGCCTTCAAATGCTCGTGAACATCTGGGTATCCCTTCTTGTAGATTTTTTGCCAAATATCCTTTCTGCTTCTAAGCTGACTTTCTCAATACCTGGAAGGGTTGGTTGACCTGCTTAAGACAAATATTGTACACTTAGCACCCTTACAGAATAGAACTTGTCAAGATTTCAGAATATTTAACCAAAATCAAACAGCTTTGGTAGCAGCAACATTTGACCTTAAAGGGCTGCTTCTCAAGTAGTATGGATTTATAACCTAATAGCTGTTCATAGCTCAAGGAGATCAAACCAGTCAATCCTGAAGGAAATCAATCCTGAATATTCATTGGAAGGACTGATGCTGAAGCTAAAGCTCCAATATTTGACCACCTGATACAAAGAGCCGACTCATTAGAAAAGACCCCGATGCTGGGAAAGACTGAAAGCAGGAGGAGAAGGGGACAACAGAGGATGAGATGGTTGGATGGCATCACTGTCTCAATTGGCATAAGTTTGGGAAAGCTCAGGGAGATGGTGAAGGACACAGAAGCCTGTCATACTGCAGTTTATGGGATTTCAGAGTAGGACACGACTGAGAGACTAAACAATTACAACAAGCTATTCATCGGAGACGGATTTGGAGGGGAGGGGCTAAAGGTCCCTCTCATTTGAATGCCACCTCTGCATGAGGACAACTCTCTTTTATAAAAAGAAAGATTTGGTAAAAATAGATACCTAGTGAGGAGATGCTAGATAACACAGAGAGCTCAGCTCAGGGCTCTGTGATGACCGAGATAAGTGGGATGTGGGGAGTGAGCTCAAGAGGGAGGGGATCTTTGTAGAGTTGTAGCTTATTCACTTCATTGGACAGAAGAAACTAACACAATATTGTAAAACAATCCTACTCATATATATGTATATATATAAATCAGTAAATTAAATACTGGCAAACAAATTAAAAATAAATTAAGATAAAAAAAGAGTTGCTTTTATTGTGGAGTTCATGTCCTATTCATTTTTGTACCCTAGTATCTGGCACACAAATGCTACATTAATAGCTATGGATGTTCTTTGCATATGTAGAGTGTCTGGACCACCACTTGTCTATAAAGGACCTCCATGGGGTGTGAGCAGAGCTGCTACAGGCATCCAAGGTGACTGGCAAGGCTGGAAACATGAATGGATTTTTCCAAAGCTAAACCCGTTCATCACCTCTACAATGTCTCAGAAGGCAAGAGGGTTGTCCTTTTTTTTTTTTTTTTAACCATTGTATCCCAAAGGCCTAGAACTGTGTCCATATATTATAGGTTCTCAGTGAATGTTTGGTGAATAAATAATAGCCAGAAAGTGGAAGCAACGAACATGGCCTTCAATAGATGATTAGATAAAAAGATGTAACACACATATCAGTTCAGTTCAGTTCAGTCGCTCAGTCGTGTCTGACTCTTTGTGACCCCATGAATTGCAGCATGCCAGGCCTCCCTGTCCATCACCAACTCCCAGAGTTCACTCAGACTCACGTCCATCGAGTTGGTGATGCCATCCAGCCATCTCATCCTCTGTCGTCCCCTTTTCCTCCTGCCCCCAATCCCTCCCAGCATCAGAGTCTTTTCCAACGAGTCAACTCTTTGCATAAGGTGGCCAAAGTATTGGAGTTTCACACATATACTCAGGCATTAAAAAGAATGAAATTGTCATTTAATTTGCAGAGTGCCATTTGCAGAGATGCGGATGGACCTAGAGACAGTCAGACAGAGTGAAGTAAGTCAGGAAGAGAAAAATAAATATTGTATATTAGCCCATATATATGGAATATAGAAAGCTGATACAGATGAATTTATTTGCAAAGCAGAGATAGAGACACAGGGGTAGAGAACACATGTATGGATACCAAGACCGGGATGGGGGTGGGATGAATCAGAACACTGAGATTGATGTATATACACTATTGATACTATGTATAAAAATAGATAACTATTTTATAATAAATATATGAGAACCTAGTGTACAGGTTCTCATATAGGGAACCCTACTCAATGCTCTGTGATGAATGGGAAGGAAATTCCAAAAAGATGGGATATATGTATATATATATTGCTGATTCACTTTGCTATACAGAGGAAACTGACACAATATTATAAAGCAACTAAACTCTGATAATTTTTTAAAGAGTGATTCTTGTCACATTGTAATTTAGTCAGCCTTAACTTCCTTTTCACACACATAACTGCATGTACACACACCCACACCCACATAACAGGCATGAAAGTCCATGAATTTGCACACTGGTAGGCTTTGACCTGACAATGCCTTGAGGTCAGAAATTGTTTTGTGTTTCTGTCTGGCCCCAGGACTTAGAATAGTGACTGGTACAGCCTTAAGGGAACATTTGTTTGGGCTGGTAAACCATCTCCCAAGGATGTTTTCCAGGGCTCCATCCCACTGAGTTTTAAGAGGCTCTGTTATATCTAATTTTTCAAAGCTTTTCTTCATGCTAGTATTACCTTCTCATCAATTATTTCTCCATTTTCATCCTGAATTTTTGCCTTTTTCCTTGTTATACCTTCATCTACCAGTACACAACACGTCGCTCCTGGGGATTTATGTTGAAATCTCTGCTACAGAGAGCATATCACCAGCATGGGCTTCCATAACACTTCCAAAGTAGTACCAAGGGAGCCCACCTTTTGTACAATGACTATAAGGTGTTACATGTACAACATGAAAAGGGATGAACTGCAAAGATTATTCTGGAAAGAAAGAGGAACTCTGGCTAGGGCTTACAGTAAAGGCAAGAGCCCAAGACTACAGCGTCCCCTCCCCGCCCCCCCCCCCAACAAAACTGTGAAAGAAGAGACTCAGCTGTGGGATGCAGTAAAGAAATTGTAAAATAAAGAGGAAGCCAGATATACACAAAGAAAGAAGTAGATTTAAGGTTGAATTGAGTATGCGTTCATGATATGTCACTGCAGTCGTGTCTGACTCATTGCAACCACAGACTGTAGCCCGCCAGGCTCGTCTGTCCGTGGGATTCTCCAGACAACAATATACTGGAGTGGGTTGCCATGCTCTCCTCCAGGAGTCTTCCTAAGCCAGGGATTTAATCCATATCTCTTATGTCCTCTGCATTGGCAAGTGGATTCTTTAACACCAGAGCCTTATTTAGTCTTTATTTTGATCTATACTTATTGAGTTCCTTCTAGACATCTGTCTCCAGGATATTGGGTGCCAGGACACACACAGTCCCTGCCCTGTTATGCCTTAGGCCCTAGTGGGGAGCGAGGCATGGATAAGATAGTTACATAAGGATATAATAAAAAGCTGATGAGTCCTGTAAATGTGTGAAAGAGGCTCTGATCTATTTGGAAGAGTCTGGAAAGCTTTTGCCAAAGAGGTTATTTATTAATTTATTTTTGTGACTCACAGCAGGTGGGATCTTAGCTCCAGACAAGGTATTGAACCTATGCCCCCTCTGGTGGAAGTGTGGAGTCTAAGGAAGCGTGGACCACCAAGGAAGTCCCCAAAGAGACCATTTTTGAGTTCAGATTCAGATTCAGGGAAGAGTTAGCTAGGCAAAGGAAGGTGAGGGGAGTTGAAGGGAATTTAAAACAGAGAGGACAATAGGTACAGAGATTGTATTTGGGGAAAGAACACATAAGAGGAAATGTAAAGAGACCAAGTGTCCAGAGCATGGAGGTAGGACAGCTGCCTGAGAAGAGAGAAGGTAGAAATCCCTTACTGACTAGGAACAAAGGCCATAGTGTGGACAATAACGTTCACCATAAGAAGGATTGTTGTTGTTTAGCTGCTTCAGTTGTGTCCGACTCTTCACACCACTATGGACTATAGCCAGCCAGGTTCTTCTGTCCATGGGCTTTCCCAGCAAGAATACTGGAGTGAGTTGCCATTTCCTTCTCCAGGGGGTCTTCTCAACCCAGAGATTGAGCCCGCCTCTCTTGCTTGACAGGCAGATTCTTTACCACTGAGCCACTTGGGAAGCCCCATAAGAAGGATAGGAAGCTGTTACTGGGATTTAAGTCAATGAGTGATAGGAGACATTTGCACTTTTCAAGTTGACTCTGGCTAATATGTAGGAAATGGTCTGGAATAAACAATAGAATCAGGATGCCAAGTTGGACAGTAACTGCAGGAATCCAAATAAAAGATGATGGCTTGGACTAGCATGGCAACGGATTGAGGAGGGATGGGGTATGTTTGAGACATACCAAGATATAAAACTGGCAGGATTGCCGATGGATACAGTGTGGTGGTGGGGCAAGTTTCCGGTGTGGTTTCTGGATTATGCACCTAGATGACTGGGGGTGTCACCTGTTGGGGCTTCCCAGGTGGCGCTAGTGGTAAAGAACCCACCTGCCAATGCAGGAGACACCAGAGACACAGGTTTGATCCCTGGGCCAAGAAGATCCCCTGGAAGAGGAAACGGCAACCCATGCTGCGTGAGGACTGAGTGGGCATGGAGAAGAGCATGCAGTTGTTTGGATCCAACGCTTCGCTTCCTCACCCTCTAGTCATGAAAATTAACGCATTAGATTCACCTCTCAAAGGTCAGTTTCCTTATTTGCTATGCTAGAATACTGCCTTGTCTGTAGAGCTGTAAGAATCAGATGAGACAAAATTACAAAAATTGCGCAATGCAACGCTTGTTCTAATCTCGTGTCCCACAGATAACAGTGGTCACTGCATTACCAACTTTGTGATCTCAAGTCAGAAAATTGACCTCTTTTCTCATCTGTGGAATGGAATTAATCATAGTGGCTTCCTTGCACTTTGCTGTGAAAGACAATGCAGAAACCGTGCCTGTTCCAGAGTGGCTGCTCAGTACACATTACACATTAATATTAAAGTTCCAGAAATGTACTTGATTTCTGTTTGGCTGGATGAGTAGGAAATAAGTGCATGAAATGAGGGGGGAAAAAGTAGCCAGGAGCAAACATGAAGACATTTGCCTGTTTTTGTTAGTGTCTGTCTTTGCTGGGGCTGTCTTTTTCAACTAGACCTTCACTTTACAATCTATGGGATGGAGATGAAGCTTATTTCTACTTCCTCTGCTGGTCACCAGGAGAAGGTCATTGAAGAAAGGATCCTTTTGAGACTTCCCTGGTGGTCCAGTGGTTGGGAGTCTGCCTGCCAATGCAGGGAACATGGGTTCGGTCTCTGGTCCAGGAAGATCTTATATGCCATGGAGCAACATGCATCAAAACTACTGACACCTGTGCCTAGAGCCCGTACTCCACAAGAGATGCCATCGCAATGAGAAGTCTGCACAGCACAACTAGAGTGAGCCCGCATGCAGCAACGAAGACCTAGTACAGCCATGAATAAATACATAAAAATTTTAAAAAACAGTCCAAATTTTAAAAAAAATAATCTTAAAAAAAAGAAAAGACGCTTTGTCCACCTGGAAATGCTTGTGCTGGGAAGGGTACAACAGATGGCTACTTTTCAGCACACTCGCAGAAAGAGGGCATTCTTCTTTAGAAAACTTAAAGATAGTGTCTCAGCCTCCAGGGAGCCAGGGACAGCAAAGCCAAGAGATAATGAAAGAGGGAGGGAGGTGAACAAAGACACGGCCTGGAGCTAACCGTGAAAGACAGGCTGCCTGCCTGCTGTCCACCCCTCTGCGGCAATGTCAAATCAGGGCCCATCAACGCTGATGAGAAATCAGATAGAGGGACGACAGGAGGGTACATTCCAAGGAGTCATTCATCTCTGGAGGCTAAACCTACGTAATGTCCTTGCTAATCTTGGGCTCCTGGGTTATGAAGCCTGCCATGAGGGATGAGTTATATTTTCAATAAGTCATTCTAGCTAATCAGGCCTTCTCATGGTGAGCTGCTCAAGAAGAGACAAGATGAACCACTCTGAGCTTCTGAGCAGGGGGCTCAGATAAGGAGAGAAAACTCAGTGGGGGCCTCCTGATCCCAAAGGGCGCTGCCATCCCCACTCCCCTTGCCAGTTGGCACAAAGGGAAACACAGACCGCGCAAGCACAGGAAGATGATGGGATCGGTGTTTGATAAGGTTATGATTAAATCAAGGCTTTTGCTCTAATTATACTGCATTTAAATAAACGCAGCCTAGTAATTGTAATTGATGTGCAATTAAACGTGTATTTATATCACCATTGCCTTTCCCTGTGCAGCTGCCTGTTCCTGCTTCTCATTGAGGCTGGGGACACTGAAATCTGCCTGATGCTCAGGAGGAAGCCCTGCTTCTCTCACGTGGGTTCCTGGTCCAGGAGGTATGGCAGGAGCCCCGGGGCATGCTTAGAAACATTCCAACATTCCAGGGCCTGAATGATATTTGCAGGTCTTTTCAATCAGCCTTTGCAGGAGAGGGCAGAGGCTGAGGGTCCTTCTTCCCCCCGGAAGGTTTTCATCTTCTCATCTATGTGCCAATTATTGTTGTGCAGCCACTCAGTTGTATCTGACCCTTTTGAACCCATGGACTGCAGTACACCAGGCTTCCCTGTCCTCCACCATCTCCCGGAGTTTGCACAAACTCATGTCCATTAGGTCGGTGATGTCATCCAATCATCCTCTGTCACCCCCTTCTCCTCCTGCCTTCAATCTTTCCCAGCATCAGGGTCTTTTCCAGTGAGTCAGTTATTTGCATCAGGTGGCCAAAGTATTGGAGTTTCAGCTTCAACATCAGTCCTTCCAATGATATTCAGGACTGATTTCATTTAGGATGGACTGGTTTGATTTCTTTGCTGTCCAAGGGACTCTCAAGAGTCTTCTCCATCACCAGAGCTGGAAGGCATCAATTCTTCAGTGTACAGGCTTCCTTCTAGTCCAACTCTCACATCTGCACATGACTACTGGAAAAACCATATATGTGCCGGATGGGTCATTAAACAATGACAGAGTTAGGGAGAGATGAATGGAACATTACAGCTATGGAAAATATCATTGGTGTTATCAAAAAGCCATGAGGGAGATCTTTGAGGTCCTAGGTAGAACCTCTGTGAGTTTCTAGGTGTTTCAGCTATATGGAAGATAAGATCCAAATATGGCAAGGTGGAGGAAAAGGGACAGGTAATAAATTACATGAAGATTCAAGCTCAATTTACATTTCAGTGAACACTTATCAACGCTGGTAGCTAGAATACATCATAAGGCTGAAGAAGATATGCCCTCAGGATGTTCATCATCTAAGCTATATGAAAGTAGGAAAACAGCTCAGGCAAAGAATTAAAGCAATGTAAATCAAAGAAGGTTAGGGGCATTAATGCTGAGCTCACTGCTGATTGCATATTTGAGACTTAGATGAATATCATAAACCTTTAGCTTCTTTCCCCAGAAGTCATGATGCCGGGGCTTCTCTTCACCCATCAGAATGCTAATTAAGAGGCCAGAGAAATACCACCGTCCACCTCATCTGTTTTTGTTCTCCTGTTAAAGGACACCATGCATCTCCCTGACAGCTAGTCATTACAGGAACATATGGGCATCCGGACTTCTGCCAGAGACAGTGAAGACCCCTAAAGATTCCAAGCAGAACCCTCAGCCATGCTGGTGCTAAGGAGGGGTGCATCTTCTCACTAGCTACTATGGCTGATGCAGATTTTAACTCCCAAAGGGGTTCAGTGAGGCAGACCTCAGTGGAATGAGGGTGTCGGTAGACAGAACAATGGGGAAGAGGGAAAAACAACTGATCTTGAATTACTGCAACTCTCTGAGGTCACTTTCAAATCTAAGGCACTTGAAAGGTGAAAAATGGTTTTCAGCATATTAAAAAAAGCGCAGTACTTTCCACTTTCTTTCACTCTTTCTCGTTACCAGGCACTTCTCTATGTGATATTTAATTAACCTTTATCCTATAGCATGTATTATTATCTCTAAGTGACTCATTTAAAAAAGGAGACTTAGAGGGGTTAAGGGCCTCTTCAAGGTCAGAGGACTGTGCAAATGATAATGCTGGGACTAAAGCCCAAATATGCGCCTACCAATCCAATCTTCTTTAAAAGTCGTCAGGTAAATGGGCACAAAGGATCTTTAAGGATGATGGAAACATTTTAAAGCTAGAAATGGTGATATTTGCACAGCTCTGTAAATTTTCTAGAAACCATTGTACACTTAAAATAATGACCTTTATGGCATGTAAATTATATTACAATCAGCTCTTAAAAAATAAAGGCAACCAAGTGTAGTAAGCAGGGCCTGAGCTTTGGTGTTATTATACCATGGTTCAGATCTTAATTCCAGCTCCTAAATTCTGGGCAACCTTGCACAAGTTCCTTAATTTCTGTCCACATCCATTTCTTCTTCTCTACAATTGGAGTATTATTACCCACTTCTCAAGACTGCTGTGAGGATCTGGCACTAAAGCAATAGCAGCTAATTTTATTTCTGTTATTTCTGATGCCTAGGAATCCTGACATAATAAAGTCATTAGCCATTCACTGCTTGCTTAATCAATAATCATATTCTTATCAAGGTGAAACTTGGATGAGCAAGAGACATATGATATTGTTTTGATCAAAGTCCCAAATCAGTACATTTCACCATCACTCAATTAGCAACTAATTAGCTCAGCAGACCAAGGGCATCTACATATTCACCTTTTCCTGAACTCAAACTCAAACTAAACTCCTTCTCAAACTTGACTACTCATAGGTATAGACTGGAGAGCTGTAAGAATTGGATGCCCAGGTCCCACCCTAGATCCAGCTAGTGTGTGCTTAGTCATGTCAGACTCTTTGTGACCCTCTATCCATGGCAATATCCAGGCAAGAATACTGGAGTGGGTTGCCATTTCCTTCTATAGGGGATTTTCTCAACCCAGGGACTGAACCTGAGTCCCCTGTGACTCTCGCATTAGCAGGTGGATTCTTTACTACTGAGCCCCCACCCCCACCCCCCGAGAAGACCCCCAACCCAGAGAACCTGATTTTAATCTGGTATGGAGTATAGACTGGGCATTGAGATTGCTGAAATCTTCCCATGATTCTAATTGCTGCAAAGTTAGGAACCATAGTTCATTGGCTTTCAATTCTGACTATAAAGCAATTCTCTTAAGGAGCTTAAAAAAAACCCAAGCCTGAGCCTCACACGCTAAGATTCTAAAATAATAGATCCAGGGTGGAGTGTGGACATGCTAAACATTCCCCAGGTGGTTCTAAAGCACAGCTTGGGTTGAGAACCACTGCTTCCTACCTTGATAAGCAAAATGCTTTTTGGGTGAAGGATTTATTCCACAGCCCTTCCCTTCATTCCTCTCCCTTGCATCCCGGACAAGAGTTCATAGGATGGTATGCCGGGTACTTCCTGTTATTGCCTATGAAACTGTGACCTCAGATCTTAGGCCTGTTTCAATGAAGCAGACCCTGGAGTTTCCAGTAATCCCAAGAACATATGAAGAATATTATTAAGGAGAATGAGTCCATGTGCACGTGGACTCAGTTTTATCCAACTCTTTGAAACCCCATGAACTGAAGCCTGCAAGGCTCCTCTGCTCATGGGGTTTCCTGGATGGGTTGCCATTTCCTCCTTAGGGGGATTTTCCCGACCCAGGGATCGAACCCCCATCTTTTGCTTTGGCAGGCGGATTCTGTATTGCTGAGCTGCTGGAGAAGCCCATTAAGGAACATAACTGATGCCAATTCAAAAGGAGCATGGGCAGAGTAGCTGAGTGTTCTTCAAGTCACGTGGTCCACATAAGTGCATGGAGATTGGAAGCCCACAAGAATAGAGTTTCCAGGAAGTACAAGAGGTCATGGGGTGCTGAGGAGATGCTCAGCAAAAGGTCAACAACCCATTCATCCTTTCAACAGATGGGAATGGAGTTGCTCTACTATGGTAGGAGCTGTGATGATGGGGAGCAAGGGAGGCATTACAGCCTATTCAGAACTTAACAATGAAAATACAAACCTGCCTCTGTTGTAGTCAAACCATTCACTAAATGGAGTCTGAGCTGACTACCATCCCGGTCATCTTGTGTTATACCCAAATCTCTGTTATTTACTTATTTGGCTGCATTGGATCTTAGCTGTAGCACACAGGACCTTCGCTGAGTCATGTGGGATCTTTCCTTTTGGCCCATGGACCCTCTAATTGTGGCATGCTGGCTCAGTAGTTGTGATGCATGGGCTTAGCTGATTGTGGGCATGTGGGATGTTAGTTCCCTGACCAGGGATAGAACCCACATCCCTTGCATTGCAAGGCAGATTCTTAAACACTGGACCACCGGGGAAGTCCCTCAGATCTCCATTGGTCACTCTTTCATTCGTCCAGAATGGCCCCCACATCCCTTGTTGCCTAGTCCACTAATTACTAGTCTTATTCCTTCCTGTCTTGGGCTCAGATTGATGCCTTGACTTTCTTTCCAGTAACTGCTCCTGTGCAGACCCAGATTCTTTCTTTATCAAACGAGTTATCATCCTAGAGACCCTGAGGATGGGAGAATCAGGGGGTTCTATGGGTCAGGTAGAACTAACATGGGCAGATCTGGTCAGAAACACTTGCTCTTATAAAGGAGTTCTCAGAAAACTCTGGGAAGACAGCAAGCTTCATTCACTGGACAGGTGAAGTATGTATTCTGTCACTTCAACCACATTCCCAGCTCTTAAGGATTATGACTGAGATGTCATGTCCTGTCCTTGACCAAGTGATGGACCTGCCTTCGCTGTTTGCCCCCATCAGAATCCTTTGTGGCCCCCTCCCACAGGGTCAGGTAGGCAGGGTGAGCCAATCCTGGCAGACGTAGAGCTGAGATAAGATCAACATATACTCCAAATCCTGGTGATTTGTATTCTCAGGAAGTAAAGAACCTACAGGTCCAGCTCCCAATTTTCTCTCTGGGCTTTATATCTGTGCTTCTTTCCTCCACTTCTTGCCCTCTCTCCCAAAATAGTAAATGAGAGTGATGCTATCAGGAAAGCACTTAGGAGGGATAAGAGTGGGTGATGATCCTTCCACTGCTGTGATGTGTGACATCACTCACCCTTAATCAGATGGCCTGAAGTGCATTATCTATCCAGTCCACTCAACAATGGATCAGAAAGCCCCTCTAAACACACTTTAGAAGTGCTCTCAGAGAACTATTATTAATTTTCTACACTCTGATACCCTTGTCAATAAAATGGACATGGCAATAATTAATGTGAGAAGTTGCTTCACATGGTATCTAATTTACAAATGTTACCTATTATTTATGTTGTTGGTGAACAGAAGGGAGTTTTTGTGAAAATTCTGTAGAGATTTTGGAATGACCATGGGATATGAAGAGGAGTGAATGGGCATCTGCCGTGTGGTATGTATTATCGTGAGCATGCTACTTATTATCTCATGTAAGCCTTACAACAATCTATCACATAGATACTCTTATCCTTCCCACCTTATGGATGAAGGGAATTATCACAGAGAAGTTAAATGACCATACCAATAAACACTTTCTGTGTTAATAAAAACTATATTTGGAAGATTCCAATGAACCTGTCCTCTGCATATTGGTAATTTCTCTGATACTTAATCCGTGCCATGTACGGACACTATTTAATAAAGTTATGGATGAAGGAATGAATAAGTAATGCCCATAGCCTAAGGCAGCAAGTAGGGTGACATCTTCTTACTTCCCAGGCCTTGAAAGTGACTGTCTTTCTTAATCCAGTGATCAGAACATTTCAGCCTGTGCTAAATAGATGTTGGGGTATAGACTAATAAAGTCTTATCCTTCCCACTGTGCTCAACTGGGTTGAGAGAGACTGAGACTCACAACACCAAGTAGGTAGATAACTTTATGCTATGAAACCCAGAAAGCAATAGCACTGAAGTCTCCCAGGCCAAAGTGATTGGCTGGCGAAGCAATGGAAAGGACGACAAATCCTTCTTCATTTTCAAAACTGTAAAATGACCAAAATGTCCATCAAAGAAGAATGGTTAAGGAAGCTATGGCACATATATACAGTAGAAGATTACTATAAAAAGGAATGAATTTGGGTCATTTGTAATGATGTGGATGGACCTAGAATCTGTCATACAAAGTGAAGTAACTCAGAAACAGAAAAGCAAATAATGTACATTACTATATACATATAAATGGAATCTAGAAAAATGGTGCAGCTGAACCTACTTGCAGGGCAGGGATAGAGGCACAGAGAATGGAAAAGTGGGCGCAGGGAAGGACGAGGAGAGTGAAATGGATTGGGAGAGTAGCGCTGACATGTATGCATGACCATGTGAAAAACAGCAGTGAGTGGGAAGCTGCCGCTCAGCGCAGAAACTTCATCTCTGTGATGACCCAGAAGGGCAGGATGCGGCATGAGAGGGAGGTCTAAGAGGGAAGGAATAAATGTATACATATGGCCCATTCTCTTCATTGTACAGCAGAAACTAGCACAATATTGCAAAGCAATTAGCCTTTCATTTACAAATAAAAGATCAAAAATAGCAGCTCCTTCTATGACCTCCCATTAAAATTCAATCATGTCGCTGACTCCACTTGTAAGGCAGACATGGTCCTGTTAAAGTAGTGGAAGCTTTGCTTTCCTGGGATGAGGATTTGGCCTTGGAGTTATTGGGGCTTATGGTCCCAAGGGGTCCTAGACGCTAAGCCTGACATAACCTGTGCCATTTCTGACACTTCCGGAATTTGGGGATAGAACTGACCCAGGCCGTTACTTCCTCTGTTCCAGACATGATTCCATTTTCATCCATTATTAGGTCTATCAGGATTTCAGCAACATTATTTTCATGTGACTTGCTATTCTGATGCTTTCCTTGTGGTTTGCATGAGATTGCCACCCCCCAATCCATTAGAAAGTGCCACCTTATTTTCAGAATGCATTGTTGTGTTTATCTAATGCCCTCAGACTCAGCGCCTGCCGGCAACCCTGATTTCAATTCCCCAGTTCCGTCCTGATTTGTGTGTGATTGTTCTAGTGGGAGGCATATGGCTACTTATCACGCACAATGTACTCCTGATGTGCATAGACGTCTGTAGATTTCAGCAGCCAGAGGACAGACTTCTTAGCCACTTTTCCTGGGGACTTGCAATTTTGGGAGGCAGAGCAGAGACTTTGGCTTAAACTGGAACCTGGCACCACTATAATGCGCTCTAAGATTGACTCCTTCCAAATTTTACACTGGTAGTCTTCTCTCCATCTCCTTAAGAACTGGCAGTGGTAAAGCGAGGCATTCCCAGGCTAGCTTCCAATGAGAAAGCTCCCTTCACTGAATAGTGAGCCTCACTTCATACTCAACGAGTGCCCAGGTCTGAACCCAGAGTATCCACACTCAAACTGGACTAGGTCTGTGATCTCAGCCAGGTTGATTACTTCAGCTGATTTCTGCTTTCTCATCAGTAAGACTGCAAAGATCAAAAAAAAGCAATAACCTGCAAAACACCTAAAATCATGCCTATAACATGAAAGATTTTCAGGAAATGTTGACTTTTCTCTATATTACTACTCTCCTTTGTCCCCATGGATGTTTCCATTGCCGCCATTAAAGACTGAAGGATAAAGATAGTTAAACTAACCATCCCAAACTTCTTCTATGGAAACTTAATCTAGCATGGAACTGCTTTCCCATCATGGATTCTCTGCCTGAGCCCAAACAAATCTATTGAAAAAATCAAGTTGTATTGTTTCTTGTTTACTGCTATTGAATGATAGACTCTCAGTGAATCCATTCTATGATAGATTAAGCTACAACTACCTGAATGAGTGAGACCATGCCTGTATTATTGCATCCAGTTCTGGGGACTAAATAGTAAAAGAGGTATTACATGTACCCAATGTTCATTGCAGCACTATTTACAACAGCCAGGACAAGGAAGCAACCTAGGTCCATTGACGGATGAATGGATAAAGAAGATATGGTACATGGATAGAATGAAATATTACTCGCCCACAAAAGGGATTGAAATTGGGTCATTTGTAGAGATGTGCATGGACCCAGAGTCTGTCATACAGAGTGAAGTAAGTTAGAAAGAGAAAACTAAATATTGAATGTTAATGCGTATATAAGGAATCTAGAAAAATGGTACTGATGAACCTATTTGCAGGGCAGGAATAGAGGCACAGATATAGAGAATAGACTTGTGCACACAGCAGGGGAAGGAGAGGGTGGAACAAATGAGAGGGTAGTATTGACATATACCCAAATGACACACACACACATATATGTGTATGACCTAGAGGGGTGGGATTGGGGGAGAGGCTCAAGAGAGATGGGATATATGTATAATTTTAGCTGATTCACGTTGCTGTACAGTGGAAACTATCACATTATAAAGCAATTATTCACCAACTAAAAAAATTAAAAAGGGTGTTAGTACTTCAAATCATGAATTATAATCATGAAGAGACTTGATACTGCATAATAAAAAGGAGGAGAATGGGATACTGCATCTTAATTTTTTTAATGGGGTATACATGATAGCTACATTTTCATTGATTGATTCATACTTGTCTTCTTTCAAAAACAAGGTTTTGGGATAAGACTTCTAATATGGCAAATCCTCTCAGCAAATCTTCCCCAGCATGAGCTACGAGACTGGACAAAGTTGTTAAAAACACGTACACAATTTTAGGACTTTGGAAATTAACCAAATGCCTATATTGAGTTTGGAAACAATTATTCATAGACAAAATACTGAATTTGGGGTACAAAAACTGAAAGCCTGTGTTGTTCCTTCTATAAGAATGTGCCAGTTCAAAAAAAACCAGAAGCTTCACTGATGGTGAGGGCCAATTTTATCTGCAACAAGCAGACAAGAGAGAAGCCCTGTAGCAGCCTGTCAGTCGTGTTAGCTATCTCCGCAACAAATGAAAGAAAGACCACTTGCTCACTTAGAGGTGTGGACTTAGCTAGGCAAGTAAGAAACTGGCAGGGTAGACAGAAATTTAGCAAATAAATTTGATAAATGACACAGGAAAAAGGGGTCTTGATCTTTCCCACTGGTCTCTAGTTGACTAGAAAGTTGTGCACACATGCAAAGCAGACCAAAGAGAATCTAGCTTGTTTATATATTGATGTCTGACTCTGTCCTTGCATATGTGCAATAGGACCTGTGGAAAGTAAAAACTGGAGCTGGCTTAAAAACTGTAGGAGGGACTTCTCTGGTGCTCCAGTGGCTAAGACTCTGCATTCCCAATTCAGGGGCTCAAGTTCAATCCCTGGTCAGAGAACTAGATCCCACAATACTATATTGAAGACCTGGCACAGTCAAAGAAAATAAATGAATAAAACAAAAATAAATATTTTTAAAAATTGTATGAATTTGAATGTGTGCCCCAACATATACACAAATTCACTGGTAGAGGGTAGAGACTTTCTGAATTGAGGTATTTAGCACATTTTCAAGCATCACTGTTTGATCATTAAGTTATGCAGAAAAAAATGACTCCTAGGAAATCATGAGTAAAATAAAAATTTTTAAACAACAACACTCTCCGACATAAATCACAGCAGGATCCTCTATGACCCACCTCCCAGAATACTGGAAATAAAAGCAAAACTAAACAAATGGGACCTAATTAAAATTAAAAGCTTCTGCACAACAAAGGAAACTATAAGCAAGGTGAAAAGACAGCCTTCAAAATGGGATAAAATAATAGCAAATGAAGCAACTGACAAACAACTAATCTCAAAAATATACAAGCAACTTATGCAGCTCAATTCCAAAAAAATAAACGACCCAATCAAAAAATGGGCCAAAGAACTAAATAGACATTTCTCCAAAGAAGACATACAGATGACTAACAAAAACATGAAAAGATGCTCAGCACCACTCATTATCAGAGAAATGCAAATCAAAACCACAATGAGGTACCATTTCATGCCAGTCAGAATGGCTGCGATCCAAAAGTCTACAAGCAATAAATGCTGGAGAGGGTGTGGAGAAAAGGGAACCCTCTTACACTGTTGGTGGGAATGAAAACTAGTACAGCCACTATGGAGAACAGTGTGGAGATTCCTTAAAAAACTGGAAATAGAACTGCCTTATGACCCAGCAATCCCACTGCTGGGCGTACACACGGAGGAAACCAGAATTGAAAGAGACACGTGAACCCCAATGTTCATCGCAGCACTGTTTATAATAACCAGGACATGGAAGCAACCTAGATGTCCATCAGCAGATGAATGGATAAGAAAGCTGTGGTACATATACACAATGGAGTATTACTCAGCCATTAAAAAGAATACATTTGAATCAGTTCTAATGAGGTGGATGAAACTGGAGCCGATTATACAGAGTGAAGTAAGCCAGAAAGAAGAACACCAATACAGTATACTAACACATATATATGGAATTTAGAAAGATGGTAATGATAACTCTGTATGCGAGACAGCAAAAGAGACACATGTATAGAACAGACTTTTGGACTCTGTGGGAGTGGGAGAGGGTGGGATGATTTGGGAGAATGGCATTGAAACATGTATAATATCATATAAGAAATGAATTGCTAGACTAGGTTCAATGCATGATACAGGATGCTTGGGGCTGGTGCACTGGGATGACCCAGACGGATGGTACGGGGAGGGTGGTGGGAGGGGGGTTCAGGATTGGGAACACATGGACACCCGTGGCAGATTCATGTTGATGTATGGCAAAACCAATACAATATTGTAAAGTAAATAAATAAAATAAAATCTGAAAAATAAATTAAAATGCCTTAGATAAAAAAATAAATAAATAAACAAATCAGTAGAAACAGTAGCAGTCACATACCACAAGTAGATTTCATAGGTTTATTCATAGCAAGTTACTAAGTAAACAACAAAATTTTTAAAAAAGACTATAGAAACAAAAATTTCTGCATAGACAGGACATATCAGAATTCAGTTACTGTCATCCATTATCTAAAATATTCCCATTTTTAATAAAAATTATGAGACATGCAAGTAAAGGGAAAATGTAAGGCATAGAGAAGGGGGCACTAGAGAATAAGATGGTTGGTTAGCATCGCCACTCAATGGACATGAGTTTGATCAAACAGCAGGAGATAGTGGAGGACAGGAAAGGTCTGGCATGCTGCAGACAATGGGGTCGCAAAGCGTCGAACGTGACTTAACAACAGAACAAGAGCAACAAAAGCATGCTCAGAAAAGTGTTAAAAAGAAGTCAGTAGAAAGTGTTTTTGAGTGGGGCCATATACTGGATTTAGCAGACAAAGATTTCAGAGTAAATATTACGAAGTATGCTCAAAGGACTAAAGAAAACTGTGTTTAAAGTATGATGACAGTGATCAACAAACAGAAAATCTCAACAAACCAACAGAATTGTGAAAAGTGCCAACTGTAAATTCTGGAGTTGGAAAATATACTAATGAACCACGTGGCAAGAAACGGTGGACAGTCTCTACGAACCACAGATCTGAAGGTGGCAGCATTACACACAAAAACGCCAAACTAGAAACAATCATAATGTCCTTCAGCTGGTGAACAGATAGACAAAGCTGTGTACCAACACAACAGAACACTAATCCACCACAAGAAAAGAAAAATTACTAATATGTGCTATTCATGTAAGATGAGTAAATCTCAGAAACACTACACTCATTGAAATAGGCTAGATGGGGAAGACTTCATATGGCATGATACTATTTATGACTTGTCCAGAAAAATATATATATATAAAATAAGAAAGATTAGCAGTTGCCTGGGTTGGAGCTGGGAGGACATTGATTTTAGGTGGAAACTTGGGCTAATGGGGTAGGAAGATTAATTCTTGGTGGAAATTTGGGATGATGGTAATATTCCAAAGCTGGATTGTGGTGATGATTACAGAAAGTTTACTAAAAATCATTGAATCTTATTCTCACCAGGAGTGAAACTCATTGGATTTAAATTCTATCTCAATAAAGCTGTTAAGAAAGCTCTTTTGTATAAGCTTCTTGAGGTCAAGGGTTCACACATAGAGCTCAGTTAAGAGACTTTAATTCACTCAAGTAATTAGGGTTGAAAAGCAAAAACTAAACACTTCATCCTTCTAGGGTGCATTATTCTCTTGCCTTGAGGACTATGTTTGAGATCCCTCCTTTCCAGCTTAGCTTATTTGTAGATCATTTCATAAATGGGAACAAATAAACCCCTAGTTGGTCAATTAGTTAATTTAGTTTGGTTAATTTTCCACTGCTAAGTGCCCAACAAATATTTTTTTACCATAGAAACTCTCCAAATCTTCAAATCTAACCCTACCTCTTTTTCTCATACCCATCCCTCTCTCTTTGGCCTTAGGGTTTGCAACTTGATGTTTTAAAAAAAGGAAAAACAATCCCACCCCACGTTGCCTGCACTTGGAGCATACCACTCTTGCTGTTGTAACATCTGTCACTCTCTCCATAGCAGGGCCATCAAACTGTCAGGGCTAAGTGAAGTTTGGCTGATTCAGTGTACTCCTCCTTCGGAGATCCCTGTCAGAAGCATTGGGCTGTGGTGGATACAGATGTATGCTCTTTGGGTGACTTGCTTTTTTAGTTGTTGCCTGTTAAAGACCCTGTTACTGTTTATTCATCTATAGTGTTGAGTCAGAGGCACACAGTCAATACTTGCTGTTCGTGGCTTGGAAAACTGCCTCCAATGCACTCTCCCTATCTCTCTTCCAGTCACGGTGCCCTCTCAGCCCCGAGGTGTGAGGTCTGACCTGTTGGCAGGAGCCCTGAACCCTATCTTGGGTACAATTGGGAGAAAAGTTATGACCAACCTAGACAGCTTATTAAAAAGCAGGGATGGTACTCTGCCAACAAAGGTTCATCTCTTCAAAGCTTTGGTTTTTCCAGTAGTCATGTATGGATGTGAGAGTTGGACTATAAACAAAGCTGAGTGCTAAAGAATTGATGCTTTTGAACTGGTGTTGGAAAAGACTCTTGAGTCCTTTGGACTGCAAGGTGAACCAACCAGTCCATCCTAAAGGAAATCAGTCCTGAATATTCATTGGAAGGACTGATGCTGAAGCTGAAACTCCAATACTTTGGCCACCTGATGTGAAGAACTGACTCATTTGAAAAGACCCTGAGTTTGGGAATGATTGAAGGTGGGAGGAGAAGGGGACAACAGAGGATGAGACGGTTGGATGGCATCACCGATACAATGGACATGAGTTTGAGTAAACTCCAGGAGTTGGTGATGGACAGGGAGGCCTGGTGTCCTGCAGTCCATGGGGTTGCAAAGAATCAGACATGACTGAGTGACTGAGCTGAACTGAACTGGCCTTCCCAGGTGGCACTAATGGTAAAGAATGCACCTGTCAACCCATGAGATGCAAGAGGTGTGGGCTTTATCTCTGGGTTGGAAAGATCCCCCGGAGTAGGAACTGGCAACTCACTCCAGTATTTTTGCCTGGAAAATCCCATAGACCAAGGAGACTGGCGGGTTATAGTTCAGGGGGTTGCAAAAAGTCGGATGCAACTGAGCACACAGCACAGGGGACTTGTAAGGATCTTCCAGATGAGATTCACTGAGTGTGAGGTCATTAAGGAAGGAAAAAAAGGGGAGTGCGGCCCTCTAATTAATGATACTGATGGGCAATTGCATGCTGGCAAAAAAAAAAGGCGACACTTTGAGCAGAGTTGCAGGCAGTGTTCATCTGGTAGCACTAATCAGCAGACCTCATATTAGTGAGGAATTCTGCACTTCCATTTGGAAAGAAAGAATGCATCCTCCCATTGAGTACTGGGATAATTGGTAGAATTAAGGAAAACTACATCATTCCATTTGGATCCAGTGCTAATTGGAGTGAACAGAATGATCAGCTCAGCAGCATGAAGCACAATTCCTTACATACCCACTGCAGAAAGGAGACTTTCTCTACACAATGAGCCGCTGTGGCCCCTTCATCAGTAGTTAGATCGCCTGCTCGTCCAAAGTGCCCTGCAGGAGGTCCCTGAGCCATTTTTTCTGCCAGCCAGTTTCTGATTCAGAAAAGCAAGCCTTCTAATTTGTTGCAGTGGAACTGGAAGGCCAGCCCACAGCGAGACTGGGCTCTGCCTGGCTGCTGAGCTCAGGCAGAGGTGTCTGCAATATCACAGAGCAAGTTTCAAGGGCTTGATTCATTAGAGAGAAATCAATCTATCTGAGGAACTCAGAGTCCAAAACAAAGTTCTTAGGCAATTCCCGAGCCACCACTTCAATAAAAGCCTTCCGCTTCCTAAAAGCAAAAACACTCAAGACAGGTGAAGTTGTACTTTCTTCAATATTGATAGCTGAGGTCTCATGCCCTTCCTGAAGAATGAACACTGAATTCTTTCTCACTGCTGACAAGAGTGGACAAAACAAAGCTGTTTTCTTTTTCTAAGAATTCAGATGATACTGTTTTTCTCCTGATGGATTCAGAGTTTCTGATTTTTCAACCCACCCACCCCCAAATCCATTCACTCATCTCCCGTGCCTTTACTGAACCTCTGAGCCAGACTCTACTAACTGATTGGTTCCATTTTATAGATGAGGAAATGCAATTTTAGAATAATTAGAGAACTTGTTCCAATCCCATATCTAATAAGGAGTGGAGCTGGTATTTTATAAATGTGATTTTTCTGACTCTGGAGCCCAAATCCTGGTATAAATAGTGAAAATGCCAAGTTTCAGATTGATTAACCCTCTTACACTGTTGGTGGGAATGCAAACTAGTACAGCCACTATGGAGAACAGTGTGGAGATTCCTTAAAAAACTGGAAATAGAACTGCCTTATGACCCAGCAATCCCACTGCTGGGCATACACACCGAGGAAACCAGAACTGAAACAGACACGTGTACCCCAATGTTCATTGCAGCACTGTTTATAATAGCCAGGACATAGAAGCAACCTAGACGTCCATCAGCAGATGAATGGATAAGAAAGCTGTGTTACATATACACAATGGAGTATTACTCAGCCATTAAACAGAATACATTTGAATCAGTTCTAATGAGGTGGATGAAACTGGAGCCGATTATACAGAGTGAAGTAAGCCAGAAAGAAAAACACCAATACAGTATACTAAAGCATATATATGGAATTTAGAAAGATGTTAATGATAACCCTGTATGCGAGACAGCAAAAGAGACACAGATGTATAGAACCGTCTTTTGGACTCTGGGAGAGGGAGAGGGCGGGATGATTTGGGAGAATGGCATTGAAACATGTATAATATCATATATGAAATGAATCGCCAGTCCAGGTTCTATGCATGATACTGGATGCTTGGGGCTGGTGCACTGGGATGACCCAGAGGGATGGTACCGGGAGGGAGGAGGGAGGTGGGTTCAGGATGGGGAACACGTGTATACCTGTGGCGGATTCATGTTGATGTATGGCAAAACCAATACAATATTGTAAAGTAATTAACCTCCAATTAAAATAAATAAATTTACATTAAAAAAGTAAAAAATAAACTTAAAAAGAACATTTATAGGCCCTTCAAAATGCTAACATTACAGCAAAACATTCTCTGAAATTCTCTCCTGAATTCATATGTGCTTGCATTTTTACACACAGAATTTTCACACACTACAATATTTTCCTTTTCTGACCTAACTTCTTATAGTCCTTCCATTTTCTCACGTTTCCTAACAAAATCTTTCTGGAAATGATCTCATTAGCTCAAAACGAATGATATGTACTTGAGCAATAATTATATTTTGTTTGGCCAATTGCCCTCTTCCTTCTTGTAAAAGGGGAACAGCCACAGAAATGCAGAATTGCTCCTAGGGCTTGAATACAGACAGCTACCATCCCCCATTCAGGCTGATCCACTCTCCCCAACTATAAGCATCACCGGGCTTGTTGTAGAACTTTTTGATTGGTAGGGAAAAATTTAATTATTTCTGGGGGAAAAAGTGACCTTCAAGTTCTGCTTTCAGAAGATAGCTCTTTTGGCAAAGGGCTTTTGGCTGCTGATGGCAAACTGCAGGGAAACTAATGTATACCTTCCATTAAAGGGTTGGGCTATATCCTAGAGAAAAAAAGAACAGGGACATTGATGATTCAGATCTGATGAGAGAGGGACTTCTCTAGTGGTCCAGTAGTTAAGAATTTGCCTGCCAAAGCAGGGGACATGGGTTTGATCTCTGGTCTGGGAAGATTCCACATGTCACAGAGCAACTAAGGCCATGCACCACAAGAAAAGCCACCTCATGGAGAGGTCCACTAGCCGCAACTAGAGAAAGCCTGTGCACAGCAATGAAGACCCAGTGCAGCCAAAACTAAATGAATAAACACCATTTTTTAAAAATGATGAGAGGAAAGCTGGGGAGATATATTTTAAAATAGAGGATGAGCATGAGATAACACCTTTGTCTAAGAGTAGATAATGCATTTGGGTAGGATATTTGGGGATGTATTTTTTAGGAACTTAAGCTTTGTTGACCAGGGACATTCGTAAAAACTAGTTCCCATTTGAACAAATTGCAAAGACACAAGCCAAAGGAATACTTCCTTAAGGGAGAGGGTAGAATTCCCATAAATTGATGGATGGGGTAGTTTTCTTGTTTTAAGATGACAATACTTGCCAGTTGGACCAGAAAACTTTAAGGTCCTGATCCAAACCCAATATACTACATGCCCTTAGCAGATACAGCCATGGGATGGATCATGGGTGGGAGAAATGCATTGAAATACGTTATAAAAGCACAACGAGGTATGGCTAGGGTGCAGAGAGGAGTGGGAGACTTATGTGTAATATACAAACGATCGTGTTTATTTTGCTTGAAGTTGAAACATCAAAATACATCCTATGCACATATATGGAAGTGTGGAATTACGTAGTATAAAACCATACCCCTGCTGTCAGAAAACCTGAGCTCAAATCATTCTTTTATTATTGTTTTGAGGCACATCAGTTCACTTCTCTGAGATTTATTTTCCTTATTTGAAAATAAAGTTGTTGGACTAGAAGTTCTCTTCTTTTCCAAGCTCTATGACCCAGCTTTTCAATAAAAGGAAATGAAAATGTACATTAGTTAGGTTTCAGAATTAATTCAGTTGTGGGTTTTTTGATAGATAGTGTACAGATCTTAAATTTTGAAATCTTGTTCTCTCCCAATAAAAATATGATGATCTGTATAACTGAGCAAAAGTCTACTATAAATTTTCTCCCCAAGAAGATGTGAGAAAATTGTGACTTACTTGGAAAGACAGTTTAACATAGTAATTTTATGGAAAAAGAGTCTGAGTTAAGATTTGCTTTTTATAAATACCTTGAATTACAGTAAGGCAATCTCAGAAATAAAGTTGAATGATTAACGGTATGACTTTGGAATCTGGCTTGACTGGGTTGAATGCTTCTTGCCCTAAAAGAAAAGAATTAGGAGCAAATTTCTTTTCTTTTCATCCTTCTATCCTATATACCAGCAGTTCTCAGGCAGGAGCAACTTGAGCCCCAAGAAACATATTAAAATGTCTAGGAATGGAGGGTAGAGGCATTCTTGGATATGGGGGAAGAAGAAAGGGGAGCAGGCATGGGAGAACCTGATGACTTGGCGTTGAACACAGCACATGTGAGCTGTTTCTGGGACAAACCTATGGAGGTGTCCAGTTGGTCGCTGGAAGAGATGGAAGAAATTCCCACCTGCCTGGAGTTGGGGAAGGGTGTGGAAAAAGCTTCAGATAGTGTTGACATTTGCATTAAGGCCACTAGATATTCGCTAAACAGATTTTTGGAAGAGGGGAAGAGAACAACACTCCAGGCAGGGATTATACAATTAAAAAGCCAAAGGATAAATCAAGGAAGAGCAAGCTTTTAAATACGGTTGAAGGAAGGGAAGCCAATGTGATGACTTCCCCATGTGACATCCCACAGTCCATGGGACTTGTCACGGAGTGATCCTTTCTATGGGTGAAGGAGTGGCTGTGTGACAGTGATGTAGCATGACATTGTGAATAAATCTGCAGACTCTGAAAAAAAATGTCTAGGAACAATTTTGGGGTCATGACTGAGGGAGGGAGCTTGCTACTGACGACTACTTAGTAGAGGACACAAAGGTACTAAACATCCTGTAAGGAGCAGAACAGCCTCTCACAACAAAATATTACCCAGCCTAAAATATTAGTAGTGCTAAAGCTGAAGGACATGAATCTGAGCAAATTCTAGGAGATAGTGGAGGACAGAGGAGCCTGGCGTGTTACAGTCCAAGGGGTCGTGAAGAGTAGGAGATGGCTTAGCAACTGAACAACAATAACAAGTCTGTGGGAGGTATCCAGAAACCTGAGTCCCCAGCCATAGAACATGGTGACCTTCCTAAGATAACATCATCATGGAGAGCCAGCCATATGCCATCCCTCAGCAATATTGCTTTCATAGCCTAAAAATTACAGCACGGGAAGAGGAGAGGGTTGAAAAAAAAAAAAATGAATGTAACATCCAGGATCTTCCACACTGGTTTCCCTCTAATTGATCTAAAGAGAAGCTAAGGGAAATAACAAAGGTTAACTTTGCAGCAACTATAGCCTCTTATATAAGAAGCTCTGTGAATACTACACTACTTATAGACTTGTGATTTGTCTTTTTATATGAAGAGTGTCTTGTTCAAAGTAGGAAAAAATGCAAAGAAATGTTTCAAAGGGGAAATATGAAACTATTTTTTAAGTTTGAACATGGAAATTAGGGCTCAGTTGGTCAATCAGCCAAAAAGATTCCCAAGGCAAGGTAAGATCTTATGGGACTGCCTTGAGGCAAAGCCAATTCAATTATTTTCTGCAGCCTAACTGTCAGGACCCAAAAACTAGGTGGAATAATGAACTGATTAAAACCTGTAATTGCAATTCAATGGGGGAAACCATTCATCATGAAGATGGCAATATTTTTACACTCCAGACTGCACAGAAAAGACACAAACAAAGGTAGAACCCGGGGGCATGATAAAACCTGAAAGAAGTGCATCTCTTAATAAGAGAATATAGAACCAGCCTGAGTGAGGAGCTAGGTCTTCATCCAGTGATGTTCTGTTTTCTGATTTAATGACTGAAACCCAGGCTTCTCTTTCTTGCTCTAACCTGAGACCCTGTTGAGGATACACTCCTAGTGAGATCACTATCACATTTCCTGGATTTTACCCAAAACAAATACTAGTCAGTGTGCTCAGTTATCCCTTGATGTTTTGCAAGTCTTTTTCTCATACCATTTCTATCTTTGAACCCATATTGATTTGTGAAAGTGGTGGGAGTCACTCAGTCATGTCCGATTCTTTGCAACCCTGTGGACTGCAACCCACCAAGTTCCTGTCCATAGGATTCTCCAGACCAGAATACTGGAGTGGGTTGTTATTTCCTTCTCCAGGGGATCTTCCTGACCCAGGTATCAAACCCAGGTCTCCTATATTGCAGCAGATTCTTTACCATCTGAACTACCAGGGAAGCCCATATTGA
The DNA here is from genome assembly GCF_014754425.2 of Oryx dammah. Lineage (NCBI taxonomy): Eukaryota > Metazoa > Chordata > Mammalia > Artiodactyla > Bovidae > Oryx > Oryx dammah. Next base: position 51,196,973 of record NW_024070200.1, read on the forward strand.
TTGATTTGTTTCAAGGGTTAATCAATGAATATTTTGAGCTTTAAGGATTAGACTGTCTTTTGCAGCTCTTCACGTCTGCTGTTGCAGCTCAAAATCAGTCACAGAAAATGTGTAATCAAATTAATGTGGTTGTGTTCCAATAAAACTTTATTTACAAAAAATAGGTTGTGGGTCAAATATAGCCTGGAGGCTGTAGTTTGCTGACACTTGTTCCACATACACAATAGTTACTAAAATAACATGTTAAGCAAAGTAAGAATTAAAAATAAATGACCAGTATACAATAACTTCCTTCATTTTTAGAAAGATTTTTTGATGTGGACCATTTATAAAGTCCTTATTGAATTTGTTACAATATTCCTTCTATGTTTTGATTTTTTGGCCGTAAGGCATGTGGGATTTTAGCTCCCAGACCAGAGATTGAGCCCACACTCCCGTGCATCAGAAGGTAAAGTCTTAACCACTGGACCATCAAAGAAGTCTTTCATTTCCTGAAAGATATGGTGGTCATTCTGTACTAAATGGCACTTTCTTCCAACAGCTAAGAAGACTTTTGGACCAGCTGGTAATAAAATGTACTAATGAGTATAGGAATTCTGGGGGTAGCTGCTACTGCTAAGTCACTTCAGTCGTGTCCGACTCTGTGTGACCCCATAGATGGCAGCCTACCAGGCTCCTCCGTCCCTGGGATTCTCCAGGCAAGAATACTGGAGTGGGTTGCCATTTCCTTCTCCTTCTGGGAGTAGAGTGTCTGGAAAATGTATAAAGCATACTTCATTTTATTAATTTGTTCATCCTTTCACTCACTCCAAACAAGATCTGTGTGGCTGTTTCAAACGCTTTTCTAGGTTCTAGGAATACAATGTTGAACAAGAACAAAATTATTCTTGCTCTTTTGGAGATCATATTCTAGTATGAGGAGGCAGACAATGAACAGATGCATACATAGGCAAGATAATTTCTAATAAAGAAAATTTCAATAAGGAATAAAATGGTGGTGTTGTATGGACCAGATGTAGGTGGAATAGTTACTACTACTGTTTGGGAAGCTAGACAAGGCTTCTCTGAGATGATTCTTTCAGCTAATGGTGATAAATTTCATTAAAAGAAGAATTAGAAAAGAAATAGGAAGGGAGACATTGGTATGGTTGGAGCATATAATTGAAGTGAATGGGAGGGTACCAGATAAGAGGTGAGAGAGATAGGCTGGAACCAGGTCATGCCTTGGGACCATGTTTGAGAGTGTGAACTCTATTTCTTTCTTTTTTTTTTTTTTTGAACTCTATTTCTAATGTGAGGGGAAGGTTCTGCATGATTCGAAGGTGAAGATACACAGCCTAACTAGATTCTTCAAGGATAGCTCTGACTAGTGTGTGCGAGTAGACTCTAGAATGGTAACAGGGAAATTCTTGCATGATAGTGGCTTGTTTTGAAGCATTTTCATTGCATTTCCATTTGGTTAGTTTATGCATAATTAAGATCTTGGTGGAAACTGGTATTTTAAGCTCTGTTACCTTTTAAGAAATTACTTCTATCAAAAGAACCGAGGTCTAGGTCTGTTGAGAGCAGGTCTTTTGTTACGTTCTACATAAACCTCCTGGATTTCATCAGTTTCCACTTTAAGGATCAACTATGTGACCTATTGTACAAATTAGCTGTGGGATTTCAGAACACAGTCTCCAATATTTTAGTTCTTGAATATGCTTTTAATCTGGTACCACACTGTAGAATTTTAAATAGGCAATCTCTGTTTAGCAGCACAAACTTGAACTTCTGTTTCTCATGTACTTAAGGGTATAAGTGGTTTCTTCTGGAAGACAGCAGAATAAAATGAAAAAAAGCTTAGCTGAGACAGAAGCTAGAAGCAGCAGGTTTCTGCTCAATAGCAGACTCAAAGGTAAGGAATCATTTTTCTTTCACTTTGTGGGTGGGATCTGATCATATGCCTATGTGAGAAAAAGTGGGCTTTTCTTGATATAATGCAGATATCAGTTGGATAAGATGTATGTCTATGTATGAACTTGGGTCCAGTTTCTGATACCAGCTCCACATCTATCTCTTTGCAAGCTAATGCTCCATAGCTGCTTGCAATGACACTGAAGGGTCCTTACTCATGTGAAATAATTTGTCCTTTAATCAAAAAAGCCCCATGATCTTTTAGCCATTGCTACAAACCACTGCAGGTCAAGGCGTCCTGATTGCCACTCCAGCCTTCCTACCCCTTATAGTAATTACATCAGGCACATCTTCCTTGCCTCTGATGGTTAAGTGCTGCCATCTAGCCTCAGTCATTCTGGCATCTCATGATCAGCACTGATACCACGGAGCTTTTTTCTATGTTAATATCTCCCACTGTCAAACCCAGCCTAGAGAAGGCAACACACCACTGAACTTCTCAAAGATCCTGGAGCTGCCCACTCTTCAGTGCATTTCTTATTGCCTGTTGTACAGTTCTCTCAAAGGGTAAACCTCAGAACAGTCACACTGACATCATGTGGGAGTCTTTTTAGAAATATAAATTTTAGATCCCCATATCTAATGGCATACTTAATTAGACTTTGGGGATGAGGTCCAGAAATTGATGTTTAACAAGTCTTTCTAAAGATTCTGTGCAGGGATAAGTTTGAAAACCACTGACTTCATGAAAAGAGTGTCCTCTGGGATATCACCTATTCTAATATTTCCACTGTTCTGAGTCTTCTGATTTTATCCTCAATATTCAGCAAAGGCAATTCAATCTCATTAGCGTGGGCCTTTGATGTGCACAAGCTTTGAGGAGGTGCACTGAAGATTTTTACTTTTGTTTGCACAGACACACGCACACATAAATAAACTGAAGAAATCTGAGATCAATGTGTTACAGAAATGTTAATGTTCTAATTGTGATACTGGATTATTGTTTTGCAAGAAGTTACCACAAGGGGGAACTGAGAAGAGTGTACTTGGAATCTCTCTGTATTGTTTCTTGCAGCTACAGGTGTCTACTACAATGATCTGCCTGCTGTCTGTCTGTCTATCTATGTATCTATCCATCTATTTGTATTTTGGGTTCCTACCAGCATTGAATAAGTGATTCAGTTTCTTCTCGGCTTCATCAGCATTTGGTGTTAACTTTCTCTCTTTTTTTTTTAGCCATTTAATATATAGAGATATCCCATTTTGGGTTTTGCTTTTTTTTTTTTTTTTTTTAGCATTTATCTGAAGGATAATAATCCTGAAAATATTTTCATGTCCTTATTTACCATATGCACATCCCTTTCAGTAAAGTGTCTTTTGACCACTTTCTAATTGACTAGTTTGATTTTTTTTTTTTACTGTTGTTTTGAGTGTTCTTCCAGATACAAGTCCTTTGCCAGACACATAGCTTGCAAATATTTTCTCCCAGTTTGTACCTTGTCTTGTCTTTTACAGAGCAGAAGTTTTTAATTTTAATGCAGTATAGCTCATCTTTTTTTTTTTTCTTTTTATGGATCACGCTTTTAGTGTCAAGTAAAAAAACAGTAAATTTTTTAAAAAGTGTGAGGTGTAGGTTAAAGTTCATTTTCTTGCCTGTGGATGTCCAATCGTTCTGGCATCAGTCGTTAAAAAGTTTTCCTACATTGAATTTCTTTGGTACCTTGTTGAAATCAGTCAAGCATATTTATGTGGGTCTATTTCTGGGTTCTTTATTCTGTTCCATTGATCTATGCATCTATCCCTCTGCCAATACCACACTGTCTTGGTTATTGTAACTATAATTCTTAAAGTGGGTAGAGTGACTCCTTTCATTTTATTCTTTTCATCAAGATTGTCTCAGCTATTCTAGGACCTATGCCTTTCCATATAAATTTTACAATAGGCTTTTTCAATAACTACAAAAAAACCTTCACTAAGATTTTGATGGGTGTCTTATCAAGCCTATAGATCAATTTAGGGAGAATTGTCATCTTTACAATTGGAATTGTTTTGCAATCCATGAGCACAGTATGTCTCTTCATTTTAGATCTTCTTTGATTTCTATCATCAGCATCTTGTAATCTTCACTATTCAGGTCTTGTATGTCTTGTGTTAAGTGTCTTCCCAGGGGTTTTATTTTCTTTGGAGTAATTATAAATGATACTACATTTTAATCTCAGTTTCAGCAAGTCATTTCTATATACTAAAAGTATGTAGAAATGTTTTTTCTTTTCATGTATTAATCTTATATTCAACAATCTTGTTAATTCCTTTGTTAGTTCTTGGCAGATTCACTGGGGAAGCAGGGAGGGGGATATTGTATAGAATTTTTCTAGTCCTTCCAGTCCTGTGTTGAACAGAAATGGTAAAAGTAGACGTGCTTGCCTTATTCCCAGTCCTAGGCAAACCATTGAGTCTTTTGTCATTAAGTATGATATTAGCTATACTTTAAAAAAGGCGGGGATCAAACCCACATCCGCTTCATTGGAAGGTGGATTCTTGACCACTGGACCACCAGAGAAGTCCTCTGAGCTATAAAATTTTGGTAGATGCTCTTGATCAAGTCAAACAAATTCTCCATTTCTAACTACCTGAGAGTTTTTATCATGAGTAGGTGTTGGTTTGTGCCAAATGCTTTTTCTGCATCAATTCTATCTGTTCATGTGACGTTTCATTTTTGGTCTATTGACAGGGTGCATGCGGCAAACTTCTAGAATCTGCTTTAGGTGTTTTTAGCAGACCATTGAACTCAGAGTCTCGTGTGAGTGTCTCTGTGTCAATCCATCCTCCCCTACCCAGTATTAAATATCTGTCCCTACCCCAGTCTCACCTACTCAGGATGCACTTCCAGACAGAGTCTCCTGGTTCTCACTCATACACGTTAGGAAGGTCCTGCAAATCCTTCCACATATAGGCTCTGAAGGCAATGGCACCCCACTCCAGTACTCTTGCCTGGGAACTCCCATGGATGGAGGAGCCTGGTGGGCTGTAGTCCATGGGGTCGCTAACAGTCGGACACGACTGACTGACTTCCCTTTCACTTTTCACTTTCATGCATTGGAGAAGGAAATGGCGACCCACTCCAGCGTTCTTGCCTGGAGAATCCCAAGGACGGGGGAGCTTGGCGGGCTTCCATCTATGAGGTTGCACAGAGTCAGACATGACTGAAGTGACTTAGCAGCAGCAGCAGTCCTGGAGCAAGGCTGTTCTTCCCTAATCCAGCTGCACTAAACCCTAACTCTGATTATTTCCCTGGAGGCAGTTGAGGAAAGGGGGAAGCTCTTAATGAGGATAAGCCTTATCTTATAAGACTTGCTCTTCAGGGGACAAGATTGCAAGCTTCTAGGCAAGAAGAGTCTATTTTCCTGCAACATACGGAAGGCGTTGCCTCTGCTAGCCTCAAGAATCCAGGAGAATTTAAAGATTAAAGACTTTCAGGCATGTCCATCCAAATGCCCATATCCTAGGTTTCATGGTTGACTCTTCCTGTGTCAAGACCCTAATTCTCAAAGGTGATTTATTGAAAGGGAACATTCAGGTTCATTTACAGCTCTGCTATCCTTTTAGTAGCCTCTGCGATTTTCAGTGGCTTATACCTCATAGTTACAGAAGATGAGAGTCTCCTTAAAATCTGTTATAAAGGCATCCCAGGGTTCATAGCATGACTCAAGCGAGCAGTAGAGTGCCCTTAACCTATCATTTTCTGTTGTCAAGACTACCAGCATTGTTAACAGAAGTCATACTGCTCCACAATCCTTATAATTGGCATTGCATCCATTCTGTTCCATCACACAGCCACTGCATAATCCATGTGTCACCTTCCACCTACAGCTCATTCTAATCATACACAGGTAAAGGCCATACGAAGGGATGCCCCTAAACAAGACATTATCATCATCCCATTCTGGTACCATTATCTCAGCCTGGGTTCTACAAAGGTTAATACCTATGCACTGCTATTCATTGGGAATATAAATATCAGGGGAGCATGAGGAAAGTGAGGGAAAAGGGTGTGGGATAGAAAAGGATAGGGAAACACTATGATGGGGTGTCACTGGCCACTACTTGTGATCAAGAGCAAACAATTTCTCTAAGCTGGCAGATTATTATTTCCCAAAAAGATGACTGGGAGGTCTTTATGAAGTAATTGGTTCACAGGAAAATCAATAAGAGACAGAAAGGGAGGCAAATACATTCACCAACTCCCATTCCCAAATGGTGATCAGTTCACTCTTCAGATCAGTTCAGTTCAGTTCAGTCACTTAGTCGTGTCCAACTCTTTGCAACACTATGGACTGCAGCACGCCAGGCCTCCCTGTCAATCACCAAGTCCTGGAGTTTACTCAAACTCATGTCCATTGAGTCAGTGAGGCCATCTCAAACTCTGTCATCCCCTTCTCCCCCTGCCTTCAATCTTTCCCAGCATCAGGGTCTTTTCCAATGAGTCAGTTCTTCACATCAGGTGGCCTAAGTATTGGAGTTTCAGCTTCAGCATCAGTCCTTCCAATGAATAAATATTCAGGACTGATTTCCTTTAGGATGGACTGGTTGGATCTCCTTGCAGTCCAAGGGACTCTCAAGAGTCTTTTCCAACACCACAGTTCAAAATCATCAGTTCTTTGATGTTCAGCTTTCTTTATAGTCCAACTCTCACATCCATACATGACTACTGGAAAAACCATAGTTTTGACTAGATGGACTTTTGTTGGCAAAGTAATGTCTTTGCCTTTTAATAGGATTTCTAGGTTGCTCATAACTTTTCTTCCAAAGAGCAAGTGTCTTTTAATTTCATGGCTGCAGTCACCATCTGCAGTGATTTTGGAGCCCCTCGAAAATAAAAAGTCTGCCACTGTTTTCATTGTTTCCCCATCAATATGCCATGAAATGATGGGACCAGATGCCATGATCTTCGTTTTCTGAATGTTGAGTTTTAAGCCAACTTTTTCACTCTCCTCGTTCACTTTCATCAAGAGGCTTTTTAGTTCTTCTTCACTTTCTGCCATAAGGGTGGTGTTATCTGCATATCTGAGGTTATTGATATTTCTCATTGCAATCTTGATTCCAGCTTGTGCTTCATCCAGTATAGCGTTTCTCATGATGTACTCTGCATATAAGTTAAATAAGCAGGGTGACAATATACAGCCTTGATGTACCCCTTTACCGATTTGGAACCAGTCTGTTGTTCCATGTCCAGTTCTAACTGTTGCTTTTTGACCTTCATATAGATTTCTCAGGAGGCAGGTCAGGTGGTCTGGTATTCTCATTTCTTGAAGAATTTTCCAGTTTGTGGTGATCCACACAGTCAAAGGCTTTGGCATAGTCAATAAAGCAGAAGTAGTTGTTTTTCTGGAATTCTCTTGCTTTTTTGATGATAAAATAGATGTTGGCAATTTGATCTCTGGTTCCTCTACCTTTTCTAAATCCAGCTTGAACATCTGGATGTTCATGGTTCACATAGCGTTGAAGGCTGACTTGGAGAATTTTGAGCATTACTTTACTAGCATGTGAAATGAGTGCAATTGTGTGGTAGTTTGAGCATTTTGGGGCATTGCCTTTCTTTAGGATTGAAATGAAGATGGACCTTTTCCAGTCCTGTGCCCACTGCTGCATTTTCCAAATTTGCTGATGTATTGAGTGCAGCACTTTCACAGCATCATCTTTTAGGATTTGAAATAGCTCAACTGGAATTCCATTACTTCCACTAGCTTTGTTCATAGTAATGCTTCCTAAGGCCCATTTGACTTCACACTCCAGGATGTCTGGCTTTAGATGAGTGATTACACCATCATGATTATCTGGGTCGTGAAGATCTTTTTTGTACAGTTCTTCTGTGTATTTTTGATACCTTTTCTTAATATCTTCTGCTTCTGTTAGGTCCATACCATTTCTATCCTTTATTGTGCCCATCTTTGCATGAAAATTTCCCTTGGTATCTCTAATTTTTTGAAAATTATCTAGTATCTCTAGTCTTTCCCATTCTATTGTTTTCTTCTATTTCTTTGCACTGATCACTGTGGAAGGCTTTCTATCTCTCCTTGCTATTCTTTGGAACTCTGCATTCAAATGTGTATATCTTTCCTTTTCTCCTTTGCCTTTAGCTTCTCTTCTTTTCTCAGCTATTTGTAAGGCCTCCTCAGACAACCATTTTGCCTTTTTGCATTTCTTTTTTTTGTGGATGGTCTTGATCCCTGCCTACTGTACAATGTCATGAACCTCCATCCAAAGTTCTTCAGATCAGATCTAATCCCTTGAATGTATTTGTCACTTCCACTGTATAATCATATGGGATTTGATTTAGGTCATACCTAAATGCTCTAGTGATGTTCCCTACTTTTTCAATTTAAGTCTGAATTTGGCAATAAGGAGTTCATGATCTGAGCCACAGTTAGCTTTTGGTCTTGTCTTTGCTGACTGTATAGAGCATCTCCATCTTTGGCTGCAAAGAATGTCATCAGTCTGATTTCTGTGTTGACCATCTGGTGGTGTCCATGGGTAGAGTCTTCTCTTGTGTTGTTGGAAGAGGGTGTTTGCCATGACCAGTGGGTTCTCTTGGCAAAACTCTGTTAGCCTTTGCCCTGCTTCATTCTGTACTCCAAGGCCAAATTTTCCCATTACTCAAGGTATTTCTTGACTTCCTACTTTTGCATTCCTGTCCCCTATAATGATGGCACTAAATCCTCTAGACTTCAGGACTGTCACACATGGACATTGATCAGGTCCTATGATCCTACATGTCTCAGAGATGATTAGCAAGCTGTAGCATAGAAGGTGAAAGTGAGCAGCACAGGTAGGAGCTCAGGTGCTTTGGGGCTGTGCCATTGTGATGCTGGCTGGAGTCCATGGATAATTACTGCAGAGGCAATCAGGGAATGAGCAGTAACCCCAAGGGCTCTGGAGCTTAGTGACACTGAGAAGATCTAAGGTAGCAGCTTAGAGGCACAAAGCAATAGTTCAAAGGATTGATTTAAGAATTGCATGAAATAATACTCATAATATTCTTATTACTACAAGAAGAAAATAGTCAATGCTCAATAAGTAGCACCTACTACTATTATCAGTAGTAATAATGATTTTTACACCATCCACAGGCATCCATAGCCATCTCATAAGAGGAAAAATAACCATCAGCATAATATACACAAATGATTCACTTTGTGTGTCTTATCTTCAACAATTACCTTTTAAATCCCTTACCTTTTTTTTTTAAACATTTGATCTTGCTTTCTCTTCCCATCTCCATTACCTGGAATTACTTTCGGTTTTTCTACTAAAACGTTGTCCTTTGTTTCAATCGTATTTATTGTCAATCTTGGGATTCCAGATGTCAACATTACCCTCTCTCCTACATCTCACATTCTTGCTAAAATATGCAAAGCACGCAATAAATGTTTAGAACCTATTAATCTAAAACCCCTATTCTGCTTCCTCTTCTTTGTATTACTATTGCTATTGCTGTTGCCCTTACTACTGCCAACACCACCCACTATCCTTAGCATCTTGGTGCCTTAAATGGACAAACAAATATACTTCAAAGCTATATTTCTGTCTTCATCCTTTTCTGCCTCAACTCTCTGTAATTCCACATAAAAATGCTGCTAGAAAAAGGCATGCCATGGTAACAACATAAACAAAAACTCTATTACAAAAACTACCAATTCACCTAAATTTACTGAGCACTAAAAGGTACTGTGGTGAATGCTTTGTGTGTCACATGCCCTTTATTCTTCATAATAATCCCATGGTGAAGGGATTATTATATCTATTTTGCAAATAAGTGAACAGAACCTTAAAAACCTTGAATAACATGTCTCCCAGCTTAAGAGAGGCAGAAAAACAAACAACAACAGCAAAAGAGAGAGACAGGAGCCATTTGTGTCCATTTATAAAATCACTGTGCTCAGACACAGGCCGGCCTGCCAGTCCTGTGCGCAGCCACTCAATTGTGTCTGACTTTGCTACGCCATGGACTGCAGGCCTCCAGGATCCCCTGTCCATTGAATTTTCCAAGCAAGGGTACTGGAGCAAGTCACCATTTTCCTACTCCAGGGGCTCTTCCCAACCCAGGGATAGAACCTGCGTCTTTTGCATCTCCTGCAGTAGCAGGAGCGTTCACCACTGAGCCTCCAGGGAGGCTCACAAACTTCCATGCTTGACCCCAAGGAAACTCTCACGCCAGAACTGTCTTTACTCCCCTGCAAGCTTCCACACTTAACCTCCATTCAGTCACTCACACAGTCTCTGTTCTGCTCAAGTTCTCACCACCCCCATCTATGTTATATCCCTCCATGATAGCTCCCTAGGGGTATGATAACAAAATCTCATAAACTAGGTGGCTAAAAACAACAGAAATGTCTGGTCTCACCCTTCTGGAGCCCAGAAGTCTGAAATTAAAGTGCCAGCAGGGCTATGGTCCCTCAGAAACCGAGGGAATTATGACTGCTTGTTTCTTGTAGCTTCTGGAATTGACTCTAAATCCTTGGCATTCTTTGGCCTGTAGATGCGTCATGCTGAACCCTGCTTCCATCAGCACATGGCTGTCTTCTATCTGTGTGCCTCTCTCTGTGTCTCTGCTCCTCTCATAAGGACTCCATTCAGATCAGATTAGCGGCCCACTTTATTCCACGATGATGCATTTAATTTACATATTTGTTATATATGCAAAGATCTATTTCCAAACAAGATCCCATTCCAGGTAGCAAGAAGTTAGGGCCTCCACATGTCATTTTGAGGAGGGGACACCATTTCAATCTATATAATCTTCCAATTAGTGTGCATGCATACATGTACACACAGGCACGCACACACACACCATCTTATTTAACAGTTCAAGTTCATCTGACTGCATCACTCACATCTTAGATGCACATTTCAACCTAAGTGCAGATGTGTGTCAGGAGCAAGGGAATGGCCTGGCTCTTGCCCTCCATCTTAGGTGGGGAGATCTGAAATTTTTGACCTACCCTGCCACTTTGCAGATACCTGATCTTGATTAATTTATGTACCTGATTCAAGACTTTGTTTCTGCAATGTAGGATGAAAATAATGCTTTTTTCTTTTTTTTTTTTTACAAAGTCCCTAGGAAGGTCTAACAACCTAAGGAAAAATATTTAAATGAAAAACTGTATGTGTGTGTGCACCTGGAAATTTGTAGGGTTAGGTCAAATATTTCAACTCTCATCATACAGATGTATACACACCTGGAAAAATATTCAGTGTTTTCAAAGGTAAAATAATATAACTTGTACTCTTTCTGATCATTGATCTCTAGGAAGGGGCCAGTTTTCCTCTTCCTGGAGTCAATTGCATGGCTCTTGCAGGTTTTTATTTTTTATTTTTTGACACTTTTCCATTTTAGTATCTCCAGATTCTCTCCTCAACTGAATTGGCTTCAAATATGCTGCTTTTTCTAATCCTGAAATGATTTTTAAGCGGCCCTAGTCATTACTTTTGCTTTTCTCCTTCCCTTCATAGTGAAACTTCTTAAGGAATGTTTCTAACTGTGTTTCCATTTCCTTTTAACTGATTCTCCTGATATTTCTTTGGCATCCATTGTCACATGTCAACTGAGCTGCCTTTATGAAAGTCACACACCATTAAGCGACCTTGGTATTGAAAGCAACTAACTGGGTGCCAATGTATCTCTTGTTGGATTCCAAACCTCTTGACAGTTCCGTTGTGTATCCCAACTGGCTACCCCTCCTTCTGGACTTTATTTTGACTTCTGTGTTATGATAGAAGACTTGGTCCTCTTGCCTCTCTGAATAAGATCACTCAATCTTATTTGCTTCTACACAGAGAGCTTTTCCTCTCTGTCCTGTAGATGGGCATCCCCCAGTTCTCAGACTTTTATAATGCATCTTTTATTTAATTTCTCTGGAAGATTTTTCTGTGGCTTTGACTAACACCTACTATTCATCTTCCCACTGTCCCTTCTTCTTGTGTGTCCATCCCATATTTCTTGCTAAAAATGGAAACTACTCTCCAGCATCTGAAATGCTGGTATGGTGCTCCAGGAGCCATCTCAGACTCCATGGATCTAAAACCTAAATGGCGTGCTTCCTCCTTGCTTCTTCATTCCCTTCACCAAAGCATCCTTGACTGAACTCCTCAACGCTATAGATATTGTTCTCTTTGTCTTTTTAATTCTTTATTCAACATCATAGAGTGCTTACTATGCGCCAGGCCCTGTGCTGGGCTCTGCAGCCAATACAGATACAAGTATGCCAGTGTTTATGCATTACAGAGTTCATTGTCTTGAAAGCTACATCACAGAGTGCCCTGAGAATTTTGACACTTTGGGAGATGCTGAAAATAATCCCTAATTCAGTTCTGTCTTTTTGCTCCTCCCCACCCCCACCACATTATACAGTAGGTTCGCATTAGTTATCTATTTTACTGGCCAATGCAGGACACAGCTCGTTTGGGTTTCCCTGGTGGCTCAGCAGGTAAAGAAACTGTCTGCAATGCAGGAGACATGGGTTCAATTTTGAGTGGAGAAGATTCCTTGGAGGAGGAAATGGCAACCCACTCCAGTATTCTTGCCAGAAAAATCACATGGACAGAGGAGCCTGGTAGGTTACAACAGTCCATGGAGTAGCAAAGAGTCAGACATGTCTGAGTGAGCACACACACATAATATGTAGATATATCAATGCCAATCTCCCAGTTCATCCCACTCCACCCCACTTGGTGTCTGTACATTTGTTCTCTACATGTGTGTCTATTTCTGCTTGGCAAATAGGTCCTGTACCATTTTGCTAGATTCCACATATCAGTTAGCTCAGTTCAGTTGCTCAGTTGTGTCTGACTCTTTGCAGCCCCACAGGCTGAAACACACCAGGCTTCCCTATCTATCACCAACTCGCAGAGATTGCTCAGACTCATGTCCATTGAGCTGTTGATCCCATCCAACCATCTCATTCTCTGCCATTCCTTCTCCTCCTGCCTTCAGTCTTTCCCAGAATCAGGGTGTTGAGCTTCAGCGTTAGTCCTTCCAATGAATATTCATGACTGATTTCCTTTACAATTGACTGGTTTGATCTCCTTAGCTGTTCTTTTAACATCATGTCTCTGGATTCATCTCTGTCTACTCCATCCTCTTTGCTTCCCTCTCAAACCCTCCCAGGACCTTTGAGATTTATTATCCCCTCTTCTGTCCACATCACCAGATGGTCAATACCAAAATCAGATTGATTATATTCTTTGCAGCCAAAGATGCAGAAGTTCTATACAGTCAACAAAAACAAGACCGGGAGCTGACTGTGGCTCAGATCATGAACTCCTTATTGCCAAATTCAGACTGAAATTGAAAAAAGGAGGGAAAATCGCTAGACCATTCAGGTATGACCTAAATCAAATCCCTTATGATTATCCAGTGGAAGTGAGAAATAGATTTAAGGGCTTAGATCTGATAGATAGAGTGCCTGATGAACTATGGAATGAGGTTTGTGACATTGTACAGGAGACAGGGATCAAGATCATCTCCATGGAAAAGAAATGCCAAAAAGCAAAATGGCTGTCTGGGGAGGCCTTACAAATAGCTGTGAAAAGAAGAGAGGCAAAAAACAAAGGAGAAAAGGAAAGATATAAGCATCTGAATGCAGAGTTCCAAAGAATAGCAAGAAGAGATAAGAAAGCCTTCTTCAGCAATCAATGCAAAGAAATAGAGGAAAAGAACAGAATGGGAAAGACTAGAGATCTCTTCAAGAAAATTAGAGATACCAAGGGAACATTTCATGCAAAGATGGGCTTGATAAAGGACAGAAATGGTCTGGACCAAACAGAAGCAGAAGATATTAAGAAGAGGTGGCAAGAATACACAGAAGAACTGTACAAAAAAGATCTTCACGACCCAGATAATCATAATGATGTGATCACCAATTTAGAGCCAGACATCTTGGAATATGAAGTCAAGTGGACCTTAGAAAGCATCACTACAAACAAAGCTAGTGGAGGTGATGGAATTCCAGTGGAGCTGTTTCAACTCCTTAAAGATGATTCTGTAAAGTGCTGTACTCAATATGCCAGCAAATTTGGAAAACTCAGCAGTGGCCACAGGACTGGAAAAGGTCAGTTTTCATTCCAATCCCAAAGAAAGGCAATGCCAAAGAATGCTCAAACTACCGCACAATTGCACTCATCTCACATGCTAGTAAAGTAATGCTCAAAATTATTCAAGCCAGGCTTCAGCAATACGTGAACTGTGAACTTCCAGATGTTCAAGCTGGTTTTAGAAAAGGCAGAGGAACCAGAGATCAAATTGTCAACATCCACTGGATCATGGAAAAAACAAGAGAGTTCCAGAAAAACATCTATTTCTGCTTGATTAACTATGCCAAAGCCTTTGACTGTGTGGATCACAATAAACTGTGGAAAATTCTGAAAGAGATGGGAATACTAGACCACCTGACCTGTCTCTTGAGAAATCTGTATGCAGGTCAGGAAGCAACAGTTAGAACTGGACATGGAACAACAGACTGGTTCCAAATAGGAAAAGGAGTACGTCAAGGCTGTATATTGTCACCCTGCTTATTTAACTTCTATGCAGAGTACATCATGAGAAACGCTGGACTGGAAGAAACACAAGCTGGAAACAAGATTGCCGGGAGAAATATCAATAACCTCAGATATGCAGATGACACCACCCTTATGGCAGAAAGTGAAGAAGAGCTAAAAAGCCTCTTGATGAAAGTGAAAGAGGAGAGTGAAAAAATTGGCTTAAAGCTCAACATTCAGAAAACAAAGATCATGGCATCTGGTCCCATTACTTCATGGGAAATATAGATGGGGAAACAGTAGAAAAAGTGTCAGACTTTATTTTTGGGGGCTCCAAAATCACTGCAGATGGTGATTGCAGCCATGAAATTAAAAGACGCTTACTCCTTGGAAGAAAAGTTATGACCAACCTACACAGTATATTCAAAAGCAGAGACATTACTTTGCCGACTAAGATCTGTCTAGTCAAGGCTATGGTTTTTCCTGTGGTCATGTATGGATGTGAGAGTTGGATTGTGAAGAGGCTGAGCACCAAAGAATTGATGCTTTTGAACTGTGGTGTTGGAGAAGACTCTTGAGTCCCTTGGACTGCAAGGAGATCCAACCAGTCCATTCTGAAGGAGATCAACCCTGGAATTTCTTTGGAAGGAATGATGCTAAAGCTGAAGCTCCAGTACTTTGGCCACCTCATGCGAAGAGTTGACTCATTGGAAAAGACTCTGATGCTGGGAGGGATTGGGGGCAGGAGGAGAAGGGATGACCAAGGATGAGATGGCTGGATGGCATCACGGACTCGATGGACGTGAGTCTGAGTGAACTCCGGGAGATGGTGATGGACAGGGAGGCCTGGCGTACTGCGATTCATGGGGTCGCAAAGAGTCGGACACGACTGAGCGACTGAACTGAACTGAATTGAACTGATCCCCTCTTCTGTCCACAAGTTGGACCCACCAAAGCCTGATTTATAACACATCACCTGGGGGACTGTTTTCCCTCTTTGCTGCAACTGTTCTTCCTAAAAGTGCAATAAGCACCTCTCTGCTTCTTGATAACTAGCAGTTTCATCAATGGGTGATCTTGACTCATTCCTTAAGTTTTTTTCTTGACTGTATAAACAGGCACACCTTGCCAGAAACAATTAGTCTCTTTAGTCTCTCTAACAATGGAAGTTTTCCTCAAGTCCTTACAGGTCAGAAATAATACCTTACAATGTTTTTCAAAAAAAAAAAAAGGAACATCAACACCATACTAGAAACTGGGAATGTTTCCGATTAATTTCTTCCACTGACTTAGCCCAGCTCACCTAACACTTGCAAACTCATCCATTCATATATGCCCAATTAAAAAAAAGTTAAAAGATCTCCTAAACCATCAATCCATAAAAATTTCTTGAGTCTCTGCTAAGTGCCAACTAGTTAGATCATTACTGTGTAGACATTAAAGTATAAGGCAGTTTCTCGGTCAACTACCTCAGAAATAAATGTCAGTTATCTACCAGTACACAATATATTATATTATATTGTCACAAAATAATTCTCAGGAGATACACTTATGATCACGTGGCATATAACAGGCCACCTTATTTTCTGATTAGTCTATGTAACTTAATGTAGGAACACAAGAAGCTGAAAGAGAGAAGTCAAACAACATTTGCTTGCAAATTACTACTACTAAGAACCTACTATATAGCACAGGGAACTATATTCATTATCTTGTAATAACCTATAATGGCGAATCTAAAAAAGAATAGGTATATATATATGTATAACAGAATCATTTGCTGCACACCTGAAACTAAAATAACATTGTAAATCAACTATATTTCAATAAAAAATAAAATAAAGTAAGTCAATGAAACTTGATCGAGTGTGTCTGTGATGGTTGCTGGGATATCAGGATAATTAAGATATACAGAGCTTTTGCCTTGAGGGGGCATATATATATATATATTAACAGGAATAATTTCCTAAAGGAAATCGGTGTTGAATATTCATTGGAAGGCCTGATGATGAAGTTGAAATTCCAGTATTTTGGCCACCTGATGCTAAGAACTGACTCATTGGAAAACACCCTGATGCTGGGAAAGATTGAGGGCAGGAGGAGGAGGAGATACAGAAGATGAGATGGTTGGATGGCATCACCAACTCGATGGACATGAGTTTGAGTAAGCTCCAGGAGTCGGTGATGGACAGGGAGGCCTGGGGTGCTGCAGTCCATGGAGTCGCAAAGAGTCAGACACCACTGAGCCACTGAACTGAACTGAACTGAACAGGGATATAGATATTAACAGTGATAACAAAATCAGATTTGAATCAGATCATCCAGACACCACAGTCCCAACCCCTACTCTAAGTAATATTTTCTCCTTTTCCACTTTTCTTTCACCTCCTGGAATGTGAAGTGTCTCCTCTGAACTCCAGAGAACATAGTTCTGGGACTTGGATCCTTCTTGGGTGAGGACTTGTGTGTATCTGTAGGATATTAACAGTCCAGGTTCACTTTTATCTTCGTGTGCAGGTCCAGTCCCTTTCTATCTACCTCATCCCTTCCCATAAATCTACAGCCTGAGTATTCCCAGGCCTTAAGCCAAGGCAGGCTGGAGTCATTGGTTAGGTCAGACAGAGATCTAGACTCAGTTCCACAATCTTGCATTCACTCCCTTTCAATCAGGGCCCAGGGCCAATCACAGGCAAAAAGGGAGATTGTTTCTGCCCTTCTCTTCCAGTAGGTGCCTGGCTCAGAGGGTTGGGCTGGGTTGATCATCTCAACTCAGATCATTAGTTTTCTCTGGAACTGGAGATCAGGCCTGAGTCTTCTGGGGTTTGACTAACCCTGAAATCTCATTTTATTTATTCCCAGCCCCCTCTCTTTCTCTGCAATGTTGCCCCTTGTCCAATAACTGGTATAGGGCTTGTTTCAATCTCAACAGATCTCCTTGGAAACAAAGAGGCTGCCAGCCACAAGAAATGAGAGCTGGGTGAGGATTCTGGAGGCTTTGTGTGTTGGTGTGGAAGGGATGGAGGCCAGAGGGAACATTAGAATAAGGTGCTTTGGTGTTGACATGCCTTGGAAGACAGCAGAGAAATGGACAAAGTTTCCGAAAAATATGTGTTATTCCTTTACTGAAAGGAGATAAAAAGAACCGATTTCATCAGAACATCTTTTCTGATTCAGAAATATTCTTAAGGATAACTTGGTTGTTGAATTTACATCATTAGAAAAATTAAAATACAGAGCCATGCTGTGTTTTGAGAACAGCAGAATAGAGCTTCATAGCAAAGCATCTAAACCCCCCTCCTTAATTTTCATTGAAGTATGGTTGCTTTACACTCGTGTGTTCATTTCTACTCTACAGAAAAACGAATCAGCTATGTGTTGCTCTTTTTTGAATTTCCTTCCCATTTAGGTCACTATAGAGCATTGAGTAGAGTTCCCTGCACAATAGGTTCTCATTAGTAATCTATTTCTAAGGCCCTTTTGACGACTAAAGACCTCTCCAGCCTCCTCCATTGAGGCTGCCCACCTCCTTGGACCTGACTCACCACCAAGCCTATCTTTCTGAAGACACCATGTCCTCAGGACAGTTTATGACCCCCTAAACAAGGGCTTCCCAGGTGACATTAGTGGTAAAGCATCCGCCTGCCAATGCAGGAAACTTGAGAGATGCGAGTTCCATCTCTGGGCCAGGAAGATCCCCTGGAGAAGGAAATGGCTGTCCACTCTAATATTCTTGCCTGGAGAATCCCATGGACAGAGGAGCCTGGTGGGCTATAGTCCATAGGGTCACAAAGAGTCAGATAAAACTGAAGGGACTTTGCACAAACATGCCCCACCTACCTTTTTTCAAGAATATCTTCCTTCCTTCTCCACTCTCCTACCAGCTCCCTGCTCTTTGTTTCCACTAGTTCAATTTATTGGAAAGTTCTCTAGCCTTCAAACCCTGCCCAAAATTTGCCTCCCCTGTGAAGCTGTTTCTTCCTGATCTCCCTGTCCAGTAAAGTACTCCCTGCTTTTGAATACTTCTCGGTTTTTGCAACCTAGATGTCCATTGACAGATGAATGGATAAGGAAGTTTTGTTACATATACACAATGGAATATTACTCCGCTATGAAAGGAATCCACTTGAACCAGTTCTAATGAGGTGGATGAACTTAGAGCCTATTATACAGAGTGAAGTAAGTCAGAAAGGGAAAGATAAATGTCGTATATTAACAAATATACATGGAATCTAGAAAGATAGTACTGATGATCCTGCCTGCAGGGCAGCAAAGGAGACATGAACATAAACAGCAGACCTTTAGACACAGTGGGAGGAGAGGGTGGGATGATTTGAGAGAACAGCATTGAAACCTATACACTACCACCTGTAGAACAGACAGCCAGTAGAAGCTTGCTGGGTGATGCAGGGGACCCAAAGCCAGCGCCTTGTGACAACCTAGAGGGTGGGATGGGGAGAGAGGTGGGAGAGGGGTTCAAGAGGGAGGGGATATACGTATACCTATGGCCGATTCATGTTGACGTATGGCAAAAACCTTCACAATATTGTAGAGTAAGTATCCTCCAATTAAAAATGCAAAAAATATATATAATTGGGCTTTCAGATACATATGTCACTGTGAAGATCACACTCTCATTAGGCTCACTTCTTTAGGGGCCAGGCATGCATACACCTGGAATGCTTTGTGGGCAGCAATTACATTCATTCATTAGTATACCCAGCATAGCGCCTAGACTCCCGTGAATCCAAACTGGTTTGCGTAGTGAGTACTTCCAACAATACAGAGAGGAGTAGCTGAGAGGCAAAGGCGAGTTAGGGCATGTATTTACTTGTGAAGGTTGGCTATAATGAATAAACTTTTAAATCTGAGACTGTGGGAACCCACTGACTAAGGCGCATATGAGAATTACCTCTGGCTGTTTAGCTAGATCTGTGGGTTTGGGTTCAGTTACTCAGGGGAAATTCAGGACACCCTGACTTCAGAGGTCCTCAGTGGCTTGAACACCACAAATTATTTCAGAATTCCAAGGATGATTCCAACACCAAGACACAGTTAAGGATTCTATTCATCATTTTAAAGAAACAGCTTAACAACCCTCTTTTCTCTTTGTAGCTTCTTCTACCGTAAGTTTCAGTGCACTGATGGAGTGGATTGTTCTAAGCACTAAAGAGAGTGGTTAGAGTTAGGAAGAGACGGCAATGGCTTCTGTGTGTGTACATGCGTGTGGGGGGGGGGTGTGGGTGCATGAGTGAGTGTTTTATTTATGACAAAGTTAGTCTGCTATGGGAAAAGAAAGCATATGGACTACATTCTTTTTGAAACTGAGTGAGGTGTGCAGAGAAAAATAATTCAATATGAAAGTAAACAAATTGTCATATGGTTAGGCTAGAAATCAAGAGACCCGAGTATTCATCTTGGCTCTGTCACTAATTAGCTATTTGCCCTTAGACATTATAATCAAAAGCCATTTATTCTGAAAGTACATTAAAGTTTACAAAGTGTTTTTCCATATGTTGATTGATCTGAGAAGCAAGCAAGAGAGCTATTTTCCCATGCTTTCAGAACTGAAAAATAATAAGCTTTGGAGTAGATATGTATCTTGAAAATGGGTATAGCCAATTAATATGAATTAGTACACATGCCAGAGATGGAACTGATTCCATGTCAGAAACTTAAACTATGTGTTTTCTGTAACTCTTTCCAAACCCAATGATAGGTATTACAGTGTTAGTTCTAAAAGACTCACTTAAAATTGTTGTCACATGTTACACTTGCCTCTAACTTTCTTTTTGCTATTGTGTTCCCAATAGGTATTTCCAACATCATGCAATTTGGAACTCACCCCATTAAAATTATCGGAGTCTAAGATTATTCCATGATTGCTGGCTGACAGAAGGGCCATGCATATAAATATTCAACTATATTTAAATACAACAAGAAATGAATCTGGAGAGATTTTTACACAGAGAAATAACAAACAAAGAAAATGTTACAGGGCCATGAAAGAGAAGTCTGGAGAAGGACTCACACTCACATTTATAGCCCCAAATCCTGTTCCTTTGGTTGTTACATATCTAAATTTTCCAATAGCCTCCTGACTGTTCTCCCCATAAAAGATGGGGAGAGCCTCCTCTGGGTCCATACTTTTATTCTATTGGGGTAACTTAAAAACTCACATCTGCTAAAACGTCTTCAATTGTCCCTCATTACCTGTAGGACAAGGACCATGTTCCTGGGCAGAATTCATATGACATTTCTTTTCCTAGCTACTTTTTGAAAAAACATATTTATGCATTCATTCATTTGGCTCTGCCAGGTCTCAGTTGCAGCTTGCAAATCCTTAAGTGTGACATGTGGGTACTAAATCCATGACCAGGGGTTGGACCCAGGCCCCCTGAATTGGGAGTGCAGAGTCTTAGCCACTGGACCACCAGGGAAGTCCCTTCCTGGCTACTTTTGATGCTCACCCTTTTATATCACTCCACCTGACCCTTCTCTTCTAGACAGATTGGATAACTTCAGCTTTGATTAATACTCAAGAGTTATCCATGTATTTTCACATTATCTTCCCCTTTTGCTTGTAATAACCCTCCTTGGTCCATCTGCTTGGCAGAAAACAGCCAGCCCCTTAGGACTTGGTTCATATGTTGCCTTCTTTGGTACTGTAGACGAAGTTAAGCACTTTCTCCTCCGTATGTCCTAGAAGCCCCATTCCCATCAATTTCCCCTTTGAAACTGACAGCCTCTTGCAGTGAGATTCAGGTATCACTCAACTTGGTCACTACCATCCCTACATGCAATGTTTAGCACATATCAGAAGTATAATCACATCTGCTGATCAAATGAACATTTTAGAGACAAGCTGGAATTTAAGAGTAAAGACATTTCTCAACAAAGAAAGAAACCCAGTGAGAGAGGGGGGATAAAAGAAACCTCTGAGCTGGCTCCTCACAGTACAGAGAAGCTTGGATTCTTAAGGATTCTGAGAAATGGGGCTAATTAATCAAAGCAGCACTAGAGAGTGAGATGACTTTAAGTCATTTAGTCCTGCCAAGACTATAATATTCCCCACAGTATATCTCCTAGTGTATTATCCTGTCATACATTAAATATTCTTGGTAATGGGGCCTTTCAGAGGTGGTGATTAATAGGATTTAAAGAAAGACTGAAGACAAGAACTACACGACAAGGAGAGAGCAATGGACATGGTGATGTCTTTGAGTCTAGAAAGTAAAACGGGCATTCTTTCTAGGCAGTGTGCTGGACACTGGTGAGAAAACCTTTGGTTGTATTGTAGCTAAACGGCAGATGAGAAAACCCCTACTCACTCAGAAGGACTAACTGAGCCAAACAGTCAAGGAGATTGTATTACAGATAATGTGTGTGTTTCTCTCTTTTTCTCTCTCATTGCAGAACTGAAAATGTATTTAGTCCTAAAGAAAGGAGAACTAGTGTGTTTTTATAATAGCTTCCCGGGTTTGAACTCATTGGAGACATGATCAGTAGGACTGCCAAATCTCTCACTTCAAGATGGAGCAAACCCAGAGCTAAATTAATGTGATATTTTCATAGGCTTTAAAAAGAAAAAAAAAATACTGGAACCCAATATTTCCATGCCAAGTATTTTTGTTAGAGGTGATCATTTATTTATCTTGTTAAAAATCTACTGATCCAACAGAGACTTGACCAATAAAACAATACGCAAGACTCAGACCAAAGAAACACAAAGCTAGATTCATCATTCTTTGTCCTCTTAGAAATTTTCCAGCCTGGGTGGTCTGAATTTTAATATTACAGTGAGACTGTGTGGTCTATCAAACTGTTGTGAATTACTGAGCCTAAGTACTTTTAATTTAAGTAAAGGAGACCTAAATGCTTTGAGAAAATGATCTGGCATGACTGGAAGTTCCCCAAATCCACATGCTCTTTTCTGAATGCCCAGGGAGTGCCTGGATTTCTCAGTTACTAATCGCATGGGTTAGAGAAATGTCCCCGGAATGGGCCAACCAAATGGAGCTGTGTTGACGCTAGACCTACTCCCAAGATGGCACACAGCGTTAGTGTCTCAGATTAGCTGGTTTCTGAGTAAGAATACGAATGAATGGGACAAACACCAAATGCACTTCGATAGGAAAAAAAAATAAATCTTGGTGATGGTATAGCTCCAAGAATGTATATGTGAGGGAGAGGGTGGATTTAAAGGTGTTATCCTTGGATACGATAAAGACAGGAACTGATGGGGCAGAAGGAAATCAGTGAAGTAAAACTCTCTGTCTCATATTTTGTCTGGGAAAGACCTTAGTTGTAAAAACTTTCAAGTCACCAGTTTTAAAAGGAGAAAAATGAGAAGACCAGCATGAATTATTTCACACACACCCAAATTAGAATGAGGCATTGTTCTTCGGTGAAACAGATCTTGGATTGAATCATGAATCTATTACTTTCTAGCTAGTGACCTTAGGCAAGTTAATTATTTCCCCTAATCCTTACATGATGAGAATAAAATGAGACGATGGGTGTAATAAGCTTCTTCTTCTCTATGTATTCATGTGTAATTTTTTGAGTAGAAAAGAGTGACTCATTAAAGAAACCATAACATTACAACTTTGTTTGCCTCATTGGTGTGCCATACAGTGTTTGGCCCAGCTGAATGTGATCGATAAATATTCACTGTGCATATAATTAAGTGAATTGTCTAAATGAAAAGAGAAGATTCATCCATGATCACTGATAGTAAAGAAATTATAGAGACAACTAAAACTGAAGTGAAGATAAGAGAGGTAAAGAAACTATGATTCACATGAGAATGGAAGTAACTAAAGAAACAGTGGGGGGCTTTTCTGCTGATTCAATGGTAAAGAATCTGCCTGGCAAAGCAGGGGTCATGGGTCCAGTCCCCGGTCTGGGAAAATTCCACATGCTTGGAGACAACTAGGCCCACAATCCACAACTACTGAAACCCCCTCACCCTAGAGCCCATGTTCTACAACGAAAGAAACCACGGCAGTGAGAAGCCCACACACCCCGACTAGAGGAGCCCCTGCTCACCACGACTAGAAAAAGCCCGTGTGAAGCAGAAAGGACCCAGGGCCGCCAAAAATAAATCAATAAATAACATTTAGAAAATAAAACTATGAAATGGCCAATTAATAGCTTATGAAAAAGAAACACTGGAAAAGTTGGAAGGAAAGAAGGGAGGAAAAAAGAAGAAAGAAGAAAGAAAGCAAATCACAAAATTGTGTGTAAACAATCAGTTTTTCATATTAGCAGATGTGGAATAGATTTAAATCATTTTTTATTCCTCTTTCAATTCCTATGGGGCATTATTAAGGATGAAAGAAGATCAATGGGATTTAGAAACAAGAACTTGTCTGCTACGCTGAATCGATGCCTTACTATTAGAATCTTGGCCAGCTCATGAGTGTTTCTAAAAGCTATTCTGGGCTTTTAACACCTCATGCAGGCACTTCACAGAGAACACCATCTTCTCCATGGGAAGGGCATGGGTGGCACAGAGAAGCATCGCTTCTAGAATTCTCTAAACTGAGAAATGCAGATCACACCATGGGTCAACCAGTGTCTGGGAGTCTTATTTCTCAAGATGGTTGTTCTGCATAAGAGTTACGGATTGAAAACCTACTGAAAGAAAGAAAAAGAAGGAAATAAGAAGGGAAATACCACATAATAATTGTTTCCTTGGAGTAATTATTTTTTTTTCCATTTAATCTCCCTGTAATCTATCAAGGTCAAGGTTTTTATATAATAATAATAAATATTATTATATATATGATAAAATTGAGGCTCTGAAAATTTACACAGCTTGCCCAGCTTTATACAGTTGCCAGTTGTGGAGCCTATATCCACACTCTGATAGTTCTCTCTCCCTTTAAAAAAATATTGAAGTAATAGTTGTTTTATGATGTTGAATTAGTTTCTGCTGTACAGCAAAGTAAATCATCTATATCTTTTCTGGATTTCGTTCTCATTTAGGTCACCACAGCGCATGAGTAGAGTTCCCTGTGCTAAACAGTAGGTTCTCATTAGTTATCCATTTTACATATAGCAGTGTGTATCTGTCAATCCCAACCTCTCAGTTTATCCCCTGCCCCTCTTCCCTGCCTTGGTGTCCATCTGTTTGTTCTCTATGTCCGTGTCTCTATTTCTGCTTTGCACATAGGTTCATCAGCACCATTTTTCTAGATCCTACGCATATGCCTTAATACGATATTCGCTTATTCCTTCCAGACTTACTTTGCTCTGTATAACTGTCTCTAGATCATCTGCATCTCTGCAAGTGGCAGGATTTCATTGTCTCTTACTGGAGGGTGGAAGGCTTGGAACAGAACAGGTACAATATTTGCCTTACTTCTACTCTGTGGCACATGCTTTGTGAACCGTTTCTCATTTGATACCCAAAGTCCTCTAGTCAGGCTTTTTTTCACCCAGGTGTCAATAAGAAAAAGTGATTCAGAAAACCCAACTCACATATTCAAGCTGAGAATTCACTTATAAGCATGAAAGCTCCATATCCTGGATACTCTCTCATTCCAGCCAAACTGAGACAGTTGGTCACCCTATCATCCATGCTCCAGTGTCAACACACATTCACAACATTCAGGATTTCTAAGGTGTATAGGAGCTTCCCAGGTGGTACTATAAAGAACTTGCCTGCCAACGTAGGAGACGTAAGAGATGCAGGTTTGACCCCTGGGTCAGGAAGATCCCCTGGAGAAGGGCATGGCAACCCACTCCAGTATTCTTGCCTGGAGAGTCCCATGGAAAGAGGAGCCTGGCGGGTTACAGTTCATAGTGTCACAAAGAGTCAGACACAACCGAAGTGACCTGGCATACATGCACACAAGGTATACAGACAGCACTGGTAGGCTGTGGCCTCTAGGCTTGAAGTATAAAATAATGGGATGCTCCAATCCAGTCTTCAAAGGAACACAAAACCACAGCCACAAACATAATCACTTTTCCTGCTTTCCAGTCACCATTGCCATCAGCACCAGCACAGGCGTTAACATTGGCGGGTCACCCTCTCTGCACCCGCCTGGCACTCAGCACTTCAAATGCTCCATCTTTCTCAGGGCGCTCCTACAGGTTTTTCTGTTATGAAGTAAAACGGTGATATGTGTAGGGTATACGGAGATAAAAGCACACATCGTCAGAGACAACCAGCCAAGGGCTCTCGTTTTCCCAGAACTCGCTGCCCATCTGCAAGCCTGACGTGCCCACTGTTTAATCCCCGTGTTAACTGTGCAGAGGACTCCAACTGGACTTCATTCTCCTAATTTCTTTAAATTCTCACCAAGATCAATTTTCAAGATCAAGAAACAGGGTGGGACTAGGGAAGGACTATTGGCGTTCCACAGCTAGTATGTGTTTGATCTAGCTTTGAGCCAGAT
Source organism: Oryx dammah (assembly GCF_014754425.2). NCBI lineage: Eukaryota > Metazoa > Chordata > Mammalia > Artiodactyla > Bovidae > Oryx > Oryx dammah. The sequence continues at coordinate 51,222,811 of NW_024070200.1, forward strand.
TACATGGAATTTTTCTCAGAAAATATAGAAAGCAATTACAAATTTTAGGAAAAAAATGGACCTCAATGTATCCTCAGAAAGTCCATGCTGATTGAGATACTAATAAAGAATAATATGTAATATATGATATATGCTATATAACATACAGTATGTAATAAACATTTTATATTATATAATGTATTATATTATTAGTATACTAATGATATATTATAATATATAGTATGATTATAATATAGAATTGTAGAAACTATATAATTATAATACTGTAATATTATTATGTTATAATTATATTAATAATGATGTATAGTATTATAAGTGTGTATGTGATATTATAATAAATATTATTATATTATAATGCAATGTAACCTATTCATGCATGCTCAGTCATGTCTTGAGTCTCTGTGACCCCATGTACTGTAGCCCACCAGGTTCCTCTGTCTATCAGAGTCTCCAGGCAAGAATACTAGAGTGGGTTGTTATTTCCTCCTCCAGGGGATCTTCATGACTCAGGGACTGAACCTGTATCCTCTGTGTCTCCTGCATTGGCAGGCACATTCTTTACCACTAGTGCCTGCTGGGAATCTACTGCTATATATAATAATCTTTAACTATAATGTGTTATAAATTGTAATTCATATATTAAATATGTAAATCATGTATAATAAATATAGAATAGTATCAGTGCAACAATACAAGCACTTATATATTGTTTTCCATGTATCAGCACTATCCTAAGTGCTCTAAATATAATTTAACTCAATTTATTCTCACAACAATCCTAAAAATAGATGGTGTCACTCCCATTTTACAAAAAGGGAAGGGGAGACTCAGAGAGGTTATGTGACTTGCTTAAGTCCACAGAGCTAGCAAATGTTAGAATCAGAATCTGGACATAGCCAGCTCCAGCATCCTCATCTTGGCACACCTTCACGGCCTGGGGCACTAATCTGAGGTGCATCCCTTGGGATTTCCAGAACCAGAGCATATATATTACACAGTATTAACAGCTTGATTCTTCCTCAGGGAGCTTCAGTTTTGCTCAGCCACTGTGTAAGTGAAATCTCTCCCTAATTTTTCACTCCCAGGTAACATTTAGAGTCCTGTGTGCCTCCCCCCACCCCCCCCACTCTCCAGCTGAACTTGCTTAAGATTGACCTGGTGGGTCCATCTGGAGTGGTCAAGATGGCTCCAGGCTCCAGTTTGACCCCCAATGACCTAGAACATACTACACTCTCATTGTCAGAGTCAATGGTACCACAATGGTCGGACAATTTCTCATTGTCAGAAACCAAATGGTATTACAACGTGTTCTCTCTGGAGGAAGAGCTGATTCCAAGTCTTAGCATATATCTTTGTGTATCCAGAAACCACCCACTCTTCCATCTAATCCTTAATCCCCAACAGATTCCCCCAATCAGTCAAGCCAAGGTTTGGATATCCAGGCCTTGAGCTCTCCTGAGCTCTTGGCAGGAAGCTCTAGGAAGGAGGCCCTGAGGTCAATGTAGACCTTAGTGGTGTTTCCCAGAGTCTGAGATGTTGCAGAGCCCCGACTCCAGCATTACAGGCTGTTTTGATTTTCTCAGCCCATGTGCCTGTCAAGAACTAATTAGGACAAGGATAGTGTGAATGGACTTTGGGGAATTGCAAATGAGTTATAAGGGGCTCAGTGCTATAGCTGGTTAGGGAAAGTCTTTCAGTGCTTCTCCTTTGCATTTAGAGCAAAATTAGCATTTCATTTAATACTTCTTTTCTTTGAAACACTGTGCATGTTGAGGCCACAGGGTGGCGTAGAATGGGGTAAGAATTTCAGAGAACAGTGGGAAAACCAATGACCATGTCATACCAACCTCGAGGGCCCGTATTAGGTTCTTGATGTCTTCACAGCAGCTAGAAGTCGTTCCAAGCAATTCTTGATTCTGTCTTCTATGAGGCACATGATCAGCCTGCTTCTAATGAGCACATGTCCACATCCGAGTCCGATCTGTTCTAACCAGCTCATTGGCAGGGTCAGCAGAGAATGTCAGATGCTGAGCGGCCCTCAGCCTGAGGACCTCTCTGCTCATGCTGAGCTCTGTTGTGCAGGGGGTGAGGTGCGCCGAGCAACCAGGCTCCTGAAGGAGGTTTGAGGGACGCTGGGAGGATTCAGAGAGGAGGTTCATGTGCTGCTTTGTTCAGTTAAGTCACTATCCTGTGAGTTAATAGAAAACTTCAGCCTCTGGGGTCTATTTGCTGGGTTCTCCTTACAGACATAAAATTCATTTTGAGAAAGCGAGAGGGAAAAAAGTTCTTTTTCCCTTTTTCTTGTAAAAATAATGGATTGTTATAATTTGTCATTGGCCCACGGGTGAGACAGCTCTGCTCAGTTCACCAATTATTTCCTGGGGCCAGAAAAGGCCATCTGAGTCTTCACAACCATTTCATCTAGCGTGCTCTAGAAGCTTGGCACTGGGCGTCCCCTGGCCTGCCTGTGGGTCTCTGCCTACTCCCCGACGGTTCCGTCTCAATGGCATTTCCCTGTTGGCTAATCCAAACTTTTACTGTGTCAGCTTTGAGCCCTTCTCATAGTCCACAGTTTCTGGCTGCTAATGCTTCTATTCTCTGTGGATAGTGAGCTTGGAAAATAATCCTTTCAACTGGCATTTGTCCTTAAATACTAAGATCCCTTCTAAGTTATGTCTCCTTCTAACAAACACATGTCCACATCCGAGTCCTACCCGATCCTGCCATGTGGGCTTAAAAACTCAGGATCTGCCCTCTACCCAACTCTTTCACGTTGCCTCATGTCCCTGTGTTGCCTCCCCCAGGAACAGTGGGGAGCTATTTCTGTGCAAGAGAGAACAGCATGACCTAGGTTGTTTGAGGTGTGTCTTGGGCCAGAGCCTAGAGAACTGGCATTGCATGTATTCCAGTTTAAAATCACATTAAATTGCAATCAGGACACATGGACAGCCTTCCCATTTGGCTTGGCTTTCTGCAGTTTTGCATCTTTCTCGATGCCAGATCTGTGGTGGTGGCGGTGGTTGTTATTATTTTTCACTTGGGTTTTTTGTTGTGTGTCTGCCTCCATCATTGGCTTGATGCAGGAAACTAGCAAAAGGGGAAACATGGTGACTTAGAAAAGGATCAGACTGTTCTGTATTACATTTTGATTCTCTCATTAGCCAGTTGTGTATCTGTGGGCCCAATTGCTAAATCCTAGGTGATGCCATTTACTGGAAGTTGTTTTTTTTATGACAGCAAATGTAAGATATACTTAAAGCTTGTTATAGAATATAGTGGTCTTAAAAGATAGTGCTCTGCTTGCCTCTTTCTCAGATTCTCTGATATATAAACAATTGATATTGGAAAGTATTGTGATTCTTTTAACTCTGTTAACATTTCTTTTTAATTTTAAATACATAAAATTAAAAATTTATAATGCTGAATTTTCTGTCCCTTCCCTTTGTCTTCTAGCCCACAGTTGACATTATTTTCTTAGGAGAAGCTTCTTTCTTGTCTCTCTTCCTGAGATGTCTTCAACAAACCACTGATGATGGACAAATACTAAACCAAACTCTCTTTCCCTATACCTGTGGTCCTCAACTGCAGAACTGTTGGCATGAGAGGTCAGATAAGTCTTTGTTGAGAAGGATGTCCTGTGCATTGTAAGATCTGTGCATCCCTGACTCTACTCACTAGATACCAGTAGCCATCCCTCTGCAGATGTGACAATCCCAAAGGTTCCCACCCACTGCCAAGTGTCTCTTGGAGGGGGTAACCTCCCCAGGTTGAGACCCAATACACCATGCCCTTCTCATTCTTGTCCTTTAAGAATTCCAAAATAAATATGCTTCTTACCAAGAAGCAGAAGCAATATCACCACCCTGTTTATAAAATCCCAAAGAGCTAGAAGATGAATGAAAACTCAAAAGAGAGACACAAATGGCCATGCACAGTTCAAATGGATCACCCATGAGAAGTCAGAGTTGCCTCTAAAGTTTCTGAAATGACACAGAATAAATATTCATTCATGTACATATTAGTGCTACATAAGATGCTTTGGGCGCTTCCTTGGTGGCTTAGTGGTAAAAGAATCTGTCTGCAGTGCAGGAGATGCTGGTCTGTAGGTTCAGTCCCTAGTTTGGGAAGATCCCATGGAGAAGGAAATAGCAACTCACTCTAGCATTCTTGCCTGGGAAATGCCATGGACAGAGGAGCCTGGTGGGCTACAGTCTATGGGGTCACAAAGAAGCAGACACATCTTAGCGACTAAACCACCACCACCATCATGATGTTCATTATATTAAAAAAATCTGAATTCCTTGCCATAGTATTGCTCTTCATATGGCTGGAGTTTCCTACACACACACACACACACACACACACACACACACACACACTCACAATATGGAAGAATATCCACTTCTCTAGGGAAACTCTCCCTGATTTTGGAGCAAAAATTAATAACAAGTCAAATGAATGCTAAATGTAGTGCTAAGTACCTTATACATTTTATATCACCAAAACTTTACAATAGCTCTGTGATAAGTGCTTTATTAAATCCTTTTTACAGATGAAAAAATCAGAGCTCAGAAAGGTTAAGGACAGTGGGGATGTTTCATAATTACTGAATGACTGAGTTACATTTGAAACCCAGGCTTGTCTTGCTGCAAATCCCATGCTAATAGTCACCCAGCCTTTTATCTGTCTGATCGCTCCATGAATTACATTTATAGCATGATGTTGAGATAATCTGCTTATTTACCTCTCCCTCCCATTAGACTGTAAGCAACTTAAGGCCAGGAACCATAATATGTATAGTCCCAGTTCCTACCTAAGACAAAGAAACTGAATCTCTTGATGAGTTTACAAGTGCTGAGTTGACATTTCTGTTGCTGTTTGGTTGCTAAATTATATCCAACTCTTTGCAATCCCATGGATGCCAGGCTCCTCTGTCCTCCACTATCTCCTGGAGTTTGCTCAGATTCATGTCCATTGAGTTAGTGACGATATCTAACCATCTCATCCTCTGCGACCCCCTTCTCTTTTTGCCTTCAATCTTTCTCAGCATCAGAGTCATATTAAGTGCTACTTATATGTTAGACTTAAGGTAAAGCAGGTAGAATTATATCACTACATTGGGTTCTCTAACACTGAAATGTGACTTTAATTTGCAATTTAAGGAATGGATGCTACAGATCTGTGACTGAGCCTAGGCATTTACTCACTGAAGTTTCATGAGGCAAGAGATATTACTGAGGCCCTGCCAAGTGGCAGGCTCTCTGCTAGAAACCAGGACACAATGGTGAAATGGCAGACGCAGCCTTTGCCATCATGAATTTCTGTCTATTGAACACTGAAGGTGAGATTTTTGAAGTTGTGAGATGGTCACTTGGAGGGTGATCACCATCACACACTAAAATTCTAGTTTTCCCTTTTTTTGTCTGAAGACAAGGAGGTACCAAGAAGAGACATCTCAATGGCCCTTCACAGGAGAAATTTGCTTTTTTTCTTTAAAAAAAAAAAAAAAGCTCCCCAACACTAATCTTTAGTGGATATTTCACTTATCTCACCCCTTAAAGTGTCACCTAGTATAACCTAATTCAGCAACCGCTGCTTCTGATAAAAAATAATTGTCTCCTATCTGGTCCTTCAGTCCTTCAGACCCGTCTTTGCCCTCCATTCCCTGATATTCCACTTCCCTCTTTGTAAGTGACCTCCATCAGCCAGGTAACTGTAGAGCAAATATTTTCAAATGGGAAAAACAGTATGCCAAACATGTTCTGAAACCAACTTGCCAGGAGGTGGTTGCTAGCATATGGCTCCCGCTTGAGCCTGGAACAGCTTGCCAAATTCCATGTTTAAATTATGTCTCACATCTTAAAAATCCCCTAAAAACCTAAGTGGCCAGTTTTCTAAGCCAAACTGTTACGTTAGGTTAAGTGGAGTAAGAAAGGTAAAGTCTGACACATGAGAGAAATCTCTGAATACCAAACATAGATATGGGAGGCTGAATTCCAGATTTCAGGTCTCTGTCCTAGAAGCTCTTAAAGGAAATACTGACCCTATCAAATCAATACTCTTCAAGGGTGTACTATTTGCAAAGACATAGAAAGGATAGAAAATAAAATTAAAATAAGTTTAAAAATCCTTGATTCAAATGATACACCAATGAACACAAAAGTCTCTCTACATGGTTTCAAACATTTTGTAGCTCTGTGGCATATGCTTTGCTACCTAAGGCCCATTAAAAATGTCCCGAAATAATATTTGTAGATAACATGTGCCTATTAATTGCCAAGATCCATAGCAAAAACAATAATATTCTATCAAATCATATTAATCCAATTATTTCCTGGTGGTGCAGCTATTTGCTAAAGAGAAACTGTCCTTAAGAAACAAATTAGTAAACAAGCATGATATTGGGTGCTATATGAAAAGAAATTAAAGTAATGAAAAATTACTTGATGATCTCAAAAGGAATCTGCTATTTTGAGATGCCCATATACATGAAGGTATTAATACTAAGCTGTATTTTATACCTTGTAATTATGTGGATATTTTTCTGTTCTTCACTGGAACCTTAATTTTCTGATCTAAGCACTGCCAGTTACATGGTAATTAATCTTTGAGCTTTTTGATGACTTCAAGTATTATTAAGCAGTAATCTGCAGAACCATTTCATTATAAAGTAATGATTAGTTTTGTATACAATTCCCTAGCACTTTTCAGCTAAGAGTTCCATAATGGCTTACAGATTCAAGATTAAGATGTTGGGGCTTTTTTTTTTTTTTTTTTTCAGTTCAAAGTCAACAAAAAAAACAGAAGTGAAGGTCAAAGTGCTTATTCCATTTCTTCAACTGCCTTAACGCCTATAGAATTCCCCTAGAGCATGAATTCTAGAATCTAGCTAATTCAATCACAGTCTCTGAGGATTGTTTTTAATCGAATGAGCTACTCTGAAAACAAGTGAAAGCATTCAGAAATTTGTGTTCATGGGATGATTAAGCACATGAACTATCCTGATGTAAAGAGAAGAGAACCCTTACTTTTTGTGCAGTTGCTTAGTCTAGGTTACTCTCTTAACACTCATCCTTTGGACTGACCCATTTCCATGTGCTTATGCATTTTTGAAGAAAACAGAGTTAGATTTACTTAGTACAGAAGAAAAAAAAGTGTCTAAGACGTCTGCCCATAGCAAGAGGCCCTAAATTGTTATAATTGCATTCAGATGCAAATAAAAGGAACCAGAGATGATTCCTATTCAAACTAGACAGAACTTTGAATCTGCAGTCTGGCGACTATCCAGACACTGAGTGCTAGGAATGAACCCTAGTGTATAAGAAAGAGTTCCCAAAATGAAGACTCACCTCAGATAAATACATTTATTTATTTATCTTTTTTACTTTTTCCCAGATGCCCATCCAAAGGAAAATTGCCAAGCAAAAGAACTTCTTGCCAAACTCCTCATAAATTCTTAAAAGTCTCCTCCTAGTCAGGAGGTCTACTTAAAACAACAATAAAAAAAGATGGTAACAATAACCCTGTATGCGAGACAGCAAAAGAGACACAGATGTATAGAACAGTCTTTTGGACTCTGTGGGAGAGGGAGAGGGTGGGATGATTTGGGAGAATGGCTTGAAACATGTATAATATCCTATATGAAACGAATTGCCAGTCTAGGTTCGATGCATGATACCGGATGCTTGGGGCTGGTGCACTGGGACTACCCAGAGGGATGGTACAGGGAGGGAGGAGGGAGGTGGGTTCAGGATGGGGAACACGTGTATACCTGTGGCGAATTCATGTTGATGTATGGCAAAACCAATACAATATTGTAAAGTAATTAACCCCAAAATCAATAAATGTATAGTTTTAAAAAAAAGAACAAAACAACAATCAAAAAAGTACCACCGATAATAATGGAATATCTGGTCTCTTTTTTTTTTTCTTTTCTTTCAACTCATCAATAAATATGAGACTCTGGGCTTTACAACCTAAGAATCTAAGTACATTCCTTAGATATCTGGTCATATTACCTACCATATATGTGGCATAAATAGAACAAGTTACTTAAATTGGCTAGCCTTCAATTTTCCAAAAGTTAAATGGGAAAAATATTTATCACCTCTGATTGTGATAGCACCGAAGTACGGCATGTAAAGCGCCCTTATTTTTGTTCACTTGCCAAGTCATGTCCAACTCTGCAACCCCATGGACTTCAGCATGCCATGTCTCTCTGTCCTTTCCCATCTCCTGGAGTTTGCCCAAGTTCATGTCCATTGAATCAGTGATGCCATCCAACCATCTCATCCTCTGCCACCCTCTTCTCCTTCTGCCTTCAATCTTTCCCAGCATCAGGGTCTCTTCCAGTGAATCAGCTGTTTGCATCTGGTGGCCAAAATACCGGAGCTTCAGCTTCAGCATCAGGCCTTTCAAAGAGTAAAGCATCTAACTTATTGCTACTACAGAGTAGTGGTCTATCTAGTGGGTGGTAACTAATCTTAGTAACAGAGGACAGCAGAGTCTTCTTGATTCAAATTTTTAAGAATGTCCAGGGATTAAAAATTCTCCTGAGATTAAAAAAAAAGTGTGCATTCTGTGTATTTTTATGCAATCTTTAAAATATAATTCAGGTTGTATAGATGTTATAGATTGACTTACTGGACTCTATTCCAACTTCTTTGTAGCCTGCACTACAAGTTTACCTAATGCTGTGAAGCTAAAGTCTAAATTTCCCTCACTCCCTTGCAGTTAGGATTCTAGAAGTAATCTGGCTTCTAAGAGCAAAGAATCTCACTCAGGACTTTGAAGGAAGAAGGAAACGTGGTGAAGCAGTCGCTGTCTGGCTCTTCTGACAAGCATGTTGTTGAGTGAATTATTTTGTTGTGTTTCTGTAGAAATAGTGAAAGTTTGATTTTGTGATTGTCAGTCTAACAGCTACCAAAGGTCTGCAGTGACAGCCTCAGGATTTCACTTGGGACAGTTTCACAAAGGGGTTGGGAGAAGGAAATGGCAACCCACTCCAGTGTTCTTGCCTGGAGAATCCCAGGGACAGAGGAGCCTAGTGGGCTGCCGTCTGTGGGGTTGCACAGAGTCAGACACAACTGAAGCGACTTAGCAGCAGCAGCACAGAGGGCTTGGGCATTTCTTCTGGCTGCATTGCTTATGGCTTCATACCACGTAAGCATAGCTATGTGAACTACCAGGAATTTCCATAAATTAATTATCCCTAACAAATCCTTCTCTGTCTATGTGAAAACCATGACTAATATCTTAGCAGAGTATCTTCTGACAACAAGGTCATTAAAAAAAAAAAAAGCTTTCTCAGACATTCAACTTCTTATATTACTCTGAGCCCTCCACATCCACTGGGTACCTTCTTTCCATCATAGTTTGGTTCAGGCTTGGTCTCAATCTATTTTCCAATGGATTTTTCCCCTTCCTCTGCTTAAAAATGTGACACTTTAACTTGAAGATCCTTGCCTCTAAAAATGTACCTGCACTGGCTTTGTGCGTGTGTGTCCTGCAGACAGACACTTTGCCATTCTGCCATAGACATATTTAAATGGGATTTCTTTGTCCTGACCCGTCTCAATCATAATTAGCTAGAAGAGTCACTCAAAAATCCGAGAGAGTCGAGCCAAAGAAAGAGATCAATAGGGAGGGAACTATCAGCAATTAGCCACCGCCTGATGCATTTTTTATTCATCAGAGTGGGCAAGTTGAGATGTCTGCAGGATAACAGGTCCTTGGCAAGAGAAAGACAAAAGAAGGAAGGAAGAGAAGAGACAGGTCTGTACTTTTTCTGAAATGACTCTGCTTTTGCATTCCATTTTAGAGCTTCAAGGCACTTAGCCTCCTGTAGGCCATACACCGTTGGGATGTCCAAAGCAATCTGCTATCATAGAGCAGCTCAGGGATTGTTGTTGTTGTTGTTTAGTCACCAAGTTGTGTCTAGCTCTTTGTGACCCCACGGACTGTAGCCCAGCAGGCTCCTCTGTCCATGGGATTTCCCAGGCAAGAATACTGGAATGGGTTGCCATGCCCTCCTTCGGGGGATCTTCCCAACCCAGGATCAAACCTGCAGACCCTCATCTCCTACTTTGGCAGGTGGATTCTTTACCACTGAGCTACCAGAATAATAGGAGCTAGTATGAGTCCTCCAAAATGCCAATTTAACTGAGACCTTCATGAGGTTTGGCCCTCTAAGAATCATGTCGGAAATATCATTCAATGAGGTGCTTGTGCCTGGCACTAGGCTAGGTTCTACAAACACCCCAATCTGACTAAATCTTCAAATGGTCCACAAGGTCAGAATGATAACATGCATTTCACAGATGAGGGAGTTCAGCAGTTAAGTGACTACCCTAAGAGCACAGCCAAAAAATTTTCTCAGTTTCAACCCAAGGTTTTCTGATTTCCGGAGTCCACGCTTTAGACCGTTGTAGCACCTCTCAGCCCTGTACAATTCACTTTCATTAGCACCAGGAAATAGACTTTGTAGTGAGAAAATACCAGAAAGTCCTTCCCTCTGAACCATAAAACCGGATAAAAGAGCCATATAGTAAATATTTTAGTCTTCGTGGATCACACAATCTCTGACACAACTACTCAACTCAATCTTGTAGCACAAACACCCATAAACAACTGGCAAATGAATGGGCATGGTTGGATTTTTAAATAAAACTTTATTTACAAAAAAAGCAGTTGGAGGACTGGATTTTGCCCTTGAGTCATAGATTGCTGGCCTTTGCTTAAAAACCAGGTGAAGTCTTTCAGTGTTACAGGATCTGCTAAGTGGGATGAAGCAGGTGACTTGATACTTCTGAAGCCATATCTAAATCCTTGGCCATCCTTAAAGATGCTTATCACGTCGTGGGTGAGTTGCAAGTGGTCAGAAGCCTTTTGGATGGTTCTGCACCTGAGTCAAGCAATATGACTTTTATCTTTGACCCTTACACTTGGATGGATTGAGACCAACGGCTTCAGGTTTTAGAGAGCTCACTTAAGTGCTTTGGGGAGCTTAGAGAGGAGCCTTTACGACAGAAATGAAAGGATAGGGTGTATTATATTCAAAGTCCAGTGACATTTACTTTTCTGACAGACCACATGTCCACTCAGCCAACTTGTCTCTTCGCTTCTCCTAATGTGAGGTAGAACAAATGTGACCTTTCAGATCAGAGAGAGTGAGAAGAGAATGCCAGTTCCAGCAGTTACTTTTTTTGGTATGACCTTGGGCAAATCATTTTCTTCCTCTGAGCCTGAGAATAGACTTCTTTCCTTGGAAATGATGAAGCCAGTGGGTGCCTTGTAAAGTCAATGTGAAAAGTTTAGTTGGTTGACACACTGACGAAGACTGCCATACCATTAAGTCTTCACAGTGAACACAGGACATTTTCCTATGCTGGGGAAAAAGAGGGACCATGTCTTCAGGGAAGGAGTCCACTGCTTCCTCTCCGTGTACCCCTGCGCTTCCCTTTGGGCCTGTAAGACCAGGAAGGAAATAGGCTGGTGACCAGTCTGATGACTGGAGCATGGGTGGAGGGAGACAGTGCCTTTCAGACAAGAAAGGTGACCTTCCACTCATCACATTGAGGCTATGTCTCCAACAAGCAATTGCAGAGTCATGTTCCTCAGTCCAGGTACTAGCTGTTGTTGTTCAGTTGCTTAGTTGTGTCAACTCTGCAGCCACATGGACTGAAGCATGCCAGGCTTCCCTGTCCTTCACTATCTACCAGAGCTTGCTCAAACTCATGTTCATCGAGTCAGTGATGCCATCCAACCATCTCATCCTCTGTCATCCCTTCTCCTCCTGCCTTCAGTCTTCCGCAGCATCAGGGTCTTTTCCAATGACTCAGTTCTTCCCATCAGGTGGCCAAAATATTGGAGCTTCAGCTTCAGCATCAGTCCTTCCAATGAATATTTCCAGCAAATGTTTACAAAGTCTTTATTTCAAAGATGAGCATCTCTGTGTATGCCCCCCAAAAAACCCTCCAGTTCCTCTTCTAAAGCCTAGCAGACTTTATAAAAGATTGGCTGTCAGATATCACAACAGAACTCTAGCAATCCGTCTTCTGAGCAACAATTTGCTCCCTCCCTCCCTGCTTCTTTCTCCTTTTCACCACCCAGGGATCCAGGCCAGAGCAGGTAGTCAATGCGAATTGATGAGCTGGCAATTAAGCTGAGCCTTCCAACTGAGCTGAACTGCTAGAGCTGGACCCTGCAGCCATCAGTGCAATGGAGACTAAATTGCAAATTTTGATAGCCTTCGTCTTCAGCTGCCATTTAGCAGATGACTCTCAGCACCAGAACCCCAAACTGATAAATTGATTGCCCCTAGGTCGTGAAGTCTGCCATTTTTCCCCCTCCTGTGTCAATTTTCTTGCTTTGAGGCAGGTGCTGGTCCACAAGTGGCGCTCTGATTAGGAACTTTCTGTGATGTGATGACATAGCACCATCCTGTCCCCTTTGGGACTTTTTCTCCACAGGACTAGCAAAACTACAAAATTACCCGCTCAAACACCTACGTACAGCTCTGTGTTAAGAACTGAAAGACAAGTGCTCATCCTGCTCAGAGGGCAAGAAAAAATGATTCTGTTATATATAAACTCATCAGGTCTGTATCTAAGGGCTGTCCAATTAAAAAAAAAATCATTGAATCTGGGGTTGGGGGAAAGTGCACTGATATGAAGGTAATCAACATGAGAACCCCACTTGTATTTCTCCATTGAGGTAAAATCCATAAAAATTTAAATTCTCTGTTTTAACCATTGTAAAGTATACAACACCAGAAACTAATGCAACACTGTAAACTATGCTTCAAAAAGATTAAAATTACCATACAATTCCATGGCTTTGTAGGACATTCACAATGCTATACAAGCATTACCGTCATCTAATTCCAGAATATCACCCTAAAAAGAAACTTCATACCCACCAAGCAGTCACTCTCTATTCCCTTTTCCCCAGCAATCAACAATCTAATTTTTATCTCTATAGATCTGCCTATTCTGAGCATTTCCTGAAAATGGAATCATATGATATGTGGGTTTTTTGTGACTGCTTTCATTTGACATAAATGTTTCAAGATTTGCACATGTTGTAACACGTCTCAGTCCCTTATTCCTCTTCATGTGCGTGCATGCTCCGTCCCTCAGTCGTGTCTGACTCTTGGCAGCCCTCTGGACTGTAGCCCACCAGGCTCCTCTGTCCAAGGGATTTCCCAGGCAAGAATACTGGAGTGGGTTGCCATTTCCTTCTCTAGGAGATCTTCCCAACCCAGTGATCAAATCCCTATTTTCTGCATTGTCAGGAAGATTCTTTGCCACTGAGCCATGTGGTAAGACTATTTCTCTTTTTGACCCCATTGTATGGCTGTACTATGTGTTTTCTATCGTATGGATACACTGTGTGTTGTTTTCTGTTCTTAGTTAATGGACAATTAGGATGACGTCACTGTTTTGCTACTGCAAATAGTATTGATATGAGCATTCATCTGCATGTTTCTGTTTGGACACATGTTTTTAATTCTTTAGGTATATGTCTGCTATAATTTCTATGCCATATAGTGATATTATGTTAACTGAAGAACCAGCAAACTTCCTTCTACCTATATATATATTTTAGAGATGAGTATATAAATTAGAAAGAGAGAAGTATATTCATGTCTTTTATCATTTTTTAAAAATTGGGTTGTGTGTCTTTTTGTTGCCGAGTTGTTACATATTCTGGTTGCTAGACCATTATCAGATATATGATAGGAAAATATTTTCTCCCATTTCTTTCTTGATGGTATCTTTTAAAACACAAAATCTTTTAATTTTTATGAAGTCTAATTTATCTTTTTTTTTTCTTTTGTCACTTGGGATTTTGGTGCCATGTTAAAGAAACTATATTCAAACTAAGATTTTGAAGGTTGACACCTATGTATTCATCTAAGATTTTTATAATTTTAACTCCTACATTTAGATATAGTGTTAATTTTGTATTAACTTTTGTTTATGATGTGAAGAGGGGACCAAACTTCATTCTTTTTCATGTGAATATAAACCTATATGTAGATATACCCATATATAGGTATAGATACATATCCATATATATGTCATATATAGAGAGATTTATCATAAGTATGTATCATATATATGGATATATATCCATATATCTGACTGAATCACTTCATTGTGCACCAGAAACTAACACGACATTGTAAATCAACTATACTTTAATTTAAAAAAGAACACGTTATCATTTACTGAGTACCAGCTATGGGTGAGGTGTTTAACATGAATTACTTATTTTAACTTTTGAAATAACCTTATGAATTAAAAGCATCCTTAACCACCAAATGTGGAAAATCAGGAAGTTTACCCCAAATCATACAAATAATCAATAGAGAACTGAGATTCATATGCTAAACTACTCAGAAATGTTAGCTTCAGCCTCTGTAGTTCACTAACCAGGTAATCCAGTCACAAGGCAGCTGATTGGAGGGCTTCATCCTTAGCAGATGTTTGTGTTGGGTTCATGTATTTTCCAGACTAGGGTGGTGATCTAAATCTAAGGGCTGGGTCTTTGCATATTTCCAAATTTTCCTTATATTTCATGACTATGTCTCTCTTGATGATTACTGATGATCTGAAAATTCTGATGGAGACTTCATCAGAAGACATCAAGAGATATTTTTTCCTCTTGTTACCTTGTAACATGGATTGTTGAATTATTTTGTCTACAGATTTTGAATTTTACTTATTTTTTTCACTATTTTTTAAGCATTTGGGAATTATTACAGTTCTTTCATGAAATTGCTTCCTGTGGGTTACAGAAATCATAGTATGTTGTAGGAGCTGTGAGCACATGGAATAGATATACGTTTCCTGAATACTCACTGAATTAAATTGGAAGCATGTTTGATCTTTATAGCAGGAGAAACTTTTAGCTGTTTAAGATTAAGAGGGAAAAATCATGAAAGTGGATTGATAAATCCCTAGGTTCTGTCATCTATTTCTTGCTGTCCTCTCCCCGTTGGCATTCCAATGAAAATCATTTATTAAAGCTATACAATAAAAATAACAGGATCAAAAAAAAATGAGGCCAAGTAGTCATCTTTTATGACTTAATAGTCTAGGAAAAAGGCAAGTTTGCCCTAGGGCACTAGTTTGCAGACCCTTCACTTGTCCACCAAGTGCTGAGAAAAATTGAGAGAGCAGAGGCTGAAGAAATGTAGGGATTAACAAACATCTGCACAAAATACAACACTCTCTCTATCTCTTTCTCTGGGGGAGTGGCTCCTTTTCGACTCAGCTGGTGAAATTCCTACACCATGTGATCTTTCCTAGGCTGACAGTGTTACCCAGATGCCTCAATGGGATAACATTTATAGCATCTTTCTTCTAGGGAAACAGTGTCACTTGCCCCCCACTGAAGCTTTTCTGAGCCTTGTGATTAGAAAATCATTGCCAAGTACAAAATGAAGGCTCTTTGCTTTCTCCAGAATGTTTTGCATTCCCTAGGAATGCTTATTCTTAATAATAATGCATCAGTATGTACTGAAAATAATAACAACAAAAACATCCTTATTTTTAACTCATGTCTAACTTTAAGAAATCAGATATAAGATGAAGTGAAAATAGTGAAAATCAGGAATGGTTCTGATTAAAACGTGTGGTATCTCCAAGTCTCCCGGTGACTATTTTTATAACCAGAGACTATTTAAGTGATTGGAATCATTTATGCAGAACTAAGAGCCGTAGAGATAGATTTGAGGAGACTTTGCAGAGCTATCTCCAGGGAAGGATGAGCTCTCTGATGTGCCCTTTTCTCAAACAGCATTTACTTGGTCAAGTGAATATCTCTATTCTTTAAAAACAAAAAGGAAGGTGTCATTAAGTTTTATGAAAACTGCTAAACCTTGCATGTGTTTTAAAAGTATGCCCTTCAGTGAGTGATGCTGAGAGCTACTGAGATGGGCACCATGGAAATTTAGATGGTAGGGGCTAGATTAGTTTTGTATAGACCAGGATCATTGGCCAGGGGATCTGATTTAAATGCTGATTGCTTGGACTCTACTAGCTTTCTGAGAGAATGGAGTCAGGTCCATTTGTATTCAAATGTCGGTCCCAAACAATGGGATCATTTATATACCCTCATGACATATTTGGCTACAAAACTTTCAGCAACCCAGTAGCAATGAGCAAGTTCAAAGTAGAAGCTTTGCTGATGGGAATTTGACTGAAACTTGCCTTAGATGACCCCAACCTAATCCTCTCACTTCTGGTTAAAAATCATAATCTGGGACTTCCTTGGCGATACAGTGGGTGAAAATCCACCTGCCAATGCAGGGGACACAGATTCCATCCCTGGCCCAGGAAGATTAGACAGGCTGTGAAGCAGCTAAGCCCATGCACCACAACTACTGAACCAGCATGCTGCGAATACTGAAGTGCATGTGCCCAGAGCCTGTGCTCCACAACAAGAGAAGCCACGGCAATGATAAGCCTCTGCAATGCAGAGAAGAGTAGCCCCCACCCGCCCCAACTAGAGAAAGCCTGCATATCGCGACAAAAAAACAGTGCAACTGAAAATAAACTTAATGAATTAACTAAAAATGCTTTTAAAAAACATCATAATGGCACCCCACTCCAGTACTCTTGCCTGGAAAATCCCATGGACAGAGGAGCATGGTAGGTTGCAGTCCATGGGGTCGCTAAGAGTCAGACACAACTGAGTGACTTCACTTTGACTTTTCACTTTCATGCATTGGAGAAGGAAATGGCAGCCCACTCCAGTGTTCTTGCCTGGAGAATCCCAGGGACGGGGGAGCCTGGTGGGCTGCCTTCTATGGGGTTGCACAGAGATGGACACGACTGAAGTGACTTAGCAGCAGCAGCAGCAGTCAGAGTTCTATTACATTCACGTCTCTGGGAAAAAATATCCCTTTACTGGATCATCTCCAGGTTTTTGCCTAAAGATGGAGCCTATAGTAGTTCTAGGATGCTAGGTTAAGAGACACAGGTGTGTCAACAATTGGGCTGATCCCGGGTCTAGGAAGAGCCGCATGCAGCGGCCCATTGGACCTTGTGCTTGACGCTCTGATTGCACATGTTAATGGATTTAGATGCTGAAACTCAGACTTGCACAGCACATTAACTCTCCTAATCCTTGATCATGTTATGTCACATGGCCAGAATGTCCTTTACCTTATTCTCTATCCTTCCAGACTTTGCCTTATGTGACCTCTTCTGCAAAACTTGACATCAACCCCAAAGTTCCCTGCCTATCAGCAGATTCCACTATTCCTTTTTCTGCGATTTCTGTTTATTTATGAACCCCAAGCTCATTCTTGCCTTGCAGACTTTCACTTTCTCTATTCTTGCTCCTCCCATATTTCATATGGCTAACTCCTGCTCATCTCTTTATGATCTAAAGAATATACCCATGAAATAAAAAACTCTTTCTCCTTGGAAGGAAAGCTATGACAAATCTAGACAGCATATTAAAAAGCAAAGACATCACTTTGGCGACAAAGGTCTGTCTAGTCAAAGCTATGGTTTTTCCAGTAGTCACGTATGGATTTGAGAGTTGGACCGTAAAGACTGAGCACAGAAGAACTGATGCTTTCGAACTGCGGTTCTGGGAGAAGACTCTTCAGAGTCCCTTGGACTGCAAAGAGATCAAACCAGTCAATCCTAAAAGAGAGAAACCTGAATAATATTCACTGGGAGGACTGATGCTGAAGCTGATGCTCCAACACTTTGGCCACCTGATGCAAACAGCCAACTTATTGGAAAATACTCTGATGCTGGGAAAGACTGAAGGCAAAAAGAGAAGAGGGTAGCAGAGGATGGGATGGTTGGATGACATCCCCAACTCAATAGACATGAATTCAAGCAAATTCCAGGAGAGAGCGATGGACAGGGAAGCCAGGTGTGCTTCAGTCCATGGAGTCACAAAGAATTGGACACAACTGAGCGACTGAACAACAAAACTCCTGATTATCACATACCTCTCAACTCAAATGTTTGCTCTTCAGAAAGGCCTTTTCTGGCCAGACCAGATACAGTAGACCCATGCTTCAAAACTTTTCACGTTATCAAATTTGTCTGGCATGATATGTATCATTGCCTGAATTTCTTGCTTATGAACTTATTTAATGATGACTTATCTATGGGGTTGATTTGTTCATTTATATGTTGATTGCTAATTGATCATCTCACACCTTTAACAAATATATGTTTTATGAGTTCTTGCCTCCCTTGTTTCACAGCTGCATCCCTAGTCCCCAGAGTAGATGCTCCATAAATATTCCACCAGCGAGTGAAGAAATCATTGGCTCCTGTCCTTGTCTCTGTGAGGCTCTTGCCACATTGTTATTTAAAGGCTTCCTTGGGGGCGGGTCTCTCTGACAACATGGAGTGCTCCTGAAGAGCAAGTTCTCTCTCCTCTTCACACATTGTATTAATACATGTGATAATGATGTGCAGTGTAGCACGTGTTATGAGGTCATTAAGTGTTTGTTGGGTAAGGAACAACTGAGAGTAGCCTGGAAACATCTTCATTACCATATGTAAAATACACAGCCAGTAGGAATTTGCTGTATGATGCAGGGAGCTCAAATTAGGTGCTCTGTGACAACCTAAAGGGGTGGGGTGGGGTGGGAGGTGGGAGGAAAGTGCAAGGGGGAGGGGCCATATGTACACCTATGGCTAATTCATCTTGATATCTTGATATGGGCAGAAACCAACACAATATTGTAAAGCAATTTTCTTTGAATTAAAAATAAATTAATTTTTTAAAACTCCCACAAAAAATAACAAGTGAGTTATTTAATCTTCCCTCAATTCATACTTGCTTATCTGATGATAAAGCTACTTGAGACCACAGAAAGAGAAAAAAAAAATTCCAGGTTCTTTCAAAATCTCAGCCTCATGTGAGGGTCAGGTAGAGCCACTGGCTCAGACTCCATAACTTCTGAATCCTGAGCCCTTCCTCCTGGCTTCAGTAACTTATTCCTGCAATGATTACTTTCCAAAGTGATGTGTGCTCCCCTTTCCCTCCATTTGACCTTTTACATTCAAAAAGGTAACCCCACTCAAAATATATCCCACAATTCAAGGGGATTTTCAATGCAGTTATATATCAAGAAATTAGTGTCCAAATTATGTAAACACTCCTTGAAAGCAACATTTTATAAAAGAAACTAAGTATAAAATACGGATAGGAAGTTCTTGGAAGAGAAAACCTGAGTGGTCCAATCTCAATAGGAATTAAGAAAATGCAAACTAAAACCATCATAAGATAACATCAATCAAATATTCAATGGGCAAAAATGAAAAAGACAGGTAATATCAAGTATCAAAAAAGAGGAGGCACATTGGGAACTCTCATACTGGTGTAGCCAGCAAGTCCTCATAATCACTATGACCCTTAAAATCTGCAGACTTCTGTACACTGTCCTAGAGCTTTCATGTGTGTGCTTTTTTTTTTTTTTTTGAAAGAACAGCATTTTAGGTAAAATTTACCGAGCACTTGAGTACTGCTTTTTTTATGTATGCATTGATTCATTTAACCAATACTTTGTAATGAATTAATGCATACATAAAAAGCAGTATTTTGTAATAACTGTAAATGGAAAGTAACCTTTTAAAAGTATATGTATATGTGTGTGTGTATATATATATCCAGGTGGCCCTAGTGGTAAATAGCCTTCCTACCAGTGCATGTAGATCTAAGAAACTCAGGTTCAATCCCTGGGTGGGGAAGATCCCCTGGAGGAAGGCATGGCAACCCACTCCAGTATTCTCGCCTGGAGAATCCCATGGACAGAGGAGCCTGGCGGGCTGCAGTCCATGGGGCTGCACAGAGTTGGACACAATAGAAATGGCTTAGCATGCATGTACATACATATATATTTTTTTTATTAAAAAAGAAACTTACTGGCATTATAAGCAAAACAAGACATAATAGTGTCATGGCTCTGTTCATATCCAACCTGAGTTCCAGTCTCAACTCCCCTAGCTATTACTACTTAATATTTGCATTTTGCAAAGGTTACCAAACCTCTCTATGCATCACGTCTCTACTCTGTAAAGTGAAGGTAATGGTAATATACATCTAACTCACAGGTTTACTGTAAAATTTAAATGAATTAATGTCCTAGAGCTTTTGAATCAGTAAAATTCCTAGGGGATTCTGCTGGGCAGCCTGCCAAACACTGACCTGGGTGATACTTCTTCCTAATCCATTCCATCTCTCACCCAACTGCCCAATTTCCTTGCTAAGAGTATCCTATGTGTGCTTCTCTACAACTAGGCCCTGGCTATCCTCCTCTGTGGGCCTCAAGAATGCAAAAGGGCTGCTAGTGCCCCTTATTCACCTACTCTTTTCCTAAGAATAAGGTGAAAAAACGTTATTCTTCCACCCAGAATAACACCAATTCCTCTCTACTGTGGGACTTTACCTGAAAAGCCACACCAAATCTCTTAATGTAAGAAAATGACATATTACTATTACTTGTGAGACTGGGAGTTAAAAAGTACTTGGGAAACTAAAAAAAATTCATATGTATTAGATGACATTGACTGAAACATTGAGTATGCATTAGTCAATGGAAACATCCTAGGTTAAACCTCTTCTTTTTTATTTTTCTAATAAGTGGTTTGTAGTGAGTCTCTCTTTTATTTTTATTTATTTACTTGTGATTCACCCTGGGGGCATGTGGGATATTAGTTCCATGACTAGGGATCCAACCCATGTCCCATGCAGTGGAAGGGTAGAGTCATAGCCACTGGACCACCAGGGAAGTCCCCTTAGGCTACTCCTTTTCTAAAATTTATATATTTATTTTAACTGGAGGCTAATCTAAACAAAATCTCTAAGGGTAGAACCTGGGCTTCTGCATTTGCAACAAACTTCCCAGGGATTTTTATTCACCGTAAGATTTGAAAACCACTGGGGCAGTGAATATACTCTGGCAGGCTGAAATAAATGTTAGCTATTATTTCTGGAATTTGCATAACCACATCTCCTATTTGCAGTCAACCCGTTCACAAAGCGAATTAACTTTCTGGCTATATTTTTTCCTGAATTCCATCAGTGGGTTGCTTCTGTGGGAAATAGTACTCTCTGCTCCACCATTATTAATATCATTATTAATATTTAACATGGCATGTAGGAGCTTATAATGTGCCTTCTCCATCCCAAACATTTTAAATAAGTTATCTCACTAAAAATTAACAACATCCCTTTATGGAAAGTGGTAGTGTTATTCACTGGAGAAGGCAATGGCGCCCCACTCCAGTACTCTTGCCTGGAAAATCCCATGGACGGAGGAGCCTGGTGGGCTGCTGTCTCTGGGGTCACACAGAATCGGACACGACTGAAGCGACTTAGTAGCAGTAGCAGCAGCAATGTTATTTACAAGTTACAGATGGAGAACCGAGGTTAAGAGGTAGGTAAAGGCTCACAGCAAGTAAAGGCTGAGTTAGAGGTTTAAACACATGCCTCTCACTGCAAAATCTATATTCTTGTCTATAGCCCAACACTGTCCTTCCCCAAACCAGAAGTCTAATTTTCTTAGTGAATGTGTCAGAACCCCATAGAACCTCAGAGTGGCTCTTCTCATATAATTTTTTCAGCCTTAAGAAAAAGCCTTAATGAGGTGTAGTGAACAAATAAAAATTGTATATACTGAAGGTATACAAGGTGATTTTTTCAGTTTTTAAAAATTTATTTTTAATTGAAGGATAGTTAGGGCATTTGAGATGGACATTTACACACTGCTATATTTAACATGTGTAACCAACAAGGACCTACTGTATAGCACATGGAACTCTGCTCAATGTTGTGTGGCAGCCTGGATGAGAGGAGAGTTCAGGGGAGAATGGATATTTTATACATATGGCTGAGTCTCTTTGCTATCCACCTGAAACTATCACAACATTGTTAATCAGCTATAAGCCAATATAACATAAAGTGTTCAAAAACATAAACAAATATTTTTTTCCAAAGCATAAAAGTCCCAGAGATGCTAAGAAAGCTGTTGGCAGGGAGTCTTAAACCTTGGAGACAGGAGTAGGCTTCCATGGATGAAGACTCCATTACTCACAAGAATGACACACTCTGTTCACATGCTGCAAAAGAAAGAGAGACAATTCTAACTCCAAAAGGGAAAGAGGAGGTAAAAATAAATAGAGACCCTTTGTTTCAAATAATGGAATTTATGTCCAGAGAACTCCAGACGTTAGAAAATCCCATAGTACCTGACTGACATGAACACAAAGCTGAGGCACACCTTTGAAGATGATGAGAAAGAAAACAGAATGGAGGACCAGAACTTTGTCAACAGAGTCATGGTATGAGAGTGTACATCCAACCAAATGGATTAAGGAGAGAAGGGAGCAATGAGGACGTGGGTGGGGGAGTGCTATTCCAAATAAAATAATTTCATTCAGCAGAAGAACTTCCTTAAAACAACTGGAAAGCATAAGTGATTTGGAAGGAATGAAGCAATTTCATGGATGTACATTCCCCAGAGATTCAGCTGTTTTTCTCAGCCTTTTAACTTATTATGCATGCTATTGGAGAGACAAAGCATCACTTACATGAAACAAACAAGCAAAAAGTGGCCAAAGAGTTGGTTACTGCAAGTTGAAACTGATTTCACTTCAATGAAAAGCAGACATGTAAAGCGGTTAGCTTTGGGGCTTTTTGCAAATTTAGCCAAGATATCCCCACTATCTTTAATTCTTAAAACATTTCACGGATGATCTCCATGAGAATGAAATGCCTGCTTTACTGTTGTGAGACACAGTTTCAGGGGATTTCAACATGTACAGAAACACATTCTAGGAATCCAGGTTGGCCCTACTTCCTTCCCCACTGCCCGTCTCCCTGTTGATCAATCTTGAATTCCCTTGATACACTCAGACTATAAGGTCAACTTGAAGAAGAGATTCATGTAAGTGTTGATGTATGATACAAGATTAGCTTCACTCACAAATCACTTTCTACCTTCCAGTCTTATCCTATCCTTCAAAAACCCACACCAAAGTAGGAAATGGTTTTTCTGGATCTTGTTTCTAACTCCACAAACAAGATCAGTATGGACTGGGCAGTATTTCTTTTTTTTAACTTTGTATTTTATTTTGGAGTATAGCAGATCAACATAATGTGATAGTTTCAGGAGGACAGCAAAGGGATTCAGCCATACATATAAATGTGTCCCTTTTCCCCCAAACTCCCCTCCCATCCAGGCTGCCGCATAACATTGAACAGATTTCCCTGTGCTACACAGGAGGTCCTTGCTGGCTATCTGTTTTCAGTAGAGCAGTGTGTACACGTCCATCTCAAATTATTTAGCTGTCTTTTCCCTTATCCTTCCCCGCCTTTGGTCTCTAAGACTGTGAGTCTGTTTCCGTTTTGTAAATGAATTTGTTTTTGGATTCTGCATATAAAGAATGACATTGGATATTTCTCCTTCTCTTTTGGACTTATATTTCACTCACTATGACACTTTCTAGGTCCATCCATGTTACTGCAAATAGCATTACTTTGTTCCCTTTAATGGCTGAATAATATTCCAGTGTATATATGTATTTCAAACATTTTTTAACAGAAAGCAATAAAATCCTACTATCTCTCCTATAAAGGTTAACCTGCATTGTTCTGTCTGCCTTTGCAGGAAAAAGATAAATATTTTGGAGTGAGAGATCATATCTACCAGTTAGCAGATCATATCATACCAGTTAGCATTCCAATAATGAGTCAGATGTTACATTCAAAAGATATATAAGTGCTACTGTCAGATAATCCACAAGTTATAAAAAAAAATGATAATGATTTTAAATGAGTCAAGGCCCTTTGATAGATGTCAGTCAGTTCAGCTCAGTCGTGTTCAACTCTTTGCGACCCCATGGACTGTGGCATGCCAGGCTTCCCTGTCCATCACCAACTCCTGATACCTACTCAAACTCATATCCATTGAGTCAGTGATGCCATCCAACCATCTCACCCTCTGTTGTCCCCTTCTCCTCCTGCTCTCAATCTTTCCCAGCATCAGGGTTTTTTTCAAATGAGTCAGTTCTTCATATGAGGTGGCCTAACTATTTGGCCACTTCATGCAAAGAGTTGACTCATTGGAAAAGACTCTGATGCTGGGAGGGATTGGGATCAGGAGAAGGGGATGACAGAGGATGAGATGGTTGGATGGCATCACTGACTCAATGGATATGAGTTTGAGTGAACTGTGGGAGTTGGTGATGGACAGGGAGGCCTGGCATGCTGCAATTCATGGGGTCGCAAACAGTCGGACATGACTGAGTGACTGAACTGAACTGACTGAAGTATTGGAGCTTCAGCTTCAGCATCAGTCCTTCCAATGAATAGTCAGAACTGATTTCCTTTAGGATGGACTGGTTGTATCTCCTTGCAGTCCAAGTGATTCTCAACAGTCTTCTCCAACACCACAGGTCAAAAGCATTAATACTTCAGTGCTCAGCTTTCTTTATAGTCCAACTCTCACATCCATACATGACTACTGGAAAAACCATTGCTTTGACTAGATCGACCTTTGTTGGCAAAGTAATGTCTCTACTTTTTAACATGCTGTCTAAGTTGATCATAACTTTTCTTCCAAGAAAGTAAGCATCTTTTAATTTCATGGCTGCAGTCACCATCTGCAGTAATTTTGGAGCCCAAGAAAATAGTCTGTCACTGTTTCCATTGTTTCCCCATCTATTTGCCATGAAATGATGGGACCAGATTTCATGATCTTAGTATTCTGAATGTTGAGTTTTAAGCCAACTTTTTCATTCTCTTCTTTAATTTTCATCAAGAGGCTCTTTAGTTCTTCACTTTCTGCCATAAAGGTGGTGTCATCTGCATATCTGAGGTTATTGCTATTTCTCCCAGCAATCTTGATTCCAGCATTTCACATGATGACTCTGCATATAAGTTAAATAAGCAGGGTGACAATATATAGCCTTAATGTACTCCTTTCCCGATTTGAAACCAGTTTGTTGTTTCATGTCCAGTTCTAACTGTTGCTTCTTCACCTTCATACAGATTTCTCAGGAGGCAGGTAAGGTAGTCTGGTATTCCAAACTCTTAAAGAATTTTTCACAGTTTGTCAAAGGCTTTGGCATAGTCAATAAAGCAAAAGTAGATGTTTTTCTGGAACTCTCTTACTTTTTTGATGATACAACAGATGTTGGCAATTTGATCTCTGGTTCCTCTGTCTTTTCTAAATCCAGCTTGAACATCTGGAAGTTCACGGTTCACATACTGTTGAAGCCTGGCTTGGAGAACTTTGGGCATTACTTCACTACCGTGTGAGATGAGTGCATCTGTGTGGTAGTTTGAGCATTCTATGGCATTGTCTTTCTTTGGGATTGGAATAAAAACTGACCTTTTCCAGTCCTGTGGCCACTGCTGAGTTTTCCAAATTTGCTGGCATATTGAGTGCATCAGTTTCACAGCATCATTTTTCAGGATTTGAAATAGCGCAACTGGAATTCCATCACCACCAGTAGCTTTGTTTGTAGTGATGCTTTCTAAGGCCCATTTGACTTTGCATTCCAGGATGTCTGGCTCTAGGTGAGTGATCACACCATCATGATTATCTGGTCATGAAGATCTTTTTTGTATAGATGTAGTCCCAGATTATGTCAGGATTGGTATTTGAATGAATGAGGTTGTGAGATGGTGACTTCACAGCCAGAGTTTTTGCATATTATGAAGGTCCATAACGTGGTCTCAGAGCCTGAAGACCCATGAGGTGTGATGGAGACAGATCCTGAAGACCCAGGAGAAACTCTTTAGTGGAAATGAAAAAGCACAATTCTGTTCATTAATAGAAAGTGAAAGTCGCTCAGTCGTGTATAACTCTTTCCAACCCCATGGACTATCAAGTCCATGGAATTTTCCAGGCCAGAATATGGGAGTGGGTAGCCTTTCCCTTTTCTAGGGGATTTTCCCGACCTAGGAATCCAAAAGGGGTCTTCTGCACTGCAGGCTAATCCTTTACTAACTAGCTATCAGGGAAGCCCAAATTAATGCAAGCACTTCAATTAAAAACGTTTTTTGTTCTTTAGGGCAGAAACTCTTCGTGTTTGCTCCTCCAACAGATGATCAGAGTGTCACCATATCTAGGTTTAACAAGCCACACGAGGCTGGATGCATAAAGCGTGTGTCACTTCCCATCTCAGAAGTCTTAAGACCCCTGCTAAGACTTCTACTGCCTTTGGAAACCTATCTGTGTAGAAACATCCTTGGTAATTTTAGTAACTTGATTTTGTTCTTATGATAAAATAACTCAGACATCAAAGTCTGTTAGTTATCATAGGTTTAATGTCCAGTCCTGGAAAGATATATGAAGATTGATAAAAAAGATACATAAAAGGAGAGAGAATGAGGGAAGATGATGATTTTTGTGCTTTGATAATATTGCTAAGAGTCAGAGGAATACTCATAATGATAATTACCATTTTTGAGCACATAACATAGGCCATGCGCTCTGAATACATTGCTTCATTATTGCTACTAAATTCTCATATCAACTCCCACAAAGGAGGTATTATATTGAAATATTAAGGGAAACCAATAAAAGAATAAAAGTATAATGTGCATCTTCCAGAACAGTAAAGAGGAAGCTGGGAATAAATAAAATTGATCAATCCTATAGAAGACAGAAAATATAGAGATAAAAGTAAAGACAAACATGGTACATAGAAAATACAAAATAGATAAGAGGAAATAAATTAATACATATCATTAATTTATCATTAGTTTAAGTGAAGTAAACTTGTCAGTAAATACAGAAATGGTCAGCTTGGAGAAAATCAGCTTTATGCTATTTAAAACAGATATGAAACATAATTCAGCATTAACAAACAAGTATATTTTAAAAGATACTATTTATTGTAAAATGTACAATACTTAAGAAAAATTAAATTAATGAAAATTATGTAAGACTTCTAAAACAAGACATTTCAAAAAAGTATTTAGAGAAGCTTAAGCTGGAATCAAGATTGCCAGGAGAAATATCAATAACCTCAGATATGCCGATGACACCACCCTTATGGCAGGAAGTGAAGAGGAACTAAAAAGCCTCTTGATGAAAGTGAAAGAGGAAAGTGAAAAAGTTGGCTTAAAGCTCAACATTCAGAAAATGAAGATCACAGCATCCGGTCCCATCACTTCATGGCAAATAGATGGGGAAACAGTGGAAACAGTGGCAGACTTTATTTTTGGGGGGCTCCAAAATCACTGCAAATGGTGATTTCAGCCACGAAATTAAGACGCTTACTCCTTGGAAGAAAAGTTATGACCAACCTAGATAGCATATTCAAAAGCAGAGACATTACTTTGCCGACTAAGGTCCGTCTAGTCAAGGCTATGGTTTTTCCTGTGGTTATGTATGGATGTGAGAGTTGGACTGTGAAGAAGGCTGAGTGCCGAAGAATTGATGCTTTTGAACTGTGGTGTTGGAGAAGACTCTTGAGTCCCTTGGACTGCAAGGAGATCCAACCAGTCCATTCTGAAGGAGATCAGCCCTGGGATTTCTTTCAAGGGAATCATGCTGAAGCTGAAACTCCAATACTTTGGCCACCTCATGTGAAGAGCTGACTCATTGGAAAAGACTCTGATGCTGGGAGGGATTGGGGGCAGGAGGAGAAGGGGACGACAGAGGATGAGATGGCTGGATGGCACCACTGACTCGATGGACGTGAGTCTGAGTGAACTCCGGGTGTTGATGATGGACACGGAGGCCTGGTGTGCTGCGATTCATGGGGTCGCAAAGAGTCAGACATGACTGAGCGACTGAACTGAACTGAAGAAGAATCAATTAATTGGACAGACAGTCCAGAGAATGGAAAATTTCATGTTGTTAGGTTGCAAACATACTCTGGGTGGAAGTTTGTAAGCTGATTCTAAAACTTTACAGTAAAACACAAATGTCTAAGAACAGGCAAGATAATCTTGAAGAAGAAAAACAAAATTGAAGAACATACTTAAAAGAAAGCGAGATCTATCATAAAGCTGTAATAATTAAGAGAGTGTGATTCTGGTCTAATGTTAGACGAGCAGATCCGCGGAACACACTGTAGTCTGGAGACGGCTTATATACTGTCACCTGACTGATGGCAAAGGTGGCTGTTGTGTAGGGAGGGCAGAGCAGTCTTTCCGATAAATGCACTGTGTCACATGGATATCAACATCATGGCAAGGGAATGTGCCCTGATCACTGTATCATGCTATCTACAAAAATTAACTAAATGTGGAACATAGACCTATACATGCAAGTTAATATAATACAACTTTAGGAAGAACACCGAAAAGAATGTTTTATGACCTGGAGGAAGGGAAAGATTTCTTGAATAGGACACAAACAAGAATATCTATAAAGGGAAAACTAACTCATATTGCACTAGATTAAGAATACCTCTCATCCAAAAATGCCCTGGTAAAGAAGTAAAAAGTGTGTTGTGTTTTTGTGTCCAAATTAATCAGAAAAAAATATAGCCAACTCAACAGGACAATGAGCAAAAATTGGAACAGCCTCCTCACAAATGAGCATACTCAAATGGTTCATAAAATACAAAAATTAAAGGCTCCATTTCATTAGTCACCTGAAAAAAAGTAAATTAAAACCACAAGTAGACATCACTATTTTCCATTAGAATAAATCGATGATAAGGAAAGGCAATTCCCATAAGTGGCAATATGGAGCCTCAGAATTCTTCATAAATGTCGAGAAAATCTGTCAGTACTTACTACAAGCTGAATGTATGTGCACCAATGACTCATAAGAGAAACATCCTTGCAGCTTATTTAGTTTATATATTTTATACAGTAGTTTATATTTTAATCTGGGTGATACAGGATACAGGAAAAGAAAACAGTCCAAGGGTTATAGAACAAAGAAACAAACCTTTGCATATATGAGTGCTTGGTACATGATAGAGATGACATTACAAAAACTTTTATGATGTTACTGAGACTGTTAATTGGCTGCCTATATAGGAAAAGATGAATTAGAACTCTCTCTGTATGTATAACTGAAGTTCAGGTGGGATAAAACATATGTGAGAAGCAATCCTATAAAACTTTTAGAAGAAAATTCGGAAAAAGAAAATCTTCATCATGAGGTTAGGCAACAAATCCTAAACAGTACAAAATACATCTCAATCCTAAAGGGAAAAAATCATGTAATTATTTCAAAACATATTAAATAAAACACAGAAATGAAAAACACAGAGAAATTTCCATAAGAGAAATTTAAAAAGCAGGAAAATGAAAAGACAAAGTCACAGACTGGGTGAAAACAATTTTAATCCCCAAAGGACCAAGTATTCAGGATATAGAATAAATTGCTCCAAATCAATAACAAAAAGAATATAACAGAAGGAGAAACAACAAATGGAAAAATGGACAAAGTATAATAATAAGTTATTCACAGCATAAACTTAAGTGGCTAATAAATTATGAGAGAAAAAGTTCAACCCCACTAATACTTAAGAAAATGGATATTAAAACAATAGTGAGATATTCTTTCACATCCAGATTGTCCAAAAGCAACTACACGGATCACCAAGTATTGATGAGGATGTAGACCAACAATTCTGATTCACAATAGCTAACACAGAGAAACTTTCATGCAAGTGAAAGAACAAAGAGAAAGTTACTGTGTCCCAGTAAAAGAAATGGATCTATAAATTTTGAGTATCAATGCAATGGGATATATGTTATCCCAACCCAGGGATTGAACCTGGGTCTCCCAAACTGCAAGTGGATTTTTTACTGACTGACACAGGGTAGTCCATACTGTTCTTAGAATAAATGAATGAGATCCACTTTCATCACAGACAAATCTCAAGAGCAGTATTTTGACTGAAGAAGACAAGAGAGAGAATGATCAAATACGATACAACCTGTGCAAGATTTTAAAATATACCATGTGTTGTTTGTGGATACATACATGTTAAATAAATGCAGAAATATACAGAATGACCTTCACCAACTTGCAGTGATAGTTTCCTTTGAGATGTTCAGGATATTGAAGAGAGAGAAAGCATGATTTAATTACATCTTCTAAAGGAAATCAGTCTTGGGAGGACTGATGCTAAAGCTGAAACTCCAATACTTTGGCCACCTCATGTGAAGAGTTGACTCATTGGAAAAGACTCTGATGCTGGGAGGGATTGAGGGCAGGAGGAGAAGGGGACGACAGAGGATGAGATGGCTGGATGCCATCACCAACTCGATGGACATGAGTTTGAGTGAACTCTGGGAGTTGGTGATGGACAGGGAGGCCTGGCGTGCTGCGATTCACGGGATCACAAAGAGTCAGACACGACTGAGTGACTGAACTAACTAACTATCTGCCTAAGAAAGCTACCTAAAGCAAATCTGATACAAAGTTAACTTTCTAAAATGTTAGTGCTAGCTACATAGGTGTCTGTTACATTATTTCTGTACATTTTTATGTGTTTGAAATATTCATAATTAAATATTTAGTTTAAAATATAGCTCTATCTTGGGGGGAAAAATCTGCCATGAGTTAAAAATAGAAGAAAAACCTGCCACTGCAAGAGCCCTGGCCCATGAAGGGACCTAAGTATGAAATTTTAAATAGATTTTTGCATCTCAACATGTACTAATCCCTTTTCATGTTAGCTGCCCGGAAATTGACTATGCCAAGTGATCTATCTTCTGCTGAGAGTATGACATATTGACAGCTCTCTCGGAACTGATTTGCAAAGTTTGAATAGGTTCCTTTTTCTCCATGGAACAGGCTGAGCTCTGTCGTGTCATTCCATCAAGGGATGTTTATGGTCACCAGGAGATCCCAGTTACACAGCATCTTATCGCTTCTACCCCTACATAATCTCTGGAATCCATTCATCCCTCCCAACTCCAGTCTCTGCCTTGGGGTAAGCCATCACTTTCTAATGGCTGGTTTACTACCATGGAACCCTTAAAAGCCATCACTATCTTCTGGTTGGTTTACTACCATTGGACCTTTAAGATGCCTCTCTACCTTCATCTTCCATTTCTTCATATCTCAAGTTTATCCCATCAACACTAAATCAACTGTGTAATGTCTGTCTTATTTATAAGCTTTGGGTTTCCCAGGTGGTGCTATTGGTAAAGAACTCGCTTGCCAATGCAGGAGACATAAGAGATGTGGGTTTAATCCCTGGGTCAGGAAGACCCCTGCAGGAGGGCATGGCAACCCACTCCAGTATTCTTGCCTGGAGAATCGCATGGACAGAGGAGCCATGTCGGCTACAGTCCATAGGGTTGCAAAGAGTCAGACACGACTGAAGCGACTTAACGCACACACATACACATATTTATAAACTTCACAAAGGCCAGGACCATGCCTGCTGTGTACACCACTGTATAAACACAATGCCTGGTATAAACAGAGGCTTCATATGTTTTTTAATATGAATGAATTAGTTATTAGTGAATATTTTCCAGAGTACCAGAGTACATACGTGGAAAGCGTCTGCTTTCCAGTTAAAACGGTTGTAAGGACCCAGAGATTATCATACTAAGTGAAGTAAACCAGGTAAAGACAAAAATCATATGATATTGCTTATATGTGGAATCAGAAAAAAAAAAAAAAGAAGCAGATAATAAAACGAACCTATTTACAAAACAGAAATAGACCCACAGACATAGAAAACAAGCTATGGGTACCGAAGTGGCAAGTGTGCACGCTTAGTTGCTCAGTCATGTCTGTGGACTGTAGTAGCGGATTATAAATTAGGAGTTCGGAATAAACATACACACTATACATAAAACAGATAAACAACAGGGACCTACTGTATAGTGCAGGGAACTGTACTAAATATTTTATAATAGCCCATAAGGGAAAAGAACCTGAAATATAACATATAGATATATATACACACACACACACATATATATATGGATTAATGTGCTGTACACCTGAAACAAGTATCACATTGTAAATCAACTATACTTCAATAAAATAATTAAAAGAAAAAAAAGCTGTTGTGTGACGATGCAAAGGATAACATTACATCTCCTCAGATTGGCATTTGAGACCCTACATGATCTAACCCCAGTTTACCTCTCCATCTCAATTATTGTACAGTAAGTCCCCTACATATGAGTTCCTATATGAGAACACATTCATAAATCAAATTTGTTTGTAAGTCCAACAAATTTAACCTAGGTGCCCAACTAACAGAATCAGCTATGTAGTACTGCACTCATTATAATAATTACTGCATTATAAGCTTAGAATAGGCTTCCCTGGTAGCTCAGATGGTAAAGAATCTGCCTGCAATGCAGGAAACCCAGGTTTGATCCCTGGGTCCAGAAGATCCCCTGGAGAAGATAATGACAACCCACTCCAGTACTCTTGCTTGGGAAATCCCATAGTCAGAGGAGCCTGGTGGGCTACAGTCCATGGGGTCACAAAGAATCAGATGTAACTGAGCAACTAACACAAACTTATAATAGGTTTATAATACATTTTACACAAATAATATATAAAAACAAACACAAAAATAGCGCAGTACCTTGAAAAGTACAGGAGTACAGTCCAACAGCTGGCACTCAGGGGCTGGCATCAAGTGAACAGGCAAGAAGCGTTAGTGATGGAGGAGGGAGGGGGGGTGGGAGCTGGTAGAGCTGAAAGGTCATCAGCAACAGGAGACGGAGGGCAAGCTGCCACATCACTCACTCCTGACATCAACAGAACACAAGCTCACATCTTTGAAATTGTGCAACTTGAAGGTTCACATGTACGGGACTTAATGTACTCCTGTTTCATCCTTCTCGATGTCCAGCCATTGGTCATTCAACAAATATGCCCCGCTAACGTCTCCTGCCTTGATACACTGTTAGCACTTCATAGAACACCACCATCTCCTTTTTCATCGATGTAAAAATCTTCATTTTCCTTACAGTTAACTCCCACAACAGCCTTCCAGGATTCTTCAAATGCTGGGTTCCTACCTCTTCCCAGGTCTCCCTGAACTTAGAGCTCTCTAAACTTCCCTTGTTGTAGCAACTGTCCCACTGCACTGAAATGACTGCTGGTCTCCTCCCATAGATTTGATGCATTTATATTAGAGCACAGTTGTTTTACATGGTTACGTTAGTTTCTGCTGTACAGTGCAGTGAATTAGCTGTATGTATACATAGATCCTCTCCCTCCTGGACCTCACTTCCACCTCCCCTATCCCATCCTCCAGGTCATCGCAGAGCACCACACTGAGCTCCCTGTGCTGTGCAGCAGCTTCCCACTAGACAGCTATCTTGCCCATGTAGTGTTTGTGTGTCAATCGCACTCTCCTAATCTGCCCCACTCTCTTTATTGCCCCCAGTGTCTACATGTCTGTTCTCTCCATCTGCGTGTCTCTTCCTGCCCTGCAAAGAGGCTCGTCTGTAACATCTTTCTAGATTTCATATATATGCAGTAATATATGATATTCGTTTCTCTTTCTGACTTACTTCACTCTGTTTGGCAGACTCTAGATCCATCTACATAACTACAGATGACTCCGTGTTGTTCCTTTTTTATGGCTGAGTAATATTCCATTGTATACATGTACCAAATCGTCTTTATCCAATCATCTGTTGATGGACATTAAGGTTGCTTCTATGTCCTGGCTATTGTAAATATCACTGCAATAAACATTGGTACATGTACCTTTTCGAATTATGGTTTTTAAAACCACAGTGACATATAATGTCACACTGGTCAGAAAGACCATAATTTAAAAATCTACAAAAAATAAATGCTGGAGAAAAGTGAATCCTCTTACACTGTTAGTGGGAATGTAACTTGATACAATCACTTGATACAGAACAGTATGGAGGCTCCTTAAAAAATCTTGGAATACAACTACCATATGACCCAGCAATCCAAATACGAGGTGTATATTCTGAGATTTTAAGGATTTGAGCGCAAATACTCTGTTTTGTTCAATAGCATGTCCCTTATCTATGAAAAATGTGAAATAAATATTTGTTCCATGAATGAATGAATCAAACCAAGAAGGCATGAAAAACACCATTGTTCCTGGTCCATCTCTCAGCTATCCCTTTCTTGTAGTTCAGTCACTAAGTCATGGCTGACTCTTGCGACCCCATAGACTGCAGCAGGCAAGGCTTCCCTGTCCTTCATGTCTCCCAAAGTTTGCTCAAATTCATGCCCATAGAGTCAGTGATACTATCTAACCATCTTATCCTCTGCCATCCTCTTCTTTTGCCTTCAATCTTTGCCAGTATCAGGATCTTTTCCAATGAGTTGGCTCTTCGAATCAGGTGTGAACCATCCTGTACTGACCCTCAAACACAGTTTTAATATCCCTATTTGAAACCATCCATCACTGGGATTAAAGGGCAAGATGAAAAGACCACACAGAGCTTAAGTTTTTTGCAGGGAGAGTGACTCTGTTTTCGGAATCTGTTGGCCTGTCAGAAATAACTCATCTGGAGCAAGCGAAAATAGGAGCACAGATAAAGCAGCCAGGTTCAAGCTCAGAGACTTCTCTTATTACTATCCATGCCACTCGGATTTCTCACACTGCAGTTCTTTCTCAGGACTGAAGTTGCAGAAACTCTTGGTTACAGTTGCTAGGCAGAGCCTTCAGGGATGGAACCACCTGCCCTAATTAATAGACAAATTTTTCTGAATGTGGGTCATTGGGTCCTGCCAACACCCATAACTCTGAGAATAGATTTTTCTGTGACTGTGTGGTCCCTTTCAGAGCCAAACTATTCATTTTCCATGGTTTGTTAAATAGGTTCCCATCTGTCAGGGGCTTCCCTGTGGAGCTGATATATTTCATTCTGAAACCCCACAGAGATAAGTCTAGGAGCTATTCTTTCAATAGACACCTGAAAGCTCTGCTTTTTCCTTTTTTTCC
The DNA here is from genome assembly GCF_014754425.2 of Oryx dammah. NCBI lineage: Eukaryota > Metazoa > Chordata > Mammalia > Artiodactyla > Bovidae > Oryx > Oryx dammah. Next base: position 51,257,706 of record NW_024070200.1, read on the forward strand.
GTGCATGTAGAACCAACTAGTGGTGCTTAGGCCCTGTGATGAATGTAAGTAAACTGACTTCTGGTTTTCTATACATTTATTCTATTGGGTTACTGACGTCCATATTTTATAGGTCCAATTCATGCATGAAAGAGTTATCTTTCCACAAGGATAAACGTAAATCCCACATACACTTCAAGACCTGGTTCAGCTGTCACATCCTTCAGGAGGCCTTTGCTGATCCATTTAGGAATATCTCCTCTGTATTCCTTCACTGTATTACCACGTGAAACTAGACCGCTATCTTTTTAAAGCTATGTCACATCTAGATGACAGCTCTTTAAAATCAAGACTCAAAGTCAATAATAACCCAGAGCCTAACACAGGGTATATATGTAATAAATGCTGACTGAATGTAAGTGTACCATGGACAGAGAAGCAAGCACGCTTGCTCGCTTCCTTCTGGATGTGTGTGCTTAGTCACTGAGTAGTGACTCCATGGACTGTAGCCCGCCAGGCTCCTCTGGCAATGGGACTTTCCAGGTGAGAATACTGGAGTGGGTTGCCATTTCCTTCTCCAGGGGATCTTTCTCACCCAGGGATCAAACCTACTCCTCCTGTGTATCCTACATTGAAAGGTGAATTCTTGACTGCTGAGCCACCTGGGATTATTCTGGGAGATCTAGGCAAATCTAACAGCAAATCTCAATTTTTCAACTATGTATTAGGTTGGCCAGAAGGTTCCTGTGTTTTCCTGCATTTGATTGGCTAGGAAGTTCACTCAGATTTTTTAAATGGAAAAATCTGAATGACCTTTCCAGCCAACCCAGTATTTAGCTGCTGGTAGTTTGCTACTGCATTTGAAGGGTTTAATGGCTTGGAAGCATTAGTTTATGATAAGCCGTCTCCATTTTCTCATGCCTCACTCACTCCTCAACCCACTGCATCTGACTCTAGCCCTGATAACAGTATTGAAAGGAGTCCTAAGGCCAACAGTGGCATGCACATTGCTAAATCTGATTAGTATTTCTCAGTGCTCAGTTTCTTGGACTTGTCAACAGCAAACAGAAATTGTGACCACAAGATCCTAAACATTTTTCTCCCTTCTTGGTTAGCACAAAAAAATCTCCCTCACTGTGATGACCTAAAGGGGTGGGATAGGGGGGTTGGGAGGGAGGCTCAAGAGGGAGGAGATATATATATATATATATATATACACACATATAGCTGATTCATGTTGTTGTACAGCAGAAACTAACACAATGTTATTAAGCAATTATACTTCAATAAAAAATGAGTTGATTAATTTTAAAAAGGCCTCCTTTCTACTACCTCTCTGGTCACCGTTTCTCTGTCTTAATTTGCAGACTCATTCTTTTTTATTTAGCTATTAAATGTTGGGCTCAATATGTCCCCCAAGGCCCAGCCCCAGGGCTTTTCTCTATTGACTATTAACCTTTTATTTTGTGATTTTATACGTGCCCATAAACTTAACTATCATCAGTTCATAGATGCCTTGCAAATGTATATCTCCTGTCCAGAGCTCTTCTCTGAAACTCGAGTCCCATGTTCTAGCTATGTAACTGACATTTCCATGTGAACGTGATAAAGGTGTATCACCTACAAAGTGAACTTGTGATCTTTACACCCCTTCTACATTTGCTGTTTCTGTAGGTTTCTCTATTTTTCCTTGGGTGACCCTCTAATTCAATCACTTTTCCAATCCAGAAACTCAGGAGTGGTTTTTAACAACTCCCTCCTTCTTAATTTCCATACTTAGTTAATTAATGAATTAATTTAATATCCTAAATATCTCCCTAATGTGTGTTATTGTCTCCATTCTGAGTTTCACTACTCAGGGCTATGCAATTCATCTCTCTTATCTAGATCACCATAATCACCTCCATAAGCGTCACTGTTGTCCCTCTGACATACACCCTCCACAGTGCAACCAGTATGATCTCTTTGAAACACAGACTTAAGCGTATCTCTAGCTTAAATCCTTCAATTACTTCTCATTGTTTTTGAGGGAAAAAGGTTCAAATTCTTATCTTGGCCTAGAGGAACATGCCCTGTAAATGTTCCTTTAGGTTGCAAATGAGAACAAGTCCAGTTCAAATTAACTTAGGCATAGAAAAGAAAATGCAGTTTCCCTCAGACTGAAAACTTAGAGCATTTGGTTTATTTCATTGATGACTATATTTCTAGATATAATCTCAAATAATATGATCTGAGTACTTTTTTCCTCAATTCTTCTAAGACTGCTTTCTTCTGTGAGTTTGCATTTTTAAGCTCTCTTTGTTTTTTCTTTTAAAGTTTATTTTTAATTGGATAATTGCCTTAAAATGTTGTGCTAGTTTCTGCTGTATAACATAAATCAACCATAAGAATGTATATGTCCTCTCCCTCCTGAACCTCCCTTCCCCAGCTCACCCCTCTAGGTCATCACAGAGCACCAAACTGAGCTCCCTGTTAAGTTCTCCTTAAGGACTATCCCTGATGCCCCAAGGATTACCTGGCCCAGCTAATTAGATATATCTATAATCAGAGAGAACTTTGGCCCTAAAGATAATTCCTACCAATGTTGTTTAGGCAGTATGGCTGTTCTTATAACAGTCAGTGTGTCTGGGATCAGAGGTGGGAGATGGAGATAGAAATAAGTAACAGGTCAAGTCTAGATCAGTTGCCCAGTTCTGGAAGTAGAAGGTCATGCTCAGGCGCAGGTAATTTTCAAGGACTAAGAACGGAGGACCAATAGTTTCCCAAAGATGCTGGGCAGACTGGAAAACCAAGGCCACGTGTTTCCTGGCCTCATTTCCTGCACTCCAGTGGTGCTGGTCATTTTTTTTTTTTTAAGATGTGTCATATCAGAGATATAAAGGCTGCTCCTCTCAGGCCCTGATCTCACCTCTGACCACAGAAGAGCTCCTAGGCTTACCCAGAGCTCATTCATGGAAATACCTGTCTCCTTTATGACATTATCTGATTACTGGTAACTCCTCCTTCCAGCAGCCTTGGGGACCCATAAACTCTCCTACTGGGAAATGTGACTACCAGCAGCTGGGAGACATAGCAGGCCCTTTGCTTCATGTACATTTACAATTCATTGAAGGAAAAGACATAAGGAAAATGATAAGCAACAGTATTTGTGAAGATACTGCATTCATCCTTTTGTGTCTGACAAGAAAGGTACCATTTATGCAAGAATGGTTTTTATTCACCAATCACGTTACCTCTTGTGCTGAGTCAAATATTTTAGACGATGAGAACGCTGCACTGGTATCCTACACCAGGCATGATGAGTTGGAAGAAAGCTACTTGTTCACCCTCCAAACCAGAAGAAAAATGGAAGACAAGGAAAGACGCAAACCAGTTTAGAGAAGCTCTCCCTCCGTAAAGTTATATAGTCATTCAAAGCTGCTTCTTGCACAAGGATAGTGCATAGCTACTTAGCATGTTGGAAAGACCGTACATTCAATTCCTAATTCTCTCCAGTTACTAGTATCTGTTATTTAATCCCTTGGAGCCCTTTCTCATATGTTTAAAATATGAGTAATAGCAACCGTATTGCAAAGTCATTGAAAGGATTAGGAATAGGGAACCTAAAATACTTAGCACTATCTATACTAATTATAGTATCACTTCCTTATTTTTTTAAACTGGAATAATTGCTTTACAATGTTGTGTTAGAGTCTGCTGTACAGCGAAGTGAATCAGCTATATGGATGCATACGTCCCCTCCAACTCTCAGCCCATGCCACCCCTCTAGGTCATCACAGAGCACCAAACTGAGCTCCTTGTGCTACACAGCAGCTTCCCACTAGCTGTCTCTTTTGTACACGGGAGAGTATATATACCAATGCCACTCTCTCAATTCATCCCACCCTCTCCTTCCCCTGCCACCATGCCTACAAGTCCATTCACTATATCTGTGTTTCCGTTCCTGCCTACAAATAAGTCCAGCAGTGCCATTTTCCCTAAATTCCATATATATGCACCAATGTATGCTCTCTTGCTATCAAACCTGAAATCCCAGGGGCCTAATACCATACAAGCTTGGCTTTTGCTCAAGTAGGTTCCAGCACAGTGTTTTTCATGCAGTGATGTATGGTCAAGCCTCCTGCCATCATGCGAGACCTCCATTCTTGGGGGCTTAGTCCTTTGCTTCCACCCACTGGCTGGGGAAAAAGAGTGAGGACCACGTGTAGGAGGCTTTGTGAGTAGGGCCTGGAGGTGGACACCTCCCTGCTCACAGCGGTACCCAGTCACATGGCTGTCTCTTCCTGAGAGTGGAGGTGAGATTGGTAATTTAGGTGTGTGCCCAAGATGAACAGAAAACTGATTTGAGGAGAGCTGGCCAGTCTGCCCCCTTGTCCCTAACATGAGAGATGCTTCAATGTGGTAGGTATGTGATGTGCTTACGTCTCTAAGTCACGTACGATACTTTTGTGACCCCATGGACTGTAGCCTGCCAGGCTCCCCTGTCCATGGGATTTCCCAGGCAAGAATACTGGAGTGGGTTGCCATTTCCTCCTCCAGGGGATCTTCCGAACCCAGGTCTCCTGCACTGGCAGGTGGATTATTTACCAGTGAGACACCTGGGAAGCTCAGGTATGTTATGGCTCTGAGTAAACATACACCCACAGTTGATTCCAGATCAAGCACTTTTAAAATTTCCAGTGGAAACAGAGACCTGTCCTTACCTGGCTTACTTCTCATGTCCTACCATAATGGGGTCCCCAGTATCCTTGGGGATTGAGAAGTTGTCTGGTAGGAAAACTGTGCCATATACCCCAGCCATTCAGAGAGTCTACTCCTATAAATATGTCCCTCATTTCTACCTGGAAAACTCCTAACTATCTCTATGAATCAGCTCAAAGGACAGTCCTTACTCAGCACTTCTCTGGGGGCGCTGCCACTCTTCAGCTAAGATATTATCTCCCCAAATACACAATCACAGTGTCTTTTTACATCTGACTCAGTGCTGTGACCCTTTCATGGGGTTTCTAAGTCTCATCCCTATGCTCATTTTGGATCTGGTAGTTCTTTGTTGTGGAAGAGTCTTAGGAATTGTAGAATGTTCAGCAGCATCCCTGGCCTCTGGCCAGTAGATGCTGGTAGTAATTCCACCTTCCCTCATTCATGACAATCACAAGTGTGTCCAGACATTGCCATATGTCTCCTCTGAGGACAGAATCAACCTTGTATAAGAACCATGGGTAGTGAAGTACAGGGAAGCCTGGCGTGCTGCAGTTCACGGGTCCACAAAGAGTCAGACTTGACTTAGCAACTGAACAACAACACAACAGGAACCACAGTCTTACTGTGACTTTGTCAACAGTCTAAAGATGCTTCCCTTGTGGCTCAGCTGGTACAGAATCTGCCTGCAACATGGAGACCTGGATTCACTCCCTGGGTTGGGAAGATCCCTTGGAGAAGGGAAAAGCTACCCACTCTAGTATTCTGGCCTGGAGAATTCCATAGACTGTACAGTCCATGGGGTCACAAAAAGTTGGACATGACTGAGCGACTTTCAATATACAGAGAGGTCATATCTGTCCTGGCTAGACTAGCCTCTATCCCAAATCAAGTCACTCACTATCCCAAGGTTTACTGTTAGATTCCCTTCATGGAAGCTATCATCAGATAAAAATTATCTGTTTAACTTGTTGTTTACTCATGCCCTGGAATGTAAGCCCCACAGGTCAGGAGCCTCTTCTATGGAACTTACTGCTGTGTCCCAAGGGGCTTAGAGAAATCTCTCATGTATAGTTAGTGTTCTTTCAAAAAGCCATTGGAGACCAAACATTAAAAATATAGTACTATGCTAGACATTGTGGACAGTATAGGGTTGTAAACTGGTCTTCCCAGGTGGCACACTGGTAAAAAATCCACCTGCCAATGCAGGAGACAGAAGAGACACGGGTTCAATCCCTGAGTCAAGAAGATCTCCAGGAAGAGGAAATGGCAACCCACTCCAGTATTCTTACATGGGAAATACCATGGACAAAGGACCTTGGAGGGCTACAGTTCATGGGGTCACAAATAGTAGGCTATGACTGAGTGACTGAGCACACACATGGGATTGTAACCTACTTACCAGTTAACATGAGACCTCCTGGTCAAAGATAAAGACAGATTATTACTCACAGCAAAAGCAGCTGCCAGAGAAATATGTTATAACAATTCCAGGTGCCCAATCCCCAGATCCAGTGAGGGCTTCATGGTTCCAGCACATGCAGTGGGTATATTGTAGCTGAGCACCCTGAAAGTAGCGCTGTTCATAGATTGTCTACCCTAAACTTCAGAGAGAAAGACAAGGTTGGAGTTGGGCAGGGTATAGGGGGAAGGGTTAAATTGAATTTTCACTCTAGAATATAAGTAAATATTCTCTGGCAAGGGGAAGAAGAGGTCTGTATGTTTCCTACCATTGAGTTGATTTCTGCAAGATCTCACATTTGAATGGAACACAAGTCTGCCTGACTTCTCAACTTTGGCCTCTTATGTCATCAGAGTGATAGTGGAAGATTTTTCAGAAAACTACTAGTAAGTACATCAAGAATAAGAAATAGCCCCCAGTTGTACATCAGAGAATCTTACTCTAAAACTTCTATTCTTACTTCTGATGGACTGTGTGAACTTGGGGAGAAACCTCAGAGGCAAGACTCAATTTTCTCAACTCTAAAATGGGAACGTTAATAAATTCATGACAAGTCAATGAGAACTGTAAGTCAAATGAGTCCACAAAACACTGTGAGCTCAACAGTGAAAGTCACTCACTCATGTCCAACTCTTTGCAACCCCTTGGAATTCTCCAAGTTAGAATACTGGAGTGGGTAGCCTTCTCCAGGGAATCTTCCCAAACCCAGGGATTAAACCCAGGTCTCCTGCATTGCAGGCAGATTCTTTACCAGCTGAGCCACCAGGGAAACCCATTTGGAGCTCAACAAATGCTCTATTATTTCTTTCAAGATAGGGATTCTGTGTCCATTTGACTCTGGAATATTTGCTATGCTCTGAACTTCAAATTGTACTTTTGGCAAGAAGTCTCCTCTGCATTTGTTTAGGTAATCTAATAATTGCAAAAAGCAGGCTAAGGTTCTTATAGTATGAGGAATGTGTGTGTGTGTGTGTGTGTGTGTGTGTGTGTGTCAGTTGCTCAGACTTGTCTGACTCTTAGCAAACCCATGAACTGTACCTCACCAGACCCTGCTATCCATGGAATTCTCCAGGCAAGAATAGTGGAGTGGGTTACCATTCCCTTCTCCAGGGGGATCTTCCTGACCCAGGGATTGAACCTGGGTCTTCCACATTGCAAGCTGATTCTTTACCATCTGAGCCACAGTAAGAGGAATACAAAGAAGCAAAGAGGGGGTGGAAGCTATCTTAGTGTAGCTTTACTTGATTTAGAATAGTATATAATCACATAAGACAAAGGCTGAACAGTCCATGTGTCTCCTCTCTGCCTTGTCAGAATGTTTGCCTTGCTGAGGCATTTGATGGCCAGAGGTTAAACTGCAACTATCTATTTCCCTTAATTTTGCAGGGCTCATCTCTGCACAGTAAAGCACTCTTACAAAACATATTTAGCAACTGGAACTTCATCTATTGCTAATAATGTTTAAAAAATAATACTTCAAACAATTGCTCAGCGAAGTAAGCATTAGACACAACTGGATACTTTTTCATTAATTCTTAAATACAATTACTTTTTAATGCAACATAAATTTTCTAGTTAAATTTTAATATAGACCTTTCTACTAATTTACCCCAAATCATAATGTCTGGGTTATCATTTTTTGCTTTTCCTCTTGTCTATCCAGCTAGATTTTTAAAAGGGGCTCTTTAGTTTGGCAGTAGATTCTCAGAGCAGTTTTGTGTGTGTGTGCATGTATGTGTTGAGATACTCTTGCTAGGGTTTTTCTTTAAAAAGAAAAAAAAGATTATTATCACTTCCCCGGATCCAGTGGTTAAGACTTCACATTTCAATGCCAGAGGCGCAGGTTCCATCCCTGGTTTGGGAGCTAAGATTCCACATGCCTTGTGGCCAAAAACCAAAAAGGAAAACACAAACAATACTTTAATAAATTCCATAAAGATTCTTAATATGGTCCACATTCATAAAAAATCTTAAGAAAAAAAGATTATTTTTAAAAATTCTAATCATCTCTGACATTTGACTTAATTTTGTTTCTTGACTTCACTAAATAGAGCTTTTGCTGGGAAGCCTTCCTTATTCTCATTGCCTTCTCACTTTATAGACAGCAGCAGAAATAGGAATTTGATTAGGCCTGGCTGACTGAGACATCTTGGAGGGTTAGGACCATGTCTTTTTGACTTTATATCCCCAGTACATTAGCAACATCCAGCATAGAGTTAGCACTCAATAGATACTTGACAAACGAATGGATGGATGGATGAATAAGAGAATCTCCACACTGAAATATAAATCACTATGACTTGTTCTTCTATACTAGAAACATTTTTTATGCCCATCTATCTTTTCATATACATTTTGTATCTCTTATAATTGATGGGTCTAGAATGAAATAAAAATGTTAAATGAAATAATTTCATTACCAATGAGTTTAATGATGACATCAATTATCAACTTGTCAAGGAGTCAGCGTTAAATGTACAAAATCATCAGGTTATATCATCTTCATCAAAAGATCAGTGTCTGGTCTAAAGAAAACATATTTCAAGTAACATATAAACAATCAAACAAGCAAAAATAGTGGAATTACTTTGAAAGTGGAAACACAAAATGGTTTTGATATAGAAAGTGGGATAGCATGGGAGTAAGCGTAGGGTTTCTGGGGGCAGACTGCCTGGGTTTAACCCCTGGCTACACTCATCAGCTAGCCTTGTGATCCTGGTAAAATTATTTAATCTCTCTGGGCTTTGTCTCTTAAATGAGAGAACTGCAAGCTATTTTATTGGGTTGTTGTGAGAGTTAAGTGAGAAAAAACACATGAACTCTTAGAATAATGCTTGGCACATAGAAAGAACTCAGTACGTATTGGTTGTGGTTGTGATTATTACTATTATGAGATATTATAACAAACCTGGGTATTAGAGAGCTAGAAGTTGTTCAGCCACTAAGTTGTGTCCAAATCTTTGCGATCTCATGTGTCAGGCTTGTCTGTCCTCTATTATCTCCTGGAGTTTGCTCAGATTTATGTCCATTGAGTCAGTGATGATATCTAACCACCTTAGCCTCTGATGCCCCTTTCTCCTTAGAAATGACTCTTTGGAAAGGACCCTTATGAAGGGAGAGTGCTAGAACTACTTTAACCTAGGTTGTGGGCTTCCCAGGTTTGATCCCTAGTATGGGAAGATCCCCTGGAGAAGGAAATGGCAAACCACTCCTGTATTCTTGCCTGGAGAACTCCACAGACAGAGGAACCTGGCAGGCTACATGGTGCATGGGGTCACAAAGAGTTGGACACAACTTGCAACTGAACAACAGCAACGATAACAAGCTAGGTTGTACTCTTCCTTTCTTCCAAACAACCTAGTGACTCTATCTAGTTCAGTCTACTGAGAGCACTCTGAAGCCAGAAGGTCTTGTAAGATCCCTATAATTCTGCTTAATTTACGTTTTATTGCTTCCTTGGTTATAATTTACCTCCTAGCCACAAGTATATTTTTGTCTTCAGCCTCATCCTCCAATAGGGAAGCATCTATACTAGAAGAAGGATTCTATTTTTAAAGCAGAAGTCTAGTCATTACCACCTCAAAATGTTTCAATATCATGCCATGACTATAGTCTGTACTTCAATACTTTCTGCCAAACCTCAAAAGTTGGACATGACTTAACGACTAAACATTATCAACCATACCTCAGCCCCTTACAGCTCCAGGTATTTGAAAGTACTGTGAAATATGCTCATTCGGGTTAATTTTGTATGTGAAGTAGGCTAGGCTAAGGGATGCCCAGATGGCTGCATGCATGCATGCTCAGTCGTGTCTGACTCTTTGTGACCCCATGGACTGTAGCCCACCAGGCTCCTCTGTCCATGGGATGTCCCAGGCAAGAATACTGGAGTGGATTGCGGTTTCCTCCTCCAGGGGATCTTTGTGACCCAGGGATTGAACCCAAGTCTCCTGCATCTCCTGAATTGCCAGGTGGATTCTTTATCATTAAGCCATCTAGGAAGCCTGCCCACATAGCTGGTAAAAGAACATCATTTCTAGTTGTGCCTATGAGAGTGTTTCACAAAGAGCAAAGCATTTGAATGGGGGACCAAGTGAAGTTCATCCTCACCAGTGCAGGTGGGGTACCCTCCAATCCTTTGAGGGCTGGAAGAACAAGAAGATGAAGGAAGGGTGAATTTGTCCTTTTTGCTTGAGGTAAGACATCATCTCGTCTTGCCATCAAGCATCAGTACTCCTGATTCTCAGGCCCTTGGACTCAGACCAAATTATACCACCAGCTTTCCTGGGTCTCCAGCTTGGAGTTGGTGGGATATCTTGGCTTCCATAATGGCTTGAGCCAAGATACTTAACTAACACCGTCAGCTATATGGTACTGTGCTGTAACTGGTTTATAATACTGTTCACATAAATAATACATAAACACAAAAAATAAAGTATTCTTCATCTTGCAGTACAGTACCTTGAAAAGTACAGTAGTACGGTACAACACGTGGCACACAGGGGCTGGCATTGAGTGAACAGGCCAGAAGAGTTCCTGCCTGAAGGAGGAGGGAGAGGAGGTGGGAGACGGTAGAGCTGAAAGGTCGTCAGCAACAGGAGACAGAGGGCAAGCTGTGATTTGCCCTCCTGATAGAACTCACATCTGATAGAACATACATTGGCACCTTTGAAAGTTTGAAACGAGTGAACATTCATATGTATGGGACTTAACTGTATGCCATATGTTATGGAAAAACTCAAACTTTTTGGCCAACCCAATAGACTTCTAGGTGGTGCAGTGGTAAAGATTCTGCCTGCCAGTGCAGGGGACTCAAGAGATGTGGGCTCAACCCTTGGGTTGGAAAGATTCTCTGGAGTAGGAAAGGGCAACCAATTCCAGTATTCTTGCCTGGAAAATTCCATGGACAGAGGAGCCTGGTGGGTTACAGTCCACAGGGTCGTAAAGAGTTGGACATGGCTGAGTGAGCACACTCACACACAATAGATCTCTATATATCCTATTGATTCAAATTTCTGGAGAGCCCTAACCTTCACACTCCATCATCTTTCTTATTTAGCCAATAAAATAAAAGGTGCTACTTTCTCCAGGATGTTTTCTCTGACCCACCGGGTGTAACCTGGGTACCCTTCCTGCCCCGCCCTAGCACACTGAGTGTCTTCAACAACAGAGCTCACCAAGTTGGGACCGAAGTTGTCTGTCACCTGCTTCTCTTTCTCACGTGACTGTGAGGGCCCCGATGAAACCGCCTGGATTGACTGTGTCCCTGTGTCTGTCACAGCGCATGGTCACTAAGAACACAGTAATCATGTGTTTAAAAAAAAAGATTTATTTTAAGGACAATCATGAAAGGGAACAGGAGAGAGTCCCAACTATCAGTAAAAACAGCAAGGGACTTCCCTAGCAGTCCAGTGGTTAAAACTTCCAATGTAGGGGGTGCGAGTTCGATCCCTGGTCAGGGATTAAGGTTTCATATGTCTTGTGGCCAAAAACAACAACAACAAAATATAAAACAGAAGAAATATTGTAGCAAATTCAATGACGAATCTAAAAATTGTCCACATCAGAAAAAAACCCTTAAAGGAAAAAAAAGGAAAAATAACACAAGCCAAGGGCTTTCCCGCTCTGGACCTGTGTCCTTTTCAAAGATAGAACACCACACATGCCATCCTAATGTGGGTCCGCATCATGGTATGGGCAGAACAGATTCAAGGCCATTCCCATCAAAACGCACACCCTATGGGTCTGTCCACATTTCTTAGTACTCTAGTTTTTCCTAACAACACAAGTCCACCATCTTCCTACCTTCCCACCTGTAATTGGAGCAGCTCTTGGGGAAGCAAAGCCATCTAGAGGAACTGATTACAGATGTTCTGTGCTCTTCCTCATTGTCTGGAAATAGGTTCATCAGAGTGCAGATTGAACAATCAGGTGTTTTCTGTATAATCTACATCTACACAGCTCAAAGTTGGTCCAAATTAACATTAGAAAGACACTCTACTCTTCACATGCAAGATGTTAAAAAAAAAAAAATTTCCTGATCAAAATGAATTAGAAATTTCATTATTCTTAATGACCTCAGCCACTGAGGCAAAGTGACCTTAATAAAATTATGTTAGAAAATGAAGTATCCACAGAGTAGATGATCAAATCTATAACACTATTATCAGCATTCTTGCTAATTATAAAAAATGTTTATTTTTAATTTTTTAATACTAAAAGGTAACTTAAATATACAAAAAGTATGAAGGATTAATAACAGGGACCCATGTACTTTCTCATTTTATAAATTTAATACATGTTAACAGCTTACATACTTGTGTCAGATCCTTGTTACCCAAATACACACACACACAAACAGAGCATTAGACACACTCAGTTAAATATTTCAGCCAATGACCACATTCTATCTCTATCTTACTCCTTGGGTAACCCCACATGCAACAACATGTTTCTGTATTATGGTGTTTTTATTTTATTTTTACATTTCAAGAGATATATATTTTTTCAGTGAATGCTTTTTTAAAAGTAAAGTGATCAATGGGTTTCCAGGTGGCACTAGTGGTAAAGAATCTACCAGCCAATGCTGGAGATGCAGGTTCGATCCCTGAGCTGGGAAGATCCCCTGGAAGGGAAATGGCAACCCACTCCAGCATTCTTGCCTGGAGAATCCCATGGACAGAGGAGCCTGGTGTCCTTGGGGTCATAAGGAGTTGGACATGACTGAAGTGACTTAGCATGCATGCACAATGTGATCAACACAGAATGTTTGAGAAACTGAATAAAAAAGAAGAAAGTTAATGCCCTTCCTTAAACCCACCACCAGAGATTTTCATTTTTAAACTGCAGTATAATTGCTTTACAATGTTGTATTAGTTTCTGCTGTACAGTGAAGTGAATCAGCTATATTTATACATATATCCCCTCCTCTCGTACTTCCCTCCCACCTGTACCCCATCCCACTCATCTGGGTCATCACAGGGCATAGAGCTGGGCTCCCTATACGGCAGCTTCCCTTTAGCTTTCTGTTTACTCATGGTAGTGTATTCATGTCAGTGCCATTCTCCCAGTTTCTCCCACTCTCCCCTTCATCTGCTGTGTCCACAAGTCCATCTTCTCTATCTGTGTCTCTATTCCTGCCCTGCAAATGGGTTCATCAGTACCATTTTTCCAGATTCCATATATATGCATTAATAAACTTTTACCACATATGACTGCACCCATATATAGCTCATATTTTATCATCCTCTACCTACCTGTACAGCTATTTTGTTTCTTTCTGCCTTTATCTCTCTCCATTTCAACCCTTGGTTTGTTTCTGGAAGCAGGTCTATTGCAAGGCTCAATAGCCCCAAGCAGTGGCAACTGGATTAACTTTCTAATTGAACCCACTTTCTTGTTCCTCAGAGAGACCATCTAAGCACACCAACTTCTCTGTTTCCCTCTGCCTCTCCCCATCAGACACGCTTTGTCACATGTGTTCACATTCACACCCCCCAACCTTTGTCTGTTCATTTCCTACCCATGGAAAATAATCTTTCCCTCACTTCATTCCATTTTTGATCCATCTCCTGACAAGTGACAAAAATCCTGGTCTATAAAGCTAAGAGTTGCATTGGGCATTTACCTCCATCAGCAAAAAAGGAACCCTATGGCCTTAGAAATAAGATAATCTGAAGCAGCAGGGACTATAATCTCTAAAGCCCTATAGGAGGGGAGGGGGGGAGGGAGGAGGGAGGGAAGTCGCTCAGTCGTGTCCGACTCTTTGCAACCCCATGGGCTGTAGCCTACCAGGCTCCTCCGTCCATGGAATTTTCCAGGCAAGAGTACTGGAGTGGGTTGCCATTTCCTCCTCCAGGGGATCTTCCTGACCCAGGGATCAAACCTGGGTCTCCCACACTGCAGGCAGACACTTAACCATCTGAGCCACCAGGGAAGCCCAAAGTCCTATAGACCTCCTAGAAATTGCTCTTAGACTTCCATTTCATCTCTTTTCCCATCTTCTTTAAATATGTACTTTTCAATAAAATGAGCATTTTTTATATTTTTTTAATATCTCTGATTTGTTGAGCACAAATTATTAGCAACATTTCCTGCTTCTATTTATCTAGGATAAAAAAATCTCAGTACTCTCAATGGATACGAGTTTGAGCAAAGTCCAGGAGATGGTAAAGGGCAGGGAAGCCTGGTGAACTGCAGCCCATGGTGTTGTAAACAGTCAGACACAATATAGTGAGTATGTCAGCATAGCTCACATACAAACAACAGCTTCTTCAGTTATGACTATCTCTAGGCTGGGGAAAGCAAATTTAGGGAGATCCAATTAATTGCCCAAGCTGGCACTCATCTACCACCCAGTTAATCTCTTCATTTGCCTTGACCATCATGAGGTTATGGTAACAAAGAAAAGACAGAGCTGTCTTCCACAAAGCCAAAGGAACAGCGTCTGGGTTATTTATTTGTACAGAGGGAAGAGGCAGACAGGAGGCAAAATCTTCCTTAGCTCTTGCGGCAGCATCTGGCTGGCCAAGGTATAGATCATTTTGCTCTTACATTGGTCTATTTACATTCACGGAAGCAGGAGGCAAGCAGCAGAGACATCTCTCAGTTGTGTGTTTCCATAATGTCCCCCCATCCTTCACCCCTTCTGCAGTTTTTCTCTGCATTTAGAAAGTCGTTGAGAAATGTTAATGGTCTGGGGGAAAACTAGCGATTGGTGAATGATGAATGGGCAAGTAGCGGAATGAGGGTGTGCAGCTAATGATTTCCTACAAGTGATGATTAAACATCATTCCTCCATCTCTCAGAACCTAATTCTCCCCAAGGCTGATTTATGGAAGACATCCTAATGTACAGCTCCTGTAGTTTTATTAGCAGGAACAATTTAGCCATGAGAGTAACCTGCCCCTGCTTCTCATTTTCTTCTAGTTGAAGAAGAAAAAATGATCAAATGTGAAGAACAACTGGGGCCTCCTGCTCTTAATACTAAAAAGACAAAATAGCATAATACAAAGACCACTAAGGAGGTAGGTAGTCATCGGTGGGATAAAGTTTATGAATGGCAAAGCCATTACTCCACTGAAGTCATTACCTTGTCCCAGACATAAGGGAGGGAGGGTTCCTACAGTTCCTAAAGATGGAAACCTGCTGCTGCTATTTGAGTCTAAAAATTACCATGAACCTCATTTTTCCAAATGTCAGAATACCTGCCTTCACCACTTTAAGAAAAGGTATAAGGTTACCATAAGAACCCAGACAAGATGTGGGAGTGTTTGTGATTTTAAAAAGTGATGACGAAAAATGTTCCCATGGTGGGCAAAGAGAAATTAGAAGCATGTGAGGATCATCAAAAAGAAAGTGGAGTCATCAAGATCTTTTCTTCCCTAAAAGAACTGACTTCCTTGTTTTCTGTCAAAGATGTTAACGTCTTTCAAGGTTCTGTACGGATATTTTCAATGAATGTCTCTAGAAGTCATCGAAAATCATGACTTTCTACTGGAAGTATTGCAAAAATATAGGGCCTGTGGTTTTCAAAAAATACAAAAGCACATCAATGAATATTTATTATTTCCTTAATAATTTAATAATATACTACTTTAATCCCTTAATTATGTAAGACCTAATACTCACTGGATCCTTACTTTATGTCCAGGGCTATGCTATGCAGTTTGCAAAAATTATTTTTTATTTTATTCTTATCAATTTTAGATGGAAGTTGCTATTTTTTTTTTTTTGTATTTTACGAGCAAGAAAACAGAAGGAAACTAAATAATTTACTCAAGGTCACCTATGACTATGCAGTATTTGATCTGAAGAGGTCTGATGCTAGAACCTACACTTATAGCCACCATATACTACATGCTTTCTCCTGTAATGGTCACGTTCCACTAGCCAACTGACTTTAATAAACATAAATCAATCCTATAGTATTTAGAAAGTATGAACTAAACAAGAATTCTGCAATATTTTGGATGAAATACAGAGTTTTGAATTGATCTGAACCTAAACATACAATTTAAAACTCCCTTAATTCATAGAAATCTATATAAAATCTGACCATACTCTTTGGTCTTATGAAATATTAGTTTAAATTCTATCAAAAGTGGGTCCTTGATTCCATGTGTGCCCTGTGACATAGGGCAGACAGAGAGAATGGGTGTGTGGACACAGTAGGGGACATAGGGGTGGAGTAAATTGGGAGATTGAGTGACATATATACACTACCATGTATAAAATAGATAACTAGCAAGAAGCTGCTGTGTAGCATAGGTTCAGCTCGGTGCTCTGTGATGATCCAGATGGGTAGAATTGTAGGGGGAGCAGCGAGGGGGTTCGAGAGGGAGGGGACATATGTATATGTACATAGCTGATACACTTTGTTGTACAGCAGAAATTAACACATTATTGAGCAACTATATTTCAATAAAAAACTACAACAAAAACAAAACAAAAAAAGTGGATCCTTGATGGCAGGACCAGGACAATTCAAGGGCAACTGAATCGCCCATACTGTAGTTCAGAGCACTCATTCCAACTTCAGCAGGTACCACTGAGCACCTAAATGCCAGTTACCGAGATTACAAGAATTCACAAAAGCAAATTTGGTCTCCATCATCGGGTTTATGATCCAATGAATGAGATAGACATCAATCAGTTAATCACAACGCTAAATGCAAATAACTATTGCCACTGTTAGGGCTTCCCAGGCGGCACTAGTGGTAAAGACTCCACCTCCCAAAGCAGAATACATAAGAGACATGGGTTCGATCCCTGGGTTGGGAAGATCTCCTGGAGGAGGGCATGGCAATGCACTCCAGCATTCTTGCCTGGAGAATCCCATGGTCAGAGGATCCTGGTGGGCTACAGTCCACAGAGTTGCAAAGAGTTGGACACAAGTGAAGCAACTTAGCAGGCACGACTGACCACTGCTACAGAGGAATGATACATGGTACTGTGAGAGCACACAGTAGCCAAGGCTATTCTAGGGGCTAGGAAGTGCTCCCTTGAGGAAGTGCTCATTGGTTGTGACAAAAGGAATGAGTAGATGTTAACTAGAGGGTGGTAAGAGGTATCAGGGCAAAGAGAGACTATGAGAAAAACCTTTCAGCAGGAGGAAGCTTGCAGTATTTTAAGAAACAAACGGAAGCCAGTAAAAATGGGGTACAAGAAATAAACGGTCTAGGGATATCAAATGAGGTTGGGGATGTGCAGGGGTGTGGACCATGAAGGGCCTTCAAGGCCATAGCTTAGTTTTTGTTTTTAATCATAAGAACACTTGGAAGTCATGAGGATACTGACTTGAAGTCAAAATAAATACAGAAATAGTACTTCAAAAGCCCTGATGGCTGCCTGTCTTAAGATCTCCCTTCATTTTAAGTAAAGAAGTAGAATGCTAATCTCTGCATCAGAGATGGGGCCATGAAAGCCTCCACAAAGTGGAATGAAATGCCCAGAATCATTCATCTTACATTGCGCAAGGTCAGAGTCAGGAAGAGAACACAGGTTTCCGAAATTCAGATCTGCGATTATTTCCTGCGACACTATCTTATAAGAGCAAAGAGCCCTCAATGGCAGAAGTGCTAGCGGCTCAAGACTAGAAACTACAAATGAGTTTATCGAGGCATGATGGACCAGATAAGGAGACTGGAGGGAAACAAATAGGAAGCCCAAGGGACCAGAGGGACATCGCCAAGACAACCTTCAGGAACAGTGATAATGACCCAAAAAAGTATGGAGAGACAAGATCATTTGTCATTGAGACCAAACACATCCGTTTTATTTCCGGTTTTCCAAGGGCATTTCAGAGCTATGATGTTAGGGGAACTACTGACCAAAACTGCCCACTCTGGCCAGGGACCACAGGAACCATTTGCACCAGTTGGATTATGACAGGAGGTCCTGATGAGGAACATGGAACTAATGGGCCACCACCAACCAGAAGTAAACACCAGTCCACATGTCCTACCAACCTCCCAGAATCCTTCTCGATGGAACCATCTTGGCTGAGCAATGCATGCATGACCAGGAAGGACCCTGAGTCAGAGTGATTGGACAAAGACAATCTGCAAACTAAACCCATCCCCATAAAACCTGAGACTGAGAGCCACAGGGCAGAGCAGTTCTCCTGGGTTCCTTTACCTTCCTACTCTCCACCCAGGGCACCTTTCTTAATAAAGTTTCTTTCTTTGTTAGCGTGTATGTCTCCTTGGACAATTCATTTCTGAGTGTTAGACAAGAGCCCACTCTCAGGCCCCTTCCTGCAGCAGTGTGAACACTGGACAGTCACTTAACCGCACAGAGCCTTGGTTTCTTCTTCATAAAATCAGAGTTGGCAAATCCTTCCAAAGAGTGTCATTGAGGGGATCAAAAGAAATGGCCGTGGAAACCGCATTTCACTCTAATAGTGGTTCACTATTAAATAGGTCACTCTTCCAGCTCATAGCGTGGGCTTCCCTGGTGGCTCAACGGTATAGCACTTTCCTGCCAGAGCAGGAGATGAGGGTTCCATCCCTGGGTTGGGAAGATGCCCTGGAGAAGGGAATGGTGACCCACTCCAGTATTCTTGCCTGGAAAATCCCATGGACAGAGGAGCCTAGTGGCTACAGTGTGTGGGGTTGCAAAGAGTCAGACAGGACTTAACTAAACAACAAACAACTAGTCCCTAGTAGAGCCTTTAAGCTGATAGCTAAGGAAGTGATCTATTCCCTTAACTGTGGGAAAGAAAATACCAATCCTACCCATTCATCTCACCTGTAGCCCTGCTACAAGAATAAAGTGAAAGAACATGGAGAAACTCTGGTTGCTGAGATTGAGTAAGAACTGCACGAGCAAGCTTACATGAGAAATCTGAAAATAACATGATGCTTTCTCTATGCAGTCTCAGGAGACAGCATCTAAGGTTATTCATGAATAAATTTGCCTAGGCATCCAGAGAGGATCTGAATTTATAAACGCAGGGCAAATCTTATGCTGTTAATAGTTATCAATAAATTCTTGGCCTAATGAACAAATTTCAAAACCCAAGATAAGGCACAGCACTCTGGAAGCTGCTGTGGCATAATTAGCTCCATGTGGAATGAGTGGAGGATGGGGAGAAAAAAGATAGGAGAACTGAACTGGATTCAACTTTAATCCACTCATTATGGGCCAAACTATGGACAGAGGATGTATCTGAATTGCCAGGGTCCTTGTTTTTAAAGCCCTAAGGACTTCAATTGCCCTCTTTATAAAGTCTGACCTCATTACTTATAAGATAGGCTCAGCCTATCTGTCCCGCATTGCCTTCATCTGCCTGTCCGCCGAGATCCAGCCATATATATGGAGGAGCTCTTCCTGAAGGCTTCTCGGATCAATCAGCCTCACATGTTCAAGTGTGTTGCTTCAGCTGCCGCCTTCAGGGCTCTTCCATGTGCAGACACCACCCTATGCCCTCCCTCTCTCACTTCTGATCTCCTGTTCATCCTCACATCTCCATTTCGGAAGTACTTCTTCAGGAAAGTCTTCCCTGACTACCCTAATCCAGCTCAAATCCTTTCCACACCTTCCCATAGAATCCCACACTTCCTTTCTTGAAACACTCATAACATGGAAGAGCTGGATTTCTGTCTAGTCCACATCTCTCACCTGGACAAAAGTCTAGAGGGCCAGGGGCTTTATCCATCTTACTAACAACCAAATCGCCTATGCTCACACGTAAGGGTTGCCCGAGAAAGTACATGGGAGAATGAATGGACTCTGGAAAAGGGATTAGAAGATTTCAGAGCAACACTTACCTGGAGCCTGGGGGCTTCCAAGGTGGTGCTAGTGGTAAAGAATCTGCCTGCCAATGCAGGAGATACAAGAGACTCAGTTTCATTCTCTGCATTGGGAAGATTCCCTGGAGGAGGGAATGGCAACCCACTCCAGTATTCTTGACTGGAGAATCCCATGGACAGAGGAGCCTGGTGGGCTACAGTCCATGGGATCACAAAGAGTTGGACACGACTGAACATCTGAGCACTACCTGGAGCCTGGAAATTTTGTGAGACAATGGCTATGCAGCCTTCTTTTATGTGCGTGCATTTTTAAAATAGGGAATTAATGGAATTTTGTGGAGGACACATCACATTGTATGAGATGAAATATACTTTTAATTGCATATTTGAGGGCATCTGTCCTTCCTAGAATCAGGCATTGAAAGCTAATTTTGTCCATTCAGCCCTCCAGTCTTCATGAAAATTTACAATTGACCCTACCATCATCAGTATGTGTCCAGGTGCCCTTGGAGGATATGTTGCTCCCAAGAGAAACAGCAGCATAATATCCAAAGCAACTGGACTCTGGGCTAAACAGTGCAGGAAATCCCAGTCTCTGGGCATCTTTCATTGTCACTTTAATGGACATCTTATTTTAGGGGACATCGCTTAGGAAACAAGTCCGTGTGTGTGAGGACTGCCTGATAGTCTTGGTACATTCTTCTCTCCCTTACCGCCTCTCACCTCCTTAGTTTGGGTGAAGCAAGAAGTTCCATGCTGGACAGAAGTCAATCAACAGTGAAAAGCCAGCACATACCACACAGAGTCCAGCAGTGGCTGTGTGGAGATGAGAGCTAGAAAGGTAAAATCAAGCAAAGCTCGTTCACCTTCAACAGCCAGGTGGGAAAGCGTGAAAAGAAACAGAGGCGTGAGAGAAGAAGTTGACTTGCACACAAAACTAAGACAAATGAGCAAGTAAGTATATCTGGGTACAGAGGGGAGGACAGCCAATCTGGGAAGAACACCCAAAGAGGGCAATTTGGGAGCCAATACAAAATGAACGGTAGTTTACTGCTGCAAAAAAGAAAAGATATTTAAGGAATGGCATTGGTGCCTCCTGCCCCTTGAAGAAGGCATGCATACATGTTCAGTCACTCACTTCTGTCCAGCTCTTCATGACCTCATGGACAGTAACCCACCAGATTCATCTATCCACGGAATTTTCCAGGCAAGAGTCCTGGAGTGGGTTGCCATTTCCTATTCCCGGGGATCTTCCTGGCTCAAGGATCAGACTCGCATCTCCCGCATTGGCAGGCAGATTCTTTACTACTGAGCCACGTAGGAATTGGAGAAGGCAGGAAACTCTATTTGTTCCAGGATTGTAACCTTTCTTGCCTCATTTTCCTATAATCTTTGCTCACTCCAGACCCCAAGGATGGACTTCCCTAGGGATCCATATGTGCTTCCAAGGCAAGGGGCTTAATCCCTGGTCAAGTGAGGCCCACATGACATGTGTCCAAAAGCAAAAAATAAATCCAAAAGAAAAGGCTTGTTTTCTCAGAGATTCTCTGTGCTACCAGTTTGCTGATCCTCAGCCATGATGATGATCTGGACTTGAAACACAGGATAGAATTTTCTGCATTTCTCACTTTATGGCTTATTGAATGTTGTCATTCTATTTTGCACAGGGACAGGAAGAACCAGCTTCTAAATTTCCTAGAGAGACAGCTCAAAACCTTAAGTTATCCATCCTCACTTTCATTCGCCTTTCCTTATCTTTCTCCCTCCTTTTCTTTTTTGCTTTTGTCTTCTTATAGCAGACACGAGTATGAAAATCCATCCACACATAAGTATTCTCCCAGTCCTCTGCCTCATCCTCAAGTACATGGATGATACAATTCCCCATGCCATCATTTTGCAGTGAAAGGTTTCTGATAAATCTCAAACTTAGTGTCCTAGGCTTCTTCTCTTTGTGCTAGGAAGGCTCCAAATGAGCCGTGGCAAAGAAAATAAAATCAAAAGGCTGAAAGAGGGACAAAAAGGATCTAAGAATGAGGGGAGAGAAGGGGAAGGAGGGAGGGTCATCACGGCCAGGCAAAAACAAGGATGGATTGGATTTTTTGATGGAACTTGCAAAATGGGCAAATGGAAAGGTCAGCACTGCTGGGAGGATAAAAGGATGAGAACAAAGAAACCACTTTATGCAGCGATATTAGTGCTATCAGGAGCAATAAAACTGCATGGCCACAATCGAACATCGGAGTGGAGGATGACCTTCAGGATGCACGGGCATTCATTGGGAAGGGTGTGGACATCAAAGCCCTGCAGGAAGCTCAAGGAGGAGCCCTTTGGACCCAAGAATGGACACGAGAGAGTTGAAATGCATGCCTTCTTTCTGCTAGTGCCCACAGAGATCCCTCCATCCTTGAGCCACTACAGAGTAAAGAGGAAACCCAGACCTCAGCACATACCCGGTGACAGTACCATTAACAAATAGACATTGTTTGAGCATCACTTACATTCCTTGGAGCCCTGGGACTTCAAAAAACATGTGATTTGTGGGATTTTTCCCTCAAGGATCTTGCAATCTAACTGTGGAAGCTAGCATTTGCTGTTGTTGAGTCACTAAGTCACATCTGACTCTGCAGCTCCATGAACTATACAGCACGCCAGGCTTCCCTGTCCTTCACGATCTCCCAGAGCTTGCTCAAACTCATGTCCGTAGTGTCAATGATGCCACACATATGTGAAAAAAAATAGATGGGATTATTAATTAAGGTGGCTTCTCTAAGTTGAAATAAACACAAATTCCCCTCAAAGACAAATGTCCTCTTCAAGCTGTTGAACTCATTAAAAAAATAATAGGGTTTAAATCTGCATAGACATGAAACATTACATTATATTTAAAGATAGCTAATAAAATTTGAATGCATCATAATTTAGTGTGATAGATATTGCTCTGCTAAAGGTAAAGTTGTGATGCCATTTTTATGATGAAGTCTCCCTTGTGTTGAAGTGAACAACAGCATGCTTAGTAAGATTCTCAACAAGATTTTAGTAAGAACTTACAGTGTAGAGCACAGGAGCAGGAGGAAGACAGAAGTCCTTTCTCTCAAGTTGTTTACATCTGCCTGGTCACAGAGAACAAGTAAACCCCTTGACAAAACCAAGATACAGGGAGACCTGAGTCTAAGCAAGAGACACACATGGTGCAGGAAAAAATTTTAATTAAATTTTTTTTTTAAATACAAGGAAGGAGTTGTCAGGGAGAAGCAGATAGGATAGTCTCTTGTAAACAGTGCCTTGATTTTGGAAGGGCTGAAGGAAAGAAAGGAAGGAAGAAGAAGGGGAGAGAGAGAGGAAAGAAGGAAAGATAGATTGGTTATTCCATGCTTAGGAGATTTTATGTGTGAATACTGCAAAATTTTGTATGGAATATTACAATATTCTGGTCCATTAATTCTGCCAATTTGCTGTCCCTTATCTAAATCATTTGTCCTTGATGTTCGGTTGAGAAATGCAGTCACTGAAAAAAATAGCCCCTAAATAGCCACTCCTCATAAAACACAAAAGGGTTGGACTACAGAGTTTGGTTTCATCTCATTTTCTTTCTCTCTGAATGTAGTTCCTAGTGTATCTGTTCCTTGGAGGGTGGATAAAGCTGTCACCCTTAATGTCAGACTTTGTGTGTGTGTGTGTGTGTGTGTGTGTGTGTGCACGCGCGCACGCACACATGCATGCTAAGTCAGCTCAGTTGTGTCTGACTCTTCATGACCCTATGAACTATAGCCCACCAGGCTTCTCTGTTCATGGGATTCTCCAGGCAAGAATACTGGAGTGGGTTGCCATGCCCTTCTCCAGGGGATCTTCCCAATCCAGGGATTGAGGCCAAGAGTCTTATGTCTCCTGCATTAGCAGTAAAGAGGGCATAGGGACGCTTTATGCCCGGTCTCTGAGTCCTGAAACTGGGAGGAGGACTTAGGGTGCTAAACTCTTCCTTCTCCCTAGACCATGGGATCCTGCAAGGTAGTGATAAGTGAAGAATCCATCTACCTCTCCTTTCATCACATCATGTGAATCAGACCCATTACCCGGGGAAACGCCTAGAGATCCCTCTTACCAGACACAAGATGAATGACTTTGTCCTAAAAACCTAGACAGATGAAGATGTATTTCAGAAACACATCTGTTTTGCTTCAGCAGCCAGCAAACCACAAATCCACAGGCTACACATACTGGTTCCAATGAGACTGGAAAGATGGATAAGCAGAAACCCAGGAAAACTGAAATAGATAAGTTGATGGGACCAGAGGTCTGAGTTAATGCAATAACTACTTAAAACTCTGAAGGCTTCATTTAGCTTTTTGGTTTCCATTATGGCAATGCCATACACAGAGATTGGAGAAGGTTCCAGAATGTCCACCTATGGTACATTAACTCCTCACTAAGTCAGGCCACTGGGATGGAAGTGTGATTCACAGAATAGGATGAGATGAAAGTTAATTTATTCCACATATCACATATTGAACCAAGGTAATAATGTGTTGCTTAAGGAAGATTATTACAGATAAATATGTAAGAGTGGTCCATAAATCAAATATCAGTTTTTAATGTGAAATAAACATGTGCAAAATTATAGGACCTGTAATTAAAACAACAGTTTTATTTGAGGAAATCTGTGTAAGCCTGTGTTTATGATTTGTTTTTTTTTTTTAAGCTATTGTTTCTAACTGATTTTAAGGCATCATTCCAAGATATATGTCTACCATATTAACAAGAAAACATGTGTAATCTCACTTATAAAAATAATATTTAAATACAAGTCTGGAGGGGATGGGATGCACTGGGAGGTTAGGACTGGCATATATACATTACCATATATAAAAATGGGCTTCTCAGGTGGTGCTAGTGGTAAGAATCCACCTGGTAGTGAAGGGGAGATATAAGAGATGTGGGTTTGATCTTTGGGCCAGGAAGATCCCCTGGAGAAGGAAATGGCAACCCACTCCAGTACTCTTGCCTGGGAAATCCCATGGACAGAGGGGTATGGTGAGCTACAATCCATGGGGTTGCAGAGTTGAACATGACTAAAGTGCTTAGCTTGCCTGCAGGCATGTATAAAATAGACAACTCAACAATGACCTCCTGTATAGCAGAGGGAACTCTACTCAATGCTCTGTGATGACCTAAATGGGAAGGAAGCCCCAAAATAGGGATATATGTATACATACAATTTTTGCTAAGATAAAATGGGTAGAAGGGAAAAGGGGAATCAAGTACAATTTCTGAACTCTGACAAGGACCCTAGTATTTACGTGAAAATACTAAGCTTTCTGTGCCCTCTCACTTGGAACAAGTTATCCATCCAAATGGTCGTCTACAAAAGGTCCAGAAATGGCTGAGCTTCCTCGGAAGGATAGTTTCTGATTCTTCAAAGCTCCTTCTATAGACCATTTATTGATGTCTCTTCCTGTGCAGAGAACGATGCTTAAAAGAATAGACTTTGGGTCATACAGCCCTAAATAAAATATGCTTCACTTAATATCTTCCATTTGTGTTACACAGTTCAGGTCATTGAAACGTACAGAGCCTCTATAACACCATTTGTATGATGGGTCTAACAACAAACCCTCCTTAAGGATTCATATATTTAGAAAGATGTTT
This sequence comes from Oryx dammah, assembly GCF_014754425.2. NCBI lineage: Eukaryota > Metazoa > Chordata > Mammalia > Artiodactyla > Bovidae > Oryx > Oryx dammah. The sequence goes on from NW_024070200.1 coordinate 51,283,242, forward strand.
CATTGCTGTTCAATTGCTAAAAAGTGTTAGTCACTCAGTCGCGTCCAACTCTTTGTGACTCCATGGACTGTAGCCAGGCTCCTCTGTTCATGGAATTCTCCTGGCAAGAATATTGGAGTGGGTACCCATTCCCTTCTTCAGGGGATCTATCTAACTCAGGGATTGAACCCTGGTCTCCCCCACTGAAGGCAGATTCTTTAAAGTCTGAGCCACCAGGGAAACCCTGTTCAATTGCTAAGTAGTGTCTAACTCTTTGCAACCCCATAGACTGTAAAAACCAGGATGCTCTGTCCCTCACTGTCTCCCAGAGTTTGCTCGAATTCATGTCCATTGAGTTGGTGATACTATGTCTAACACCTAGATATCAGTAAACAGCAGTTGTATTATCAAAATTATCTATGTGATGATTCTTAAAACACCAGACATCGTTCCTAAATTGAACATAGATCATCCTTTGTTCTTGTTGGCATATTATAATGCTATGTAAATAACAACCATTTGCTACCCTGTGTGTAGCAATAGTTCTAGGACAGAGATGCCCCCAGTGACCTACAAGGCCCTTGACACTTGGTAGCTCTGTCCCTAAACATGCCTCTGCAGAGGGACCAACGGTTGCAGGCAAAAACCTGGAGCAGAGGAGAAGAGCTCTACAGATCAACAGGAAGACTTTCAAATGACACCGATATGCCTCTGTGTCTAACGAAGAATTCATAGCAAAACACTAAAAATAAGCTAAAGAAAACAGGACTTCCCTGATGGCTCTGATGGTAAAGAATCTGCCTGCAATGTGTGCAACCTGTCTCTCAAAACTATGTTTTAGCTCAATCAACAGAAAATAACAGCTAGAGAAACGTTCTGTGGTGGTGTAAGTTTTCTCCTAGGGTGGGGGAGGAGGAGGAAGAGGCTCTCTTTTAGCCCCTCCCTGGCTCTGGGGAGTGTCTACTGCCTTGTTGTAGTCTAACACTGATCTACAGGGAAAAGTGCCTCTGCCCTTTGCTTTTGCAATTGATGGTCTTGGACTCCACTGTTATGGCCCCGGCTCCCTGAAAGGTCTATTGATTTATTTCTTTTATATTAGAAAACCATATCTGCTCATTATCTCAGAAGGTCACTGGAAGGGAGATATTTCTTCCAGCTTCAACATCAGATCACTTGGCCTTTTTCATATCTCTCTTGGCATGGCAGGAGCTCTGTGAGAAAAGGGGAGGCTGGGACAAAAAAAGAAAAGCACATTTTTCCTAGGCAGAAAGTTCAATGCAAAGACCCGGCAGAATACATAAATACACAAAGTAGGCTCATCAGCTAGTGGTCTTCAACTTCTATTTCAACTGTGTTTTTCAAAGCTAATTATTCCTAGGAAGTCCTGCCTTAACTCAGGGGGCTGGAGACTCACAGTCACTGGATTTTTTTTTTTTTTTAATTTCAGAGGCTTGAATTTTCCTTCTATTCATTTCCTAGCAGGGACCTAGGCTCAGCTAATATTTTCAAGACACACTTGAATAAGATATGGCATCATTCTAAAAAAATTATTTTCACAAGAAAACTATATGTATTTAATTTACTTTTCCGTATGTATCCATGTTAGCTTGACTTTTCTTTCATGCCTGTGTGTAAATGTGTATTTAATTAGATGCCCCAGAAGGGCCATGTTAGGTAGATAAAATTAGATCTGCTTAGATCAATGGAATCAACATTTTCAACACATAACCATTCTGATGTTGCTATAATTTCATTCAGTGTCTCTCAAAATAGTCTCAGAATAAAATAGTCTCTGTTGTTGTTGTTGAGTTGCTAAATCATGTCCAACTTTTTGCAACCCTATGCACCCTAGCACACCGGGCTCCTCTATCCTCCATTATCTCCCTGAGTTTGCTTAAATTCATGTCCACTGAGTCAGTGATACTATCTAACCATCTCACCCTCTGCTGCCCTCTTCTCCTCTTGCCCTCAATCTTTCCCAGCAGCAGGGTCTTTTCCAATCAGTTGGCTCTTCACATCAGGTGGCCAAAGTACTGGAGCTTCAGCATTAATTCTTCCAGTGAATATTCACAGTTGATTTCCCTTAGGATTGACTGGTTTGATTTCCTTGCTGTTCAAGGGACACTCAGGATTCTCTGGGACCACCAATACTTGAATCCTCTTGGGGTCTTGTTTAAAATACCGTCTCTTACCAGTGTTTTATAGTTTTCTATATATAGATCTTTAGTTTCTTTAGGTAGATATATTTCTAAGTATTTTATTCTTTTTGTTGCAATGGTGAATGGAATTGTTTCCTTAATTTCTCTTTCTATTTTCTCATTATTAGTGTATAAGAATGCAAGGGATTTCTGTGTGTTGATTTTATATTCTGCAACTTTACTATATTTATTGATTAGCTCTAGTAATTTTCTGGTGGAGTCTTTAGGGTTTTCTATGTAGAGGATCATGTCATCTGCAAACAGTGAGAGTTTTACTTCTTTTCCAATTTGCATTCTTTTTATTTTTCTGCTCTGATTGCTGTGGCCAAAACTTCCAAAACTATGTTGAATAGTAGTGGTGAAAGTGGGCACCCTTGTCTTGTTCCTGACTTTAGGGGAAATGCTTTCAATTTTTCACCATTGAGGATAATGTTTGCTGCGGGTTTGTCATATATAGCTTTATTATGTTGAGGTATGTTCCTTCTATTCCTGCTTTCTGGAGAGTTTTTATCATAAATGGATGTTGAATTTTGTCAAAGGCTTTTTCTGCATCTATGGAGATAATCATATGGCTTTTATTTTTCAATTTGTTAATGTGGTGTATTACATTGATTAATTTGCGGATATTGAAGAATCTTTGCATCCCTGGAATAAAGCCCACTTGGTCATAGTGTATGATCTTTTTAATGTGTTGTTGGATTCTGATTGTTAGAATTTTGCTAAGGATTTTTGCATCTATGTTCATCAGTGATATTGGCCTGTAGTTTTCTTTTTTTGTGGCATCTTTGTCAGGTTTTGGTATTAGGGTGATGGTGGCCTCATAGAATGAGTTTGGAAGTTTACCTTCCTCTGCAATTTTCTGAAAGAGTTTGAGTAGGATAGGTGTTAGTTCTTCTTGAAATTTTTGGTAGAATTCAGCTGTGAAGCTGTCTGGACCTGGGCTTTTGTTTGCTGGAAGATTTCTGATTACAGTTTTAATTTCCGTGCTTGTGATGGGTCTGTTAAGATTTTCTATTTCTTCCTGGTTCAGTTTTGGAAAGTTGTACTTTTCTAAGAATTTGTCCATTTCTACCACATTGTCCATTTTATTGGCATATAATTGCTGATAGTAGTCTCTTATGATCCTTTGTCTTTCTGTGTTGTCTGTTGTGATCTCTCCATTTTCATTTCTAATTTTATTGATTTGATTTTTCTCCTTTGTTTCTTGATGAGTCTGGCTAATGGTTTGTCAATTTTATTTATCATTTCAAAGAACCAGATTTTGGCTTTGTTGATTTTTGCTATGGTCTCTTTTGTTTCTTTTCTTTTCTCTTTTGTTTCTTTTGCATTTATTTCTGCCCTAATTTTTAAGATTTCTTTCCTTCTACTAACTCTGGGGTTCTCCATTTCTTCCTTTTCTAGTTGCTTTAGGTGTAGAGTTAGGTTATTTATTTGACTTTTTTCTTGTTTCTTGAGGTATGCCTGTATTGCTATGAACTTTCCCCTTAGCACTGCTTTTACAGTGTCCCACGGGTTTTGAGTTGTTGTGTTTTCATTTTCATTCGTTTCTATGCATATTTTGATTTATTTTTTTATTTCTTCTGTGATTTATTGGTTATTCAGCAGCGTGTTGTTCAGCCTCCATATGTTGGGATTTTTAATAGTTTTTCTCCTGTAATTGAAATCTAATCTTACTGCATTGTGGTCACTAATAGATGGAGAAATAATATCATGTTCATGGATTGGAAGAATCAATATAGTGAAAATGAGTATACTACCCAAAGCAATCTATAGATTCAATGCAATCCCTATCAAGATACCAATGGTACTTTTCACAGAGCTAGAACAAATAATTTCACAATTTGTATGGAAATACAAAAAACCTCGACTAGCCAAAGCAATCTTGAGAAAGAAGAATGGAACTGGAGGAATCAACTTGCCTGACTTCAGGCTCTACTACAAAGCCAGTCATCAAGACAGTATGGTACTGGCACAAAGACAGAAATATAGATCAATGGAACAAAATATAAAGCCCAGAGATAAATCCACACACCTATGGACACCTTATCTTTGACAAAGGAGGCAAGAATATACAATGGAGTAAAGACAATCTCTTTAACAAGTGTCGCTGGGATAACTGGTCAACCACTTGTAAAAGAATGAAACTAGATCACTTTCTAACACTGCACACAAAGATAAACTCAAATGGATTAAAGATCTAAATGTAAGAGCAGAAACTATAAAACTCTTAGAGGAGAACATAGGCAAAACACTCTCCGACATAAACCACAGCAGGATCCTCTATGATCCACCTCCCAGAATACTGGAAGTAAAAGCAAAAATAAACAAATGGGACCTAATTAAAATTAAAAGCTTCTGCACAACAAAGAAAACTATAAGCAAGGTGAAAAGACAGCCTTCAGAATGGGAAAAAATAATAGCAAATGAAGCAACTGACAAACAACTAATCTCAAAAATATACAAGCAACTCCTGCAGCTCAATTCCAGAAAAAATAAACGAACCAATCAAAAAATGGGCCAAAGAACTAAATAGACATTTCTCCAAAGAAGACATACAGATGGCTAACAAACACATGAAAAGATGCTCAACACCACTCATTATCAGAGAAATGCAAGTGAAAACCACAATGAGGTACCACTTCACGCCAGTCAGAATGGCTGTGATCGAAAAGTCTACAATCAATAAATGCTGGAAAGTGTGTAGAGAAAAGGGAACCCTCTTACACTGTTGGTGGGAATGCAAACTAGTACACCTACTATGGAGAACAGTGTGGAGATTCATTAAAAAACTGGAAAAAGAACTGCCATATGACCCAGCAATCCCACTGCTGGGCAAACACACCAAGGAAACCAGAATTGAAAGAGACACATGTACCCCAATGTTCATCGCAGCACTGTTTATAATAGCCAGGACATGGAAGCAACCTAGATGTCCATCAGCAGATGAATGGATAAGAAAGCTGTGGTACATATACACAATGGAGTATTACTCAGCCATTAAAAAGAATACATTTGAATCAGTTCTAATGAGGTGGATGAAACTGGAGCCAATTATACAGAGTGAAGTAAGCCAGAAAGAAGAACACCAATACAGTATACTAACACATATATATGGAATTTAGAAAGATGGGAACAATAACCCTGTATGCAAGACAGCAAAAGAGACACAGATGTATAGAACAGACTTTTGGACTCTGTGGGAGAGGGAGAGGGTGAGATGATTTGGGAGAATGGCATTGAAACATGTATAATATCATATATGAAATGAATCACCAGTCCAGTTTTGATGCATGTTACTGGATGCTTGGGGCTGGTGCACTGGGACGACCCAGAGGGATGGTATAGGGAAGGAGGAGGGAGGGGGGTTCAGGATGGGGAACACGTGTATACCTGTGGCAGATTCATGTTGATGTATGGCAAAACCAATACAATATTGTAAAGTAATTAACCTCCAATTAAAATAAATAAATAAAATACAGTCTCCTTGGGCCCAAGTCAGCAATCTTGAGCCAGGAATTTAGAGGTGGAACCCAGGAATCTGCACTTTAAACACTCCTGATTGAGATCCTTTAGGCTCTTCAGATAAGAACTCTCAAGTGTGTCTGTAGGAATAGGGCCTCCATTCACTAAGACCACAGCCAATCTTTCATCCCACAACTTGAGAGTAGGGGGAGCTCTCCTGCCAGAGGCCCAGGTTTCCAAGAGGGAAAAGCAGCCCAGAGGGTTCTGAGACAAAAGGGATTTACCTGAAAGCACTGTGCTCTGGGATCCTAGTGGATTACAGCTTTGATAATAATCTTTTAAAATATAATTTTGTTTATTTATTTTTGGCTGTGCTGGGTCTTCCTTGCTGCATGCGGTAAGCAGGGGCTACTCTTCCTTGTGGTGCTTGGGCTTCTCATTGCAGTGGCTCCTCTTGCTGTGCAGCATGGGCTTTAGGTGGTAGAGCTTCAGTATTTGTGGCTTCCAGGCTCCAGAGTACAGGCTCAGCAGTTGTGGTGCAGGGGCTCAGTTGCTCTGTGGCATGTGGAATCTTACCTGTCCAGGGATCGAACACATGTCTTCTGCATTGGCAGGCAGATTCTTTACCACTGAGCCATCAGGAAGCCCTTGATAATGATCTTGACCCTCCTTAGTTTCCCCTACAGATCAATCAGAGAAACACTGATCCTTCCTTTCATTATAACAAAAGTTGGGTCAAGAATAAATGCTACATCAATGATAATGTACTTAAATGGGTGAATATTATGATATGTAGATTATAGCTCCATAAAGCTGTTAAAGAAACATTTTAAGACATTTTTTTTTTAATGAATGTAACTTGAGTGTGAGTGTCTTCAGGAGGTAAAGTATGCAAGCCTTTAAGATCTCCATGGCAAAATTCTTTGGGGCTTTTCAGAATTCATCTGTTCATCCAGCTTATAATTACTGAGACCTGCTCTAGGCACAGTTTAAGACCAGGTACTACAAACTGAAACTTAAAAATCTTTGAATAAATTGTATATGCTAACTCTTGCTCCATAGCTTCCAGGGAATGAGTTCATATAACAAGCACTGAAGTATGTTGATTTTCAGTTTGATTTCCTCATTATTTGCTGAACCAAGCTACCTGTAGGCTTCTGAATCTTTCCAATGTAAGAATTTAATTTGGTGACAAACAGACCAAAGCAGAGAAAGCAGCAGGAACCATTTAATCTGCATAAGGAGAGTTGTATTTACTGTGATTCTATCAACCAGAGGAGCAAAGGGGGCCTGGCAGGGAGGGCTTCTTTTTATGACACTGCCAATGTCCTGAATCTAAGGAGTCAGTGCTCTCTGTGATAATCTGGGGAAAATCCTGGAAATGCCACAGCTCCAGGAGTGACCTCCAGGGAGAGGACTTGGACAGCCAGGAGCCACTGGCTATAACGAGGGCTTCCCAGATGCTGCTAGTGGTAAAAAGAAAAAAAAAAAAATTCTGCCTGCTAATGCAGGAGACGAAAGAGACATGGGTTCGATCCCTGGGTCTGGAAGAGCACTTAGAGGAGGAGATGGCAACCTACTCCAGGATTCTTGTCTGGAGAATGCTATGGACAGAGGAGCCTGGCAGGCTACAGTCCATGCGGTCACAAAAAGTCACACATGACTGAGTATGAGCACATCAGCATCAGGAACAAACAGAAGATGAGGGGTAGGCTTTTCCCCTTCCTTCTCTGTACCCCATAATTAGATCTTATAATCCTGTGAAGCCCATAGAAACAACAAGCCAAAGAAAACATCTTTGGCAAATAGGTATTAATATAAGGTTAGATGACAGGAGTGATAACTTCAGCTTCTTGCAAAAGCTCAAGAAAGGTCAAGTCACTTTTTTCATTTCTTTCTTTAAAAAAAAAATTAATTGATTTGGCTGCACTGGGTCATAGTTGCCACATGAGGAAATTTTAGTTGTGACATATGGTATCTAGTGCCCTGACCAGGGATTGAACCCAGGGCTCCCTGCATTGGGAGCACAGATTTTTAGCCACTGGACCACCAGAAAGCACTGCTGCTGCTGCTAAGTCACTTCAGTAGTGTCAGGAAGCACTGCTACCATAGAGTTTTTTTACCAACAAACTCCACAAAGGCAGAGGGCATTGCTTCATTTGTAACTAAGTTTAATTAATCTTCCCTTTTGCAGTGCCAGAAGAGCCATGAAGTCTGATTCCATTTGCAGGGGCTCATAACAAGTGCCGAATGAAAATCCTCGAGGAACAGAACTCTGACAATTGATGCTGTGCGGTCTGGGTCACTTCTCTTTATTTCTACCCAATAAAAAGAATGCCAGAGTCATCAACGAGCATAGACGGCTCAATGTTTTACTGTCGGTTTTAAGTTATCACCAGCCTCTCAGCCTTCCTCTCCACTCAAAGAGCCTTAATTTTCCCTTTCATCATGTTTAGCCTGACATGAGTTTTAAAGCACCCACAGGTTAAAAAATTTCCGGTAGATAAGGAGAATTAGTAGGGACCTAGATCTAAAGAATATTAGGGGGGTGGGAGGGGAATTAACATATATAAAACATCTACTATATGCTGAATATTAGCCTCTACGCTTTGTGTTAACCCTAAAACCAAATCTTCAATGTAAGCATTGCTCTTCTATTCTACAGATTGAATAACTAAAGCAAGAAGTTAAACAAAATGCCTTCTAGCAAACATTAAAGCCAAATTTGAAAGTTGAGCCTGACCTCTTCCATCAAACTGTGGTGTTTCAAAATTCAATAAAGAATTGGACTCTTTTCTTGAAGATCAATTAGCACAATGCACAATGTGTCTTTCCTATTTCTGCTTGGTTGCCTGCTAATCTAAAATTTAAGAAGTTCCATCAGCAAGCAGAACTGTGATGTCTTTATTACACTTCAAGACTTAAACATGGTCCCCATCACCATGGTCCATAATCCACTGTCCTTTTTCTTTTATATTTTTGGTGCTTATTTTCTTTCATGTCATTTTCTTGATTGCAAGCCATGTCTGCTCCGGTTGAATTCTTCCTTTCTAGTTTCACCTCAGACCACCTGTGCACTCTAGTTGGGCAGCTCTCTTCTCAATCTCAAGGTTTCTGCCCCTCTTTTTCCTTAACTTGGCATGACATCTTGCAGTAGCAGTGTCCCTTAGCTTCCCTGTTAGAAAACCTTTCCCTGTGGATATAAACAGTCTGCTCTCAAAACCCTGGAACAAAGCATTCTCTCTATTATGTGAACCAGTCCCTGGGCGTGGCTGACTTGGATACAGTGGCTTGGTGGTAAAGAATCTGCCTGCAATGCAATCGACCTGCGGGAGACATGGGTTTGATTCCTGAGTTGGGACTGTCCCCTGGAGTAGGAAATAGCAACCAATTCCAGTATCCTTGCCTGGGAAATCCCATGGACAGAGGATCCTGGCAGACTACAGTCCATGGGGTCACAAGAGTTGGACATGACTGAGCAAATGGAACAACAACTCCAGAGGAGCAATCGATAGGCTGGCTAGTTGCAAACAATGTATAGGGTCCTTCCCACACAGAAAGAAGTTCTGCCAATGGAAAGCAGAAGTTATAACTGGGTGGAGCTTAGGCAAGATAAAAAATAAACTTCTGTCCTGTAAGAGGAAAGAGATTAAGCAGTCTTTTTTTTTTTTTTTTTTAATGATGGTGGGAATGGTAAGTATAAAATCACAAATAGTATTTAGGCTCCATTGGTCATACCTTGGACCAATAGACCAGGGGCCTATTCAAGATGGTGGATTAGAAGGAGGTGTGCTCATCTTCTGTGAGAACTCCAAAATTGCAACTCCCTGCTGAACAACCATCAACAGGAGAATGTTGGATCCCACCGAAAAAAGATACCTCATATCCAAGGGCAAAGGAGAAGCCCCAACAAGATGGTAGGAGGGGCAAAATCATGTTTAGAATCAAGCCCCATACCCGCCAGAGACGCTCAGATGGTTCAAACAAAACAGTGCACACCAGGACGCAGAGGCCCCACAGAGACTGAGCCAGACCTGCCTTTGAGCGTTTGAGTGTCTCCTGTGGAGGAACGGGTCAGCAGTGGCCTGCCACAGGGACAGGTGCTCTGACTGCAGCAGACCTAGGTCATGGAGCATGTGGCATAAACCCTCTTGGAGGAGGTCGCCATTAGCCCCACCATAGAGCCACCGAGCAGATGAGAACCCCTAGGCAATTTGACTTTGGAGACCAGTGGGACTTGATTACAGAACTTGCACAGGACTGGGGAAGCAGACTCTGGGAGGGCACAAACTTGGGGCTGGTGCACTGGGATGACCCAGAGGGGTGGTACGGGGAGAGAGGTGGGAGGGGGGTTCAGGGTGGGGAACACGTGTATACCCGTGGCAGATTCGTGTTGATGTATGGCAAAACCAATACAATATTGTAAAGTAATTAACCTCCAATTAAAATAAATAAATTAAAAAAAATAAAAAAAATAAACCTCGTGTGTGCCAGGAGACACGAGAAAGGAGCAGTGTTCCCATGAGAGACTGAGTCAGAGTTGCCTATGAGTGTCCAGAAGTGGAGAGGAGAATACCAGACCACCTTACGTGCCTCCAGGAGTTCGTGATAGCTAGGGAAGCCTTGTGTGATGCAGTCTGTGGGGACTGCAAAGAGTTGGACACTATTGAGCCACTGAACTGAACTGAACTGGTATGTGGAACTCCCCAGTTCAGTTCAGTCGCTCAGTCGTGTCTGACTCTTTGCAACCCCATGAATTGCAGCACGCCAGGCCTCCCTGTCCATCACCAACTCCCGGGTTCACTCAGACTCACATTCAGTGGAACTCCCCAACTGAGGATCAAACCTGTGACCCCTGCAGTGGAAGCACAGAGTCTTAACCATTGCACCATCAGGCAAGTCCTGAGCCAGAATTCTTCACAGGACTTTGAGTGTACTTTGAAGTTTGGAGAAAGACTCAACTCTGGATGCTAAAGCACTTTATTTCTCAAATTCTAGTCACCTAAAATGTAGTTGAATTTTCTTTCCTAACTGAAATTTATAAAATAACCTCATCGTTGTGAAGTCCATTCCTTTTTCCTTGAAAATCAAAGACCCTGGTAGAATACTTTCCTTTTGTTGACCAACCCAACACTCACCTATCTTTCTACCCACTTCCCCATGAAACCATTCCTAAATGAATGTAGTCTGTCTACTAATCTTAAAGCACATGTGATATGTGTTCCATAATTACTGTTCAACTTCACACTGACTGTTTTCTATTTTACTCTTATGTCTCCAGTTAGACAGCAGCCCCCTAATATTTAGGGACAATTTTGGCTCAACCTGAATGTTAACAAAACCCTCAGTCTTATTCCTTCCATCAAATCTTCAGAGTAAAAGAAAATAATAGTGTGGATTATACCTAGCAGCACTTTTGCACAGAGTCCTAGAACTTCCTGGTGGGCGGGCTGCACTGTTACTGCATTAACCTCTTTAATTTGCATATGTGAATACTCAGACCAGTTAATGGTCAGTCAGCTAATAAGATTCAGCATGAACTCTCTCATCTTGGAAGATCTGGGGTGACCCAAATACGGATGAACCAGATGGAGAATTTTACTCTATAACAAAGGATCAGCTTTCCACTGATAGGAGACCACCTAGGTCATAGTGACACACACCAACAGGGCTTCTGGTCTCTAAATTATGAAGGCTCTAGCCAGGGCATTCCATTCTCTTAAAAAAAAAAATAGTAGTGACTTTCTAAAGCTGGGTTATTTTTATAGTAAGAGAACTCCTGGAACAGTAAACAAGAGCTAAGTGTATCAGGCTTAAAGGGGGAAAGGGTTATTTAAAAGTGTTATCAGAGCTAGCCAGTTGCAAACACACAGAGTATCAGAAAACTATAAAGATTTCCCTTCCTAGCAGGGCTCAATTATTCATCAGACCACCCTGCTGCAGGGGGAGGATCCTTATAAACTTGGTGTCATAGAACTCTTGAGGTGTCCACACCTCTGGGCAATCTGCTGTACAGAAGATCAGTTTAAAGGGTGAACATTATGCCTCTGTCCTTCCTTATCCCCAGTGCATTAGGGTTTTGAAAGTTATCAGGATAAAAATAACTTGTTGTTCAGTCACTCAGTTGTGTCCCACTCTGTAACCTCATGGATTGTAGCACACCAGGCTTCCGTTCTTCACTGTCTCCAGGAGATTGCTCAGACTGAGGCCCATTGAGTTCGTGATGCCATCCAACCATTTCATCCTCTGCCACCCCCTTCTCCTCCAGCCCTCCATCTGCCCAGCATCAGGGTCTTTTCCAGTGAGTCAGCTCTTTGCCTCAGGTGGCCAAACTATTGGAGTTTCAGCTTCAACATCAGTCCTTCCAATGAATATTCAGGGTTGATTTCCTTTAGGATGGACTGGTTTGATCTCCTTGCTCTCCAAAGGACTCTCAAGAATCTACTGAGGCACCACAGTTCAAAAGCATCAATTTCTTCAGTGCTCAGCCTTCTTTATGGTCCAGCTCTCACATCCACACATGACTACTAGAAAAACCATAGCTTTCCATTTCCTGCCACTTTCCAAGTGCAAAGGTGAGTCTATTATCCTAAGAGTGGAAAAATTACTCATGGGAAATGACACAGCAAGTTAGTGGCAGGGCTGGAATTGAACCTAAATCTTTGGAAGCTTGCAAACCATGATTTTGACCCGTTACTCTGACATTTCTTATCTCTCCTCCCCAAGGAACACTAATCTTGATTGATCTTGTAAGAAATCATTATAAAATACAGGAAAGGGGGACTTCATGGTCAAATTATCCACCTGCAGCATCTGCCTTTGGGAGCTGCACAGTGCGTTGTAGCGCTTTGAAGGCACAGAGAAAGTCAGCAGCAGTGATGCTTGCTTTTCTTGTTTAACTCAGATTCCCAAATTAATCTGACTGCAGAACCCTATTTCACAGCATTCTATTGCCAGGGACACATCTTGGACAGCAACGCACACCAAGTTCAGCCTTGGTGAGCAGAGCTGGAAAACCCCATGCAGTTAAAAATGAAATGATACTTTCCCTTATGGAGAAAGATAAAATGGACAGAGAGATATATAATATATTATATGAAAATGCATATTATAGTGTCCTACTTTCAGTATACATTTCATTATTATATTTTTTTATTATTATTTGCTCACTCACCATTAATTTTTTAAAAGTCATATGTTTGAAATAGCTCTTTAAACCAAGGAACACTGTCATGATTTTACACTGAATGTGCTGACTGTAGACACGGCAAAGCAGGAGCGCAAAAGAAAAAGGAAAGCTGGATGGAAGCACACCCTGAGCCTGGGACAGGGAGGAGGGGCCAAGAAGTCTCTTCACCTTCCCTGGGGGTTTGCTTCACCCATGTGGAGGGAAGCCCCCATTAGTCCTCAATGAACAATGGCAGGAGTGGGAGGGAAGTCTTGCTCTGGGGTCTTCATTTTTGTCCACAGAGGACCATGTAACAGCAACAGAGAGCCAAGGAAGGAAGCGCCCAGTGGGAAGGAGTCATCAGCCCCGTCACAGAGGGAGCCAGTGTTATCCCTGTCCCTTTTCTCCTGACATGATATCCTCACTTTTTTGCAAAGAAAGAAAGTGAAAGCATTAGTAGCTCAGTCCTGTCTGACTCTCTGTGACCCCATGGACTGTAGCCCATCAGGCTTCTCTGTCCATGGGGATTCTCCAGGTAAGAACACTGGAGTGGGCTGTCATTCCCTTCTGCAGGGGATCTTCCTGACCCAGTGATCAAACCCGGGTCTCCTGTATTGCAGGCAGATTCTTTACCATCTGAGCCACAGGGAAGCTCCAACTTTGTTGCAATGGGGAAGCAAAGAGCCCAGCAGTGACACTAACCTCTCACCAGGAAGGGGCTAGTCATGGTTCTGAGTCAGCATCAAGGTGTGACCTCTGCAAAACCAGAGGTGTCTATTTTTATTTTTTAATTATTTTTACTGAAGTATAGTTGCTTTACAATGTCATGTTAGTTTCTACTCTACAGCCACTATTCCAAAAGACACACACATCCCAATGTTCATTGCAGATTTATTCATAATAGCCAGGAAATGGAAGCAACCCAAATGTCCACCAACAGAGGGATGGATAAAGATGTGGTACATACGAACAATGAAATATTACTCTGCCATAAAAAGGAATGAAATTGGGTCATATGTAGAGACATGAATAGACCTAGACACTGTCATACAGAGTGAAGTCAGAAAGAAAAGAAACCTAGGTGTCTATTTGCACAAAGGTTTCCTTCCATCTTTCAGACCCCACCCCTTGTGGACCTAGACATGGTTCACACTTCTCTGCCTAAATTGTCTTACTCATCACTTCTTTTCCTGTAACAGTTCCTAGGCTCTTCATCTTTTCCAACTACAGACCGCCTGTCACTCTCTTCCATGATCTATGCAAAACTCATCAAGCCAGACTTCTCACTAAAAACTGAATTATGATTTTACTCCCATCCTAGTCATCTTTTTTTTTATGGAGAACCGGGTCATAGTCATATTATATCAGCAATATTTATTTTGGGTCAAACAGTCCTAGTTTTCAATCCTAACTATACTTCAAGATAAGTGTGTGACTGTGAGGAAGTTTCCTAACCCCTAAGAAGCTAAGTTTCTTGTGTCAAAAAGGAATATACCATATGGATGTTCCAGGGTTGCTTATAGTCTAGGGATTTGACAAATGAAAAAGAGTAATAATATGCTAACTGCTTAGAGCAATGTCCTGCATAAAGGTTTGATTTTAGTGAAAGTCACCTCCCTTCTTACCATGACACTGGAAAGGATCAAACTCAGCCCATGTGAGGGGTCACTGTTACCGACTGATGGTAGGTGGGAAGAGTTTAGTTCCAGATGGTGAGAAGTACCTATTCTCATTAGTAAGTGTATGAGTGGGGAATGCTCTAGATATATGTGCCCCATGGAAAAAACCCCTGTCTTCTTCCCAAATGAGATCTCACAGACAAGAATAAAGAGCTTTGCAATTAGATACAGATAAACCAGCTAAAGGGCTTCCCAGGTGGATCAGTGGTAAAGAATCCACTTTCCAATGCAGGAGATGTGGGTTCAGTCCCAGGGTCAAGAAGATCCCCTGGAATAGAAAATGGCAACCCACCCTAGTATTCTTACCTAGAAAATTACATGGACAGAGGAGCCTGGCTGGCTACAGTCCACAGTGTCACAAAGAATCAGATACGACTGAGTGGCTAGAAAATGTCTTTGACCTTTCTGAGCATCAGTTTCTTCACCTATTGAATTTTGCTTTGGAGAAATTTCTATTTAGTTCTTCCACCTATTTCTTTTTTTCCAATAGTAAGTACTATAGTACTATATGATCCAGGACTGGTTGAATGTATGGATAAGAAAGAATTATGCATACAGAAGAACTCAGTACAGGGAGGAATTGTATATATTTAGCTGCTGCTGCTAAGTCACTTCAGTCATGTCCACTCTGTGCAACCCCATAGACAGCAGCCCATCAGGCTCCCCCGTCCCTGGGATTCTCCAGGCAAGAACATTGGAGTGGGTTGCCATTTCCTTCTCCAATGCATGAAAGTGAAAAGTGAAAGTGAAGTTTCTCAGTCGTGTCCGACTCTTTACGACCCTGTGGACTGCAGCCCACCAGGCTCCTCCATCCATGGGATTTTCCAGACAAGATTACTGGAGTTGGGTGCCATTGCCTTCTCTGATATATATTTAGAGAGGCAATTATAAGTTATATGTGGATTTTCACCTGCATGGAGAGTCAGTGACCCTTAATCCCAACACTGTTCAAGGATCAACTGTGAACTATCATTTTTCTATGTTAAGATGAGGAAACTGACACAGATACATCCCTCTGACTTGCCTAAGGTACCCATCTAGTATTTGGCAAATCCTGGAATCCAAATGTTAGTCAGTCAGTCGTGATCAACTCTTTGCAACACCATGGACTGTAGTCAGCCAGGCTTCTGTGTCTGTGGAATTCACCTGGTAAGAATAACGAAGTGGGTAGCCATTCCCTTCTCTGGGGCGTTTTCCCAACCCAGGGATGGAACCTGTGTCTCCTGCACCGCAGGCAGATTCTTTACCACCTGAGGCACCAGGTCGTCTATTTGAGGCAGTCTAGCCTCAGAGCATTTCCACTAAGGGCTCCATTCTACTCTCTCAAAATTCAGAAAAATGAACTCCTGGCTGATACCCTATATTTGAGAACACGATTTTTGAAAGAGTACCATATATCATAATCTTCATAATATTTGGCATCAATCATGATTTTTCAGTGCCAGGAACTGAAAACAAATCAGTCTGACTTAGGAATACACAGAAGAAATATTGAGAAGCTCACAGCATGAACAGGAATGCTAGAGAACTGGGATCAGCAAAGAGGTATTGAGAGCAGCGCCTACACAGATAAGATACCTGAAAATCACGTCATATGATTGTATCAAGCCAGCTTCTTACTGAGAACAACTATGTTGTTGCTCAGTTGCTACTTTGTGTCCAACTATTTGCAACAACTATACACCCGAATAAACTCATACACACACACACACACACACACACACACACCCCTACCTATGCATATCATATATTTCAAGAAACTAGATTAAATGCATAGACTTTGGAATCCCACTGCCTTAATTCAAAACTTGACACCAGCTTTACAGGCTGCATTATTTTAAACAAGCATTTACTCTTGTTGTGCTTCAGTTGTTGCATCTGTAAAATGGGGGTTATAATAAAATCCATCTCATAAGACTCTTGCACCAACCTTCTTGTTAATCTTTACATGGTAATCATGAAAGCAGAGTGATTGCAAACCAATTCCTAGAGGAATGGCACTTGAATAAATATGGGAGGGAGAATGAGCTAGAAATAAGATGGTAATGGGCAAAGTCATTTTGCAAACCTAAAGTCAGTCCGGTTGGGGTGAGGGACATTTTTTTACGTGACATTGATAACATCCTCCTCTATCTCTATGCTTTTCAGTTTTTCCTCACTCAGTTCCAAAGGCTAAGCCAATGTCCTGCACGCATTTCTAAGCCTCCTACTCCCAAAGATTCTCAGGTCCCAGATTTCTAAACCTGCTGCCTTACCCACAGGCGTGCATGCATGATAAGCTGCTGCAGTTGTGTCCAACTCTTTGTGACCCTATGGACTATAGCTTGCCAGGCTCCTCTGTCCTTGGAATTCTCCTTGCAAGAGTACCGGAGGGGGTTGCCATTTCTTTCTCTAGAGGACCCTTCTGACCCAGGGATCAAATTCTCGTCTCCTCTGAGTCATTGGGGAGGCCCACTTTACCCACAAGCAACCTTTATTTCAAAAGCACCCAGAAACCCTCTGGCTCCTCTAGGCTTCCTCGGGCCCAATGACTTACTCTGCAGCCCCAACGTCAGTCTGGTCAGGGGAGAGAAACATTTTTTATGTGACATTGATAATGTCCTCCTCTATCTCTTTGCTTCTTGCTTGTTTCAAGTTTCATCTGCCCTCATGACAGAAGGGAGAAAGAAAACCAATACGATTTCCTTCCTGTAAGCACTGCAGGATCTGATAGAACCCCAGAAGAACAAAGCTGGAGTCTTTACTGCTTGGTACATCATCACCTGAGCCGTCAGCTCAAATCTCGCTGCAGAATATTTATTGCTGGTGATAACATAAGAGGCAGAAAGATCGCAGCATGATTTGGGAATGCATGGTGGCATTCGATCCTCTCAGCCATGGGAGGGAAATCTCCAGCCTTAGGTTCTGAGAAAGCTGACTGCGAAGGTCAGAAAGAGAGAGAATCAGACCCCGCCTCCACACCCTCACCCATGAAACAATTCCTTGGGCATGTGAAATCTTCTTTCTAGGTCAGTGAACTGTAGAAAAGAAAAACCCAACTGAACCCAGGCCAAAAAGGCCAGGAGCCTTCAACCATGTGGGACATATAACCCTGTCTTTTCTCTCTTTGTTGGTTATATCGGTGCAATGTTGTTTATATACAAATCTAAATCCAAAGATGTTTGCTTTGGCAAGGAATTAGTAATTATGCATTCTTAAATTCACATTATCTTTACCATTTGTAAAACCCACTGTCATGTTTTCTTATTTAATCATACCAAACTGTTTGTGAGACTTTTTTATTATTGCCACATAAAATCAAGTGACAAATTTTATGTCCAGAAACATCGGGGAATGTGGTTAAGGCTACCAAATTAGCAAGTGGTAGCTTGTGAGCTACTCTAGTGGCTAGCCAAGACAGAGAACCCAAGTCTCAAAGAATTGCCAGAACTTGGTTATGGCCTCTAAGACTCTGTCGGGTGTAACTTAGAAAAAATATTAGTCGATTATAAACAACTAAGAACTATACAGTTTCACTGCATTTATTTATCTGATCATGCTTGCTAACTCACTTCATTAGTGTCCAACTCTTTGTGACCCCATGGACTATAGCCCACCAGGCTCCTCTGTCCAAGGAATTTTCCAGGCAAGAATACTGGAGCATGTTGCCATTTCCTACTGCAGGGGTTCTTCCTGACCTAGGGATCGAACCTGTATCTCCTGCATTTCTTTATTGGCAGGTAGGTTTTTTACCACTATTAACTGGGCTCCTGAATTTTGCTAAGTGATGTGCTAAGTTTCGTGGATACATCACAGAACAAAATACATAAAACTGTTGCTTCCCTGGAACTTATTCTATGACTTCATCAGTTAATTTCTTAATTCAAACTATATCTGAGTGTGTGTTAGAGGCCTCTGTGAAAAATGGGTGGAATCTGTCCACATTGATCTTAATTTTGAGATGGTGAACCCAAAGCCTACAATAAATCAAGGGAGTGTAGAGGTCTATCCACTTTCCTGGGGGCTTCCCTGGTGGCTCAGATGGTAAAGTGTCTGCCTGCAATGCAGGAGACCTGGGTTCTATTCCTGGAGCAGGAAGATCCTCTGGAGAAGGAAATGGCAATCCACTCCAGCACTCTTGCCTGGAAAATCCCATGGACAGAGGAGCCTGATAGACTACAGTCCATGAGGTCGCAAAGAGTCGGACACGACTGAGCGACTTCACTTTCACTTTCAGAGATCTATCCAGTGGAAAACCCCAGGTGCAAAATTTAAGGAGGGAGTGGTGGTTAAAAAAAAAAAAAAAAAAAAAAACTCAGTAATTAAGATAAATTATACTTCAATGCAGTACCTTTAAAAATCAAAATTAATGCAAAAATCCATTATGGCTACAGTGTCAAAGTTATAAATAAAGTCAAGGTTTTTGCCTTTAGCTTCCTTAGCCTTGAAAGGGCTCTAAAAATCAGAATCAAGCTCTTGCCTCACGAAAAATAAACTATTTTATTATTAAATAATTTTTATATGTGTTTTTTAATTTCAGTTGTACTTGGTTCTGAAGATCTTTTCTTATAGTTTAGTCTGGAAAGACAATAAATCTAAAGAAAGCTAGCTTTCATTGTGATAAAAAATAAAAATAAGGTCTTGGGATGTACCATCCCCATGCTTTTCTCGTATCCAATAAAGACCCTTCTCCTAATGGAGAATCTATTTTCAGGGCCTTAACACATGGAGAATAAACTGGAATTCAAAACATTTTAAAAAATGACATCATCTTCCCAAGGTACCTTCTGCAAAGCAGCACAGTATTTGCAAGCCCATGTGTTACTGTGGGACACCTCAGCTGACAGTTCTGAACTGGCAAGTTCAGTTAGCCTCAAGGCCATGAGAACCTTCAAGTCTTAATCTCAGTATCCCCGCTGTGATGTGGAAGGTCCCCGAGTATGGCAGGCTGTCTCACCCTTCACCATGTTTTCATTTGAAAATATTTGAACAGTGCAATCACACCCCCTCTCAGGCCACTGCATCATCAATGTTGCGCCTTTTGAATTGGTGTCCTTATCATTAGCATCCCCAACATTCCAAATCCCGCCTGATTCTTGCTCTTCCTTCTCTTTGACTCAACAGAGTCTAGAAGTGGGGGAAAAACATGGTCTACACTTTCATATCCTTTTCTCCAAGTACATTGTTAACTGTGCCAAAGCATAGAAAGCAAAAAAGTGCCCATGGGCATCCAATCAATGAGAAAAATGACATTCCCACCAATCACTGTAGTACTCTGTCACCAATGAACTGTCACTAAGCATGGTGCATCTAAGGTCATAATGCTATGCATTATCCAGCAACTCTGAATAACTACCATTGCGCCAGGGTGCCTATGATGGCTCAGTGGTAAACGTCTGCCTGCTGATGCAGGAGATACAGGTTTGATCCCTGGGTTGAGTGAGAAGATCCCCTGGAGAAGGAAATGGAAATCTACTCCAGTATTCTTGCCTGGAAATTCCCATGGACAGAGGAGCCTGGTGGGCTACAGTCCGTGGAGTCACAAAAGAGTCAGACATGACTTAGCAATTAAACAACAATACCCATTGTGCCTAGCTCTATACATGTTCATCTTGCATGACCCTAAGTTAAAGTTTCATCACGCATTGGTTATAATTGTTCTCTTGATACAGATGGAGGAAATGTGCTAACTTGCTCAAGGTCACACAACTCAAGTGACTAAAGCTGAGGTTTAGATCCAATACCCACTCTCCTCTAACTGTTCCATGTTAGGAACCCAACTCTGTGATACAGACAAAATCAGCCCTGGCTTGGTTATGGCTGAAGCACAACGCATTTCCAGATCTTACATATAGTACTGAACAATGGTTCAGAAAACCAGATATCTAGTTTCAGCTACTACAAGTATTTGCTTATGGCCTTGACTCTCTCACATATTAATGGAGACACTGTTCTTCACTATGTCAAATAGAAGTTGATAAGCATGCCATATAACTCAGTACATCTTTATGGATCCAGTAAGTCAGTGTATATTTAAATGTCTTAAAACTTACAAGTCACAATGTACTCTTAAGCTAATACTATTATATTCCATTACAGTATTGCTGAATGATTTATTTTGCATATTCCTCTGCTCTTTGACTTCAATAGTGAAGGTTAAACAAAATACCATCAAATGGTTTTTCAGTTTATGCTTTATGCCAGACGCTGAGCTAGATGTAGGAGTCCCAGTGATGAGTAAGATATGAATCAGGCCCTTTCAGAGTTCACAGTCTAGTGGATGGTTCCTAAAACCACAGTTCAACTTAGAAGGGTTTTAGTGAAATCTTCGGGTATATATGTGTGTGCCTTGGTTTTCAGGACTGTTTCATCCATGAATGCATGTGGTGCTCACTAGCCCTGTCTCTGCCACTCCATGAACTAGAGCCCGCCAGGCTTCTCTGTCCATGGGATTCTCCAGGCTAGAATACTGGAGTGGGTTGCCATTTCCTCCTCCAGGAGATCTTCCTGACACAGGGACTGAACCCACGTCTCCTGCATCTCTTGTTTGGCAGTCTCTTCTTTACCACTGTAGCACCTGGGAAGCCCACACCTCTTGCTGACATCAAACCACAGTTCAACAGGCCACCTTAGTCTTTGACTTAGTGGTGCACATACACTCTATACGCTGGCAGAAAAGGCACAATTCACTCTACAGTAAGACATTTCTGAAACAGTGTATCAGAGGAGAAAGGATCCCACTGGGAAAACTGCCACAACTGCTCACACAGGCACCTGAGCAGATACAAGCATATGAAGATGATGCACACCAAGGCTTACCTAGAGACTCACCCAGGCCTCTGTTTGTTTGTTTGTTTTACTGAATTTGTTAAAATATCACTCTTTTTTATGTTTTGGTTTCTTTGTCTGCAAGCATGTGGGAGCTTAGCTCCCTGACCAGGGATCAAGCCCAATCTCCTGCATTGGAAGGCGATGTCTTAACCACTGGACCACCAGGGAAGTCCCAGCCTTTGTCTCTGGAATACCAGACCACCTGACCTGCCTCTTGAGAAATCTGTATGCAGGTCAGGAAGCAACAGTTAGAACTGGACATGGAACAACAGACTGGTTCCAAATAGGAAAAGGAGTACGTCAAGGCTATATGTTGTCACCCTGCTTATTTAACTTCTATGCAGAGTACATCATGAGAAACGCTGGGCTGGAAGAAGCACAAGCTGGAATCAAGATTGCCGGGAGAAATATCAATAACCTCAGATATGCAGATGACACCACCCTTATGGCAGAAAGTGAAGAGGAGCTAAAAAGCCTCTTGATGAAAGTGAAAGAGGAGAGTCAAAAAGTTGGCTTAAAGCTCAACATTCAGGAAATGAAGATCATGGCATCTGGTCCCATCACTTCATGGGAAATAGACGGAGAAACAGTGGAAACAGTGTCAGACTTTATTTTGGGGGGCTCCAAAATCACTGCAGATGGTGACTGCAGCCATGAAATTAAAACACGCTTACTCCTTGGAAGAAAAGTTATGACCAATCTAGATAGCATATTCAAAAGCAGAGACATTACTTTGCCGACTAAGATCCATCTAGTCAAGGTTATGGTTTTTCCTGTGGTCATGTATGGATGTGAGAGTTGGACTGTGAAGAAGGCTGAGTGCCGAAGAATTGATGCTTTTGAACTGTGGTGTTGGAGAAGACTCTGAGAGTCCCTTGGACTGCAAGGAAATCCAACCAGTCCATTCCGAAGGAGATCAACCCTGGGATTTCTTTGGAAGGAATGATGCTGAAGCTGAAGCTCCAGTACTTTGGCCACCTCATGCGAAGAGTTGACTCATTGGAAAAGACTCTGATGCTGGGAGGGATTGGGGGCAGGAGGAGAAGGGGACGACAGAGGATGAGATGGCTGGATGGCACCACTGACTCGATGGACGTGAGTCTGAGTGAACTCCAGGAGATGGTGATGGACAGGGAGGCCTGGTGTGCTGCGATTCATGGGGTTGCAAAAAGTCGGACATGACTGAGCGATGGAACTGAGCTGAACTGAGAGGACTGGAAAAAGAGGTTGCATCTCTCTTAGGCTGGACCTAGCATTGTTTGATGCCCTCATGCCTTTTGACCTTTTCCCAGGCTGTTTCCTCTCCTAACCTAACCTCGCAACAATTACTTAATTATCCTTGAAGCCACCTCTTTCTCTAAGAAACCTTCTCTGACCAATCACAAGGCTCTACATCACCCTGGAAGAGTCACTTGATCTTTTGTGTGTTTCCAAAACAGCTAAAAGATGTTTCTGGGCTCCTCTCTGTTCCTGTGAGCTCCTTGAATGAAATTATTTATTTTGTCCCCTTATATATGAAAAGTGAAAGTGCCAGTGGCTTATCTGTGTCTGACTCTTTGTGATTCCATGGACTGTAGCCCCCCAGGCTCCTCTGTCCATGGAATTTTCCAAGCAAGAATCCTGGAGTGGGTTGCCATTCCCTTCCCCAAGGGATCTTCCCAACCCAGGGATCGGATCAGGGTCTCCAGAAATGCAAGCAGATTCTTTACTGTCTGAGCCACCAGGGAAGCCTTAATCTATATATAGTGGCAACATAAAAGAAAGAATCACAACTCTGCATTCATTCATTCATTTATTCAACCTACATTTAACTTTCAGCTCTATTGACAATCTTTCAAGGATATTATCTCTGCTGCAGCACTCTCAAATATTGCCTGTTTTTTTCTCTCTCTCATATATCACTGATCATAAATATCCTCTTTGCTCCTTGTTTTTACTTGCAGGTCACTGTTTCTTCTTCTTCTGTAAACTTCACGCCACCTCCAGCTCCTTTGATGTCTGTGCCGAAAGACTATACTTTTGCTACTGATCATCATTCCCATGGAGTCACCTGCATGCTTCAGATCAATTGTCTTCATTCCTTGAATATTTTAGCACTAAATTGACCCAAATTTTTCTGTAATTCTTGAAGACGTCAACATCCAAGCAGACAACCCCTCCAAAATCCTAGCCCCTTAATTTCTTGGTCTCTTTGCCTCCAATGGCTTTTTCTTTGATCTCATCTACTTATTCCTAAAGGTCATACCCAAGAAATCTTTTAAAGTTTTTTGTTTGTTTGTTTTAAAATTTTATAATGTGTTATAATTCAAACAGCAATGTGAATCAGCCATAGTTATACATATAGCCTTTCTTGAGCCCTCTTGAGTCTCCCTCCCTTCCTCCCATCCCATCACAGAGGGCCAGACTGGGCTCCTTGTGTTATTCAGCAACTTCTCAGTAACTGTCTGTTTTACACACAGTAGCGTATGTATGTTGATACTACTTTCTCCATTCATCCCACTCACTCCTTCCCCCACTGTGTCAACAAGTCCATTCTTTTCAGTCGCATTTCCATTCCTTCCATGGGAATAGGTTCATTAGCGCCTTTTTTCTATATTCCATACATGTGTGTTAATACAGGATATTTGTCTTTCTCTTTCTGACTTGCTTCACTCTGTATAACAGACTCTAGGTTCATCCATCTCACTAGAAGTGACTCAACTTCATTTTTTTTATGGCTAAAGTGTTAGTCACTCAGTCATGTCTGACTTCGTGACTCCATGGACTTTAGCCACCAGGCTCCTCTGTCCATGGAATTCTTCAGGCAGGAATAATGGAGTGGGTTGCCACTTCCTTCTCCTTTTATGGCTAAGATATCACTGTATGTATGGAGCACATTTTCTTTATACATTCATCTGTTGAAGGATATTTTTTTTCATTTAATCACCTCACCCCTTCTTTAGTTTCATTTTTAAGCATCTTTTATCTTTCTAGAAACTGTTATCTAGAACCTGACTCTTGGATTTCTCAACTCTGCCAAGACCTGCATTCTTGGGCCCTGCTGTCTTTTCAGGTCCCATGGCTCCTTAGCATCCCCACTTCCCTTCTCACCGGCTTATTCTCCATGGTTTATCACTAATCACTCCTGACATTTACTCTTAACCACTTTGCTGTCTTTACCACCATCATTCTTGTCTGGCAAAACCCATGGTTACAGACAAATATTGCCCACTGCAGGTTTGATCAGAGCAAGGATACACAGCTGAGGAACCAGTCACATGTTTACATTCATGGGCATATATTGCAAATTTGACTTTGAGCAGGAAAGTAAACTCTTCGCATAGGAAATCCTACAGATTCCGTGGCAAAGAACATGCATAGTCAGCCCTTTATAGAACAATGAGAGAATAAATACTTGGAAGCATTAATACAATCTTTCAGTGGTAGCAATAAAAATAAGCAAGTTCATTTAATATCTATTTCAAAGACAAAGAGCAGAAAGGAAACATAAAAGAGAAGAAATAAAAATGATTTTCAGGTTTTGAATATGATAATGGTGTAAATATTAGTGTTAGTTATCCTCCTTTAAAAAAAAACATTAAGGAGGAATAAGTACAGTGTTGCAAAATGGACAAAAAGCTCTTTGTCCACCTCTTTGTGACTGTAGGCTGCCAGGCTCCTCTGTCCCAAGAATTCTTCTGGTAAGGATACTGTAGTAGGTTGCCATTCCTTCTCCAGGGGATCTTCCTGACCCAGGGCTCAAACTCAAGTCTCCTGCATTGCAGGCAGATTCTCTATCATGTAGGCCACCTGGGTCATCCAAGGGAAGCTATCACAGAGGTGGCTGGCCATGTAAGTATGGGGCTCTGGGGAGAAGTCAGGGCTAGAGATAGTAATTTGAACATTATCTATACTTATTTGTTATTTGAACATAATAGGATCCATTGAGGATAGAATATAAACATGCAAGAGCTGAGGGCCAAGAATTAAGCTAGAAGGCAACTGGGTGAGAAAGTCAAGACATCAACAATTTGAGAACTGGTGAGCAGACACACTGGGGAGGGGTGTCATGGAAACCAAGAGGACACTAGTGTGTGCCAGACACTTGACATACACTTTCCATCCTCACACCTTGCTGGACAGGCGTCAGTATTTCCATTTAACAAGTGAATATATATCAAAAATTAGAAAGACTGATGACCACATCTAAGTTCACACAAGTATTATATTTTAAGATTGGTGATCAAGCTGAAGTCTAGTAACTTCAAAATTCCTGTGTCCCTATACTACAAAGCTACAGTCTTCAGGTACTGGCACAAAAATAGAAATATAGACCAATGGAACAGATAGAAAGCCCAGAAATAAACCCAGGCACTTATGGGTACCTTATTTTTGACAAAGGAGGCAAGAATAAACAATGAGGCAAAGATAGCATCTTCAATAAATGGTGCTGGGAAAACTGGACAGCTATTTGTAAAACAATGAAATTAGAACACTTCCTAACACCATACACAAAGATAAACTCAAAATGGACTAAAGACCTAAATGTAAGAGTGGACACTATGAAACCGTTAGAGGAAAACATAGGCAGAACACTCTAAGACACAAATCATAGCAGGACCCTCGATGACCCACCTACTGCGCTTAGTTGCTCACTACTGTCTGACTCTTTCTGACCCCATGGACTGTAGGCCACCAGGCTCCTCCATCCATGGGGATTCTCCAAGCAAGGACACTGGAGTTGGTTGCCATGCTCTCCTGCAAGGGGATCTTCCCAACCCAGGGATCGAACCCAGGTATCCCACATTGAAGGTAGATTCCTTACTGTCTGAGCCACCAGGGAAGCGTGACCCACCTGCTAGAGTCATGCAATAAAAACAAAAATAAACAAAGAGGACCTAATTAAACTTAAAAATCTTTGCACAGCAGAGGAAACTATAAACTAGATGAAAAGACAACCCTCAGATAGGAGAAAATAATAGCAAATAAAACAACAGATAAATGATTAATTTCTAAAATATACAAGCAGGCCATACTATTCAATACCAGAAAAACAAACAACCCAATCAAAAATGGGAAAAAGACGTAAACAGACATTTCTCTGAAGAAGACATATAGATGGCTAATAAACACATGAAAAGATGCTCAATATCACTCATTATTCAATTCAGTTCAGTTCAGTTCAATCGCTCAGTCCTGTCCGACTCTATGCAACCCCAGGAATTTGCAGCATGCCAGGCCTCCCTGTCCATCACCAACTTCTGGAGTTCACCCAAACTCACGTCCATCGAGTCAGTGATGCCAGCCAGCCATCTCATCCCTGGTTTTTCCCTTCTCCTCCTGCCCCCAATTCCTCACAGTATCAGGATCTTTTCCTATGAGTTAACTCTTCTCATGAGGTGGCAAAAGTATTGGAGTTTCAGCCTCAGTATCAGTCCTTCCAATGAACACCCAGGACTGCTCTCCTTTAGGATGAACAGGTTGGATCTCCTTGCAGTCCAAGGGACTCTCAAGAGTCTTCTCCAACACCATAGTTCAAAAGCATCAATTCTTCGGTGCTCAGCTTTCTTCATGGTCCAACTCTCACATCCATACATGACCACTGGCAAAACCATAGCCTTGACTAGATGAACCTTTGTTGGCAAAGTAATATCTCTGCTTTTTAATATGCTATCTAGGTTGGTCATAACTTTCCTTCCAAGGAACAAAGCGTCTTTTAATTTCATGGCTGCAATCACCATCTGCAGGGATTTTGGAGCCCCCTCAAAATAGTCTGACACTGTTGCCACTGTTTCCCCATCTATTTCCCATGAAGTGATAGGACCAGATGCCATGACCTTAGTTTTCTGAATATTGAGCTTTTTTTTTT
The DNA here is from genome assembly GCF_014754425.2 of Oryx dammah. Taxonomy (NCBI): domain Eukaryota; kingdom Metazoa; phylum Chordata; class Mammalia; order Artiodactyla; family Bovidae; genus Oryx; species Oryx dammah. Next base: position 51,310,386 of record NW_024070200.1, read on the forward strand.
TTGAATGTTGAGCTTTAAGTCAACTTTTTCACTCTCCTCTCACTTTCATCAAGATATTTTTAGTTCCACTTCACTTTCTGCCATAAGGGTGGTGTCATCTGCATATCTGAGGTTATTGATATTTCTCCTGGCAAACTTGATTTCAGCTTGTGCTTCTTCCAGTCTGGCGTTTCTCATGATGTACTCTGCATATAAGTTAAATAAGCAGGGTGACAATATACAGCCTTGATGGACTCCTTTTCCTATTTGGAACCAGTCTGTTGTTCAATGTCCAGTTCTAACTGTTGCTTCCTGACCTGCATATAGGTTTCTCGAGAGGGAGGTCAGGTGGTCTGGTAGTCCCATCTCTTGAAGAATTTTCCACAGTTTATTGTGATCCACACAGTCAAAAGCTTTGGCATAGTCAAAAAAGCAGAAATAGATGTTTTTCTGGAACTCTCTTGCTTTTTCCATGATCCAGCAAATGTAGGCAATTTGATCTCTGGTCCCTCTGCCTTTGCTAAAACCAGCTGGAACATCTGGAAGTTCATGGTTCACATATTGCTGAAGCCTGGCTTGGAGAATTTTGAGCATTACTTTACTAGCATGTGAGATGAGTGCAATTGTGTAGTAGTTTGACCATTCTTTGGCATTGCCTTTCTTTGGGATTGGAATGAAAACTGACCTTTTCCAGTTCTGTGGCCACTGCTGAGTTTTCCAAATTTGCTGGCATATTGAGTGCAGCACTTTCACAGCATCATCTTTCAGGATTTGAAATAGCTCAACTGGAATTCCATCACCTCCACTAGCTTTGTTCGTAGTGATGCTGTCTAAGGCCCACTTGACCTCATATTCCAGGATGTCTGGTTCTTGGTGAGTGATCACACCATCGTGATTATCTTGGTCATGAAGATCTTTTTTGTCCAGTTCTTCTGTATATTCTTGCTACCTCTTCTTAATATCTTCTGCTTCTGTTAGGTCCATACAATTTCTGTCCTTTATCAAGCCCATCTTTGCATGAAATGTTCCCTTGGTATCTCTAACTTTCTTGAAGAGATCTCTAGTCTTTCCCATTCTGTTGTTTTCCTCTATTTCTTTGCATTGATCGCTGAGGAAGGCTTTATTATCTCTTCTTGCTATTCTTTGGAACTCTGCATTCAGATGCTTATATCTTTCCTTTTCTCCTTTGCTTTTCACTTCTCTTCTTTTCACAGCTATTTGTAAGGCCTCCTCAGACAGCCATTTTGCTTTTTTGCATTTCTTTTCCATGGGGAAGGTCTTGATCCCTGTCTCCTGTACAATGTCACAAACATCCATCCATAGTTCATCAGGCACTCTATCTATCAGATCTAGGCACTTAAATCTATTTCTCTCTTCTACTGTATAATCATAAGGGATTTGATTTAGGTCTGAATGGTCTAGTGGTTTCCCCACTTTCTTCAATTTAAGTCTGAATTTGGCAATAAGGAGTTCATGATCTGAGCCACAGTCAGCTCCCGGTCTTGTTTTTGCTGACTATATAGAGCTTCTCCATCTTTAATAGAGAAATGCAAATCAAAACTATAATGAGATCCCACCTCACACCAGTCAGAATGACCATCATCAAAACTTCTACAAACCATAAATGCTGGAGAGGGTATGGAGAAAAGGGAACCCTCTTGCACTGTTGGTAGAAATGAATTGATGAATTGGTACAGCTACTATGAAGACTGTGTGGCAATTCCTTAAAAAAATTGGAATAAAACCACCATATGATGCAGCAACCCCACTACTAGACATATACCCTTAGGAAACAAAATTGAAAAAGATGCATGTTACCCAATGTTCATTGCAGCACTGTTTACAATAGCTGGAACATGGAAGCAACCTAGATTTCTATTGACAGATGAATGGATAAAGAAGCTGTGGTATATATACACAATGGAGTATTACTCCGCCTTCTAATGAAGTGGATGAACCTACAGCTTATTATGCAGAGTGAAGTAAGTCAAAAAGAGAAAAACAGGCTATCTAGAAAGATAGTACTGGTGAAATGATTTGCAGGCCAGCAATGGAGGCACAGACATAGAGAACAGATTTACAGTCACAGAGTGGGTGGGAAGGAAAGGGTGGGATGTATGCTGAGTAAAATGGAAACATACATTACCATATTTAAAATATATAGCCAATGGGAATCTGCTGTGTGACCCAGGGAACTCAAACAGGGGCTCTGTAACAACCTAGAGGGGTGGGGAGGGAGATAGGAGTGAGGTTCAAAAGGGAGGTAGCATATGAATACCTGTGGCTGATTCATGTTGATGTTTGGCAGAAACCAATAGAATTCTGTAAAGCAAATCTCCTTCAATTAAAAAATAAATTAATTAAAAATTTAAAAATTCCTATGTTTCATTATACCTTATTATCGTCATTGAAGAGTTTAAAAAAAAAGAATAAAAGGAAGAAGGAAGGAAGGGTAGGAGGGAGGGGAAAAGTATGGAATGTGAAGCAAGGTGAGGGGAGGGGTGAGTGAATAAATGAATCCTGCATAGGTGCACTCAGACCATGTCCAACTCTTCACAACCCCATAGACTGTAGCCCACCAGGCTCCTCCGTCCATGGGATTCTCCAGGCAAGAATACTGGAGTGGGTTGCCATGCCCTTCTCCAGGGGATCTTCCTGAGCCAGGGATTGAACCAATGTCTCTTACGCCTCCTGCATTGGCAGGTGGATTCTTAACCACTGAGCCACCAGGAAAGAGTGAATAAATGAATTCTAGTTCATGGCAAAAAAGGTTCAGGATTTACTCTAAAATTTATCAATCTCTATGGCATTGAAAAGAAGAAAAAGAAGACATTTGGCCCCCATTGTAAAGATGACTTGCATTTTTTTAAAGATTGCTGGATTTTTCCCTATCCCATCTTTAGTATATATGCCCACTCAGGACTGTTATCAATTAACTTTTAACTTTAATTGATACATAAAGTGCTTGCAGTGTAGCAGAGAACTGGGACTGTATAGGTCTAAAAATAAGATTTGTTTTCTAGCTAACTGCTGCTGACTTTCCCACACCACGGTTCTTTGCCATTTGATTAAGAGAAGCAAAGGTGGTTACATACATAGGGCATGATTTCTCCCTTACAGATCTGCAGTTTGACTGGCTGATCATTACTCCTCTTTGTCTAATACTTAGAGATTTCTTCTCATTATATTGATATTTGTGCCATTATTTACTAAACATTGATGTTAGGTTTCCCAGCAATTCATTCCCATTATTATTATTTTTTTCTCTTTGGAGAGAAAGGGGAAACTATTGGTGGAGAAAGAAGTATTGGGGGATAGATTGTTTAATTCTTTAGGCAATTAGCCTTGAAGCCAAGATTAATAAGAGTACCAGATGCAAGGACTCTAGTTCTACCTATTCAGAAATGCGTAGATTTAAGGGGGTCAGGGATAATGTTTTTTTGTTTTGTTTTCATGGGATCATCATGTTTCCACTGCTTTTCTCCCAGAGTTTCACTTCATTTATTTTCCTGTTCAAAAGACAGGCTTACAAAATACAATTTGCAAAGAAAAAAAAAAAAAAATTCCTCATTCCCTAGCCTCCCGCAGCTCCGTGGCTCCCTGCCCCTTGTCTAGCCATTAACATCACTGCCGATTTGTCAAGCTCTGTTTCCTTTCACAACTCTAACTAGCCAAGCGTTTTTTCATCTTTTTCCTCATCTGCCCTTGGTTCTGGGGTAGTTTGTTCTTCTGACTGCCCTTCGTTAAGCTATACTGTTTGCCGGCCTTTGCGTGATGGCAGGGTGGTTTCTAGATGATTTTTTTGTCCTTGTTGTTGTTATATTTTGGTGGCACCATGTGGGGTCTTAGTTCTCCAACCAGGGATCGAATCCATGCCCCTCTACATTTAGAAGCACGGAGTCTTAACCACTAGATTACCAGGGAAGTCCCTCTAGCTGAACTTTTATCAGCTGTATTTCAATAATAGCGTGTCTGGCTGTGTTGTTGACACACAGACAATCGAACTCTCCTTCTTGTGTTTTTGTCATGAGTGGGTTTCTTAATTCTCCCAATGTATGATGCTGTAATTTCTCAAGGTGAGGATGGGGATGTCATCCTGGAAAGAGGACTAAGATCCTCGAAGCACAGATTGATGACTGGAAGTTCAGACATGCTTCTCAAGGAGCCAAGACTTTGTTTTCCAACGTGGCTGAGGTCACCATAGTTCTCCAAGGCAACTGGTGAGTTAATGGAATAGGAGGGTTGTGGAAAAAGCCTACAAAACAGGATGAGCACCTAAAACGAGGGCATACCCAAGGATACATGAGGACTGGCACTGAGGAACAACAGGCGGTCTTTCTGTTTACAGTGACTATAACACCATGGCTCCTGGTCTTGCTGGAGTCCTTACTATTGGATCATATGGTTCCTTTTTGCTTAGCTGGCCGAATCCCTTTCCTTTTATAATGCATTCTTCCCTGGGGTTAGTGAGTGAAAGAGAAGAATTTTTCAGGTTCTCCATTGCCCATGTTAACCCATCACTTTGGCCTTGACATATTAACTTTCAGAAATGGAGATTATGAACTAGAAACTAGTTGCTTTAATTATGAGGTGCCCTCTCATTCCCATTGTTCCTCTGTTCTTCTCACATTTCCTCTCAAATTCTCCATGCCTCACCCTCCTCTTCCTCTGTGATTTCTTTAATCTTGCCTTCTGAACCATTTTATCACCTCAGACATTTTCTCATCTTGCCCTAATACTAATAATTAATATGTGAGCACTTGCTCTACCAAAAGAAACTGCCTAAAGAATTCACATGGATTACTCCACAAAGTATTTTTTGAGGTAGGTTATATTATTATCTCTGTCTTACAAGTCAATACAAAACAAACAAACAAACAAAAAGCCACCAGAAAAACTGAATGTAAACCAACTTACCCAAATGGACACATCTTCTAAGTGGCATAACTAGAATGCCAACCCAGGCCCTCTGGTTCAGAGTCGGAGCTCTTAAGCCACCTAGTCCAACTGGATTCCTATTCTATTCATGAGGTCTTGATATTTTGTCTAAAGTTTAACACAGTGTAGCCAGAGATAAATTTGGTTCATGCATCTACCCCAAATATTAGCAATAATGGCTTTGGAATGATTGTGATCTGAGGCTCGATCCCTGGGTTGGGAAGATCCCCTGGAGAAGGAAAGGCTACCCATTCCAGTATTCTGGCCTGGAGAATTCCATGGACTGTATACTCCATGGGGTCACAAAGAGTTGAATATGACTGAGTGACTTTCACTTTCACTATGAATTCCTTGGTCAAAGTCCTTGCATATTTCAAGGCTAGGAGTTCTTCCTACTCTTTTATCTGAGTGCTATACATTTTCTGGGGATATCCATGGATATTTGTACATGCCACCTTTCCCATCCGCTTGCCCTTTCCCAAGTCTTCTTAAATACAGTTTTGCATGCTAAGTTGCTTCAGTCATGTCCAACTCTTTGTAACCCTATGGACTGTAGCCTGCCAGGCTCCTCTACCCATGGGATTCTCCAGGCAAGAATACTGGGGTGGGTTGTCATGCCCTCCTCCAGGGGATCTTCCTGACCCAGGGACAGAACCCATGTCTTCTGCACTGGCAGGTGGGTTACTCACCACTAATGCCACCTGGGAAGCTCAAATATGGTTTTACTGAGATACAGTTTAAATATTAAAAACTGCACAAGTTTCGTATGTACAATTTGAGTGCATATCCATACACTCATGACACCACCAGCACAATCACAGTAATAAACATATTCATCACCTCCAGAACTTTCACTGTGCCCCTTTTGTTTTTGTATTTTTTGTTTGTATGACTCAATGGACATGAGTCTGAGCAAACTCCAGGAGACTTAAAAACAGGGAAGCCTTGGCATGCTGTACTTCACGGGGTCGCAAAGAGTCGGACAGGACTTAGTGACTGGACAACAAGAGCACCTAACATGAGATCTAAGCTCTTAACACATAAGTGCCCAATATAATATTGTTAACCATAAGCCCTAGGCCTTACAACACATTTCAAGAAATTATTCATCCTGCATAACTGAAACTTTTCTGAGCCTTGATGAGCTGTTTATTAATTTTTAATCTTTGTCTAGTATCTTCCAAGCTACAGAAAATATAAACAGTGATTTTTCAATGATGTATTTAGCTCATGTATAAATCACACTGGACAGAAAGTCACACAGAATAGAAGTGACATGAACTCTACCTAGTCCTGGAGGAGATTTTAATCTACACGCCAGCAACCTAAGCCCCCACTACACTTGAGCAGCCTTTCAGGCTTCTCTTGCACAGCAATGCTTACTAGAAATGTGAATCAGGCTGTGTGCTTGGCAATCTTTAGAGTAACTCCAATTCAATCCTCCTGAGAAAGATTGGGACTGAAAATGCCAGGGAGGTTCCAGACATAGAGCGGTGATCCCCAAAAGACCTGTAGAGAGGAAACACCACTCTCTATCCCATTCATACCATTGAGGTATAGAATAGCTCTCATGGGCATGATGTTTATGGACATAGCCACTGGAGAAAATATTTTAAAAGAGTGTATTTCAGAAGAATGTTAAATTGCTTTTTTTATTTAAATAATGTTTTAAAATTATTTCTGGCTGCTCTGGATCATTATTACTGCACTTGGGCTTTCTCTAGTTTCAGCCACTGGAGGCTACTCTTCATTGTGGTACTAAGGCTTCTCATCGCAGTGGCGTCTTTGGTTGCAGAGCATAGGTTCTAGGCCTGTGGGTTTCAGTAGCTGTGGCTCGCAGGCTTAGTTGCCCACAGCACGTGGAATCTTCCTGGACCAGGGATCGAATCCATGCCCCCTGCATTGGCAGTTGGATTCTTTACCACTGCACCACCAGGAAAGTCCCAAATTATTCTGAAATTATATGTTAAGTAGTAAAAGCCTCAGAGCATAGATTATTATTACTACCATCAAGCTAGCAATCTAGGATGCAATAGAGAAAATAACTCATATTGTCCTATTTAAAGAACCACAAACTGCTTGTTGAAAACTTAGCAAATAATCTTTTCCCTGTGCTTTGCTTTTCTCTTCCTTTCTGTTCTCTTAAATTCTTACCATCACTCCTTCTTACTGATTCAATCTTGCAAATAATACCACAGATTCACGAAGCCATTTTCTCTCCCCAAAGACATCTGAGAACACAACGAATACAGTTTTCATTCTTCATAATCAGCTTCACATCAACCAGGAACGATTCTGGTTGCTGAAGACCCGAAGAAGGATACGATGAGAACAAACTGAAGAAAATGACATCAACTTGTTTGGGAGGTAGAAAATGGGGAATTTCCATTGCTCGGTATTAGATTATCCTGTATAAGCACTTCTTCTAGGGGGAGACCTCAGATGGGATCGGTGAGGAATGCGAGCTGCAAAGAGTGGCTTATCAGATTTGTTTCCCTCGTGGCTTGTTTGTTGTATGTGCGATAAGGCTGATGACGATTATAGAAACAGTGAGCAGTAACAATAACAGGGGCATAGGGCTCTGCCACTAATTCGCTGTGCAGGATTTAGGTTATTTCCCCCATTTCTCATGATTTCAGAGATGTGGCGAGAACTCCCTGTTCACTCCCTCCTGAACACTTGACTTTGCAGGCTTAAATCAGTCAAGTTGCCGGGTCAGGCCAATTTCCTACGTCTCCTTTCCTAAAAGCAAATTAAGGTTCCAATTCTGGATGAGCAGAAGCACTGTGGGGCGTGCAGATGTGGGGCAGGACCTGGAGGCAAGGCCATAGGGAAGATCATTAAAGTACTTCACTTTCTTTGAGGGAGGCTAAATTTCAATAATCCAAGTGTTAAGTGGTGAGCACACAGCTTCAAACACTCAGCGTGCAGGCTGATTGCATGCCTGCTGGGAAGCCTCAGACAAGACATGGATGTTCCCTAAGAGGAAGGATGTTGAGGGGTCCCCATTCGAAGGTGCTCACTTACTTCCCTCCAGAGGATCCTTTCTGTCTTGGTAGACTGAGGAGGCAGGCAATTTTAAACCCCAGAAATGCCAGTCGGTAAGCATCCTTTTATACTTTTGTAAACAGTACTGACTTTCAGGAGGTTTCCCTGGTGGCTCAGTGGTAAAGAATCTGCCTATTAAAAGAGGTGGGTTTGATCCCTGAGTCGGGAAGATGCCCTGGAGAAGGAAATGGCAACCCATTCCAGTATTCTTCCCTGGGAAAGCCCTTGGACACAGGATCTTGATGGGCTACAGTCCATGGGGTCACAAAAAAGTCAGAACATGACTTAGTGACTAAACACAACTGACTTTTAGAGTGTCTTTAATGACAAGGTCATGACCTGTGTCCACAGTAAACTGAAATTTGTGAACTGAGCCACGCCTGCTCTGGGGGTTACCATGGGCATTCAGAGTCTGCATACTATTTAAAAAAAAACAAACTGAATCTTAGTAGTTTCAGTTTCTTACAGACCCTGCCAATCCCTACTGCCTCACACTGATCCAGACCCTCTGTTTGTGTTAATGCTCAAGCCCCTGGTTATCTAGACCCTCTGAGGACTTTCATGAGGCTGGCTTTGCCCCAAATTCCCCAGAGCTTAAATGACTTCCACTTTTCCTCTTCTAGTCTAATCCCCCACTTCTGACTCACTTGTATTACTGGTTGGAATCTGTGCTCTCCTCCCATCTTGTCTTCAGCTTACACTGCTTCTCCCCCTGTCAGTCCACTGACATTTAACTACCTCCAGGGTGTGATTCAAATATCACCTAAGGCTTGAACTCCTCTATCCCCATCACCAGTGAGATGTGTCTTTACCTTCCGCTGAAACTCAGTGGCACAGGCATTTTATTTCTTGGGTCCCTTTCCATAGTCTCATAATTAACATGCTGTTTGCATACGCTCCTCCCCTACAATATATGTGCCTTTGAGGAGATCACAGCCTTGTTTATAACTCTCATGCCTTCTAATCAATGTTCAATAGACATTTTATGACCAGAAAGAGTAAAAATGCAGCTATTGGTATAGGTTATTCTTCCTGCCTGTTGCCCATGTCTCCCGCTTTTGTGTGTGTGTGTGTTTAAGGAGAGACGTGGCATACATACATTACATAATTTTCTCTAACAAGGGCATGGTGAACTGGGCAAATGTTAATTAATTAGTAAACTCTCCAGTAATCTGGGTCTACTTTATTGTGCTTTTGTGATTGATTTAAATCTAGTGCCTTTCTTTTAGTAGTTTTATTGAAAGAAAGACAAAATGAAAGAGAGAGGAAAAGAAAGGAAGAAAGAGAGGAAGGGAGGGAGGAAGGAAGGGAAAAAAAGAAAAATTCAGTCTCTGTTCGCCTTGGTGACTGTCCTGTTCTAAGATAGTATAAGACATCCTAAGGCTGAATTAGCTTCCAGATCATGTCCAGGCATGCTAAGTACCCTGAAGGTGCTTTAGGTGTCCACAGCTAAATTATAATGTTGACCTGAAACACACAGAAGGGTATCAGAGCATAGTTCCATCTCTGATCAGATCCCTCTGCAGCTGACATGACCCCATCTCCTTCTTATTATTTTGCTTTTTCCAAATATAATTTAATCTCCACAATCTGCCTAGCACCTTACTGGGCACCAAGGATACCAATGAAACGTTTCTAATTCTAATCATCCATGCATCCAGATCCAGAGTGGGATGACATTTAAAGAAATGCAATGCAACAGCCACTAATTAGGAAAAAAGCAACTTAACCTCTGTGTATATAAACCTGAGAAATTCAGACGGCCCCATTCATAACCCACCACGATGCTTGATCACATACATCGTTGGCCATTGCAGGGCATTCTTCCACTCCTCCCCCATCACGTTTTCCCCAATAAAAACTCTCTATCAACATGCTGCCTGGATTTTTCTATCTTTGTCCTTCCTCGATCTCTTTCATAATTAATGATGAAGCTATACTTAGCCTCCCTCCCTCCCAAAGAGAGAGAAAAGGAGAAAGCAGAGGGCAAAACAAGATTCTGTGTAGGAGGAGGGAAAGTGTAGGGTTTACGAGTGCCCCAGTAAATAAGATAAAAGACCCTGATCTCAACAAGTTGACTTTCTCATGGACAGACGGAAACTCAAGCACCACCGTCCCTTCTGTAGATGGGCTATAATGCCTTGATTACACTGGAGGGTAGAATCCTACAGATGTGGTTGAATTCATGTGATGAGAGCAGGGCTGCAGCATGGGAGCAGGGTGGAGAGGGCAGGAGGGACTCCATCCCACTGGGTCTTTGAGGCTTTGATCCAAGAGGTTCACCTTCAGGTCTCCCCCTGGTTACATTCTTTGCTACCAAACAGTCTTCAAGCTCTTGGCAGTCATTTCTAGTTCCTGGAAATAGCCTTTCCATTTCTTTTGCTATCTAATGAGTCCAGAATTAGACTAGATGCCTTGGTGTGTTCTAATCAGTGCCTTATAAAAGCCTAGGTGCGCATGTGTGTGCTAAATTGCTTCAGTCCTGTCTGACTCTTGGCAGCCCTATGGACTGTAGCCCACCAGGTACTTCTCTCCATGGGATTCTCCAGGCAAGAATACTGAAGGGGGTTGCTGTGCTCATCTCCAGGAGATCTTCCTGACCCAGGGACTGAACTCGCGTCTCTTACATCTCCTGCACTGGGAGGTAGGTTCTTCACCACTAACAGCCGGGAAGCCTAAAAGGGCAGGTATCCCAGGACTAATAGAACGGCCCACTGCACTCCAGTTGACAGCACATTAGCTCCCTCCACCCCTGCTCACACTGAACCCAGAATGTAAATGCCCATCCTCTGAGTACACATGGATCTTTTTTCTCTGCCATATTAACTAATTAAGCACCATTTAAACTGTACTTAGCCTAGGCATTATTTCTACCGAAGTGCATCACTCAGCCACATTAAATTTCATATTCCACTTTGAAACCCATTTGCCTAATCTCTCAGAGTTTATCCTGTGAAATGGTTCTATCTTGGTTTCTTAAACATTCCCTCCATTTCAATGTCAGTGGTGAGTGTCAAAAATGAGCACAGCCCCTCTCTAATCCCTTCAATTAAAAACAAGCAAACCAAGAAAGAAATAGAATAAAGAGAAAGGGACAATTCATGGCAACCAAACTTGGAAAACAAGGCTCAGGCACTTTCGATTTTGGTTTTGCTTTGTGTTTTTTAAACAGATCATTTTTACCCTAAACCCATGAAAGAAAAGGAAATGGAGACACTGAGAATTTAACTGACTTGCTCATGGTCACTTAGAATGCCTATGGTAAACATATGAGTAGCTTAGTATAGTGTGAAAATCAAAGGCTTCAGAGTCATAGGTTGGGGAAGGGTGAATCTGAGCTCAGACACTGCTGAGCGGCGTATTCTGAGGGCAGTGACTTCTCTGCATGCCATTTTTCTCATTTGGAAGATAAGAGGAAATAAGAGCCGCCTTGCAAGGGCTGTTAAAAGACCAAACAAAGGTAGTCGCGTCTCCTCTAATTAAAATGCTTTTGAGAGCCACAATGTTGAAGATAATGGTTGCGATGAGATCACATTGTGGATTCTTAACTTCTAAAGCAGGTGTAGACAGACTTTTTCTCTAAAGTTCCAGATAGCAACTATTTAGACTTTGTAGGTCACCTGGCCCCACATTATGCCATGATAGAATAAAAGCAGATATAGGCAACATAGAAATGATAAATACAGTTGTGGTTTTTGTAGGCTGTTCAAAGCAGGTGGCAGACTGGATCTGACTGATGGGCCATAGTTTGCTGCTTCCTGTTCTCACCATCAGCTATTAATTCATTTAAATATATTTATCTGGGTACCTACAATGGATTAGCAACTGCAACATGACTAGCAATTCAAAGGACTTACAACTCATAACAGAGCAATCAACTGTATAGAAAAAATGTTGTTTTCATATGATCTACCTACATTCCTAGGAGGGGAGGTAATGAATAAGCAAGAACAGAAAGAAAAAAAATGAGAAACACTCCAGCAGCATGTGGAGACCAGGCAGAGAATTAACAACAGAAGAGAGAGGCAGAGTGTATACATGAGGCTTCTTGCCACATCTCACCATGGAGCATAAAGTACTAAGATGGCCTTTTCTGAAAGACTTTCATTGATTTTTGTTGAAGCTTTTCTCTTACAATTTTTGCAAAGGTTTTTGAGTTTCTTGTTTTCAAAGAACTAAGCTGGACTTTGCAGTACTGATCTCTTCAGTAGGTATTTTCAGAGAAATACTTGAAACATTATAGGGTACCAGGAGATCAAGGGCGCATAGAGATTGGCCCTTAATGTTACCCAGACTCTTGACTGAAGTTTGAAGCAGTTGTTGTTGTTTGGTCCTATCTGACTCTTTGCAACCCCATGAACTGTAGCCCGCCAGGCTCCTCTGTCCATGGGATTTCCCAGGCAAGAAAGCTGGAGAGGGTTGCCGTTTCCTTCTCTAGGGGTTCTTCCCGACCCAGGGACTGAACTCTCGTCTCCTGAATTGGTAGGTGGATTCTTTACCACTGAGCCACCAGGAAAGCCCATGAATATTGAAGCAATCCCCTCCCTAAACTTCTTAGAGTTCTGTGTGATTAGGGGAAGCTGCCATGGCATCAGAGTACTAAAGTGAGGAAGAAATATTACATGAATACCTGCCACATGCCAGGTCCTGAGATCCACTCTTTAAAACCATCTATGTTCTTCTCAACAGACTCTGGGTAGTTACCTAGAAGGTAACTATTAATAGTATGAGATGAGAAAATTGAAGTTCAGAAAGGTTATGACTTATCACAAAGCCAGTAATTAGTACTGCCAATCTTTGACCACAAATCTATCTGCCTCTGAAGCCCTCCACTTTTGGCATTTTGTGATTTTCCAGCCATTTCAAAGAATAGCTATGCTGCTTTTTATTTGGTTAGCCAAAAAGTTCATTCATCTTACAGAACACCCAAATGAATTTTTTGGCCAGTCCAATAACTCTTCAATCCCAGCATCCATTGTCTATTACCTCTTAACTATTTTATCATAAACCTACCTGGAACTAATGTGTTGTGTTTAACACTAATAAAGAATGCTATCAAGCAGCTTTTTAAAAAAGTCCAGTTGTACTGAATTTACTTGATTCCTGTTCTATCTAGTTCAATAGCAATTTAATTTTAAGAAGTAATCAAATATGTTTGACATGATTTATTTTCACAAACCTATACTGTCTCCTACCAATTAAATTGCACTTTTCCAAATTTAATGCTGAGCAGAGCCTTAAATATCAGCCCAAACTCTCCTCCCAGTGAAAACAACAGAATTACCTTGGCCTACAGTCATTCATTCTTTATTAAAAAATAATGGGATGTTATTTTCAGGTTTATAATCATTCATTAAATCTTCCAATTCACTCCTAAAAGCAGATGCAATAAATGTTACCAAGTGAAATGACAGATTCTCTAATCAGGCTCATCCCCACCCCAGAGGCAGTCCATTAATACAAGGTGTTTTGTCTAATTATATCCTCTCTGAAGCATTGTAATACATCTGTAGGATTGGCTGTCTCATGGTTTCTTTTTAAGGTGAGCAAATATATTGCTTCCTGTTGTGAAAGAAGAGTATGATGGAAAGGGATTATGCATAACCACTTCTCTTCACTAATTAATACCTTGGCTATAGTATGTCTTCTGTAAAACTTGAATCTCTTTGCCCTCATTCAAAGCCAGTTCAGGAATCTGGCTGCGTTTTAGATCTACTTACACGTGTTGCTCATCTTTGTATCAGGAAAAAGTTGGAGAAGCAGTTTTGGCATGAAAGAGTATGGATGAAGGATTCACAAAGCTCTCTACGTGGTGATTTTCAACAGCCACAAATAGAAATCAGGAGATTCTGCTTGCAGCATTTACTGTGAGCTAGGGTCTATGATGGGGCTTTAAATAGGGAAAGTATCGCCAAGAAAAGTTAAGTAATTTCCTTAGTAATAAAATGAAGAAGCAGATAGACACAGGATTCAAACAAGGTTCTGTTCAAAGTTCATAAGGCTTCCATCACAGCATGCTGTTCTTTCTGCACCACTCCCTTCATGGTCCCTTTTAGTATTCAGTTCAGTTCAGTTCAGTCGCTCAGTCGCATCCGACTCTTTGTGACCCTATGAATCACAGCACGCCAGGCCTCCCTGTCCATCACCAACTCCCAGAGTTAACTCAAACTCATGTGCATAGAGTCAGTGATGCCATCCAGCCATCTCATCCTCTGTCATCCCCTTCTCCTGCCCCCAATCCCTCCCAGCATCAGAGTCTTTTCCAATGAGTCAACTCTTTGCATGAGGTGGCCAAAGTATTGGAGTTTCAGCTTTAGCATCAGTCCTTCCAAAGAACACCCAGGACTGACCTCCTTTAGAATGAACTGGTTGGATCTCCTTGCAGTCCCAGGGACTCTCAAGAGTCTTCTCCAACACCACAGTTCAAAAGCATCAGTCCTTCAGCACTCAGCTTTCTTCATAGTCCAACTCTCACATCCATACATGACTACTGGAAAAACCATAGCCATGACTAGACAGATCTTTGTTGGAAAAGTAATGTCTCAGCTTTTGAATATGCTCTCTAGGTTGATTATAACTTTCCTTCCAAGGAGTGAAAGTGAAGTGAAGTCGCTCATTCATGTCCAGACTCTTTGCGACCCCATGGACTGTAGCCTACCAGGCTCTTCCATCCATGGGATTTTCCAGGTAAGAATACTGGGGTGGGTTGCCATTTCCTTCTCCAGGAGATCTTCCCAACCCAGGGATTGAACCCGGGTCTCCTGCACTGTAGGCAGACGCTTTACCATCTGAGCCACCAGGGAAGTCCCTTCCAAGGAGTAAGTGTCTTTTAATTTCATGGCTGCAATCACCATCTGCAGTGATTTGGGAGCCCCCCAAAATAAAGTGACACTGTTTCCACTGTTTCCCCATCTATTTCCCATGAAGTGATGGGACCAGATGCCATGATCTTCATTTTCTGAATGTTGGGCTTTAAGCCAACTTTTTCTCTCTCCTCTTTCACTTGCATCAAGAGGCTTTTGAGTTCCTCTTCACTTTCTGCCATAAGGGTGGTGTCATCTGCATATCTGAGGTTATTGAGATTTCTCCCAGCAATCTTGATTCCAGCTTGTGCTTCCTCCTGCCCAGCGTTTCTCATGATATACTCTGCATAGAAGTTAAATAAGCAGGGTGACAATATACAGCCTTGATGGACTCCTTTTCCTATTTGGAACCAGTCTGTTGTTCCATGTCCAGTTCTAACAGAAGTGTGCCAGCTGCGATGGACTGGGCAGAAGCACGGCTGAGAGGAGCTACCCCACGCCCAGGGTCAGGGGTGGCAGCCGAGAGGAGCAACCCCACATCCAAGGAGCAGAGGCTGTGTGGGCACAGGAGGGCCAAGAGGAGCTACTCCACATTCAAGGTCAGGAGGGGTGGCCGTGAGGAGAGACCCCTCCTCCAAGGTAAGGAGCAGAGGCTGCACTTTGCTGGAGCAGCCGTGAAGAGCTACTCCACATCCAAAGTAAGAGAAACCCAAGTAACACGGTAGGTTTGCGAGAGGGCATCAGAGGGCAGACACACTGAAACCATACTCACAGAAAACAGGTCAATCTAATCACATGCACCACAGCCTTGTCTAACTCAATGAAACTAAGCCATGCCGTGTGGGGCCACCCAAGACAGGCGGGTCATGGTGGAGAGGTCTGACAGAATGTGGCCCACTGGAGAAGGGAATGGCAAACCACTTCAGTATTCTTGCCTTGAGAACCCCATGAACAGTATGAAAAGGCAAAATGATAGGATACCAAACGAGGAACTCCCCAGGTCATTAGGTGCCCAATATGCTACTGGAGATCAGTGGAGAAATAACTCCAGATAGAATGAAGGGATGGAGCCAAAGCAAAAACAATACCTAGTTGTGGATGTGACTGGTGATGGAAACAAGTTTCAAAGCTATAAAGAGCAATATTGCATAGGAACCTGGAATGTCAGGTCTATGAATCAAGGCAAATTGGAAGTGGTCAAACAGGAGATGGCAAGAGTGAATGTCAACATTCTAGGAATCAGCGAACTAAAATGGACTAGAATGGGTGAATTTAACTCAGATGACCATTATATCTACTACTGCAGGCAGGAATCCCTCAGAAGAAATGGAGTAGCCATCATGGTCAACAAAAGAGTCCACAATGCAGTACTTGGATACAATCTCAAAAATGACAGAATGATCTCTGTTCGTTTCCAAGGCAAACCATTCAATATCATGGTAATCCAAGTCTATGCCGCAACCAGTAATGCTGAAGAAGCTGAAGTTGAACGGTTCTATGAAGACCTACAAGACCTCTTAGAACTAACACCCAAAAAAGATGTCCTTTTAGTATTTTGGTGAGCAAAGATGAGATTGTATTGGATAATCCTTGACATTTGGAGCACAAGCAGCAGTAATACCATCACTCATCCAATCAACTGATCTACTATTCATATAGTGTCTTTGGGTTCAGCTAAGAAATCCAAAATCATTGCAGATGGTAACTGCAGCCATGAAATTAAAAGATGCTTGCTCCTTGGAAGAAAAGTTATGACCAACCTAGACAGCATATTAAAAAGCAGAGACATTACTTTGCCAACAAAGGACCATCTAATCAAGCCTATGGTTTTTCCAGTGATCATGTATGGATGTGAGAGTTGGACTATGAAGAAAGCTGAGCGCTAAAGAATTGGTGCTTTGAACTGTGGTGTAGGAGAAGACTCTTGAGAGTCCCTTGGACTGCAACGAGATCCAACCAGTCCATCCTAAAGGAGACCAGTCCTGGGTGTTCATTGGAAGGACTGATGTTGAAACTGAAATTCCAATACTTTGGCCACCTGATGTGAAGAGCTGACTCATTTGAAAAGACCCTGATGCTGGGAAGGATTGAAGGCAGGAAGAG
Source organism: Oryx dammah (assembly GCF_014754425.2). NCBI lineage: Eukaryota > Metazoa > Chordata > Mammalia > Artiodactyla > Bovidae > Oryx > Oryx dammah. The sequence goes on from NW_024070200.1 coordinate 51,327,257, forward strand.
AAGGGGACAACAGAGGATGAGATGTTTGGATGGCATCACTGACACAATGGACATGGGTTTGGGTGGACTCTGGAGATGGAGATGAGTCTGGGTAAACTCCGGGAGTTGATGATGGACAGGGAGGCCTGGCATGCTGCGTTCAAGGGGTTACAAAGAGTTGGATGCGACTGAGTGACTGAACTGAACTGAATTGAAGAAATATACTACAGAGGAAGAATATTCTTATCCAATGCCGTTTTAGTTTTTGCAAAGCCTAGATCATATAGTAACTGATTAGTAATGACTTCTTAGTTAGTAGATTTGTTGGTTACTTTGTTAAATATTTGAACCATGCATTTAAGAATTTTTTTTCTTTTTTTGGAAAAGTTTTCTCATAAATATAAGACAACACTGGAAGATACATAACCAAATACTAAAAGAAAAAAGAATATACATTGCAAACCAAACTCACACACACTCACACTCACACACACACACACACACACACACGCATGCACACAAAACTAGAAGACTTCCAAGCAGGGGGATCAATATAGACTGACATAAAATGTATACAAGTAGTTGGATTGAGTTTAGCTTCAGATGATGAGTAGAATTTTTGTATATGGATGGGAGAGGAAACTGTTTTCCAGGAGCAGGAAGGCCACAGACTATAAGATCATAAAGACAAAATTGAATGTGTTGTATTCCAGTACAGCGTGGTGGATCAGAGACTGGACATGAGAGCTTGAAAGTGGTGATGCACTTTAATTAAGTGGGCTCAGATTTTGAACACACCTTAGAAGATGGGCTAAGGACTGGGGACTTGTCCTGGCAGCTCTTACAGGAGCATTCAATGAGCATGAGGTAAAAGTGAAGTAACAAAAGCGATGCTCTTGTCTTGATAAGCATACAAAATTAACACAGATGCTGGATAACTCTGGGAAATGCTGGAAAGCTAAATATGGTGGCCTAGGGAAATAGTACTGGTGCAGGAAGCAACACACTATTAAAATAAAAGTGTGCTGTCATCGTGAGCTGTCGTCTTCTGCTCTGTGTACTGGGGGAAATAATTTAACCTCTTAGAAAACGGAAGCACTCATCTGTATAAATCCTCAATCATAAGGCTTTTGTGAGGATTTCTTTAAACCTGGGACGACATATAACAGGCTTGATTCTGGAGTGATGTAATCAGCCTAAGTCTTAGTTTGGGATGCCACAACAAACACCATAGGCCAGATGGCTTAAGCAACTGCGCTTTATTTCCTCACAGTTCCAGAAGCTGGGAGTCCCAGACCGAGGAGCAACAGGGTTCAGCTTCTGCTGAGGGCCGTCTTTCCGGGTTGTAAACATCTTCTTTCTGTGTCCGCACATTGCCTTTCCTAGGCTTATGTGTGAGAGAGAATGCGTTCTCTCTTATAAGGATATGAATCCTAGCAAGTCAGGGTCCAATCTTCATGGATCTCATTCAACCTTAATAACTTTCATAAAGTTCCTGTCTCCAAATAAAATCACATTGGAGATTAGGGCTCCAGTATATGAATTGTGGAGGAAGACAGTTCAATCCATAGCAACCTCTATGTGTTTGTATCCATGACATTGAGAGAACTGGCATGAGTCCACCTACATGTGTTAATGCACAATATTTGCTTTTTCTCTTTCTGACAAGTCACTCCTTATGACTGTCTCTAGGTCCACTACAATAAAAATTAATTTTAAAATGTTAAAATGAAAAGGAAAAAAAAATTGGCATGAAATGTTAAGAATGGAGAATGGCCAGAGGTAGCCCACTAACCAGAGAAGGAAAATTAAGAAATGGAACAAAGTAAATGGCATGTCAACATTTGAGGAATCGTGGTCCATACTGGAATAATGCTTCCTATCTCTGTCTATTAACCCTCTTCTTCTAACTTCACTTTCCAAAGGAAAAATCATTCATGCTCTCATCAAGTATGACCCTTTAAAAATTGATCACACATTACTAGCTCTTCATTTCCATTAAAATATAAAACTCAATTTTGGTTTCTACTTCCAGGAAAATTCTCAGAGGAACCCATGATATTCTTTTGGGTAATATTTTTTGTCATGGAAGTAATTTGACATGCTTCTTATTTTCTAATTAAATATTTATTCAACATTTTATACAAAAAGTCCAGAAAAGAGATTTCATTGACCCCTTGGGACTATCTTTTCTTTAGTGAGCTGTCTACAAATTCTACCCATGTAGCTTTGCTTCATTTCCAAATTTTGAAAAAGTTATTGGAGGAAGGTATGTAATATCCTATTACACTTCTGCAATGTATTATGTTTAGAGTTTACCAGGGGTGTGATGTGTGTATGTGCACGTACACACATTTTGTTTGATGATTCCTCCAAAAAGAGCAGAGTTATGTGATTTCATGAAAACCTAGCCTTTTTTCTTTGCTTAACTGGGAAGTAATCATTTGAAGGGTACTGCCAACTTAAATGGGCATCCCAGGTGTCACAGTGGTAAGGAATGAATCTGTCTGCCAACGAAGGAGATGCAAGAGATGCAGGTTGAATCTCTGGGTCAGGAAGATCCCCTGGAGTGGGAAATAGCAACCAGCTCCCGTATTCTTACTGGACAATTCCATGGACAGAGGAGTCATAGCTACAGGCCATGGGGTCACAAATAGTTGGACATGACTGAGTGACTGAGCATGCACCATTTACTAGAGAATAGATGAAACTTTAGGAACTGTGATTAACAGCATGTGATAGTAAATTGCATTGAATATATAATAAACCTGAGGTTTTCCTCGAGAGGATATTATCTAGGAGATGAGCGTGGGATGGACGGAGAGTTTTAGTGGTGATTTTCATAATTAAGTGCTATAATCAAGCTCATGACATGTATATTACAAATTTCCCCCCAAGTTTAGCAGCCCAGGTCTAAGAACCTAGTTCTTCTGCTATAGTTATTGATTAATAAAGTTTCTTTCCCTCATAAGCATTTCATAAGTACATACCATTTTGTAAAAACTCAAGATTTTTCAAAACATTTTATACATTGTTGTTGTGGCAACAAAAAGTATATTGAGGTTAAAAAAACATTATTTTATATCTTATCATTTTATGGTATACTATAATATAAAGTTAACTTATTATAGCCTCCAAGAATATTCATAAACCTTGTAGACAAATTTTACTCTGTCATTTAATAATGGACAAGGATTATTTAATATTTGATTTTAGATTGAAAGAAAGTCAGGAAATTAAACATTGATTTTCAGACCTAATGTGTGGAATGATTGCATTTCATACTTACAAAATGATTTGTTTACTTATTTTTAAATTTGTTTCTGAAATATGAGGTAAGAGAAGTGGTTTATGTATTCCAAGTGCAAGCACTTCACATATAGGTTGTTTGTGAGGATGCTGTTTACTCCCTCAAAACAAAAGTCAAACTGGATTTAATCATCACTAAATTTTCACTTTTTAGCACTGGTTTTCAGAGCACTAGAGACACCTTGATGAGCTCTGAGAATCTGGATCAGATGAATGCGTCTTTAAGATCCTGTGAAACTGCACGTGCATCAGTGCTCCTTATGCTTCCTGTCTGCAGCCAACAGCGCTTTATGAGCATGGATTCAATAATATGACTGAGAATAAAATAATTTAAAGCTGTGTCATGCTTCCAGCCCCATAAACTAGCAACGCTCAAGTGAGGGATAAACTGTATGGCTGGGTCATTCAATTCACCCCCAAACGATGAATATATTCAGCAGTGATTCCATCAGCATGTATGGAGAACTTACAATGTACAAAACGTTTTACATGGATATTCATTCTACTTTGACTTTCACAATAATTTTATAAATTTGGAACTATGCATGATGCACGTTCAATGGGCTAGGAAACACAAGCTCATGGAATAATAGCCAGTGAGTGTTTTTTTTTTTTTTTCCTGTGTGGTACTCAGATTAAGGGGGCAGCAGAGGATGAGATGGTTAAATAACATCACCAACTCAATGACATGAATTTGAGTAAACCCTCTGAGATAATGGAGGAGAGAGGAGCCTGGTATCCTGTAGTCTATGGGGTAACAAAGAATCAGACACAGATTAGCTACTGAACAGCAACCAGATTCTAAGTTCTTGAAATATGTTTTCTCATTTAATCCTTAGAGAAAACTAATGAAAGAGGTATTATTACTATTTCCATTTAATGAATAAAGGAAATGAGACTTATTGAGTGGACTCATCAAATAGCACAACATCTGCTGATAAAAAGAGCCAAAGTCAGGTCATCTAACCTCAGAGCCCAAGTTCTCACCACCATGGTTCATAAAAGGCAGAACCAATATTCAAACCAGGTTTATCCGAACCTTAGTTTACTTGATATCTATCCATTTATCATCTATGCATGTAAAAAATAACAAACATGCTATTATCATTTATACTAGTGTGAACTTACCAGAACACTCCACCTATGGTTGGAAACACTGATTGATTGTCACTGCTCTATGCAGCTGGTAAGAGCCTTTCAATGTTCCTGCTCAAGATGCTTATATCTCTTGGCTTCTGGGACAATAAAAATATCTGATTTTCCTCTAAAACCTCTGGCAACAAATTCTCATTTTCCTTTGGTAATTGCTCCCTGCCTTTTAAAACTTGGAGTGTGCTAGGACTCTGTCTTGAGTTACATTTTTTTCATTTCTTTTCTGCATTCACTTTTTTTTAAGGTTTTCTTTCTTTTTTATTTTTTGAGCATGGTGGTCACAGTCCAAGTCATGGAGCTTGATCCTATTACTTCAGAATGGGCAGAAAAAAGGATAAGGAAAGGCAATGACGGGACTCCTGGAAAAACAGCAGACGAAGAGCAAACTGTGTGTGTGTGCATGAGTACGTGTGGGTGGGTGTGATGAAGGCGCCTGAAATCTGTGTTACTTAGTTGACTATAGAAATCACTTCATGATGTATATGTATATCAGATCATGATATTGTACATCTCAGATATCCACAAATCTTACTTAAAAACTAAAATAAAAAAAGAAGACCAAATGAATGATGTTACTGACTACCCAGACTGATAGGAGGAAAGCTAGAGGAGATGCAAAAAAAAAAAAAAAAGAAAAACTGAACTGTGGGAGAAAAGTGTGAAGAGAGTTTAAAAGCAGAGGAAGCAAGAAGCCACTGCACTTGATGCAAAGCAGAAAATGCAAGGAGGACTTAAAAGGAGAAAGTGGGTTGGGCAGCAGTGTGGTAAAGTGAGCTCAGACGTTTATGGAAGGAGGAGGAAGTGGAATCCATTGTAATTTTACAAAAGAGAGGAGAAGGGAATAAATGATGATAAAAGGTATAAACATTTCCACCCATCTACCATCCAGTATTTATTGAGCATCTACTTTATGCCCAGAACTATTTGAGGAACTGGGTACACACAGTGAACAAAACAGAAGGATAAACCCTATCTTCCTAGAGTTGCATTCTGATGGACAGATAAAAACAGATATTGCTATTAATATACGTATAGTATTATATGTAAAATACATACAACTTGTTAATTCCTACTTCTGTTATACTAGTTTTGTATCTGTGCTAGCTTATTTACTATGTTAAGCTCCTCAAATTTAAAAACCCTCTATTTATTTTATTCATTGCTTTATCTCTTTCTAATACACTCTGTTTTACTTCATTCAATATAAAATATGTATTGGAGGGGACCCTCCTGGTGTCCAGTGTTAAAACTTCACCTTTCAACACAGAAGGTGCTGGTCTGACCTCTGATCTAGCTGTGGAGCTGGGATCCCACATGACTTGTGACCAACAGAGTAAAACCATGAATCAGAAGCAATATTGAAACAAATTCCATAAAGACTTAAAAAAAATGGTCCACATCAAGAAAAAAACTTTGAAAAAATTAAATTAAATAAAATATTGAAAAAAGAAATAATAGGGTTTGTTGATCATTTGCTGTGGCAGGCCAAAAAGAAAAAAAAAATAAAAATAAAAGGAAAGGGAAAGAGGGGAGGGGAGAAGAGATTTGTGTTTTGTCAAATTCTATCTCATTCTCTTCACCTGCTTTCCTCCTCCTTCTCATCTTTGAACCATTCATGTGACCAGGTAAATGTCAACCCTTGAGTCTAAGCTTCTTTTTTCATGATCTAAGCTTGGTTTACCCAGAATTCTGATGACACATATCTTAACACATGCTCAGCACAATTCTGCTTGATCATTCTTAACAACAAATTGGATGTCCTCTTATTTACAAGGGTTTTCAGAATTATTGACAATTCTTGGTTCACTGTTGTGCTAGTACAGGGAACCAGAATTACTATTTCCCCATCCTCCACCTCGCCTCCCCAATAGAACCTCCCAATACACACCCAGAAAACACATGCCACATTCTCTGAAACCACCAAATGTGAAAAACATATTCTTTTCTCTCCATACCAGTGAATGTTATGTCACTTCCTTACTTTATAAAGAGCACACAGGGGCTGATATTTTCCCAGCAGAATGTCATCATTTGCTTTTCAAAGCAGGCACCAAATTTAAAAGTATTGTGGGTAAGGAAATGCAAATGATGTAAGGCTGATATCTTCTTAACAAGTTAAACTGTTACTAGGTACCTGGAATCATCTAGGGAAGGAGCATGGGACCAGTCACAGAGCAACTCTTCTAGTACCTTAGACCCTTGGTGGGGGGGTGGGGGCGATGGGGGAGGGTGCTTAGCATCACAGTATCCTACTTGATTCCTAAGCCTTGCTGACTCTTGTCTTCCTTGCTGACATTGTCTCTCTGGGTTTTATCTGGAGGCTGATAAACACTACCCCAAACACTAATGGGTTCACTTGGAAAAATCCATTTAATCTAAACCTAGTAGGAAGTTTGTTGACATCAAACAACATCAAGTTTCTTGATGGTGAACTAGACCCCATGGAGAAATTTATCTGTAAACAATGAATCAGGACAGAAGGAAAGTTAAGAGTACTTGAAAGACAATGAAATATCAAGGTGGCCAAAACCATTGCCTGTACCTGTGGTGTGTCATTTGTTTGTTCTTGATCTGAAATTCCCCCAGCTGAAAATTGCCAGTTCTGATAATAACTCAAAGAGCATTAATGCCAAAAGTCTATGTCTTTCCTTAAGAAAGGCTCCATATAATTGTTTAAACTCTTCCTTTTCAACATTAAGACCATCTTGAGAAAGAGGTGTGTGTGTGTGTGTGTTGAGGGGGCTGTATTAGTTCAGTCTGCTAAAACAATAATACAAACTGACACTTAGATCTTAGTTGCTAAATACCACCTTAAAATGAGATCGGATCTTTCTGGAAGACAAAGAGTGCTTCAGAGAGGAATCAGGGACAGTACAAAATGGACTTAGAACATAAATCTGTACTCTAAATAAAGACATGCTCAAAGAATGATGGGGATATGCCAGGTGGCTATAGGGGCCAGTAAGAAGGAATTTCCTTTATCCGAATTAAGGACAGTTTGAGCATCAAAATAAATAACTATTAGCAATTAATTATGACCATTGAAAAAATCAGTAAATACATAGAGATGTAAATCACTCAGAAAGAATAGTTATTCCTTACAATGGAGTGCTAACCAATAAATGTAGAGAAAATAGTGGAATTGAGAAATAATCATCTGGTTATACTACAATAATTATACCAAAATAATATAGGCAATCAATGGATGCTAATACCGATAGGGGAATGCTTGATGAAAAATGGAATACTTACATAGTCTCCAGAAATTTTCCCACTAGATGCTTATTAAATAAAAAGGAAAAAAGTAACTTTATAGTAGAGAAGCTTGGCAGTTTAAACAAGTATTCAAAGTGTAACATCATCAGTAATGGAACAAATATATATTATGTGGTTCTTAACATGAAGCACTGAGAAAGATAAGACACTATTTCTGTGATATTCTTGCCAAAAGTACACAACCTGATTTTAATCACAACAAGACATCAGGCAAACTTAGATTGAGAGAGAAATTCTCCAAAGTAACTGGCCTGAATATTTTTAATGTAAAGGTCATGAAATGTAAAGCAAGTCCAAGAAATTGTTTTACATTAAAGGACTCAAGAGATTTGACAGCTAAATGAAACTTATTATTCTGAATTGGATCCTATGGTCTTTTTTTTTTTTTCTTTTATAAACTGCATTACTGAAACAAACATTTTTGAATAAGATTTATAGGTTATTTTCACAGTGTCAATTATTATTCATTTTTATAGTAGTTCAGTTCAGTTCAGTCATTCAGTCATGTCTGACTCTTTGCGACCCCATGAACCGCAGCACGCCAGGCCTCCCTGTCCATCACCAACTCCCAGAGTCCACCCAAATGCATGTCCATTGAGTCGGTGATGCCATCCAAACATCTCATCCTTTGTTGTCCCCTTCTCCTCCTGCCCCCAATCTTTCCCAGCATCAGGGTCTTTTCATTTTTCTTTTTTTTTTTAAATTTATTTTTTATTTTACTTTACAATTCTGTATTGGTTTTGCCATACATTGACATGAATCCACCACGGGTGTACATGCGTTCCCAAACATGAACCCCCTCCCACCCTCCTCCCCACAACATCTCTCTAGGTCATCCCCGTGTACCAGCCCCAAGCATGCCGTATTCTGCATCAGACATAGACTGGCGATTCGATTCTTACATGGTATTATACATGTTTCAATGCCATTCTCCCAAATCATCTCACCCTCTCCCTCTCCCTCTGAGTCCAAAAGTCCGCTATACACATCTGTGTCTCTTTTGCTGTCCTGCATACAGGGTCATCATTGCCATCTTTCTAAATTCCATATATATGTGTTAGTATACTGTATTGGTGTTTTTCTTTCTGGCTTACTTCACTCTGTATAATCGGCTCCAGTTTCATCCATCTCATCAGAACTGATTCAAATGTATTCTTTTTAATGGCTGAGTAATACTCCATTGTGTATATATACCACAGCTTTCTTATCCATTCATCTGCTGATGGACATCTAGGTTGTTTCCATGTCCTGGCTATTATAAACAGTGCTGCGATGAACATTGGGGTACAGGTGTCTCTTTCAATTCTGGTTTCCATGGTGTGTATGCCCAGCAGTGGGATTGCTGGGTCATATGGCAGTTCTATTTCCAGGTTTATAAGGAATCTCCACACTGTTCTCCATAGTGGCTGTACTAGTTTGCATTCCCACCAACAGTGTAAGAGGGTTCCCTTTTCTCCACACCCTCTCCAGCATTTATTGCTTGCAGATTTTTGGATCACAGACATTCTGACTGGTGTGAAGTGGTACCTCATTGTGGTTTTGATTTGCATTTCTCTAATAATGAGTGATGTTGAGCATCTTTTCATGTGTTTGTTAGCCATCCATATGTCTTCTTTGGAGAAAACCTCGAATAGCCAAAGCAATCTTGAGAAAGAAGAATGGAACTGGAGGAATCAACTTGCCTGACTTCAGGCTCTACTACAAAGCCACAGTCATCAAGACAGTATGGTATTGGCACAAAGACAGAAATATAGATCAATGGAACAAAATAGAAAGCCCAGAGATAAATCCACACACCTATGGACACATTATCTTTGACAAAGGAGGCAAGAATATACAATGGAGTAAAGACAATCTCTTTAACAAGTGGTGCTGGGAAAACTGGTCAACAACTTGTAAAAGAATGAAACTAGATCACTTTCTAACACTGCACACAAAGATAAACTCAAAATGGATTAAAGATCTAAATGTAAGACCAGAAACTATAAAACTCCTAGAGGAGAACATAGGCAAAACACTCTCCGACATAAACCACAGCAGGATCCTCTATGAGCCACCTCCCAGAATTCTGGAAATAAAAGCAAAAATAAACAAATGGGACCTAATTAAAATTAAAAGCTTCTGCACAACAAAGGAAAATATAAGCAAAGTGAAAAGACAGCCTTTGGAATGGGAGAAAATAATAGCAAATGAAGCAACTGACAAACAACTAATCTCAAAAATATACAAGCAACTCCTGCAGCTCAATTCCAGAAAAATAAATGACCCAATCAAAAAATGGGCCAAAGAACTAAATAGACATTTCACCAAAGAAGACATATGGATGGCTAACAAACACAGGGTCTTTTCAAATGAGTCAGCTCTTCACATCAGGTGGCCAAAGTATTGGAGTTTCAGCTTTAGCATCAGTCCTTCCAATGAACATCCAGGGCTGATCTCCTTTAGGATGGACTGGTTGGATCTCCTTGTGGTTCAAGGGACTCTCAAGAGTCTTCTCCAACACCACAGTTCAAAAGCATCAATTCTTCAGCGCTCAGATTTCTTTATAGGCCAACTGTCACATCCATACATGACCACTGGAAAAACCATAGCCTTCACTAGACAAACCTTTGTTGGCAAAGTAATGTCTCTGCTTTTCAATATGCTGTCTAGGTTGGTCATAACTTTTCTTCCAAGGAGTAAGCGTCTTTTAATTTCATGGCTGCAATCACCATCTGCAGTGATTTTGGAGCCCAGAAAAATAAAGTCAGCCACTGTTTCCACTGTTTCCCCATCTATTTCCCATGAAGTGATGGGACCAGATGTGTTGATCTTTGTTTTCTGAATGTTGAGCTTTAAGCCAACTTTTTTACTCTCCTCTTTCACTTTCATCAAGAGGCTCTTTAGTTCTTCACTTTCTGCCATAAGGATGGTGTCATCTGCACATCTGAGGTTATTGATATTTCTCCTGGCAATCTTGATTCCAGCTTGTGCTTCCTCCAGCCCAGCGTTTCTCTTGATGTACTCTGCATATAAATTAAATAAGCAGGGTGACAATATACAGCCTTGACATATTCCTTTTCCTATTTGAAACCAGTCTGTTGTTCCATATCCAGTTCTAAATGTTGCTTCCTGACCTGCATACAGATTTCTCAAGAAGCAGGTCAGGTGGTCTGGTATTCCCATCTCTTTCAGAATTTTCCACAGTTTATTGTGATCCACACAGTCAAAGATTTTGGCATAGTCAATAAAGCAGAAATAGATGTTTTTCTGGAACTCTCTTGCTTTTTCAATGATCCAGAAGATGTTAGCAGTTTGATCTCTGGTTCCTCTGCCTTTTCTAAAACCAGCTTGAACATCTGGAAGTTCACAGTTTATGTATTGCTGAAGCCTGGCTTGGAGAATTTTGAGCATTACTTTACTAGCGTGTGAGGTGAGTGCAATTGTGTGGTAGTTTGAGCATTCTTTGGCATTGCCTTTCTTTGGGATTGGAATGAAAACTGACTTTTTCCAGACCTGTGGCCACTGCTGAGTTTTCCAGATTTGTGTCCTATAGTTATATACAGGAACATCATTGTTTTTAGGAAATGTACACTGAGGTATTTAAAGATAAGTTTGCATGATATTTACAGCTTACTCTCTAATAGCTCAGAAAAAAATACTGCTGTGTTTCTGTGCACACGTGTGTGTGAGAGAGAGAGAAGGAAAAAGTGAAAGCAGATGTACAAAATATTGACATCTGAGGAATTTTATTGAAGGTATTGGATAGTTTTTTCAACTTTTTGATCCAGCTGAAATTGCTACTGTTGCTTAGTTGCTAAGTCGTGTCTGAGTCTTTTGCAATGCTGTGGACTGTAGCCCACCAGCATCTCATGTTGCCATTTCCTTCTCCAGGGGATCTTCCTGACCCAGGCTCAAACCTGCATCTCCCACATTGGCAGGGAGAATCATTGTCACTGAGTCACCAGGGAAGCTCAAACCATAAAATATTTAAAGAAGATACAGGAAAGTCAAACCTCTGTGACAATCCAGATGGGTGGGAAGGGGTGGGAGGTAAGAGGGAGGTTTAAGAGGGAGGGGTCATGTGTACACCTATGCCTGATTCATGCTGATATATGGCAGAAACCAACACAATATTGTAAAGCAATTATCCTTCAATTAAAAGTAAATAATTTTTAAAGGTTAAACATTTTAAAGTTAAAAACTATATATAATGTATATTGAAAGGCATGTCACATGAGATTGATGATAATGTATTTTCCTGCTTTTAAAGATTCAATTAGTTTACCTCCCCAACTTTATTATTTTAAAAGAAAATTTTACAGTCCTCTGGTGAAGTCTTAAAAACTGAGGTTCTGTGTCATCTTACTAGGAGTCCACAAGATCTTTAAATTACATACACAACAAAACAAACATATCATTTGTCTGTAATTTTCAGGCAGTGGTCTCTCTTCAAACTCTACAAATGCTTTTGAGATTCATTTTACTAATGGCAGCGAGTTCCCAGACTGGCACTTCAGGGCCTGCCCAGAACACTTGGCTCAAAATTTCCTTTAAGTATCCCAGAAGATCCACAATCAAGGATAAAGGAGCAGGATGCGGAACACCAGAGCTGAGACTCCTTGCCTGAGAAATTCCGATTAGTTACTTTTGTTAATCCTGCTTGTCTCCTTGGAAAACAAGGATCAGCACTTAGGCCTACTAGAATTACAGTAGGGAGGAAAGGTGATATAATAATCTTTTTTTCTCCTTTTGTGGATTATCTTCCCCAAAGATGCTCTTTGGAAACAAAGGACAAGCAGCAGGTGATGAAGGATTTGAAGTCAGATAGATGCTTGCTTAAAACTGGGCAAATCGTTTATTTTATTTGTTTTTATTAATTAATTTGTATTGCTGTATAGTTGCTTTGCAACATTGTGCTGGTTTCTGCTGTGCAGCAAAGTGAGTCAGCTATGCGCGCACATATATATCCCCACCCTTGTGGACTGCCTTCCCATTTAGGGCACCACGGAGCACAGAATCTACCCTGTGCTATAGAGTAGAGTCTCACTAGTTCTCTATGTTGTACTTAGGATCAATAGTGTGTACGTGTGAATCCCAATCTCCCAATTCCTCTCATCTTCCCTTTTCCCTCTTGGCATCCTTAAGTTTTTCTACATCTGTGACTCTATTTCTGCTTTGCAAATACGTTCACCAATACCATTTTTCCAGATTCCACATACATGCACTAATCGATGGTATTTATTTTCCTCTTTCAGACTTTCTTCTGACACTTCCAGGGCCATCTACATCTCTACATATGACCCATTTTCATTCTTTGTTATGGCTGAGTAATATTCCACTGTATATATGTACTGCTGCTGCTGCTAAGTCGCTTCAGTCGTGTCCGACTCTGTGCGACCCCATAGACGCAGCCCACCAGGCTCCCCCGTCCCTGGGATTCTCCAGGCAAGAACACTGGAGTGGGTTGCCATTTCCTTCTCCAATGCATGAAAGTGAAAAGTGAGAGTGAAGTCGTTCAGTCATGTCCGACTCTTCGCGACCCCATGGACTGCAGACTCCTCCGTCCATGGGATTTTCCAGGCAAGAGGACTGGAGTGGGGTGCCATCACCTTCTCCCTTATCCATTCTTCTGTTGATAGATGTTTAGGTTACTTCTACGCCCTGGTTATTGTGAATACTGCTACTCTGAACATTGGGATGCATGTATCTTTTTGAACTATAGTTTCCTCTGGGAATATGCCCAAGAGTAGGACTCTTGGGTCACATGGTAGCTTTATTTTTAATTTTTTTTAAGGAACCTGGGCAAATTATATTAAAGACTTTAAACTTGGTATACTTATCTATGAAAACATGGAAGCTAATCATGTTGGGGTGTATTTCCAAAAATAAATAAGCTAAAATGTGGAACATGCTATATATTCCCCATTTTCCCCACCAGGTCTTCTCTTCATCTTTCTCTATCCTATTCTGTGTCCTAGAAAACTGACCTAGAAGACTGGCTTCACCACATTTCCTTGGCCTGGAGCAGTTTGGACAAACTACGCCATAATGAGGAAATCAGGAGTTAGCAAGAGAAAAAGGTACAGCATTTATTCCCCCATGCCCCTCCCTGTAAAGACATTGTTTGGCAGTGGCTGCAATATTTTTCTCTCTTGGACCCTCCTTCCCCTGCAAGGACATCTCTCACAGGTAAGGGTGACTCTTTCTTGGTTCTGTCTGTCTACTTCACTAGGGTGATACCACCTTCCCACCATCACTCTTCCTGGAGTGCTTCACCATGCTTTCACAGTTCCCTTAATCTTGCCTTCAGAAATAGTCCCTTCATTTATCTCTCCTCAATGATCCTGTTGCCATCTCCTAGCTGTTTGCTACTAGGACTGATTGAAGAACAATTCCTGGCATTCAAAGAAAGCCAGTGTTACAATCCTTACTTCAACCGGCTCTGCCATAGTCAAGTTTAAGAAACCTCATGCTGATGAAGGACAGGTTCTCCTTTGCTCTTTGAGGTTGGAAGAAGACTCTCGTTATGATACTTCAACTTTTTCATAACAAAATCCTTACCAGGAATGACCTTACTGAGCTTTAAATAAAAAGCAATCTCATTTGCAAAGCAGAAAAAGAGACACAGACATAAAGAGCAAATATACGGACACTAAGAGGGGAAAGCTGAGGGCAAAGGGGTGGCGGGATGAACTGGGAGGTTGGGATGGACAATATATGCATTACTGATACTATATATAAAGTGATAAATAATGAGAACATTCGGGAAATGTACTCAATGCTCTGTGATGACCTAAATGGGAAGGAAACTCAACAAAGAGGGGATATGTGTATATGTATAGCTGATTCATTTTAGTGTACAGTAGAAGCTAACACAACATTGCAAAGCAACTATACACTAATAAATATTATTATTATTATTTTATTTTTGAAAAAGGCAACCTCAATGATTAGCTATCGGGTCATGTCCCTGAAAAAAAACGTCCAGACTTTGCTTCTTTGCTGTCCTGTGGCCCATGTGCTAAAAAGATGAGGTGATTCATGTTTAATGTACTGTTTATTAAGCATTAGCAATAATGTCCCTTAATATTTTCTATAATAGCATCAGCCAAAGGGGGAGAAAGGAAAGGAGCAAACGAGCTTAATATAGTAAAACTCTATGATTACTGACCTTGCAGAGCAGTTTCATGCCTATGATCTTATTTATTTTCTTAGCTATTACTTCAATAGGTTGTGTAATATCTGAAACCCACCTCAATTTGCTCCTTGTTCTTGGCGTTATTCCCTCTCTAGCAGCAAACATCTGGGAGCATTTTACAAGGCTTTCCTGTAATCTGGCAAACTATGCTCACATGTGTCTTTCAGGAGTCCAATTTTCTCCACCCAGTAATTGGCCAGTGCAGAGAAACAAAGTATCATTTTATTTTACATAACAGCACTATGTAAAATGATTCACTAATTCAGTGCTGAAAAATAATAATCACAAGTTGGAAGACTGAAAAATACATGTGAGAAGACAGCACCCAGGAAAATCTAGGTTCCTAGTGCTTACACAAGCTCACTCTTGCCCCCTGCAGTTTGCCAAGAGACAGAGAAAGAGTTTGTAATTAGCCTTGTGTTTTGCTTGCAAACTTCAGCTGAAATGTTCATTTGCCTTATAAGAAGCTGTCAGGACCTCCAGGAATACACCACACAACAGTGTTATTTAGAAACAATTTTGCTTCCACAGCACATAACAAATATCTTTGTTCTTCCTTTGTCTCCACTTCTTGTTAATAGAGAAAATTGTCCAGGAAAACTGCAACCCTCAACTTAATATGGATTACTATGCGTTGTACTTCTTACAATTTGAAATAAATGTCTACATAAAAGAAAGATACAGCAATAGCTAATGCTTCTCCCTGGGTAATAATACAATTTTGAAGAATAGAATGCTTAAGTAAATAAATTGGACAAGCTTATCTTATCGCCTGCAGTTTCATTTTACTAATGAGATTGCTGAGAAAATTTCCCCTTGAGAGCCCTGCAATTCAGCACCCATGCCTCTGGACAGTACCATCTCAGCAAGTATCTATGCGAAACCACCCAACTGAATGGAAATTGAGGAATACAAAATGATTTTCTGTGGTGAGTAAGACCTACAAGCCAAATCCTTCAATATCCCCCCTCTAGTTGGTGATGGACAGGGAGGCCTGGTGTGCTGCAATTCATGGGGTCGCAAAGAGTTGGACATGACTGAGCGACTGAACGGAACTGAACTGAACTGATACTCTATTAAAAACTGCTATTCTCTGGTTTAAGAAAAATGCAAAAACAAAACAAACACTTTTTTGGCCTCTAATAGCACAAGATAAAATTCAAACAAGACTGCCAAGCAGTCACTCCTCAAACTTACTTTTAGAGTCTATTATTCAATATCAATCGGAATTTAGGGAAGAATTCACGGTTTCATCTTTTTCTTCTTCTTTTTTAAGTGAATGGACCACATGTCATACCAAATAAATGAAAATGAATACCTTTCTTTATTAGTAGTATGATACATTTTAATTCATAAGACAGTGTTAGTATAGATTCTAAATATACTGTTTTCCAAGTAAGAATTCACAAACCTTAAGTCTGCCCTACAAAGCCTTTAACAAGTGTTATAAGATCCTGAAGTCATTCTATCTGTTGGCATCTCTAACTAAGCAAACCAGATTGTACCAGGTATTAATATATATTAGTTCATCGCTTTTGTCAAACCAAGACTAGCTTTAATTTCTTTTCATTACGGAAATATCTGAAGACAGCTGACAAAATAACCACTGCCCATTTCCTCTACTATTCATTATATGCACTGTTTTTATATTCCTCTTCTTACTATGAAATAAGCAAACCATTGCAACCATTTCCTTTTTTGTGGTTCAGGAACAAACTATAATACTTTAGGCTTTGTGTTTCCACGAGCAAAGCAGAAGGAAACTCGTACCTCTCCAATTCTGTGTTTTATAAATCTATCAAAGCTACTGTTTTGTCATTAGACCTTTGACAGGCTTCTCACACTGAGCTTTCTTAAGCTCACTGTCAATTACAACCCCACGGAGACAACTGCATACTCTTCCAAGAGGCTGTGTCATCAGCTGGAAACAGAATTTATCCTTATCTAGCTTTATGTTTTCAGTGCTATCTATCATTTCCACCTGTAAATATATTTTAGAATATCAATTACATCTTTATTATGTGTTGTAGATTCACATTATACAGAAAGAAATATCATTGTTTCTACAGTTACAGCTATTTCTTTTAATTTTTTTAATGTCTGAAAATTGTGGAATAGAAGGTAAAGCTGTGGATATAAATCTTGAGACAGAAAAATATCCATTAATCAACAGACATAGAACATATTACTTCAACTAATAACAATTGCATTGAATTATGCCATTATTCAGCCCATAGGTCTCCCTAATTTCCCATAAACATAAGATGAAAGGCTTTGGCAAAGATTTATTTGTTCATGTATTTATTTATTACCTCCTATGCATCAGGCATTGTTCTGGGTGCTAGGAATACCTCTTTATACAAGACAGAGAAAGTTCTTTTTCTCATGGGTTGCACATTCTAGCTGGGAAAGACAGATGATATTGAATTAAAGGTGTCATAGTAGTAGTGATGAGGAATGCTACTCTAGGCAAAGCGGCCATGACAAATCTTGCTGAGATGATGAAATTTAAGCTGAGATTATGACATTTAAGGCACGACTTGAATGTCAAGAAGGAGCCAACTGTGCAATGATCTGAAGGAAATGTGTACCAGTGTGAAGGAACAACCAGTGAAAAAAATTTAAATTAGGACTGATCCATCTCAAACTGTTAGAGAAACAAACATATGTGGCTGAAGCCCACATTTATTTGATCAACTAGCTGGTGACTTTATGAAAATGAAATATAATCAGATTAGGATATAGATAAATCACAAGATAATTATTCTGAGTGAAAATGCCAAATGGGGAAAAGGAGTACCTACTATATGATTTCATTTACATAAAATTCTCAAAGTACAGACTAAAATTTAGGGACAGAAAGCAAATCAATGGTTGTCTCTGAGAGTTATGATTACAAAGGGACTCAAGGATATTTGGGGGAATGATGGAAATAGTTGTAATTTTTATTGTGATAATGGTACCGTGAATGTATGTATAAATGTCAAAGCCAGTCAAAACTGCATATTTTAAATATGTGCAGTTTATTGTACATCGATAATGTCTCAATTAAGCTATCATAAAATCAGATTTGTTTGAGTATCTTTCTTTTACAGAGAGTATTTGGTAGTTTTCAGTCATACCCAGCTCATTTTCTGAATAGTAAATAAAACTTCCTCAATAATTCAACCTGTGCTTTCCTGATATCTACATCATATTAACTTGCCTATGTTTGAGAGACTATACCTCTTTCTAGGGTTTGGAGAGTAAAAGAACATATTTTCCAACTTCAGTTTGTAAACATGCCACCTCAAAGATCTTGAACAGCAGTTAGATAATATAATATGCATATTATTTCAGAATTGCATTTTAATACAGCTAATCCAAAAACCCTGAACTCTTTTTGTTGTTGTTGTCTAGGCGCTGAGTCGTGTCCAACCCTTTTGAGACCCTACAGACTGTAGCCCAGCAGGCTTCTCTGTCCATGGGATTCTCCAGGCAGGAATACTAGAGTGGGTTGCCTTTCCTTCTTCAGGGGATCTCCCCAAAGCAGGGATCAAACCTGCATCTCCTGCACTGGCAGGCAGATTCTTCACTACTAAACTACCAGGAAAGCCCCCGAACTCGTTTAGACTCATACATATACTGGTAAACTTCCTCTCCCACCTTTGACATGTGCTCCTTCCTGGAAAGCTTTATTCTCTTTTCTCTCTCCTCCTCCCTCTCTTCCTCCCCCTTTCTGCTCTTCATCCTTCTCAGTCTAAATATCATTCTCTAAGAGGTGAGAACAAAACATGCCATAGCTCAAAGATGTCCCTCCCTTGGGCGTTAAGTCGCTTGCAGCTCTAAGGAATATGCCATCTCTTTAGCTGCATTTCAGCCTGAAATGTAACTAATGGTGTGTTTTTGTCTGTTTCTCTTTTGGTTTTATACATTCCAGTTTCTTTAGGAAATTTAGTGTTCCTGACTATACTTATTTATGCTACTAAAAAAAAATCAAAAAACACCGAGGTCTCAAGGAAGACACAAACTCTGTGTTGCTGATGGAGTTAATAACAATAATGCCATTCGACAGAACAGAATGCTTTCTGGAACTTCTGTTATAAATCCCAAGAAGTGATTTCGCAGACCTGGCTGCCTGTATCACTCACCCTCTCACCATTCCAGTGTTTACCTAGGGCTCTTCTAGAGCTGTCGTAAACATAAATAGAAACACCTAAAATAATGAAGAATTTTACAAATCAAAATTATCATAATTGCTATGCACACATTGGGAAGTCAAGAAAAATTTCAGATTTAAGAATTACCATCATTTTACTCTATGGGAACTAGTGAAACTAACATAGCTTATGCTTAATTCTGTTGTAACTCATACATCTGCTTTGAAGCCATAGATTTGTCTATTTGTAAGCCATGGTTTTTCAAAGTCACTCATGATTATATTAAAAATATTGATTGTTGTTATTTAGTTGCTAAGTTGTGGCTGACTCTGCAACCCCATAGACTATAGACCACCAGACTCCTCTGTCTATGGAATTTTCTAGGCAAGAATACTGGAGTGGGTTGCTGTTTCCTTCTGCAGGGGATCCTCCTGACCCAGGGTCGAATCCACGTGTCCTGCATTGCTAGGCAGATTCTTTACTGCTGAGCCACTATGAAAGCCTTTAGTATTCAGCAACATATTGGTTCCATTGTTTCTCTCTGATTCTTATTAAGGTTCTGAATTAGAGCCTGCCAATCTATTTATCAGATTTGAAGGCAGAAGGGGAGAGTCCATTATTCCTGGGGAGGGGGCGCATTTGTGGTAGAAGAATTGGGGGACGGCAGACATGAGGGTCTTATCAGCTTTCAGGGAAGCCTTAGCCAGCTGCCTTCTTCATGGCTATAGACACAGAGGTAGGTGAGGACAGTTCCTTTCGGAAGACTCCAGGAGATGATGATGCAGACGGGGGAGGTGTCCTGAAAGACTTTGAGAGTCAAAGCAGCTCCTGAGTGGCTCTAAGAAACCATTAACTTTCGAACTATTAAGTGACCACAGAGTCCTTGCCTATATCCCCACCATTTTCCCAGTGGTTTAATAAGCCTCCGCTTCCCTGGAAAGGAAGGGGAGGCTTCCTTTACATTCCTTACATTTATATTCCAACCTGTAGTTCAAAAAGGGCAACTTGTTTTCCTAACAAGGTAAACAAGTACAGACACACACACAATCCAGTTAGAAAGAAAAGATTTGTGATTTTACAAAACTACCTCTGTTGTTTAAGCTGGTATCATGGCTAAATGTGTTGGTCCTGGAGACGACTTCTGGGGTTCAAATTCCTGCTCCATCACTTGTGAGTAACTTTAGTCAAGTTATTTAAACTCCCGGTATCTTGGTTTCATCTCTTTAAAATGGGGGCAAAATACTTTCTTTTACCTCTTAGCACTATTTGAGGGAATTTTAAAAGCTTATATGAATGAAAACTTAGAATGGTGCTTGGCACTTGTTAAATCAATACGCATCGGTTATTATCATCAGTAGTGCCATTAACTCCTGCTTTTCTGATGAGTATATTCAATTCCTCGGGGTCTACTTGCCTACAGTACTAATGGCTGAGTGGTAAACTAGGGCTCAGCTGCAATGCAAATCAGCTCTAAGTCCTCAGTGCCTCAATTCAACCTCTTCAGACCCTGCGTCCAAAAGCTAAGTCCATCCTTTCTAAGGCAAACCTTGAATAACTTATATTAGGTAGCCCTACAAGATAATTGCACATCTTTTCCTTAGAATGTGGAGGAGACTATTCCCAGGTTATTTCTAGGTAATGAAATATATGAACAAAAAGAAACAACAAAGTTAGGTTGGCTGGCTTTGCCTTATGGCTGTGAACTTCAGTCAGTGAAAAGTTTAGAATGCTGATGCTCATCGGCATGTATATTTCCTATCTCTAATGTAGGATGTTGCTATCTTCATATCTAATGGAGAGGAGCCAGTTCTTTAGTCAAGAACACCAATTAAAATGGATTATATTTCATGGCCTAAGTTTTTAACCCCTTTGTGTTGGAAACTACTTTATAAATATATTTTTTTAAGAATTATTTTCAATACATTTCAGGAGAGAAATTTGGAATCAGTGATCAGTATTTGTTATAGATCAGCCACGTAGTAGTGGCTTGGCTTTTATCAAACATTTAGCATCAAAAGCCTCCATTTATTCATCTATAAGGTAGAAATGAATAATAATTATAATTTCCTACTGCTTGCTCCATTTAAGATAACATACACATGCTATAAATATGCAAATATTATATATATATATATATATATATATATATATATGAAGAGAGTGAAAAAGCTGGCTTAAAACTCAGCATTCAAAAAACTAAGATCAGGCATCCAATACCATTGCTTCATGGCAAATAGAAGGGGAAAAAGTGGAAGCAGTGACCAATTTTATTTTCTTGGGCTCCAAGATCACTGTGGATGGTGACTTCAGCCATGAAATTAGAAGATGCTTGCTTCTTGGAAAGAAACCTATGACAAACCTAGAGAGCATATTAAATAGCAAAGACATCATTTTGCCTACAAGAGTCCATGTAGTCCAAGCTATGGTTTTTCCAGTAGTCATGTATAGATGTGAGAGTTTGACCATAATGAAGGCTGAGTGCCAAAGAATTGAAATGCTTTTGAATTGTGATGCTGGAGAAGACTTTTGAGAGTCTGTTGGACTACAAGGAGATCAAACCAGTCAATCCTAAAGGAAATCAGCCCTGAACATTCATTGGAAAAACTGATGCTGAAGATGAAGCTCCAACACTTTGGCCACCTGATATGAAGAATTGACTCATTGGAAAAGACCCTAATGCTGGGAAAGACTGAAGGCAAAAGGAAAAGAGGGTGGCAGAGAATGAGATAATTAACTAGCATCACTGATTCAATGGTCATGAATTTGAGCAAACTCCTGGAAATAGTGAAGGACAGGGGAGCCTGGCATGCTGTAGTCCATGGGGTTACGAAGAGTACAACAGGAATTAGTGACAAACCTTTATCACAGTTCCATCGCTATGACAAGTTACCACTCTGCTCTTCATTTTATTTATTATGCCGCATTCTGGCAAAAGAGAAGGAACTAGCCAGCTTCCCTGACTGGACACCACCATGTAACAAAATGATGAGTACCAAGTCATTATAAACACAACGGCTTTAATTCAGTTTCCATTTTCATTGTACTGAAACAGTATTGACTTATGCTAAGTTGCCTCCACTTTTCTTATAGACTCACCTCTCACCACAACAGAATCAGTTAGTCTATGGTGAGTTATCACACAACTGAAGATAGTCTTTGTCTTACTAGGACATTTTCTGGGTCTGAGTTGGACAAAATCATCTAAAGATATTAAAATGACCAAGCAGAAGTGAATCACAACTCCTTCCCCCTCAAAGTCTTCACCTTTAGGAAGAGGATACAGTATACATCAACATTTGGATTAAGAATATTGAGATCCTTTTTAAAGAATCATCTTGTACCAGATTCTCCTTCTAATGTTGCACGGTTGGGTTAACATTCTTCTTCACCATGTTGCTGCCTCTCAATTTGTGACATCCACTCATCAACACACTTCTCTGTTTTACTCTCTCCTTTTCTCATTTGTTTATAACTCCTTTCTGTAACCTAAGGACTGTTAAGCTTTTGTCTCTGTATTATCTACTCAGTAGGCATGGAGATACAATTTAATTTTCATTCAACTAAATACAAGCTTTGCAACACTTAGCATAATCCAACAGCCCTGCCTTTTATGTCTTAAAGGTAGGGTTGTAACCTCATAGCCCATGTTGAAATGATGGGATGTCAGTGGCCATAGCCTTGAGAATAAACATAAGGTATTCAAGAGGAAAGGAATTTAAAGATCTTGAATTTGAAAGCTAAAAAATTCTGGGAGTAAACAGGTTAAGCCACCTCCCTGAAGTCACAGAGCCAGTTGAGAGCATTAATATTTTGAACCAGAGCTGAGCTTCAGTGAAACTAAGCCACATGTCCTTGATAAAAACTATGTTGGGTACTAAAGTGAGGGCTTCATGAAAAGCTGTGAGACAAAGAAAACCATGATAGATTATTTCATCTCAGATGCAATAGATTTGTCTGGATTACTTGATTTCCTTCTTAGAGGGGGAAATTGGACGATGACCAAAGTGTGTGTGAGCCGCTCAGTTATGTCTGATTCTTTGTGACCCCGTGGATTGTAGCCCACCAGGCTCCTCTGTCCATGGAATTCTCCAGGAAAGAACACTGGAGGGGGTTGTCATTTCCTTCTCCAAGGGATCTTTCTTAACCAGGGATTGAACTCATGTCTCCTGTGGCTGCTGCATTGACGGGCAGATTTTTTTTTACCATTTAAGTTACGAGGGAGGGTAAAGAAAAATAATATAACCTGGAAATGTTCACAGAAACTTAAAATTAGTGTTTCTCTCCAACAATACAGTCATCTAAATTCAGGATCTTACAAGCCAAAAATGTAAATTTCTGATTCCTTTTATTCACATGAGGATATTCTAGACTGAATATCAAGTCCTTGATTTCTTCTCTTGTAAAGCAGCTTCCCTTCCTTTCTCCCTTGTTTCTCAGGACTTTGCAGTCACACCCATAGTTTTGCTATGTCTATAAATCTGGTAAACTTACAGGTGAAGTGATTTGAACCCTAATACTAAATGGCTAGCTCTTTGTAAGAGCCATAGGGGCTCAGGGGTTTCAAAAAGCGTAACCCAATACTAAGAAATAAAGAGAAAAAGGCATTACTCTAAAAATTAATGAAAAGCCACTGAATAAACTTAGGCCATCCACATGCAAAGAAAACCGTCCATAGGCTACAAAGAGTCAGACACGCTATGGATAAAGAGTGGGAAGAATGAGTTTTCTTGACTGAAATTCTTTTCGAGGGGCTGCTAGCCTATTCTGTTTTCAGGTGTTCATAGATTCATAGGCAAGAGACCAGTCTTTCATTTGGATGAGCCTGAGGCAGAAGCGAATGAGACCCCCAATGCTGACTGGCAATGGGTAAATCACTTAACTATACCTAGCGGTACCTTGGTCTTCCTGGGTGATGCTAGTGGTAAAGAACCCTCCTGCCAATGCAGGAAACATAAGAGATGCAGGTTTGATCCTCGAATCAGGAAGATCCCTCAGGGAGCTCATGGCAACCCACTCCAGTATTCTTGCCTGAGAATCCCATGGACGGAGGAGCCTGGCAGACTACAGTCCATGGGGTCACAGAGTCAGACACGACTGAAGTAACTTAGCATGCATGCACACATTGGTCACTCAGGATTCCCTGGGCCCCCACGGAATCACTTGTTAGATAGGAATTCTTTTAGGTCAGATAATATTCATGGTTGTTATCAGGTGGTAATGTTTTGCAAATAACAACTGCACTATGCAGAAAATTCACTTTAACTCCTCTCTGTCTGCAATCACTACCATCTTTCTTTTATGAATTCTTCTCTGCAGGAGTGGCTAAGCATTTAATCCATGGTGACATACAATTCACCTGTGATGATATATATTCATCTTCCCTAAGTGCTGTTAAAACAATCAAGGGATATTTCTGGGTCAAAATAAGCCCAGGACATTAAGGTTTTAAAACTTACACATAAACACACTCAGACATACATTCATCTAACACATACTTTTAGAGAATAAAGAGAAAAAGAAACCAGTAAGATTAAATTAGTTTTAGATTATGTATTTAATGGCCCTCATCTCTGTCAGTGGTTCTGTATGTTGCTGAAGCCACAATCAGCATGTGTAGAGTGTTAATTAATTTTTCTTTTTCCATTTATTATTTGAAACTCTGAATATCATAAAGGGTAAGAACTTGAGCCTTGTCATGAAACAGAACTGAATTCAAAAGCTAGTGGTTCTTTTACAAGATTCATGCCATTTGGCGGACATCTTAACCTCAGTAGAACAATTTCTTTGTAAAAGGAGCCATTAATAACAGGATCTATCACACAAATTATTTATATGATAAAATAAAATAATACTAATAAAATGCTTAGTATAGCATCGAGTTCATGGTAAGGTTCTAATGAATGTTTGTTCTTATTATCATCTGACATATGCACTGACACACTCTGTATCTTCATGGTTTTGTGGAATTCTAGAAAATAATCAACTATGTTCTTTTTCTTTTCTTTTCACTACTAGGAATTTGGGTTAAATTTATTTGGGAATATAAGTCTCATTGCTATAAATATCTATGTAGTAAATACTGTTCTCTGATAAGTTTATTTCTTGAGGGATAGTCAGGCTGGAAACAAGATTAAATGAGAGGTTTTTAAGGACCTTCTTGAAAGTTGCCAAATTCTTCTCCAGAGGAAAGTAAACCAATTTACAGATAGCTGTATGATATTATTAAAGCTCTTTCTTCATAGATGCACCAACACTGCGTCTTCATTTTTTTGTTTATTGTAGAAGAATCAGCATAGAATCATACCAAAAATATTTGAATTAGTCTTTCTTTAACTACTAATGAAGCTGGGGAGTTTTGTTATTGTTTCCTGCTAAGATGGACACTTCTTCCTGGCTAAATGATTCATTTTCCTTGACTAGTTAGAGAACCATTTAATGTTTTAAAGCAATATGTGGTAACTCATAGTCTCAAAAAATCCCCAGACTGACTTCCATTCCAACATTCCTCCTTGTAGTCATTGGATATTTGTTTGCCTGCAATTATGGAATGAAGCTAAGACTATTCTCAGATATTAAATATTATGGGCTATTATTTTTTATTTTCAATAAAATTAGAATGAGCAGTGACAAGGAAAATAAATACCATTATAATTGCTATATAGCAACAACTGGAATTGATGGAAACAGAGAGTAATTTACGATCAGAAGCATTGAGTTTCCATGCACCGTTGAGGGGAACCTTTCTCCCCAATACTGTATATCCCATTTTGCCCCCTAGACATTGGCACTCCACTTCCAGCCCTGGTACCTGCCAGGTACCTGCCTAAGAGAGGAAGATTGCCATAAAGTTGATGAGTATTGAATTAGCATGAGCTGCTCGTGACCCACATAGTCATTCTGTCCCTGAACTCAATATGCTTCCTTGCTCCTCTATGTGATAAGGTTAGCAAGGCCAGCCCTGCTCCTATGGTTCTAGAAAAGGAAGTTCAATTCTGGTGGGGCCATGCTCTCTAATTCTTTATTACCAGTAATAAATCAGGTAATTTTCATACAACATATCTAGCTCCTGGGTTCTATTTCTTTTTTGGTTTAGAATTTATGAGAGTAGAAATGGTGTCATTCATTGCTCATCAAAAACCCCACATGGTTTAGTACTGACATCACTAAGCATCAAAGATACTAGGGCTTCCCAGCTGGCACTAGTGGTCAAGAATCTGTCTGCCAACGCAGGAGACGCAGAAGACGCAGGAGACCCGGCTTCGATTCCTGGGCTGGGAAGATCCCCTGGGGAGGAGGAAATGGCAGCCCACTCCTGTACTCTTGCCTGGAGAATCCCATGGATGGAGAAGCTTGGCGGGCTGCAATCCATGGGGTTGCAAAGAGTTGGATGTGACTGAGTGACTGAGTACACACAAGCATTAAGGATACAGAGTCATACTGCCTGATTCAACTCCTGTGCTTGTTCAGCTTCTATCTGATTCTTATTATCAGGTGAGAGATAAGTTATATGGCTTCTCTAACCTCCAGTTTCCCCATCTGTGTATGGGATATAATAATAGTAGAAGCCTCAAAGAATTGTTCAAAACAGGAGTTGGCAAACTGTGGCTCATTGGGACAAATCCAGTCTGTTGTTTATTTTTGTAAATAAAATTGTATTGAAATCTACCCATGCCCATATATTTCCCTATTGGCTACGGCTACTTCCACATTGCAACAGCAGAGCTAAGTAGTGGCAAAAGAGACCATATGGATCACTAAGACTATCTGTCCCTTTGCAGAAAAAGTCTGTTGACTCCTGGTTTAAAAGATAAAGCAAGAAGTGAAGTATGTATACAAAACACATACCCTGGACATACAAAGAGTAAATGCTTAACATGTGTTAGTTATTATTATTGTTGTCCTTATTATCTACTAAGAGGTTGTGCATCACAGTCATTAAAAAATACTGATTCTTTAGCAAAATGGTATAGATTGAAATCTCAGCTCTACAACTTATCAACACTCTCATTTAGGCAAGCCACATATATTTTCTGAATCACAATGTACTCATCTGTAATATGAAGATAATAACATTTAGTGCATAGAGTTATTGAGAGGCTTAAATGAGATTATACAAGTACTCAGTTCAGTCTCCCAGTTGTGTTTGACTGTTTGCAACCCCATGGACAGCAGCACACCAGGCTTCCTTGTCCATCACCAACTCCTGGAGCCTACTCAAACTCATGTCCACTGAGTCTGTGATGCCATTCAACCATCTCATCCTCTGTCATCCCCTTCTCCTCCTGCCTTCAATCTTTCACAGCATTAGGGTCTTTTCCAATGAGTCAGTTCTTTGCATCAGGTGGCCAAAGTATCGGAGTTTCAACTTTAGCATCAATACTTCCAATGACTATTTAGGACTGATTTCCTTTAGGATGGACTGGTTGGATCTCCTTGCAGTCCAAGGGACTCTCAAGAGTCTTCTTCAACACCACAGTTCAAAAGCATCAATTCTTCACCACTCAGCTTTCTTTATAGTCCAACTCTCACATCCATACATGACTACTGGAAAAACCATAGCTTTGACTAGATGGACCTTTGTTGGCAAAGTGATGTCTTTGCTTTTGAATATGCTGTCTAGGTTGATCATAACTTTCCTTCCAAAGAGTAAGCATCTTTTAATTTCATGGCTTCAGTCACCATCTGCAGTGATTTTGGAGCCCAAGAAAATAAAGTCTGTTACTGTTTCCCCATCTATTTGCCATGAAGTGATGGGACCAGATGCCATGATCTTCATTTTCTGAATGTTGAGTTTAAGCCAACTTTTTCACTCCTCTTTCACTTTCATCAAGAGGCTCTTTAGTTCTTCTTCACTTTCTGCCATAAGGGTGGTGTTATCTGTATATCTGAGGTTATTGATATTTCTCCTGGCAATCTTGATTCCAGCTTGTGCTTCATCCAGCCCAGTGTTTCTCATGATATACTCTGCACATAAGTTAAATAAGCAGGGTGACAGTATACAACCTTAATGTACTCTTTTTGCTATTTGGAACCAAGTAAATTGATAAGGAGATTTCATGTCACTGACATGAATATTTGCTGTCATCACTATCACCATCATCATCATAACTGCTATTAGTTTCCCTCCATAAGATTCTAAAATATAAACATATTTTGAACAGAAGTTTATTAATAATATTAAATATCACTTAGCTCACATATTTATTCAGTAAATTTTAACCAACCAGCTTGAGGGAATCAGAGAATCTCTGCAGATACAGATATAACATTTCCTTTCTCCTTAACTTCTGCAATGAAATCACCCCAAATCTACAGTTTCAGGTCACAGCCAAAAATACGACATATTATTGAAGAAAAAGCATCACCTATATCAAGAAGACTCTTGAGAGTCCCTTGGACAGCAAGATCAAACTAGTCAGTCCTAAAGGAAATCAACCCTGAATATTCATTGGAAGGACTGATGCTGAAGCTGAAGCTCCAATATTTTGGCCAGCTGATATGAAGAGTTGACTCACTGGAAAAGACTCTGATGCTGGGAAAGACTGAAGGCAAAAGAAGAAGGGGGTATAGAAGATAATATGGTTACATAGCATCACTGATTCAATGGACACGAATCCAAGCAAACTCCGGAAGGACAGGGAAGCCTGGCACGCTGCAGTCCATGGGGTCGCCATGAATTGGCCATGACTTAGCGACTGCACAACAACAAATCAAGCTACTTCACACTAAAACAGGAGAAGCTGCCGCATGCAGCTAAATGACAAATTGTTTTAAAGAACATTTGAACCCTGGGCTATTGAGTAATTTTAAGATAATAGAGCTCTCATGATTTAAACATGAATAAACTAATGAAATAGAAGTTGAAAGAGGAGGACATAACAACCCAGTGGGTGATACGTTCTGCAATGTATAAGAACCCACAGAGCAATGGTGCTCTTTGGGAAATGAATAGCCACAGGAAACAGACACTAGCATTAGGTAGCCCCTATTCAGGTTTCAGGAAAATTCACAGAAAATGACATCCATGAAACATTAAATAAAAAGATAACAGATCCAAATGGAAAGAAAACTCTCTATATTGTAAGCATGAATAAAAGAAAAAAACTGGCAAAGATAAAGCAATAGGTGCAATGAAACCTAAATGCAACGTGGCTGAAAATAAAACACATCAACAGAGGAGAGTCCATGCTGCAGAAAAGAGAATCTGTGAGGGCAAACTTTAGAAGCACTTCCAGAATCTGGCATTAAAAGTTATAAGATATTATAGAATATTGAGCAGCGTCTCCTTGATATACAGTAGACCCTTGTTGGTTATCTATTTTAAATATAGCTGTGTGTACATGTCAATCCCAAACTCCCAATCTATCCCTCTCCTCCCCCATCCTTCCCCTCTGGTAACCATCAGTTTGTTCTCTAAGTCCTGTGAGTCTGTTTCTGCTCTGTGAATTAGCTCATTGTATCATCTTTATGGAAACACAATGTTGTTAATCAACCACACTGTTATAAAATAAAAATTTGTTAAAATATGAAAAAAATTGTTACAAGGTAGAAGTGATGAGAGGAAAGGAAATGACAGACCCATGTGTTCGGAAAACAGATATCAAACACCCTTAGTAAAAGGAAATGAAGACATAATGGAAACACTGCTATCTTATAACTGAAAGACTTGTCAGAAAAGGACAGGGTATTCAAATCCAAGATGAATCAAACGGACCTAAACCTAAAAATGAAAAAGTAAAGAAATATTTTTGATGCAGTAGAGAAAGGATATTTGTGTTAACAAACAAGGAAAAACTAGTAAGGCAGAAAAACATAAGAAAGAAAATACATACAAAGAAAGAAAAATTAGGCTGATTACTACTGCTTAAATATCAGAGTAAATTGAACCAAGCCTGTACTGCTTTAATGAAATCTCTTGGTATGTAAAGTGGGACTGTGATGTAAAGTAAATAGGAAAATATTCAGATGTATAATAATATATCAAAAGTATCCATTGATTTACTTTACAAAAAAGAAAAATAGTTGTTCCCTAGCAAATAAGTGAGATGAATCAATATAAAAAATAAGAAGGAGGACATGACTGTGCAGAATGGACAGAGATTAACAAATAACTTAAAAAAATGAATTTTAAAATGATCTGACTATGACTATTAGACAAGCCAAATGCCACAGATACATCTTATGTGAGAAAATAAGAAGTGGAAAAATAATGCTTTTGTTTAAAATAAATGAGACACAGATGTTTGGATTGGCAATATGTGTATGTTCAACACATATATATTCCAGATAATATCCTAGGAATGCAAACTGTTTCTAATGATTGAACAAAACAAAGTACATACTTTACCCCCAAACAAAGGGAAAAAAAATTCCTCTACTCACAGTAAATAACATCAATATCTAGGATAAAATAATATTTTAGATCTTCAGCCAAATATATTTTCCTTTGATTTTTAAGAATGGGTGAATATTATAAAATCTATTAACATAATTTAAGACTATTAATTCATAGTCATTTTTCTAGATACACCAAAAAATTCATCATCCAATCCTGATATTTTAAATTATTATGCTAAGGAAAAGTAATCATTAAAAAAGAAGACATTAAACATTAATACCAACCATCAACATCTTACTTAACTCTTAAATACTTAGAGTTATTCTCATTTTCAAATGAGGTTCACAGTGAATTTGCCTATAGAATCATCATCATCTTTATACTACATTCTCAAAACTGAGTAAGTTTATAGATAAAAGTAAAAAGCAAGCAGAGACTTCTATGGTGATCTAGTAGTTAAGACTTGACCTTCCAATGCAGGAGGTGTGGGTTCAATCCCTGGTCTAGGAACTAGGATTCCACATGCTTCATGGCCAAAAAAACAACAATATTGTAACAGAAGCAATATTGTAACACACTCAATAAAGACTTTAAAACCATGGTCCACATAAAAAAAAATCTTTAAAATAAATAAACAAAATGAAGTATTTATTTAAAACAAGCAAGCAAAGCTAATTGTTAACATTTATAAGTGATGCTATGCTTTATCTAGGAAAAAAAGAAAAATCTAGGGAAGTACATTTAGGTATAACTACAGAGTGCAGTGAAATTACTAATAAACACATCAATAAGTAAGAATCTTCACGTGTAACTAAGACCCAGTATTTACCAATCTATGATGAAAAAAGACACTTTTTAGTATAAAAAGAACATTAAAAGCTGGTGATAATTATCAAGTAAGTATATGAAAAGGATGTACAGAAAGAACCCCTACAATATTTTGCTGAAAATCAAAGACTATGGCAAAACCAATATAATATTGTCAAGTAAATAAATAAATAAATAAATAAAATCTGGAAAAAAAAATCAAAGACCTGAAAAAGTTGGATAATATGTCAGATTTTGAAAAAATAATATAGGTAAATAGTCAATAGATGAAAAAGACTATAATTTTAATGCACCTTAAGTTAAAATTCCAGTGCTTTCATATTTGGCCGGTAACAACTCATAAATAAATTATGTAAAAAACGTGAAAGGTTAATGGGAAAATATTTGAAGTATCCATGACGAACAGAGGTTGAATACCTTTAACATAGAAATTGAAATTAAATTTAAAAATAAATTTTTAAATGTTTATTAAAAGAATAAAGAATAAAATATATTATTTGGAAATTCATTTTTAAAAAGAAACTAATGAAATAGAAGCATGTAATTCATATCAGAAAAGATCAAACTATAGATTAATATAGAACCCAGTTTTCACCTATAAATTGCAAAGATTTTAATGCAAAAGCAATCACTGTATTTAGAAGATGAGGTAGGAGAAAACATAGATGACCTAGGTTTTGGCAATCATTTTTTTAGATACAACACCAAAGGCATAATCCCTGAAAGAAAGAATTGTTAAGGAGGACTTCATTAAAATTAAAGATTTCTGCTCTGTGATAGATGATGTGAAGAACATGAAAAGACAAGCTACAGACTGGGAGAAAATATCTGAAAAAGACCATTATCCAAAATATACAAAGAATTCTTCAAATTCAAAATAAGAAAACAATGTGATTAAAAATGGATCAACAACCTTAAAAGACACTTCACTAAATAAGATATACAGATGGAAAATAGAGCATATGAAAAGATGCTCCACATTCTATGTCAACTGGGAAATGCAAGTTTAAACAACAATGAGATACCACTATGCACCTATTAGAATAGCCAAAATATAGAACACTGACGATACCAAGCACTGACCAGGATGCAGAGTGATGAGAACTCTCTTTCACGGCCAGTGGGAATGCAAGATAATGTAGCCACTTGGCAAGACCTTTGGCAGTTTCTACAAAACTAAACATACTCTTACCATACAATCCAGCAATCATACTCTTGGTATTTACTCAAAGTAGTTGAACACATTTCCACACAAAATCCTGCACACAGATGTTCACAGCAAGTTTATTCATAATTGCCCACACCTGGAGGAAACCAAGATGTCCTTCAGTAGGTGGATGGATAAATACACTGTTAATATTATACATCCAGACAATGGAGTGTTATCAAGTGCTAAAAAAAGAAATGAGCTATAAAGCTATGAAAGACATGGAAGAAACTTAAATATATGTATTTCTAAGAGATAAACAGACAATCTGCAAAGGCTAAATACTGTACGATTCCAACTATAGGATATTTTGGAAAAAGCAAAATTATGGAGACAATCAAAAGGTCAGCGGTTGACAGAGGTTGGTGAAGAGAAAGTGATGAGTAGAGGGAGCACAGAGGTTGTTTTAGGGCAGTGCAACTACTCCGTATGATATATAATGATGGATATAGGTCATTTTACATTTGTCCAAATGCGTTAGGTGTGTAACATAATGTGTGAACCCTAATGTAAACTCTGGACTTTGGGTAGTAATGATGTGTCGATGTTAGTTCATTGGTTGTCAAACATTTACCACTGTAGTGGGAGATGCTGATAACAGGGAAGGCTATAGCTGTCAAGGGGTAGACTGCCTATGGGAAATCTCTGTACCTTCCTCTCAATCTTGTTGTGAATTAAAGTTTCTCTAAAATGTAATATCTAGGGACTTCTCTGGTGGTCCATTGGCTAAGAATCCTCAGTCCCAATGCAGGGAGTAAGTTCAATCCCTGGTCAGGGAACTAAGATCCTGCATGCTGCAAGGCATGGCAAATAGATAAATAAATGTAATTTCTTTCTTTTTTTTTAAAGAAGTGTTTATAAAGTTGCAAGGAAAGGAAGTCTTATACATTGTTGTTGAGTGCGTTTTTTGATCAGTTTATTCACATGTAAAAAAAGTCATCTAATATGGCAACACACTCCAGTACTCTTGGCCTGGAAAATCCCATGGGGTCGCTAAGTCGGACATGACTGAGCGA
Source organism: Oryx dammah (assembly GCF_014754425.2). Classification (NCBI taxonomy): domain Eukaryota; kingdom Metazoa; phylum Chordata; class Mammalia; order Artiodactyla; family Bovidae; genus Oryx; species Oryx dammah. Next base: position 51,360,681 of record NW_024070200.1, read on the forward strand.
CTTCTCTTTCACTTTTCACTTTTATGCATTGGAGAAGGAAATGGCAACCCATTCCAGTGTTCTTGCCTGGAGAATCCCAGGGACGGGGGAGCCTGGTGGGCTGCCGTCTATGGGGTCGCACAGAGTCGGACACGACTGAAGTGACTAAGCAATAGCAAATTTCACCAAAATGTTGACAATGATTGTCTAGACGTAGTTGGATAATGGGTGGTTGAAGGCAGAAGTAGGGTTGTATTTTTGTTGTTTCATTTCCAAATTATATTTTCTTAAATATTCAGAAAAACAAAACTGCATTTGTTTTAAATCAAGTATCTATAAGTATTTTTAAAAGTATAGTTAGGTTTTTTAAAGTCTATGAAAGATTTTTATTTTTTCTGTGTTGTTTCATCAAATTAAAGAGAAGATTAAACGAGTTTATATGGATGCTAAGGGGTGCCCTGGTTAATGCAACAGGACTGTAGTTTCGGAAGATAAGTGAGATATTAAGCCATTGTTAAGGTTCAGCTCGGAGACAGCACATTCTGTCGTTATTAATGGAAGAACAAATGGAGAGAGGGTAGCTGAACTGAAGAGTGAGAGGCAATGGAGGGATACAAATCGAGATGAACAGTGGCTGACTCCGCAAAACTATTAAATGATTTTGCAAAAGACCTGTCACAATGGATAAACGGTCCCTCCTGAAGAAACAGCTTAGCATTCCTGCAGTGCACACACGATAATTTCCAAGGATGAGCCTGAGAGGAACGAGACAGAATGAAGAAAGGCAAGAAGTTCCAAGATGCCTTAACGAGTCTGCAGACATCTCTTGAATGAGCAACTAGGAAGAGAGCTAAAGAAGAAAAACCAAAAACAAAGCATGCATGTACTTCATTTTCAGCTTCAGTCACTGGGCAAACATCCACCTTTCTGCCCTTTATCTGCTCATGAAAAATGGTGAGTTGTTCTGTGAATGTTGACTACATTCTAATTATTTCTGTGGTAAATGAGGCATGAAACCTATTGTCAAAAAACACGATGCCCACCAGCATAGAGCCAGGCTTTATCTTCCCAGTAGATCACTCCTGGGCCTTGTCTAAAGGACCCTCAAAATAACACATGCTCACATATTTTTAAGGCAACTTTTCAGGTAAATGATTGCCTTTTTTTCCTAGCATTTCCTTCTGTGCAAGAAGAATCTTTCTGAAATATATAATCCTATTATATCAAATAAAGGTAACACACCCAAGGAAAAAAGGTAGGAATGGGCCAGGGGGTGGGAAGAGAGCAGCAGGAGTCTCCTGTTTAAAGCATATATAACAAACAGTTACACCCTTTTGTATGATAATAAGAGCCCTGTTGCTAACACAATTCCTAGAATTCACTCTGCTGATTATTATATGTCATGATTTAGTTCTATTCATCGGAAACGAATCAAAGGTACTCAAACAGCTTGCTTCTGGTTTCAAACCAACAAGTATCATTTTTATTATGTCTCCTCTGCCACTCCTTAATGAATACACACTTACTGGAAGGGATATTTTCTGGGTCAAGACATTCTCACGGTGATTTCGCTCTCAACCAAGTAGTTTTCAGGTCCTCTGGGTCGGAACCATGATTTGCTTTGATCAACCATCTCCATGAGTAGACATATGATACAAATGTTAGGGTGAAATAGGCACCTTTCATTCTGTTGCTCTCCACCAGATTCCATGCCTCTCAAATTTAATTGAAATCTTTTCAAAACACACAGATGAATCACATACCATGTGTGGGTATCGTGCCCTGTAAGAAGTTGCCCCAGCCCAAGAAGGGTCAGACTTCAACCTTCAGTATCCTTGGATCGGTTGCAACTGAAAAGTTACTAGTTTGTCGTGCGGAACTACTAGTTAGTTCTAAGGGATGGCGTAGAGGTAAGGTAATACTCTGCTCTTATGGTCACCCATAGAGAAACCACTGCATGTGGAGTCTGACACCAAATTCTTTAGACTTGAATTAGAAAAGGCATTTCTCTGATAGATTTCTTCTTGTTCCAGTTTACAGGCAACTAATCCTCACTGCATTGGATCAAACAGACGGGCACAATCAATTCAGGGAAAGCAAGCAATGCCAGATCCGCTCGGTCTTTCCTCAGCGAACAGTAGAGGAGACAGGAGGTGGGGGGTTGGGGGGAGCGGCCGAGATGGAAAGAAAGAAAGAAAACTCAGGCATGTCTGCACCCAAGATAGCTCAGCAAAGGCGAAGACAAAAAGACACGTTGAAATATACATCCTGGCAGATGGAAGCACTCGCTGTCAGAGAAAGAAGCTAAAATACCACCATGATGCCAAACACACCAAGCCTTTGGGCGCTGAGGGGCGTGGAAGGAGCAGGGGCAGACGGAAGCGGTTGTGATGTCAAAACGAAGTCTCTGGGGAGGGAAGAGGTCTGGATTTACTTAAGTCTCCAGAGTCTATGATCTATAGCATCATGTGATAAGCAAGTTAATTACTGCACTTAGGTAATTAAATCTCACAGAAAACCAGTGCTTTCTGAAGCATTATGAATTTAAGCTATTAGATCTTTCTAGGCTTGACTGGCCATTTGGTGAGAAGTCACATTGGAATGGCTGCCTAACAGTGGCAGGATGAAAATTCATGAAAATGAGCTGGAAATAAGAGACCTTAATATAAACTATTTTCTCTCTGCCTTTGGATGTGAGGATGCTTCCTCAACTGTTGGTGGCCACTTTCTTCCCCAATGGCTCAATTCCCCTCTCCCTCCCTTTCCTTAAAATGTGGGCAAAGACTTATTCCTTCCATCCTCTGATGTTTGTTGATACTCTTTTCTCTCTCTTGGCCATTATATCTCTCTTTCTTCCACCTAAATCCAATTTGCCTGCAGTGCAGGGCATCAAAGGGGCTCATGTGGATAACAGTTATCCATCTCCTGACTCATTAACAATCCTCACCATTCTCAGAGACCCATCCTTTCCCTGCCATAGCTGTGAGTCAGGTTCTCGGGCCAATGTATCCATCAGCATCATGTATTCTGAGACAGAACGTTGCTATTTAAGAATGGGAAGATTAAATCATTTCTTGTCTTCCAGGTGTGCAGGTATTAATGATGAGATTGCCTTTTCTGAGCTGACTAATGACTCCAAAATGATACCTGTACACATATAAACATATAACTGTCAAACCACACATAAATGTGTATGTGTGTTGCTAAGCTGCATCTTCTTTGTCATAGCAAGATTTTATAAAAATACATATTTATAAATGTACATAGCTTTCTATGTGCATTTATGTACAAGTAAGCATCCTCCTCCCTGTCTTCATCAACAACTCAGGATGTCCCGAGTCTGGCTCCAATAGAACTCTACTGTCTTACCTTCATTTGGCAGTTTCTCCATGTTTTTTTCAAACAGCCATAGGTCCATGTGACTTTCACTTCTGAAATATTCTCCAATGGAAACACAAAGGTTGAAATTGTGAGCAACTTACCGTTGCAGGTAGAAGTCCACAGACTCTTCCTCAGCATTCAGCAGAGCTGCTGCACGGGTCAGGAGTTGATGGCTGCAGCTTCCAGATTTGAGTTCCAAGACGAGGAGCCCCAAGCAGAACATGGCTCCCATCTCCTCCAGCTCACCGGTACCAAACTGTAGACCCTGCCAGTTAAAGAGAGCAGTCAACAGTGAGAACAGAGCAGAAATGCAGTGAAGACAATCTGTGATTAGGAGGAAGAATTCCTGGATGTACATCTATCAGAGAAATGATGAATTAACAGTATTTGTCATTCACTGCCCAATGAGTTTTCTCATGTGCTTTGTGGATCAGTGGTTCTCATCCTGCATAACATCAACCTTAGGGGAGAACCCCCAAGACAATAATGAGTGGTTAGGGGTATTGAAAGGAAGGAGGGTGCTTGAAGATCCAGGAGCCGCCCCCCGCACAGACTTCTGATAAAGCAGCAATGGTTCTATCTATATTTTACAAAAGGATTTCACAGCTGAAACAAAAGTTTTTAAACAATCTTACTAAGAGAGACTAAAAGTCTGCTTATGACAAAATACAAAAGAAAGCAATAATAAATTAAAAGAGTTTCTTGTAGAAAAAGAATGAGATATCCTTTCTCTTCCATAAATTTGCCAACCAATGGAGAATGAAGGAGATCTTTCATGTAAAAACACTAAAACTCAAAAAATAAATAAAAGCCACTCACCATTTATTTAGAACCACATATTCAGCTGTACACATGAAAGCAGAGCCGTGACATATACTCTATGATATTATTAACAATTAGCAAGCAAATTGAGTGTTGACCATGTGTCATTCTGTTCTGAGCTCTTTTACATGCATTGACTCAGTGAATCTTTACCAAAGTCCTGTGAGTTCATCATAGGGTACTGAGCTGAGCTTCCATGCTTTATAGCAGGTCCTGCTAGTTATCTGTTTTAAACATGGTAGTGTATATGTGATGATCTAGATAGAGGAGATGGTTGAGGGGGATCCAAGAGGGACAGGATATATGTATACATATAACTGAACTGGAAAAAGTCAGTTTTCATTCCAGTTGCAAAGAAAGGGCAATGCCAAAGAATGCTCAAATGACTGTACAGTTGCCTTCAGTTCACATGCTAGCAATGCAGTGTTCAAAATCCTCCAGTCTAGGTTTCAGCAGTATGTGAACCGAGAACTTCCAGATGTACAAGCTGAGTTTAGAAAAGGCAGAGGAACCAGAAATCAAATTGCCAACATTCTTTGAATCATGCAGAAAACAAAGGAATTCCAGAAAAATCATCTACTTCTGTGTGATTGACTACACAGAAACCTTTGACTGTGGAAAATTCTGAAAGAGATGGGAATACAAGACCACCTTCCTGGCCTCCCAAGAAACCTGTATGCAGGTTAAGAAGCAACAGTTAGAACCAGGCATGGAACAATGGACTGGTTCAAAATTGGGGAAAGGGTACATCAAGTCTCTGTATTACCATCCTGCTTATTTAACTTCTATGCAGAGTACATCATGCAAAATGCCAGGCTGAATGAATTACAAGCTGGAATCAAGATTGCCAGGAGAAATGTCAACAACCTCAGATATGTGGATAATACCTCTCAAATGGCAGAAAGCAAAAATGAAATGAAAAGCCTCTTGATGAAGGTGAAATAGAAGAGTGGAAAGCTGGCTTAAAACTCAACATTCAGAAACCTAAGATCATGGCAACCAGTCCTACCACTTCAAGGCAAATAGAAAGGGAAAAAGTGGAAACAGTGACATATTTTACTTTCTTGGGCCACAAAATCACTTCAGACAGTGACTGCAGGCACAAAATTAAAAGACGCTTGCTCCATAGAAGAAAAGCTATGACAACCCTAGACAGCATATTAAAAAGCACATATGTCACTTTTCCAACAGAGGTCTGTGTCATCAGAGCTATGGTTTTCCAGTATGTATGGATGTGCGACTTGGACAATAATGAAGGCTTAGTGTCAAAGAATTGATGCTTTCAAATTGTGGTGTTGCAGAAGACTCCTGAGAGAGACTTCAAGGAGATCAAATCAGTCAATTCTAAAGAAAATCAACTCTGAATATTCATTGGAAAGAAAGATGCTGAAGCTGAAGTTACAATACTTTGGTCACCTGATGTAAGAGCCAACTCATTGGAAAAGATCCTGATGCTGGGAAAGATTGAGGGCAGGAGAGGAAAGGGATGACAGAGGATGAGATGGTTGGATGGCATCATCGACTCGATGGACATGAGTTTGAGCAAACTGTGGGAGACAGTGAAAGACAGGGAAGCCCTGCATGCTTACAGTTCATGGGGTCTCAAAGAGTCGGACACAAGTTGGTGACTAAACAACAGCAACAAAAAGCTGATTCACTTTGTTGTACAGCATAAACTAACCCAACATTATAAAGCAATTATATTAAAAAAAAAAAAAGCCCTATGATGGGTGTGTGTGTGTGTCTGTTACTTCAGCAGTGTCCGACTCTTTGCAATGCTATGGACTGTACGTAGCCCACACGCGGAGCTCTTCTGTCCATGGGATTTTCCAGGCAAGAATACTGGAGTGGGTTTCCACACCTGCCTCCTGGGATCTTCTCCACCCTGGGGTCAGTCCTGCTTCTCTTATTTCTCTTGCTTTGGCAGGTGGGTTTTTTACCATTAGCGCCACCTGGAGACTCATAAATTGATTCTGACTTAACAACTCAACAAAGTGCTATATGTAGACTGGGAGGAACACTGTATTACTTGATGAGTAATTACTTCTTTGGATTACTACAAAGTGCATGCTTTTTGAAGTTAGATTTAAAAATTGGATTTGAATCCTAATTTATTTTATGAATGTATTATCTTAGAATTGCGAACTTTATTCACCTTGATTTTCTCATACATAAAAGAGATAATTCCTCCCACCACACACTTAGATGTACCGTGATAAAGAATATTTCAAAGTCCCCACAATATTGATCAATTTTATCTCAATTTTTCTTTCCTTCTTCCTATAAAGATATTTAATACAACAGAATTCAATGTAGTTCTGAGGTCTTCATGTTTATAAAGCACATTTCACTTACATGAAAAAAATCAATAATTGAATATTATATTTTTTAAAAAATAGATTTTCCATCCAAAGAATAGTAATCTAGAAGACAGGGATGTGATAGTAAAAATTTTAAAAGATTTGCCTAAGTGTCCCAAGGAAAAATGAAGTTCCAGGTTAGGAAACTATTTCATGAAAGAATTTCTCGGTAAAATAATAAAGAAATGTGTAAAGTCCTCAACTTTATTTCAGCTGTTTAAAAATGTGGTTCGCTGCATGTTTGGACACCTGTTTACCTAAAGAAAGGAGACATTCTTCAGAGTTAAGGGAAGTCTGTTCCTCCATAAACAACAGCAGCGGGAGGGGAAAGATAGAAGTTCAACAAGTGATTTTCCTTAGGTCAATCGAGAAGCTCCCTTTTCACAAAAAGAGAAAAGATCTCAGTCTCTTCCCAGCTACGGCAGCTCTGCGGTCCAGCGCTTTTCCTCCTCCCATTTTCCTGACTGCTCTGCTTCATTCCACAATGGCTGGCTTGGTCAGGAACAGTGAAGTGGAGGTCAGACCGTCCTCCTCCACCTTCCTGCCTTGCTGGTGGCAAAGGGGAATAAACAAGGAGGGTATGAACAAGAATCCAGGCTCTAGGGATAGGCAGCATAACTGATCCACGTGTGATAGCTCAGCATCCAGCCCAACATATAACAGTTCAGAAGAAAGAAGAGTCCTGGGAGAAATAAATCTCATAGCAGGCACAATATTGGCAGATCAGAGGAAATTTCTACATACAAGTCAAATTCTGTACAACAAGTCAAAAGCATTTTTTTTAAACTACCATATCACCTTACTTTTTAGATTAATTTATTTTTAATTGGAGGATAATTGCTTTATAATATTGTGTTGGTTTCTGCCATACATCAGTATGAATCAGCCATACGTATAGATATATCCCCTCCCTCTTGAACCTTCCTCCCATCTCGCAGCCCTTTAAACCCCTCTGGGTTTTTACAGAGCCCTAGTCTGAGTTCCCTGAGTCATACAGCAAATTCCCATTGGCTATCTATTTTACACATGGTATTGTATATGTTTCCAGGATACTCTCGCCATTCTTTCCAACCTCTAAAAAAAAAGAAAAAAGAATAGCATCTTTATAATGCAAAAAGAGTCTCAGAATAGATATCAGTTCACTTATTTCAGTTAATGGTTAGTAAAATAAAATGACTAGACAAGAAAACATCAAATAAAGTAACTTACAGCATTTATTGCCTGTGGGGCCTTGAAGAACACCTGTTCCATTTCACTCTCTACTATGAATCTCACTTTAGTAACCTATGCTTTTTACTCTCAAACACTATGAAGAACATTTGTTTATCCAAATGGCCTCTTCTTCCATCCTACATTCAGCCTGGAGTGAAAATCTCAGAGGCAAGGACTAAGCCATATATGTTTTTTATATCCCTGGCATGGAACACATAGTTCAGCATATGGTATATACTCCATATATTATAAATGGGTAAGTAATGGCTATAAATGTATGGATATGTGGAGGCATGGGTGTGCGTCCCTTGGATACTCACTGTATTTGCTGAGTGGAACTGTATTTCTCTGGATAGCAAATATAGGAATGCCTTTAAATTCTGTTCTCCTGTTGTTAAATGCCACAAGCAATTTTTAAAACTTTTTATTTTATTTTTGCTCCAGGAGGTGCATTTACTCCCTGGATACATTTGGGGAAACAGGTAAACAAAATTTAAACATTCTCTTATCTACCTTGGTCAGTTACTGTGCACTCACAGCAGTAGTTTTATAGATAAACCTGGCTTTGGGTTAGTTTAAAAGTGTATCTTAGTAAAACAGAGAACCAGTTTTCCTCTCCCTAAGCTTAGTTCAATTAATTAGGATTTGTTTTTCAGCAATGACAAAAAGTCTGACTAAAGTGACTTAATCATAAATGGAACTTTAGTTTTTGCATATCATAAGTTTTGGTGGGTATTCAGTTTCTGGCCTTATTTCAGTTGCTTAGCAAAATCAGGGTCATTATATCTGCTGCTCTTCTGATTTTCTCATCATGACTGCAAGGTGGCTGTAGTAGCTGCAGCCAGCACATCACCATTCAAGGAAGGAGAAAGAGAAAGTGGTAGGGGAGGAGGGAAATGACAGCATATTCTTGCTTATACTTTATTGGTCAGAATTATGTAACAAAGCAAACATTAGCTTTGTAATTGTCTAGTAACTAAATAGTTTAGATTGCTCATCCTTTTTAATAAAGATATGTAAGACAAGAGAGTGTTAGAAACAAGATTGGGAGAGTCCAGCAGTGACACAGCAATATCCATATACCAATGCTGCTATTAAGTATAGGTCCTTATTTTTTCAACACATTGGTAAGCAAAACTCACTGGCACAGTTCTTTACATATACATATATTTTTAAACTTTTCTTGACAATCTACCCCAAAATAAGTGAAATTCATAACTATATTTGATCCTCAAATTGGCTAGTAGCCTCACCCTCATATAATTTTTAAATATCAACATGGGAAGAATATTTGTATTACTGTAGAAGATTACTTATTTTAATATTTTAAAATGTTTTAAAACAACTTTAAAGTCTAAAATTTAATTTTTATTTTAATATTTGTGTTATTGCAGAAAATTATATATTGGTAAGACAAACACAGAATCCACAGAAGATAAGTTTATAAAGCATGAATACTGATAAGCAAGATACTTATTAAGATACTGGTCAGCACAGAGAAAAACCAATTAAAAATCAAATATGGGGAAATATTCTATTTTATTACTTAAAAATACTTCTTACACCCTGCAAATTAGTAGATAAACACACTTAAATTGAAAATATTTAGTGCTGACTCTTACGATAAAAGCTGGCACATATCAAAATACAATGACTATTTGATATGATAATATTACTTCTGGGAATTTTTTCTAAGGAACCAATTCTAATAAAAGTGAAGCCATATGCACAAAATGTGTATCATGTCAAAGTTATACATAATAATTAAAATTTTTTGAGAGAAAAGTCTAAATATCTAATAAGGAAAAATGACGGAATAGATTTTATGAGATATAATGAAGTCACTGAAATAATAATTATAACAATTTGACAATAAGCAATAATGTTTATGATTCAATGATAAGTGTGAAAAGCAAAATACAAAGCACATAATGAAGTGATTTCTGGTGAAGATTTAGAAATGAAAACCCCTCACGTACACTTTCAGACACTATTGATATGATTTGCCTATAATACACAAACACATAGAGAGGGGTAATATCAATAAAACATCCATGTACAAAATACTTTTAAAAATTATCACTCCCTAGAAAAATGTTTTAAAGGCTATGTAGGACTTCCCTGATGATCCGATCATTAAGAATCTGCCTTCCAGTACAGGGTGTGCTCATTAGATCCCTGCTCCCTGAGGATCCCGCATGTCACTAAGCAGCTTAGCCCATGCATCACAACTATTGAGCCCCAGAGCGAAAACTGCTGAAGCACCGTGCACCCTAGAGCCTCTTTCCCACAACAAGCGAAGCCACTGCACTGACAAGCCCATGCACCGCAACTAGAAAGTAGCGCCCGTTTGCTGCAACTAGAGAAAACCCACGTGTAACAGTGAAGACCTGGTGCAGCCAGAAAAAAAAAAAAAACAAACTATACATAGCATGTCAATAAACTAGTGTAATTACATTTAGAAATTGTAAGATCTCCTTTCTTTAATATTCGGAAGTACATCAAGATTTATTTCTTTTATGTGTAATTCAGTGACAGTAAAGATGGGTGTCTTTCATTAGTTCTAGAAAAATGTCACGCATTATTTCTTAGAATAATTTATTCCCCCATTCCCTATCTCCTCCAAAACTCTTAACTCTGCTTTTCTGCTTTTGTATTTTTCATTTCTTTCTATCTCTGTGATTCTGAACATTTTATACAAATACTCCATTTTCATAATTCTCTCTCCAGCTTTATTGAATCATTTTTCTAACATATCCATCTCAAAACATGTCTCTGAAACACTATAAACACAGTTATTTATATGCTCTACCTGATTAGTCCTAAATACAGTCTTTGTGTGAATCATTTATTGATTTTTCTGTTTAATGTCAATAACATAGGCTTGTTTGCTCATTTTGATTTTCCAAGAATTATAAATTTGCATATTATTTAATTCAAAGAAAGTCTTTGTGGATTTATTTTTAATGTTCTTGCCTCCGGAAAGATCTTATGCTTGTCTCCTCTAGGCACTTGGGCACAGCCAGTAAAGGACCAGTATAGGCTGAAGTTTTGGCTTGAAGCCTTTTGGGCTTTACTGTACAACTGAATTATGCTCCCAGATCTGCTTAAAGGAGGGTTTGTGTTGAGAAATTATGAAAAACTTTTCCATTTTTTTCCTGCTCTACCCAAAGCCATGGCCAAAAGACATTCAGGCAAATCTACTTTCTTGCTTTTCACAGATTATGGTTTCACTAGTTTACTGACTGCAGTTGTCATTTTTGGAGGACCTAACTTTGTGTGATTAAGTCTTCAATCAGTGCTCAGATCTTTCATGGGCCTCTCTCTGTGTCCAAAACCCAAGTTATAAGTGAATAGGGATTAATATCTGCCCCCAAAGACCAACAACAATGTCTGGAAAAACCTATCTTTATTTTTAATAAAACTAAACTTCATTGAACACCCTCTATAAGCAAAGAGGGAAGATGTTACATGCTTCATGCTGCCGTGTGTAGAGATACTACAGTTAAAAGTTAAAAGGGTGGCACTCAAAAGACACTAAACAAGTTTCTTATTTATATCTTGGAAATAATCAAGAGATATCACTGCCTTGGTGCAAGGATAGCAAAAAGGAATGATGGGAGAACGAGGTCAGAAGAAATTGCACAACTGAGATGGAAAATGGTATTTCTACACTAAAATCCACATGGAAAGAGTTAACACACTATTCAATGCAGAAAATGAAATTCATTTTGTAGAAGATAACCTTGAGAAAATTTCCAGCATCTCAAGGGAAAGCTGGATAAACCTGATGAGTTAAATATGTAAACAAGAATCATGGAACAGATTCAGGGAAAGTGATCTTGTATTGCGAGACTAGATAGTATGGAAGTCATAACACAAGGCAAGAAAAAGAGAAAGAGAAAAAAGGGATGAGGAGAAAGAAGAAAGAACTTCCTTACATTAAAAAAACAAAAAACTGAGTCTGCAGATCAAACAAGTTCACCAAATATAGGTGCTGTAATTAATTAAAAGAAACCAAAAAAGTATGTGGATCCTTATAAATAATTAAAAATTAAATAGTAAAATTTGCTCACACCAATAGACACAAAAAATAGTAAGGTAATAACATATAGAACTGAGGAGAAAATATTGTGTCTTGAAAAATGTTGTTTACACGTGAGGGCCTTGCAGGAAGATAACCCAAGGAAGAGAAAGAGTTAAATACAGACCACATATTGATAAGGAAACTTTCAGGGACTTCTGTGAAGGTCCAGTGGTTAGGACTCTGTGGTCCCAGTGCAGGGGGCGCAGTTCTGATCATTGGTCAGGGAACTGAGATCCTACATGCCCCCCAGCATGGCCATACAAATAATCAGAACTCAAAAATTTCAGAATTTCTTTTAAAATATTATAACTGTATTGTTTACAATAACAAATACATGGAATGAACCTAAGAATCCATCAGTCAATAACTTGATGAAGAAAATATGATATAGACATATAGATATGGATCCATCAGAATATTAGTCTCAGTAAAATAGAAGGAAATCTTGCCATTTGCAGCAACATGTATAGACATTGAGGGCATTACGTTAAGTGAAATACATTAAGGAAAGACAAAGACAAAGACTGTATGATCTCACTTACATGTGGAATCTACAAAAAAAAAAAAAAACTCACAAAGAACAGACTGGTGATCACTAAAGGCAAAGAGTGGAAGGTGGGCAACATGGGTGAAGGTGATCAAAAGTTAAAAATGTCCAATAGTAAAATTGTAAAACGTCCTCATAGTCAACAAAAGAGTTCAAAATGCAGTACTTGGGTGCAGTCTCAAAAATGACAGAATGATCTCTGTTCATTTTCAAGGCAAACCATTCAATATCACAGTAATCCAAGGCTATGCCCCAACCAGTATTGTTAAAGAAGCTGAAGTTGAATGGTTCTATGAAGACTTACAAGACATTCTAGAACTAACAACCAAAAAGTATGTATTTTTCATCATAGGGGACTGGAATGCAAAAGTAGGAAGTCAAGACATACCTGGAGTAACAGGCAGATTTGGCCTTGGAGTACAGAATGAAGCAGGGCAAAAGCTAACAGTTTTGCCAAGAGAACACACCAGTCATAGCAAAAACCCTAATCCAACAACACAAGAGAAGACTCTACACATGGACATCACCACATAGTCAGTAGTGAAATCAGATTGACTATATTCTTTGCAGCCAACAATGGAGAAGCTCTATACAGTCAGGAAAGACTGGGAGCTAACTGTGGCTCAGATCATGAACTCCTTAAAGCCAAATTCAGACTTAAAATGAAGAAAGTAGGGAAAGTCACTAGACCATTCAGGTATGACCTGAATCAAATCCCTTATGATTATACAGTGGAAGTGACAAATAGATTCAAGGGATTAGATCTGATAGAGCGCCTGAAGAACTATGGATGGAGGTTCATGACACTGTACAGGAGACGTTGATCAAGACCATCCCCAAGAAAAAGAAATGCAAAAAGGCAAAATGGTTGCCTGAGGAGGCCTTACAAATAACTGTGAAAAGAAGAGAAGCAAAAGGCAAAGGAGAAAAGGAAAGATATACCCAACTTGAGTGCCAAAGACTTGATGCTTTTGAACTGTGGTGTTGGAGAAGACTCTTGAGAGTCCCTTGGACTGCAAGGAGATCCAACCAGTCCATCCTATAGGAGATCAGTCCTGAGTGTTCATTGGAAGGACTGAAGCTGAACTCCAATACTTTGGCCACCTGATGCGAAGAGCTGACTAACTTGAAAAGACCCTAATGTTGGGAAACATTGAAGGTGGGAGAAGAAGGGATGACAGAGGATGAGATGGTTTGATGGCATCATCAACTCAAAGGACATGAGTTTGTGTAACTCTGGGAGTTGGTGATGGACAGGGAGGCCTGGCGTGCTGCAGTCCATGGGGTCACAAAAAGTCAGACACGACTGAGCGACTGAACTGAACCAAACTGAACCCATTTGAATTCAGAGTTTCAAAGAAGAACAAGGAGAGATAAGAAAGCTTCCCTCAGTGAACAATGCAAAGAAATAGAGGAAAATAATAGAATGGGAAACACTAGAGATCTCTTCAAGAATATTAGCGATACCAAGGGAACATTTCATGTGAAGATGGACAAAATAAAAGACTGAAATGGTATGGAACTAACAAAAGTAGAAGATATTAAGAAGAGGTTGCAAGAATACACAGAAGAACTATACAAAACAGATTATAATGACCCAGATAACCATGATGGTGTGATCACTTACCTAGAGTCAGACATCCTGGAGTGTGAAGTCAAGTAGGGCTTAGGAAGCATCATTGCAAACAAAGCTAGTGGAGGTGATAGAATTCCAGCTATGCTATTTAAAGTCCTAAAAGATGATGCTGTGAAAGTGCTGCACCCAATATGCCAGCCACTTTGGAAAATTTAGCAGGGGCCACAGGACTGGAAAAGGTCAGTTTTCATTCCAATCCCAAAGAAAGGCAATGCCAAAGAATGTTCATACTACTGCACAATTGCACTCATCTCACTCATGCTAGCACTCATGCTAGCAAAGCAATGCTCAAAAATTCTCAAAGTCAAGCTTCAATTGTACGTGAACCGAGAACTTTCAGATGTTCAAGCTGAATTTAGGAAAGGCAGAGGAACCAGAGATCAAATTGCCAACATTCATTGGATCATCAAAAAAGAAACAGAATTTCAGAAAAAAAAATCTACTTCTGCTTTATTGATTACACCAAAGCCTTTGACTGTGTGGATCAAGACAGACTGTGAAAAATTCTTCAAGAGATAGGAATATCAGACCACCTTATCTGTCTCCTGGGAAATTTGTATGCAGGTCAGGAAGCAAATGTTAAAACTGGACATGGAACAACATACTGGCCCCAAATTGGGAAAGGAGTATGTCAAGGCTGTGTATTGTCACCCTGCTTATTTAACTTATATGCAGAGTACATCATGAAAAACGCTGGGCTGAAGGAAGCACAAGCTGGAATTAAGATTGCTGGGAGAAATATCAATAACCTCAGAAATGCAGATGACATCACAATTATGGCAGAAAGTGAAGAGGAACCAAAGAGCTCTTGATGAAAGTGAGAGGAGAGTGAAAAACATCGGCTTAAATCTCGACATTCAGAAAACTAAGATCATGGCATCTGGTCCCATCACTTCATGGCAAATAGATGGGGAAACAATGGAAACAATGATAGACTTTATTTTCTTGGGCTGCAAAATCACTGCAGATGGTGACTGCAGCCATGAAATTAAAAGATGCTTGCTCCTTGGAAGAAAAGTTATGACCAACCTGGACAGCATATTAAAAAGCAGAGACATTACTTTGCCAACAAAGGTCCATTTAGTCAAAGCTATGGTTTTCCCAATAGTCATGTATGGACGTGAGAATAGGACTATAAAGAAAGCTGAGTGTTAAAGAATTGATGCTTTTGAACTGTAGTGTTGGAGAAGACTCCTGAGAGTCCCTTGGACTTCAAGGAGATCAAACCATTCAGTCCTCAAGGAAATCAGTCATGAAAATTCATTGGAAGCACTGACGCTGAACATGAAACTCCAATACTTTGGCCACCTAATGTGAAGAACTGACTCATTTTAGAAGACCCTGATGCTGGGAAAGATTGAAGGCAGGATGAGAAGGGGATGAGAGAGGATGAGATGGTTAGTTGGCATTACCAATTCAATGGACGAGTTTGAGCAAGCTCCCAGAGTTAATGATGGACAGGGAAGCCTGGTGTGCTGCAGTCTATGGGATCGCAAAGATTCAGACACAAATGAGCCACTAAGCTGAACTGAACTGAATTGTAAAATAAATGTTGTAGGGATGTTTTGTACAACTCGGTGATTATAGTTAATACTGTATCATGTATTTGAAAGTTGCTAATAAACCAAATCATAAAAGTTCTCATCATTTATACACACGATAAAATTGTATGTGTGTTTGGTGACGAATATTAATGAAAGGTGATGATCATTTCTCAGTCTATACATATATCAAATCACTATGTTGTTCTGCTGAAAGTAATATAATGTTATATGCCAATTATAACTCAATAAAAAGTTGGAAAATATTAGCATAATCCTAAATCCAAGAAATTGATCCTTACAGCATGTAAGTAATACAGTAAGACAAATAATTATATAGCCTAATCTAGAAAGTATTTTTCTGACAATGACATGTGGTTGGTGTTATTTGAAAATCTACTAACATAAATGTTAATAAATAGAGATCAAAAAGCAGAGGAGAACAGAGAAAAAAAAACAGGACCTTCTGGATATATGTATCCATTTCAGATACAAATCTCAGTTTATGAGCTAACAGCACTTACTAAACATGAGAGGGCAGCATGGGGGGTATTAACACAGGCCCTGGGGCTCACATTGCTAGTGCCTCAATCTAGTGCTGCCGTATGTTAACTGTATGACCATTAAGAAAACCACTCTCAGTGCCTCAATTTTCTAATCTGTAGAATGGGAATAATAATAATAATCATTAAAGATAATAATAATAATATCACTATCTACCTCATGGAACTCCTGAGATAATTCAAGGAGATAATATATATTTTAAAAACTTGATTTAATAGATGGCCCATGTCTCATTATACAAGTATTTATTATTATTAACAATAACAGCAAACTCATACATGAAAGTGTAGTTGCTCAGTCATGTCCGACTCTTTGGGACCCTACAGACTGTAGCCTACCAGGCTCCTCTGTCCATGGGATTTTCCAGGCAATAGTACTGGAGTGGACTGCCATTTCCTTCTCCAGGGGATCTTCCCAACCCAGGGCTCGAACCCAAGTCTCCCGTATTGTAGACAGACGCTTTACCATCTGAGCCACCAGGGAAGTCTTTCTTACATGAAACCAATAGTCAAAATTATACTTGGCATACACGGTCCTTCTTAAAACTATTGCATACTCTCACTACTGTTATTTACCAATATTCAACAAGTTCCAAACAATTCAGTAAGATAAGAAAAAATTGAATCACACATATTAGAAAGGAAGAAAGCACATTATCATTATTTGAAGACTGATTGGGTACTAAAACAAACAAAAGGAATCAACTGAAACAGAAAATCTATTAGATAGAAGGCAAGAAATGAGTAAGTAGACAGGTAACAAATTAAATATACAAAAATCAATTTCTTTCTATGAACCAGCAAAATAAATTATTAAGTATAATAAAAATTCCATCACAATAGCAACACAACTATAAAATATCTAGGAATGGAATTAATAATAAATACCCTAAGGATTACATGATAAATCTCAGGAATTTACCAACAGATAAAAAAGAAAAATTTAAAGAAATGAAGGAATATACTGAATTCTGGGAAAGCAGGGCCCAATAGCATGCAATATCAGTTCTCCTCATATTAGTCTATAAAAGCATAGAAAATCAAAACAGCAATGGGGATTTTCAGACTTGGCAAACTAATTCCACTTTAAAAGAATACATGGCAAAAATATCCAAGAATCATTTTGGAATAAAGAGTAAAAATAATAATGAGGGTTTTCCTTTACAGATAAGCAAAAGGTCTTACATATTTACAATAATTTACTGTTATGATACTGATGCAGAATATGGCAGTAGATCAAGGGGAGAATACAGAAAGCCCCCAAACCTTGGAATATGTGAAAATTTGCACATGATAAGAAGCTTTCCAAGTCACAAGAAAATGTACTATTTGGAGCTAAAACAAAGACAACTGATCAATATTTCAGGCAAAACTTTTCCCACAAATATAAAATTTTTATTTTGATTAAAAGGCTAAATATTTAAAAATCAAACAACAATACAGAAAAAAATACAGATTTTATGTTTATCACCTCCAGACCAGGAGAAGGTCTTTTAATATATATCTGCAAAGAAGAAACCGTAAAGGAAAATATTAGTGATTGAACAAATAAAATATAAAAATATGTACATTGCCAAAAATATTACAAAAGAAACATGATTTTAATAAAGAGAAAAATTAGCTCTCTTGATACAAAATGCAAATTACTATACTATACTATACTATACTATACTATACTATACTATACTATAACATAGCATGATTTGATTTTCAATTCAGGTTTAGCCTTGACCCCCAAATTGTGCTGATTTGCTGGTACAGATCTATAAATTGGCAATGTCATTGCTAGATACCAGTGGAAGTGCATATAGTTGCAGTATTTCCAAAGGACAATTTGAAAATGCATCCTTAAGAATGCTTAAGCTCTTGGAGTTAATTCAAATCCCAGAAATCAATATTAAGAAAATAGTCATAAGACAAACAATAAGAAATTCCTAAATAAGCATTAGTATATCACTAGTCAAATAAGCTTGTGTATATTCATATCATGGAATATTAACATTATGTGTTTTGAATAGGCAACTTCATGGGGATAATTTCACAGTTTAGTTTAAGCATCTCTGGAATGTTTAAATTTCCTTCTTTAAAAAATTTTTATTTTATTTTCGACTATAGCTGATTGGAACAACAGACTGCTTCCAAATCGGGAAATGAGTACATCAACACTGCATATTGTCACCCTGCTCATTTAACTTATGTGCAGAGTGTATCATGAGAGACGCTGGGCTGGATGAAGCATAACCTGGAATCAAGATTGCTGGGAGAAATATCAATAACCTCAGATACGTAGATAACACTACCCTTATGGCAGAAAGGGAAGAACTAAATAGCCTCTTGATAAAAGTGAAAGAGCAGAGTGAAAAAACTGGCTTAAAACTCAACATTCAGAAAACAAGATTATGGCATCTGGTCCCATCACTTCATGGCAAATAGATGGGGAAACAATGGAAACAGTGACAGACTTTATTTGAGGGGGCTCCAGAATCACTGCAGAGAAAGCAATGGCAGCCCACTCCAGTACTCTTGCCTGGAAAATCCCATGGGCGGAGGAGACTGGTAGGCTGCAGTCCATGGGGTCGCGAAGAGTCGGACACAACTGAGCGACTTCACTTTCACTTATCACTTTCATGCATTGCAGAAGGAAATGGCAACCCACTCCAGTGCTCTTGCCTGGAGAATCCCAGGGACAGTGGAGCCTGGTGGGCTGCCGTCTGTGGGGTCGCAGAGTCAAACACGACTGAAGTGACTTAGCACCAAATCACTGCAGATGGTGACTGCAGCCATGAAATTAAAAGATGCTTGCTCCTTGGAAGAAAAGTTATGACCAACCTAGAGAGCATATTAAAAAGCAGAGACATTACTTTGCCAACAAAGGTCCATCTAGTCAAGGCTATGGTTTTTCCAGTAGTCATGAATGGATGTAAGAGCTGGGCTATAAAGAAAGCTTTATTTTTCTGGGCTCCAAAATCACTGCAGATGGTGATTGCAGCCATGAAATTAAAAGACGCTTACTCCTTGGAAGAAAAGTTATGACCAACCTAGACAGTATATTCTAAAGCAGAGACATTACTTTGCCGACTAAGGTCCGTCTAGTCAAAGCTATGGTTTTTCCTGTGGTCATGTATGGATGTGAGAGTTGGACTGTGAAGGCTGAGCGCCGAAGAATTGATGCTTTTGAACTGTGGTGTTGGAGAAGACTCTTGAGAGCCCCTTGGACTGCAAGGAGATCCAACCAGTCCATTCTGAAGGAGATCAGCCCTGGGATTTCTTTGGAAGGAATGATACTAAAGCTGAAACTCCAGTACTTTGGCCACCTCATGTGAAGAGCTGACTCATTGGAAAAGACTCTGATGCTGGGAGGGATTGGGGGCAGGAGGAGAAGGGGACGACAGAGGGTGAGATGGCTGGATGGCATCACCGACTCGATGGACGTGAGTCTGAGTGAACTCCGGGAGTTGGTGATGGACAGGGAGGCCTGGCGTGCTGCAATTCATGGGGTCACAAAGAGTCAGACATGACTGAGCAACTGAACTGAGCTGAACTGATAAAGAAAGCTGAGTGGTGAAGAATTGATGCTTTTGAACTGTGGTGTTGAAGAAGATTCTTGAGAGCCTCTTGGACTGCAAGGAGATCCAACCAGTCCATCCTAAAGGAAATCAGTCATGAATATTCATTGGAAGCACTGATGCTGAAGCTGAAACTCCAATACTTTGGCCACCTGATGAGAAGAACTAACTCATTTAAAAAGATGCTGGGAAAGATTGAAGGCATGAGGAGAACGGGACGACAGAGAATGAGATTGTTGGATGGCATCACTGATTCAATGGACATGAGTTTGAGTAAATTCTGGAAGTTGGTGATGGACTGGGAGGCCTGGTGTGCTACAGTCCATGGGGTTGCAAAGAGTCATATATGACTGAGTGACTGAACTGAACTGAACTGATAGCTGATTTACAATGTTGTATTAGTTTCAGATGTCCAGCAAAGTGATTTGGTTATGCATAGACTATATCTATTCTTTTCCAGAGTCTTTTCCCATTTGGTTATTACAGAGTATTCGGTAGTGTTCTCTGTGTTGTATAGTAGGTACTTGTTGATTATTGTACGTATAATAGCATGTGTATGTTAATCCCAAACTCCTAATTTATTCCTCTTCCCCTGTGTTTCCCATTTCATAATCACAAATTTGTTTTCTAAATCTCTGAGTTGATTTCTTTTTTGTAAATAAATTCATTTGTATCATTGTTTAGATCCACCCATAATGATAGTATGATGTTTGTCTTTGTCTGACTTATTTCACTTAGTTATGATCGTCTCCAGGTCCATCTATATTGCTGCAAAAGCCATTATTTCATTCAATAGAATATTAAAAGCTAAAGTTGGCTACAGTGCAGTGTATCTTGCAATCCTAATTCCTGCTGCTGCTGCTGCTGCTAAGTCGCTTCAGTCGTGTCCAACTCTGTGCGACCCCGTAGACGGCAGCCCACCAGGCGCCCCCGTCCCTGGGATTCTCCAGGCAAGAGCACTGGAGTGGGTTGCCATTTCCTTCTCCAATGCATGAAAGTGAAAAGTGAAAGTGAAGTCGCTCGGTTGTATCCGACTTTTAGCCATCCATGGACTGCAGCCTACCAGGCTCCTCCATCCATGGGATTTTCCAGGCAAGAGTACTGGAGTGGGGTGCCATTGCCTTCTCCGATCCTAATTCCTAATTTTATTTAAACAATTGTAAATGATTCATATGTCCTAAAATGTTCAAAGTAGTTAGAAATACATGATGATGACAGTACCCACTTTATTTATTTTTCTTTGTTCGATTTTCCTTATTTTTAGTCATGAAAAATAAGTAATTGCTTTTTTGCTCATATTTCCTTAAGCAATGCATGTAAGCTTGAAAAGAGTACTATATCTGAATGAATGTGTTATTTTATATAATATGTGATTTAAAATTTATAAGTAAAATTAAATTTAAAATTCATTATAATAAATCATTAGTTAAATTAAAATTAAATTAAATACTTGAATTTAAATATTTCAAAAGGACAAAAAGCAAAGAATAAAGCTGCCTAGGCATACTGACTTATCTTGAGCACCTGTTTCTTCTTTCACATATATTATTACCTAGTATCTTCTGAAGGTGAAAGTGTTAGTTGCTCAGTCATGTCTGATTTTGGGACCCCATGGACTGTAGCCAGCCAGGCTCTTCTGTCCATGGAATTCTCCAGGCAAGAATACTGGAGTGGGTAGCCCTTTCCTTCTCCAGGGCATATTCCTGACCCAGGGATCAAGCCCAGATCTCCTGCACTACAGGCAGATTACTTACTATCTGAGCCACCAGTATCCTCTAGATTCTCTTTAACTCCTTTGGGTCACTGAGCCTGTGCTTTTTTTCATTTTGGGGTTAAACATCTTAAGGTCTAGTAAAGATATAACAACAAGAAGTCTACTCCCGTATTGTCCCCAGAAATGTTCTCAGAATCTTTGAAAACTACCAGCGTGAGTCAAGAGACAGTGACTTTGAGAGTTTTAAATGAGTTTGGAGAGGCTTTGAGCTGAATTAAGTACGTACAACCTTTGTCCTGACATGCACCCAGCAGAGAAGTTAAAATCAAGCCAATCCAACCATGCAGATCCATGAAATCTAATAGGTGGAAGAGGAGAAAGCGAGAGAGTTGGTGGATAGGTTCCTTGGGTTCCTCGTTTATCGACCCCATCAAATGGACTCTAATGCTTTCACACTGAGGACTAAATCAATCGCGAAGCATGTTGGTGTCTCTGCCATACTCCATCTGATGGGTTCCTGTGTATAAAGCCCCTCTGTATCCATCCTTTCAGCCCAGGCTTCCTAATCCATTACTGACAATTGTTTCCTTAGTAACTGCAAAAAGGCCCTATATTCATGGAAACAGCAGGGCTGAAGGTGTGGGCTGTATTTCAAATGTATCCTTTATTTCTAGGCTGGACCTTCCCTGGGTCTTTTATTGGTGAATTTGTGCTTAAGCCGTGAATGACACAGCAGACAGCTAAGTCCTCTGTGATTGCCTTTCTATGTCTTTCTGGACCATACACCTGAGAGTAAATATGAGTCAGATACTGTATTTTAGACAGCCTACAATTTGAGCAGAGTCAGGAACGTTACCGAGTTTAACTTTCCGTTTTATAGGTGCATAAACTGACAATGCCTTATACAAGGTTATACAGCTAAGTGCTGGTAGAAACCGGGTTACAATAAATGTTCCCCTGACGCTAATCAAATGTCTCTGTCAGTACATATGGCTTTAAACATCACAAACCTGTTTAATAATAGCCTTTGGAGATTTGGAGTTCATTTTTTCTTACAGGTTATGTGCTGCAATAAATCGCACGTTTCCTAATTCCTCATCACCCCAAGAAACAAAATGGCTCAACCAGAATGGCAGCGGGCACACACACAAGCCCAATCTTAAACAACTGGGCTGTCACCTTCCTTCTCTATTCCCACCCACTGTCCCTGTCACTCATCTTCCCTGGCACTTGGATCCCTTATCTCTGCCCTTGGTTCCTGAAGCCTTCATAGCCTACCTTAAGATGGCTAGCCAGAGCAATCTCTCTAACTCTGGGTCCCTAGGGCCACTCTCAGAGCTAGTTTTTAACTTTCCTTGTAGTGGCACAGATTGGGGGTTGGAGGGAGGGAGAAGGTACCCTGCCACTGCCTATGAGTTTTATATAACATTTTGAGAAATTCATCTGAAAAAGACAATGACCAATTAGAACTGCTATGGTTTTTGCAGTGAGAGTTGGACTATAAAGAAAGCTGAGCACCAAAGAATTGATGCTTTTGAATTGTGGTGTTGGAGAATACTCTTGAGAGTCCCTTGGACTGCAAGGAGATCCAACCAGTCCATCCTAAAGGAAATCAGTCCTGAATATTCATTGGAAGGACGGATCCTAAAGCTGAAGTTCCAATACTTTGGCCACCTGATGCGAAGAGCTGACTCAGAGGAAAAGACCCTGATGCTGGGAAAGACCGAGGGCAGGAGGAGAGGGGACAACAGAGAATGAGATGGTGAGATAGCATCACCAACTCAATGGACATGAATTTAAGCAGATTCTGGGAGACAGTGAAGGGCAGGGAAGCCTGGCAGGCTGCAGTCCATGAGGTCCCAAAGAGTTGGACACAACTTAGTGACTGAACAGCAGCGACAACAAATTTGAACAAGTGCTGGTCATAGCAATGGAGCAAGGTTCTGCTTGGCCAGATCCTGTAGCTTCTGAACCTTGATGTGGTCCTGGAGGAATCTGGAAGAAGAGTGAGCAAGAACAGTATAGTGAAGGGGTGGATGGGGTTCCCCTGGAGGGCACCAGCAGTGGCTATTAACGTGCAGAAGTGGAAGTATTTTAATGCACTAACAATGGACATAGTCATACTGGTGCACCCAGTGGAATATCAATCCTAATCTTTATCCAAGCCTCCAGGTTTCACTCCAGTCCATCCAAGTGCACCTGGGAGGTGTCTCTTTATCTGATGAGAGGGATGGGACATAAACAAAAACTATTTTCAAAAGGTGGAACAGCATTAACATGAAGCTGAACCCCAACTTTCCCATATGACTTCTGCCAGGAGAGGGACCCACCAGACAGGCCTTCACCAGACACTCTGGATGGTGAATGCCTTGGGAGGGTAAGAGCACCATAATAATGCTGAAGCCAGTGCTTCTCAAAACATGATCCTCAGATTAGTGTTTGCCTGTGAAATGTTTGTGAACACTTAGAGAAATAGAAGAACTGAGCCTGAATATAAATCAATCAAGTGACGAAGCACACGTTTAGTTAATCTGATTTTTTTTCCAAGGAAGGAGCATGTGATTGTGTTTATTTATATTTCTGGTACAAGCTACTTATATCTTTGTAGTAACAGATGAATTGATAGTTCAAGAACCTGTTTGAGTCGTACTGCTCCAGAATAGGCCCCCAAAAGGCCTCTGCTTTGAATAGTGCAAAATAATATGTTTGGAGTCAGTTCTGTAGGCTCTGAATCTCAACACTGCCACTTCATATCCCAGTGGCTATTCAATTTATATAACCTATCTGAAATCAAGGCCTTTTTCCTTAAAATGGGAAAATATTATCTATCACTCAAATGTTTCTATGAATACTGAATGAAATAAAATGTGCACATGTACCACACAGCTGCACAGAGTAGATGCTCCATAAATGGGAATTTCGGGTGCTTTTACCACATGCACTATTATATACATGAGTGTAGCCATTTATACAGATGAGATATATATCTGTACACACATATACACATATATATGAAACATACAAATATAAGTATGTCCTTAAAAAGCTAAAAAGAGAGTCACCCATGATCCACGAATCCCATTCCTAGGCATATATCTGAAGAAAACTCTAATTTAAAAAGACACCTGCACCCCAGAGTTCATGGAAGCACTATTTACACTAGCCAAGGCTATTGTATCACTCTCTCTCTCTATATATATATATATATGTGTGTGTGTGTGTGTGTGTGTATGTATATGCACACACATTTAATGGAATATTACTCAGCCTTTAAAAAGAATGAAATAATGCCATTTACAGTAACACAAATAGATCTGGAAACTGTCAGGCTAAATGAAATGAGGCAGAAAGAGACAGACAAAAACCATATGATATCACTTATATGTGAGATTTTAAAAAATGACACAAATGAACTTATTTACAGAAGTGAAATAGACTCACAGACACAAGTTACAAACTCATGGTTAATAAAGAATACTTTATGCTAAAAAAATCCTTAACTATGATACAAGGATGATAACTTCAGGCACAACAAAACTGAGATCAAACTACAGACTTGATACTCAACTCTCTACATTAATGGCCTGACAGGAAAAGGGACATAAATATTTCTGGCCATCAATTTTATTTATCTCAAGTCTCTACTGTTTTGTTGCACAAACTATCCAATATTCAAACAAAATTACAATAAACACAAGAAAGCAAGAAAAACAAATCTATTATTAAGGCATAAAATAATCAACAGAATTGAACCCAGATACGCTGAAACTATCAAAGAGGCACTCGAAAATAACATGATTAATAAGCTGAAGGAACTAGTGGGAAAAGTGGAGAATATGTACAAATAGGAAATTTCAACAAAAAGATGGGGATTACAAAGGGGAGTGAAATGGAAATGCTAGAAGTGAAAACTGCAATATCAGAAAGAATACCTCTGATGAGCTTATCAGCAAGAACGGGGCCAATTATTTCATACTTTTGTTATCACAAATTCATTTGGGGGTTTTAGGCTTCGTTTTACTTCTCTACTTTATGTTTGGAGGTTACAGAACTTTTAAGAGACTATAAAACTAAAGAAAACAGTGTATAAGTAAATTATCTATGATTCTAACAGTAATTTCAACTTGGAGCCTCCATGTTCATATGCAAAATACAAAGCATTATGTTCAAGGTTGCAAAAAAAATAAATAAATAAAACTCCTTATCATCATCTGAGCCCATAGTGCGTCACAATCTTTCTGCTATAGTAATATCCAGTATCTCTGGTTGCAGACATAACAAATATAATAATGAAAAAGTGTGAAATAGTTTGAGAATGACCCAAATGTGACAGAGACACACAAAGTGAGTAAATGCTACGGGGAGGAAAATGCCACTAACTGACTTATTCAACACAGGGTTGCCAGGAACCTTCCATTTGGAAAAAAAAAAAAAAAGCAATATCAGCGAAGTGCCATAAAATGAGACATGCTTGTATACAATTCTTATAGAAGGTAGAAGTTGAGGAGAAAGAAATTCAGAGCTTGAGCAGAAAAGGAGAAATTATCCCCAAAGAAACCTACATTTGACAAATCAAGCAAGTTGATCAGAAAGTGGCCAGGAACAGTGTGACAGTGTGGGGGACAAGAATGACTTCTTAGGGAGCCCTACACCCTGATGAGACCTTGACACCATCACCATTCGTAACACGGTCTTCCAGAACCCTAGACCACAGTTTATGCGGGGACCAGCTGCTTGTTCCAGCCAAGAGGTTTCTAACTGGGTTTCACTGAACAACAGAAATGCAGGGATGGTTGATTATTACCCTCAATTTGAATGCAGATTTGTGTGGAGGGATCTTTTAGGAGGTGTCCTTGACTTCATGAAGAATTACAGGTTTTTCTGAAGGTTGATAGCTGGGCTGGGTCAGCATTCATCACCAGTAAACAATTAGCATTGACACCACTCACACACACACATAAATGGAACTTTATTTACCTCTCACTACATGTACGTGATACTATGCTGGGAAGAAAGAAGCACCATGCCAACACCCAACCATGACTTATGTGCCTATCACCTCCAAAAGACCACCTCCATCTCGGCATCTCCGGCAGAGTGTGGTGCAGCGTATAATTTTAGAGGGCAGAGTTAGGCATTCAGAACATCATTAAAGGAGTTCAAAGAAGTTGTCAACCTTCAAGGATCCCATCGCCTACTAGAAAAGTACAACTCACAGTAAAATGAGAAACATTTTGGATGTTCAGAGGGAAAATAATTGCTCTGGCTAAGGTCAGACTTTGCATGGCCCTATACACCACTTTTGTTGTTCTTGATATTTATTTAACTATGTATTTATTCACTTGGCTGCACCAGCTCTTAGATGTGGCATGCAGGGTCTTTTAGTTTTGGCATGTGGGATCTGGTACCACCACGAGGGATTGAACCCGGGCCCCCTGAACTGGGAGTGTGGAGGCTTAGCCCCTGGACCACCAAGGAAGTCCCAATACAGCATTTTAAAGGAGTCTAACAAAACAAGAGAGGCAACATAAGCAGCCAAGTACACAGGTTTACACTTTCCTTGCCCTGTGCATTTATGTTATCTGCTTGGCCCCTGTAACGCTCAACTCTGAGCAATTCTAGTTACTAACATTCTTTCTTTGATATTGTTTTATTATTCCCCTTCAAGTGTTGCTTGACTGAATGCTTCAGAGAGAGACAGAATAGGGAGAAAATCAATACAAACAGGAACAGGGGCTAATATCCATTAGGGCCTGAAGATTTATGTGTGGCTAGAAGTTGATATTATGATCCAAAAGATACCATCTGACCAAAAGTAATATAGCAATTTTATATTCAGTTCAGCAAATGAAGCCTGACCAAATGAGGAGAAAAATCATCATTCAGGATTTAAAAGCAGTGAGATTGCTGTACAAAACTTTCATATTGAGCCAATAAGTAAATTAACAAATAATGGTTAATTTTAGAATGTTTTAACCAAAAAATCAGTAAGAAAATTTTATTGATAGCATTAATGGGAAATGGATGGGGAAACAGTATAAACAGTATCGGACTTTATTTTGGGGGGCTCCAAAATCACTGCAGATGGTGATTGCAGCCATGAAATTAAAAGACACTTACTCCTTGGAAGGAAAGTTACAACCAATCTAGATAGCATACTAAAAAGCAGAGATATTACTTTGACAACAAAGGTCCGCCTAGTCAAGTCTATTGTTTTTCCAGTGGTCTTGTATGGATGTGAGAGTTGGACTGTGAAGAAAGCTGAGCACCAAAGAATTGATGCCTTTGAACTATGGTGCTGGAGAAGACTCTTGTGAGTCCCTTGGACTGCAAGGAGATCCAACCCAGTAGACCAGTCTGGGTGTTCATTGGAAAGACTGATGCTGAGGCTGAAACTCCAATACTTTGGCCACTTCATGCCAACAGTTGACTCATTGGAAAAGACTCTGATGCTGGGAAGGACTGGAGGCAGGAGAAGGGGACGACCGAGGATGAGATGGCTGGATGGCATCACCGACTCGATGGACATGAGTCTGAGTGAACTCCGGGAGTTGGTGATGGACAAGGAGGCCTGGAGTGCTGCGATTCATGGGATCGCAAAGAGTCAGACACGACTGAGCAACTGAGCAGAACTGAACTTATTAATACAATTAACCCTAAGGAGAAAAAAATAAGATTTTGTTTTCATCTTCTAGAGTTTTGCTCTGTTTTTCACCAAATGACACCCACCCAGCTGCAAATAGATTTGAAAAGTTGATTTTCACAAATGTTGTGTTTTAAAACATGCACATAATGAGAATGCAAGGAGAGATTTGTTTGATAAATTTATTCAAGAAAATTATTTTTTCCTGTGTGCAGAGACCTTTGGACTGTAAGATCAAACCACTCAGTTCTAAAGAATTTAACCCTGAATATTAATTGGAAGGACCGATGCGGAAGCCCCAATATGTTGGGCTCTAGATGTGAAGAGCCAACTCATTGGAAAAAACCCTGATGCTGGGAAAGATTGAAGGCAAAAGGAGAAGAAGGTGGCAGAGTAGGTAGTTAGATAGCATCACCAACTCAATAGCCATGAATTTGAGCAAATGCCCGAAAGTAACAGAGGACAGAGGAGCCTGGTGTGCTGCAGTCCATGGGGTTGCAGAGAATTGGACATGGCTTAGCAACTGAACAACGACAACAAAAGCATCAGCCGGCTGCATTGTCCCAAGCTTCAAGTCTAGGTCCCAAACAGTTTGGCCTTGAATATGCCTCTTGGCCCAGAGTTGGCAGGGAGATCTTGACACTTGGAGATCTTTTTAGATGAAAATGAAGAGGCTGCTCTCCTCTATTTTGCTTGCTGCCTAGAGTAAAAACCAACATTTTCTGCAGGGAATCCTCTCTTTCCTGTGAGTGGAAGTCTAAACATCGCTGGTTCTGCTTACCAGATAAAGGGAAGATGCTAAAACCACATCAATCCAAGAGCTGCTGAGCAGTGACTGCAAATGGTGTGCCTGTGGCTTTGTGATTCCCGAGGGTTCACGTTTGTGTAGAGAGGCCTTCAGAATCCATGAGCAGAGAAGTAATAATAAGAGTAATAAAAACAGTAACAGATCTGAGCACTGTCAGGCTATAATTGCTCCAGCATCAGAGCAAACAGTCCTCCCGTTGGGCCATGCAGCTTTGATACCCAACTGCTCAGGAGGGAACAGCTGGAGAATCCAGCAAGCAGGTTACATGTTAGCAGGTTTTGTTCACTTCAAATGGGGAGAGATGTTTTATTTTTTTAATGGAACTCTTCCCAATCAGTCCTATCTTCTTCCTGCCTCCAACCTCCTATAACTACATAAGGGGGAGTGTTCAGGTTATAGCCTGTTGATGGCAGATGAAAAGGGATGTGATATCAGTGAGAGATACTTACAAGTTCAAGATGCACCAGCAGGTAGCAGGAAATAGGGGCGTGCTGCTAAAATCCCACAAACAAGGTTTCTGTTGTTTAGAAAATAAGTTGTGTCTGACTCTTGGCAAAACCATGGACTGCAGCATGTCAGGCTTCCCTGTCTTTCACTATCTCCCAAAGTTTGCTCAAACCAGCGTCCATAGAGTCCATGAGGCCATCCAACTATCCCATCCTCTGTTGCCCCCTCCTTTTCCTGCCATCAATCTTTGCAAGGGTCTTCTCCAAGCAGTCAGTTTTTCACATCAGCTGGTCAAAGTATTGGAGCTTCAGCTTTAGTATCAATCCTTCCCATAAATATTCAGTGTTTATTTCCTTTAGGATTGACTGGTTTGATCTCCTTGCAGTTCAGGGGACTTTCAAGAGCCTTCTCCAGCACCACAATTCAAAAGCATCAATTCTTCAGCACTCAGACTTCTTTATGGTCCAACTCTCACATCCATACATGATTACTGGAAAACCATAGCTTTGACCATACAGACCTTTGTCGGAAAAGTGATGTCTCTGATTTTTAATACATTGTATTGGTTTGTCAAAGCTTTTCTTCCAAGGAGCAAGCATCCATTTTCTTTACATTCCAGATATCTCAACTGGATGCAACCTGAGATGGTTCTTTACTATCTTCCTTTTGTACAAGCCACTCATCTCTGGGCTACAGGAAGCACATATGCACCCTTTACCTGGGGAACTGCTCTCAACCCAACTGGGCCTCTAATTCACCATCAGTAAGGGAGATGATGGAATTCCAGTTGAGCTGTTTCAACTCCTGAAAGATGATGCTGTGAAAGTGTTGTACTCAATATGCCAGCAAATTTGGAAAACTCAGCAGTGGCCACAGGATTGGAAAAGGTCAGTTTTCATTCCAATCCCAAAGAAAGGCAATGCCAAAGAATGCTCAAACTACTGCACAATTGCACTCATCTCACACGCTAGTAAAGTAATGCTCCAAATTCTTCCAAGCCAGGCTTCAGCAATACATGAACCGTGAACTTCCTGATGTTCAAGCTGGTTTTAGAAAAGACAGAGGAACAAGAGATCAAATTGCTAACATCCGCTGGATCATGGAAAAAGCAAGAGAGTTCCAGAAAAACATCTATTTCTGCTTTATTGACTATGCCAAAGCCTTTGACTGTGTGGATCACAATAAACTGTGGAAAATTCTGAGAGAGATGGGAATACCAGACCATTTGACCTGCCTCTTGAGAAATCTGTATGCAGGTCAGGAAGCAACAGTTTGAACTGGACATGGAACAACAAACTGGTTCCAAATAGGAAAAGGAGTACGTCAAGGCTGTATATTGTCACCCTGCTTATTTAACTTCTATGCAGAGTACATCAAGAGAAACGCTGGGCTGAAAGAAGCACAAGCTGGAATCAAGATTGCCGGGAGAAATATCAATAACCTCAGATATGCAGATGACACCACCCTTATGGCAGAAAGTGAAGAGGAGCTAAAAAGCCTCTTGATGGAAGTGAAAGAGGAGAGCGATAAAGTTGGCTTAAAGTTCAACATTCAGAAAATGAAGATCATGGCATCCGGTCCCATCACTTCATGGGAAACAGATGGGGAAACAGTAGAAACAGTGTCAGACTTTATTTGGGGGCTCCAAAATCACTGCAGATGGTGACTGCAGCCATGAAATTAAAACACGCTTACTCCTTAGAAGAAAAGTTATGACCAACTGAGATAGTATATTCAAAAGCAGAGATGTTATTTTGCCGACTAAGGTCCGTCTAGTCAAGGCTATGGTTTTTCCTGTGGTAATGTATGGATGTGAGAGTTGGACTGTGAAGAAGGCTGAGCGCCAAAGAATTGATGCTTTTGAACTATGGTGTTGGAGAAGACTCTTGAGAGTCCTTTGGACTGCAAGGAGATCCAACCTGTCCATTCTGAATGAGATCAACCCTGGGATTCCTTTGGAAGGAATGATGAGAAAGCTGAAGCTTCAGTACTTTGGCCACCTCATGCGAAGAGCTGACTCATTGGAAAAGACTCTGATGCTGGGAGGGATTGGGGTAGGAGGAGAAGGGGACGACAAAGGATGAGATGGCTGGATGGCATCACGGACTCGATGGATGTGAGTCTGAGTGAACTCCGGGAGATGGTGGTGGACAGGGAGGCGTGGTGTGCTACGATTCATGGGGTCACAAAGAGTTGGACACGACTGAGCAACTGAACTGAACTGAAGGTGATAAGGATAAAACCGTGCTGTGAAGTCCATGTTATTTCCCTTTCCCTGCCTCAAGCCAGGAAGAGGAGTGTAAGTAAAACCAAGGGGATAGTCTGATATGTGAATGTAAAGTCTGAGATCCCTAATGCATTGGGATTGGGTTTCCATTAAGACAGTCTACAAGAAATGGGGTGGAGTCCACAACATGATTTTATCCTTATCAGCCCTTCTACTTTGACCTCTTTCTACATTCTTTTATTTATTTTAATTCATTTTTTCTTGTTGGAGTATAATTGCTTCACCGTTATGTTAGTTTCTCCTGTACAACATTGTGAGGCAGGTATATGTATACATATATCCCCTCCCACTTGAGCCTCCCTCCCACCCTCCTCGCCATCCCATCCTTCTAGGTGTCACAGAGCCCTGAGCTCAGCTCCCTGTACTATACAGAAACTATGGCTAAAGAAGGTGTGATACATATATGCAATGGAATATTATATGCTCAGACACATTTGATTTTCCATGAGGAGAAAGACTCAGACAGAAAGTGGAAAAATTCCTAAAGGTAGTTGTAAATCTTCTTTTAGCTGTGAGACTCTCTGGTAGCTTCCACTAACTAACCAAATATGTGGGTTTGGCATTGCAGTGTTCTACCACATTCATTAGTGTTAGAATTGAATTAATACCTAGATTAAAATGTATGTGTTATGTTGACTCTAGTGCCAAACGTGGTTGCTTTAGAAGTAGACTTAGGATTAAATAGGATGGATGACAGAAGTGGAGGAAAAACCTCCAAGGAGATGAGAAACTCTTAAGCTCAAGTACAGTGGTAAAGGTCTGGGTGTTCATCTTCCACTCAAAAGATAATCAGCCCTCAATACTGAAATGATGCTCTGAAAATATGTCCATCTCAGTATTTGAACAAGTTGAGATAACCATTTGTAAACAGCATTTCTTACCCTTTTCTTTACCTTTCTCTAGCCAAAGACAATGGAGAAGGCAATGGCACCCCACTCCAGTACTCTTACCAGGAACATCCCATGGACGGAGGAGCCTGGTGGGCTGCAGTCCATGGGGTTGCTAAGAGTCGGACACAACTGAGCAACTTCACTTTCACTTTTCACTTTCAGACACTGTACGTCATCACAGAGCACTGAGCTGAGCTTCCTGTGCTATACACTAGCTATGAATGTGGTATATATATACAGTGGAGTATCAATCAGCCATAAAAAGAATGAAAGCAGGTCATTTGTAGTGACTTGGATCTTTCTACATTTTTGATCTGGTTAAAGTGGTCAAATTCATGAATTAAATGGCAAATATTTCCTCTGAAAATTCCAATCTTTTTAGCCATCCTTTTTAGTATTGGGCAGTATATACACATGGAAATTTCAGAAGTAATTTTCATACCAAATTACACAGTGGATCTACTCTAGCCCTTTGTATTTTCTATATATGACTTAAGGGCTTTGCACTGATATTACCAGTCTCTTGCATAAATCTGTATATAAAATATGTAGTAATTAATGATATCAAGGATCACAGTCTCTTATCAAATGGAAGAAATATTCTGATTTTTCAGGACAAACCATTGCTTATCTCTGTCCCTCGAGCCATTTAGTGATTGTGTAGACAAACCCCAGTCCACAAAGCACTTGTAGATACCAATTTAGTTCAGTTCAGTCACTCAGCCATGTCTGACTCTTTGTGACTCCATGGACTGCAGCACTCCAGGCTTCCCTGTCCATCACCAACTTCCAGAGCTTGCTCAAACTCATGTCCATTGAGTCGGTGATGCCATCCAACCAACTCATCCTCTGTCATCCCCTTCTCCTCCTGCCTTCAATCTGCCCCAGCATCAGCGTCTTTTCCAATGAGTCAGTTCTTCGAATTGGGTGGCCAAAGTACTGGAGCTTCAGCTTCAGCATCAGTCTTTCCAATGAATATTCAGGACTGATTTCCTTTAGGATTGACTGGTTTGATCTTGCAGTCTAAGGGCTTCTCAAGAGTCTCTTCCAACACTATGGTTCAAAAGCATCAATTCTTCAGAGCTCAACTGTCTTTATGGTCCAACTCTCACATCCATACATGACTACTGGAAAAACTATGGCTTTAACTAGAGGAAACTTAGTCGGCAAAGTGACGTCTCTGCTTTCAAGGTTTGTCATATGCAGTCAAGGTTTGTCATAGCTTTTCTTCCAAGGAGTGAGTATCTTTTAATTTCATGGCTGCTGTCACCATCTGCAGTGATTTTGGAGCCCAAGAAAATAAAGTCTGACACTGTTTCCATTGTTTCCCCATCTATTTGCCATGAAGTGATGGGACTGGATGCCATGATCTTATTTTTTTTTAATGTTGAGTTTTAAGCCAGTTTTTTCACTCTCTTCTTTCACTTTCATCAAGAAGCAGATAAAGTGGTCTGATATTCCCATCTCTTTAAGAATTTTCCACAGTTTGTTGTGATCCACAAACGTGTAGATATAACTCATCTTAATTCTCATGCAACTCTATCTCATACAATAAAAGGTTGAGTTTTTTTTTTAAACAATGGTGATTATATAGACAAATATATGTGCAAATCTTACAGTTTAAACCTAAGTGCAATGACACTAGAAATCACTTTGATTACCCCAAAAGAGGAGCCTTAGTAATCATTCCCTTGGTTTCTGAACTGAATTCATTAGGTAGGACCAGCTGTAACCTGAGTTCAGTAACAGGATGTGTTCCTGTTAGGGTTCATTCCTTTATTCACTCCGGCCTGTGAACCCTAACTACGGAGCCTCTGTCTCTGGGCCTCCCTGGTGGCTCAGTGGGGAAGAATCTGCCTGCAATGCAGGAGACCTATGTTAGATCCCCGGGCAGGAAAGAGCCGCTGGAGAAGCTACAGACCACATAAACTTCAGATTAGAGAATCCTGGACAAGATCGAGACTCCAGCTTCAAGTTTAGATAACTCTACACATGAGAAACACTCACCAGAACCAAATTCCAGGAGGCCTCAGAGTTACAACTATAAAATGGGACTCATAATTGCATTTTGTGAGACACTTGTAAAAAGGCAAGTGAGGTAAGAATAATTAGTAATATAAGCCACTGGGATATTATTGAACCATATTATTTGGTCCAGGATCACAATAGACCAGTAGGGATGTCAGTGTCCATTAGTCACAACAAAACAAGTCAAAACATATGGTTCATTCACTCAGAGATTTAAGAAAGATTAAGATTTAATAATCATTCATTCAAAAATATATAGTAAATTCCTTCCAAGTGCCAGATGCCATTACATTGTTCTCAGGCTGAGGACACAGGCCCTCCCCCTTCACGTGACCTAGTGTAGAGAAATTATGATAATAATTGCTTTACTGGGGCTTCCCTCATGGTCTTAACAGTTGTTAAGACTCTGTGCTCCCAATGCAGGGGGCCTGGGTTCGATTCCCTGGTTAGAGAGTTAGATCCTGCATGCCTCAACTAAGAGTTTGCATGCTGTAACTAAAGTCTGCACCTGCCACAACTAAGACCTGGAACAGTCAAATACAAAAAAAAAAAAAAAGGAAAAAGGTAATTGCTTATTGTAATTTTGAAAGTGCTGTGACCCCAAAACGTAGAATGCTATGAGCATATATTAAAGGGACTGTAACTCAAGCTGAACAATTATATTGATCATGTTCTCTTGCTACACATATACTATAGACATATATATGCTATTTACATTTATAAACTAGATAGAAAGAATACATAGACTATGTAGATGGATGGATTGTGGATGGATAGATTAGATAGGTAGATATATAGATAGATAGAGATAACACAAAGATAGAAATAAAGTATAATCCTAAACAGTCCTAAAGAGTGGGTTGAAAGAAGGTGATGATAAGATTATCTCTGAACCATCAATAACCATATCCCCTGACCATCAGTCCAGGGGTCTTCCCTCCAGGACATCACAGCTGCTAGCCCACCAGAGACCTTTGCTATTTCCCTTTGTGATATATGCCCACAGCCACTGGCCCATTTTACCAGATGTAAGAGATTTAACAAAGAGGTGCATTTTCCTATGATGGGAGGACCAGGTCACCATGTCAAGTTTGGGCACAACAAGTCCACATATGGATGGCACTGTGATTATCCATACAGAACAGAGCATTTCTGGAGGAAACTGCTGCTGCTGCTGCTAAGTTGCTTCAGTCATGTCCGACTCTGTGCGACCCCATAGACGGCAGCCCACCAGGCTCCCCCATCCCTGGGATTCTCCAGGCAAGAACACTGGAGTGGGTTGCCATTTCCTTCTCTAATGCATGATAGTGAAAAGTGAAAGGGAAGTCGCTCAGTCATGTCCGACTGTTAGCGACCACATGGACTGCAGCCTACCAGGCTCCTCCATTCCATGGGATTTTCCAGGCAAGAGTACTGGAGTGGGTTGCCATCGCCTTCTCCCTGGAGGAAACTATCAACCATGAATTTGAAAAAGTGACCTCCGTTTAGCAATAACACCAAGTCTTTCTTTGGCATTTTTATATTCTACTGTTAGTCACTTTTCCAATCCATGGGGCAATGGATTTCCACTCTAAACATCACCTCTAGTCAATATGTATATATATACACACACGCTCTATTTTATGCATGTTGTGATAGCTTTACACAGGCACAGTAGTTCTGTCCTGAGGCTGGATATAAATAAATTGACAGTCCGATTTCCCACGGATGCTGCCAGAGAATGCTCTTGTTGAATACGAATCACAAAGTCTTTTGTGAAATGAGAAAACTGTGTCAAAAAGCAGGAGGAAACCAGCACAGACTGGGGCCAGAAAGCCAACTGGCCAGTAGGAACTTGAGTGACCTTTGGGGCTGGGGCATTTGGCTATGTCCTGGCTCAGCTTCTCGTTCTGGAAATACTTCTGGGGACCAGAGGAAAGTCTTCCTAGACCT
Source organism: Oryx dammah (assembly GCF_014754425.2). Lineage (NCBI taxonomy): Eukaryota > Metazoa > Chordata > Mammalia > Artiodactyla > Bovidae > Oryx > Oryx dammah. Next base: position 51,397,124 of record NW_024070200.1, read on the forward strand.
TAGTGGAAGGGCTAGGAGGGATTGTTTTTGCTATTTAGTCGCTAAGTCCTGCCCGATTCTTTTGCAACCCCATGGACTGTAGCCCAGCAGGCTCCTCTGTCCATGGGATTTCCCAAGCAAGAATACTGGAGTGGGTTGCCACTTCCTTCTCCAGGGGATCTAACGAGCTCAGGGATCGAAACTGTATCTCTTGCGTTGGCAGGTGGATTCTCTGAGCCACCAGGGACACCCCCTAGAATGGAGAGCTGACCATATTAGCAGAAGACATAAAACTGATAAATGAGGAAAGTGAGGGTCTCAGAAGCAGCAACAGTTAGTTGCTGAGCAGTTAGTTCTTCAAAAGAAGTTAATTACCAGGAGGGAAGAAGGGGGAGAAAGGGTAGTTAGGGAGTTTGGGATGCTCATGTACCCACTGCTATATTTAAAATGGATCACTAACAAAGGCCTACTGTCTAGCAGAGGGAACTCTGCTCAATGTTATGACAGCCTGGATGGGAGGCGAGTTTGGAGCAGAATGGATACATGTATATCTATGGCTAACTCCCTTTGCTGTCAACCTGAAATTATCACAACAGTGTTAATTGGCTACACTCCAATATAAAATAAAAAGTTTAAAAAAGGGAGAAAGAAGATAAGGGTCAGGGAACCGAAATGGACTAGCAGAAAAATGCCCAAACTCATCAAGCTGCTGCTGCTGTTAAGTCATTTCAGTCATGTCCCACTCTGTGTGACCCCATAGAAGGCAGCCCACCAGGCTCCCCCATTCCTGGGATTCTCCAGGCAAGAACACTGGAGTGGGTTGCCATTTCCTTCTCCAATGCATGAAAGTGAAAAGTGAAAGTGAAAGTGAAGTCGTGTCCAACTCTGTGTGACCCCAGACCTCCACAGTTTTCTCTAATACACTTGAGAGTGTAAAAACCAGCCAGGAACCGTGCTTCATGCTGTGGCTCTGTACATTATTTCATTAGATATCTGAATTATATCCATAATATATAATATGATATATATGGCATATGATACATTATATTATGTAATATATAATATAATATCTAATATTTATATTTCTAGCAGCTCAATGGAGATAAGCATTATCATCACCATTTTATAAATTCTCAAGAAGGTGAATTAACTTTCCAAAATTTGAATTGTCTGCTAGTCTTTATGTCGATTCACACTTAGGATCTAGCCAAACCACACCTAAGCCCACAGCCACAGGTTTCTCACAATACACAGAAGAACTGTACAAAAAAGATCTTCATGACCAAGATAATCACAATGGCATCATCACTCACCTAGAGCCAGACATCCTGGAATGTGAAGTCAAGTGGGCCTTAGAAAGCATCACTACAAACAAAGCTAGTGGAGGTGATGGAATTCCAGTTGAGCTGTTTCAAATCCTCATGAATGATGCTGTGAAAGTGTTGTACTCAATATGCCAGCAAATTTGGAAAACTCAGCAGTGGCCACAGGATTGGAAAAGGTCAGTTTTCATTCCAATCCCAAAGAAAAGCAATGCCAAAGAATGCTCAAACTACCGCACAATTGCACTCATCTCACATGCTAGTAAAGTAATGCTCAAAATTCTCCAAGCCAGGCTTCAGCAATATGTGAACTTCCAGATGGTCAATCTGGTTTTAGAAAAGGCAGAGGAACCAGAGATCAAATTGTCAACATCTGCTGAATCATCAAAAAAGCAAGAGAGTTCCAGAAAAACATCTATTTCTGCTTTTTTGACTATGCCAAAGCCTTTGACTGTGTGGATCTCAATAAACTGTGGAAAATTCTTCAAGAGATGGGAATACCAGACCACCTGACCTGCCTCTTGAGAAACCTATATGCAGGTCAGGAAGCAACAGTTAGAACTGGATATGGAACAACAGACTGGTTTCAAATAGGAAAAGGAGTACGTCAAGGCTGTGTATTGTCACCCTGCTTATTTAACTTCTATGCAGGGTACATCATGAGAAACTCTGGGCTGGAAGAAACACAAGCTGGAATCAAGATTGCCAGGAGAAATATCAATAACCTCAGATATGCAGATGACACCACCCTTATGGCAGAAAGTGAAGAGGAATTAAAAAGCCTCATGATGAAAGTGAAAGAGGAGAGTGAAAAAGTTGGCTTAAAGCTCAACATTCAGAAAACGAAGATCATGGCATCTGGTCCCATCACTTCATGGGAAATAGATGGGGAAACAGTGGAACAGTGTCAGACTTTATTTTGGGGGGCTCCAAAATCACTGCAGATGGTGATTGCAGCCATGAAATTAAAAGACACTTACTCCTTGGAAGAAAAGTTATGACCAACCTAGATAGCATATGGAAAAGCAGAGCCATTACTTTGCTAACAAAGGTCCATCTAGTCAAGGCTATGGTTTTTCCAGTGGTCATGTATGGGTGTGAGAGTTGGACTGTGAAGAAAGCTGAGCACCGAAGAATTGATGCTTTTGAACTGTGGTGTTGGGGAAGACTCCTGAGAGTCCCTTGGACTGCAAGGAGATCCAACCAGTCCATTCTAAAGGAGATCAGCCCTGGGTGTTCTTTGGAAGGAATGATGCTAAAGCTGAAACTCCAGTACTTTGGCCACCTCATGTGAAGAGTTGACTCATTGGAAAAGACTCTGATGCTGGGAGGGATAGGGGGCAGGAGGAAAAGGGGATGACTGAGGATGAGATGGCTGGATGGCATCATCAACTCAATGGACATGAGTTTGAGTGAACTCCGGGAGTTGGTGATGGACAGGGAGGCCTGGCGTGCTGCGATTCATGGGGTCGCAAAGCGTCAGACACGACTGAGTGACTTAACTGAACTGAACAGCCTCAACTGTCGACTCAATTACCTCTCCTCTTAACTCTCCAAACTACACCATTTTGCAGTATTTCCTGGTCACTAAAAGGTCATGACATCCCCTCTTCCCAGGGACAAGAAGGACCACAATATCAGCAGCAACAGCATTTTTTTTAAATATCTAATAACACAAGTATCATTTCTAATTTTTCAAATGGTGTATTTTCTTTTTTCCTCAGGCAAGTCTTTACTGGGTCCCTTGCTGCAGCAGGGGGGACTGAGAACAAGTAACAGTGTCTCTGGCTTGCTGGATCCTGGAGGGGCTAGCTTATTCCTCAAATGGGGTCAGCAATAGTGGTGCCCAAAGATTGGGCTTAGGTGGTTTGCCTGCCCTTTCGGTGGTGTTAAGTGCAGGGAGCATAGAGAGTGCCCTGCTTTTGCTCCCAACACCCCGTTTTTGCTCTTGGCTCTTCCAAAGTGGTCGTCGGGGTCTTCTGGTGTATGTTCTTCTTTTTATCAATATATAATATACTTGAAGGGCTTCCCAGGTGGCTCAGTGGTAAAGAATCCGACTGTCAATGCGGGAGAGGTTCTGGAAGAGCCCGGAGAGAAGGGCATGGCAACTCACTCCAATATTCTTGCCTGGAGCCTCCAATGGACAGAGGAGCCTGGGGGGCTACAGTCCATGGGGCCGAGAAGAGTCAGACACGACTGAGCGACTAAACAGCAAAGCAATGGACTTGGTGGTAAGAGAGCGCCCCCTAAAGGTGAGCTGTGTCCTGATTGGTAGGGAGCAGAAGATGCTTAACAAGCATGGGGGAAGAAGAGCAGGGATGGGGGGTTGGTAAGGAAAGGAAAATTAAGGGGAAATATTAATTTCACCGTTTCTCAATGTTTGGAGAATTTAAACATCATTTATTTATATGTTCATATATTTTCCACTGACTACTTACTAGTGAAAATACAATATAATTGCCTCTATGGGTACTTAGAAACCAGAGTCATTTGGCTAGTTTCCCTTTCTATCTTCCGACTGTGTGCTCAGTTATGGTCCCACTGTTGGGAAACGGTGGGAAGGCAAGTTGCTAATAGGTGTTCACAATTGAAAGAAATATGAGAGGAAGATTTGTTTGCATCCTCTGAACACCTGTACGTCTTGGCATGATTCTTCCAGGGAATAAGGCATTTGGAGTTTGGGATCAGCCCCAGATTGGTCCCACTGGATGCATTTGGAATGACTGCGCCAGTGAATCCAATAAGCCCTTGCCTCACCACCTTTCCGGCACCCGCCCTTATGGATGAAGGCATCACCTCTCCTGGCAGGCTGTTAGTGTGCACTTGGGTTAACACAAGCCATCCTCAGCTGCTTTACCATAACGCAGCTATGAAAAGAAGGAGCTGTTGAAAAAATGTTACATTCCAACAGAGCGAAACCAGATGAAAGAGATTCCAGAGAGGCAAGTTTTTGGTGCCTGTGGCTATATGAAGCTGCTGTCTGATTTTGATGGTTCCTGGCATCTTTAGCCAAGGGAAGGCTGTGTGTAATCTTTATTTCTCCATGGCTGGCTGACTTGGCAGGGCCAGGTCATCAGGAAAGCCTTACAGTGAAGAGGAGCAGGAGGTTACAGACCACCACCTGCCCAAAAGGAGAGCTCCAGTGACACCTAGAGGAGAAGGCTTGAAGTGCAAGGGGGCCCCCCAAAGTTGCCCAGACTCATGCCGTCTATAAACCTAGACAGTGTATCAAAAAGCAGAGCCATCCCTTTGTTGACAAAGGTCCATCTAGTTAAAGCTATGGTTTTTCCAGTAGCCAAGTATGGATGTGAGAGTTGGACTATAAAGAAGGCTGAGCATTGAAGAACTGATGCTTTCAAATTATGGTGCTGAAAAAAACTCTTAAGAGTCCCTTGGACAACAAGAAGATCAAATCGTCAATCCTAAAGGAAATAAACTCTGAATATTCATTGGAAGGAGGGATGCTGAAGCTGAAGCACCAATACTTTGGCCATCTGACGTGAAGAGCTGACTCAATGGAAAAGATCCTGATGCTGCAAAAGACTGAGGGCAGGAGGAGAAGGGAATGCCACAAGATGAGATGGTTGGATGGCATCACTGACTCAGCTAACATGAGTCTGAGCAAACTCCAGGAGATACTGAAGGACAGGGAAACCTGGTGTGCTGCAGTCCATAGGGTCTCAAAGAGTCCAAATGGCCTAGTGACTAAACAACAACTCTCCAGGCCATTGAGTTGCAAAGAGTCAGACACAACTGAGCAACTGAGCCCACACGCACACTTTAGGAACACATGTGGGTCCTACTTGGAGGTTTTTTAAAAAAGAAGAAAATTAATATGCTCTGTAAAGCTTTGATCAGGTTCCTGGGACTAATGAACTTAAAACATCATAAAAAAAATTTTTTTTTTAAGTCATTCAGTCGTGTCTGACTCTGCGACCCCATGGATTATACAGTCCATGGAATTCTCCAGGCCAGAATACTGGAGTGGGTAGCCTTTCCCTTCTCCAGGGGATCTTCCCAACCCAGGGATTGAACCCAGGTCTCCCGCATTGCAGGCAGATTCTTTACCAGCTGAGCCACCAGGGAAGCCCAAACATCATAGTCACAAGCTCTTTCTTTCCAAGGAAGAAGCAAGATCATGGGAAGGTTGGGGCCCAACCTGGTAGCCCTCAGCTGGATCCAGCCCAGAGATATGTTTTAGTTTTATTTTGGCCAAGGCATTTTTTCCCTAAATGAAATTAATTTCCCAAATAATAAAAATGTGAAGCCTTTACATTAAAATAAATATTTATTGTATATATTGGAAAAATGGGAGGATCTGAAAACACATCTCAGTTCAGTCCAGCCGCTTACTCATAGCTGACTCTTTGGGACCCCATGGACTGCAGCAGACCAGGCTTCCCTGTCCATCACCAACTCCCAGAGCTTGCTCAAACTCATGTCCATCAAGTTGGTGATACCATCCAACCATCTCATCCTCTGTCATCCCCTTCTCCTTCTGCCTTCAATCTTTCCCAGCATCAGGGTCTTTTACACATGTCTACTTGTCAACAATTTGGTTGAACTGTTGAGAGGGGGTGGGCTGCCGCAAGAAAAGCATATTTCTAGATGACAAAGATGCCCCTGCACAACATCTGTGCTTATCGCCCCCTTTCCACTCATCTATGTCTTCCGCTTGGCCCCTAGAGACATCTGAGCTGTGACTCAGAAGAAAACATCGGTGTTTTGATTATCAGCAAAAGCCTGCAGTCTTTCTGCCAAAGATAATGTTTTCCCTCTGAAAAGACTAACATTCTAACTGCGGTTTCCTCTTACCTCTGCTTTGGGGCAAGTATTTTTTTTTTTTAATCATACAGCTCACATTTATCAGTTCTAATCTGTTTTCATCTATAGCATAGATTAATTGTAGTTCCCTCGTAAAGTTAGAGATGGGAAACGCAGCTGAGAAAAAAATACAAGCTCCAGGATTTCATTTTGTTTTGCAGTCTGTCTCTGGGAACCTGAGATGTTGGCTGGTTACCCTGATGACCACCAAAAGGGAAAATCATCATGATGAAAAAGAAGTGTTTGAAATTAGTTCTCCTCCCTCGAATGATATGCCAGCTTGCATCTCTTCCATCTAGAAGCCCAGACAGCCTGTGGTCACTAGGGGAACAGCACAGGTAGGGTGAATCAACCCATTAGGAACAATAAGGATAAAACCTTGGCGCTTTTATGAGCTTTGATTTGTGTTGCATTCGGGGCTCAAGTGCAAGGTTTATAAAAAAGAAGCCAGCGGTTATAGATTGCGCACTGCTCCTCGCTATGGTTTATATCCCATGTCTGTAAAGGTTTTATTGGATTATTGGTAGCGTGTTTATTTGCCTGAACACAAAAAGTCCTGCTAGGCCTTGAGAATAATAGAGAGAGAAGGGGCTTTGTGGTTTTATGGAACTAGGGAACAAGAGGTGGGTGGTGACGCTCTGGGTGGCAGAAAAAGGGGAAATGAGCAGGCACTAAAGTGCGCTGTGCATGGACCATAATTTATGTTGAGGTCACTGAATGGATGTGGAGGGAGCCTGCCAAGCCAGAGCTAACTATTCCTTATTTGTGAATCATGACCCCCTGAGATATTTGTGCTGATTTCACTCATTTTGGTTTGCAATTGAGGGGATTATAGAAGGAGCATGCGAAAAGGCCACTTGGCAGTATTCCAGTTGGTTGATGGGTGAACTAGCTTTTCACAAAAATAAAATGAAAATACATTCTCATGGATAAATTTATGTAGGTGCTACACCAAGGATTCTCTGCCTCGGCACTTTCGACATGTGAGCTGGAAAATTCTTTGTTGTAGGGACTGACCATCCCGTGCACTGCAAAGCAAACAGATTAGCAGCAACTCTGGTCTCTACCCACTAGATGTCCGGAATATGTCTACCTAGTTAGGGCAACCCCTAATGTCTCTAGAGATGGCCAAATGTCCTTGGTATTGAGGATTGGGAGTGAGGGGCGAAATTTCCCCATTCAGACTTCAGCTTTACACAAAACAAGGGTTTCCCTGGTGGCTCAGACGGTAGAGTCTGCCTGCAGTATGGGAGAGCCAGGTTCCATCCCTGGGTCAGGAAGATCCCCTGGAGAAGGAAACAGCAACCCACTCTAGTATTCTTGCCTGGAAAATCCCATGGATGGAGAAGCCTGGCAGCCTACAGTCCACGGGGTTGCAAAGAGTCTGACATGACTAAACAACTTCACTTGCACTTACACAAAATAAAGTATGTGTGTGTGTGTTTGTGTGAGCGCATGTTGGGGAGATTTAATGCAGTCACTCATAAAGTTAAGAGAGAAAACTCCAAAAAGAATAATTACAATTAATTGAATTTCATCAAAGTGAATCTCAGAATGGGAACCCAGATATTATGTTTGGGAGATTTTTAAGAAAGAAAGCAAATAAAGTCAGCAGAGCACTAGTTTTAGTTAAATCTAGCCCGCAAAAGGGCTTCCATCTACAACCTGATCTGTAAAATATGAAGCACTTACACTACATCTCGGTGTGTTTATATGGAGCCTGAGACAACATCTTTCTAGAAGTTCTAAGTTAAGAAGGATAAACATCTCCAGTAGCCAGAAAAAAAAAAACAAATTTTGTTTTCATTCCACTTTCCAACATCAAAGCTTGGTTCTGATCTTTAGATCTTCAACAACAACAGCAAAATTAAGAGGCAGAGATATTTCTGTTTCTCTATAAAAGCCACAGAAACAGGCATTGATTTTGTCCCCTTTTTCACTAAGTGGGAGTCATATCACGGTACTGAAGTCTTCTGTATCACTTGAGTTGAACATGTGAAGTGGGGAAACTGGTTTCTTCTCACTATTTTCTGCCAAACTTCTGACCCCCAAATAACATTTAAATTGAAAGTGCACTTGGGTTTAAGCACAGATGTCCAAGTCACTTTTACGGTCGAGGTTTTCCATTTATTGTATCTAGGGGAAGAAAAAAAAAAAAAAAAACGAGGAAAGATGGTGAACATCAGCCACTTTTTAGACTATCTCACACAGTGAAACTGTTCTGAGCAACTAGAATTCAACTGAGTCAAAGAGTGTCAGTTTCCATGAAGACTTCTACAAAATTCTCAAAATAGGATCACATGGAGTGCCCACACCTGAGCCATGGGAAGATACTGGTTAAAAGTAACTAATTCTGTGTTCCACACTCAGATCCACCAAATCAGGAACTCCAAGGCTATTGTTTGATGAAATGCATTTTGATCATTTTATGCTTATTAAAATCTGAAAGCTACTTCACTGGGTTGTATGTTGGAGGGACACAGGAAAAGATATGAAAGGGAGTCCTAAAGATCCTTGAATGAATAATATCAGAATTTCCTTCTCAGAAGCAAGTTGATTTAAGGATTTGAACCAAGAAGTGCTAGGGGATTCACTAACTACAGGTTTTTCAAGATTCACTGCTCTACCACTGAACTGTGAAGTCTACGAAATCCCCAAATCAGACTTGTTTGGGATTTGTCCTTGGCAGAAGAGCAGTGTGGATAAGACTAGCTGTAGGGCACCGAAAATTACACGACACCTATATTCAAAATCCATAGGTCTGAAAGATGAAGGAGCTTGGAGAAGAAGAATCCAGAGCGTGTGCCGATCGGCACTCCTGACAATGTGCAAGTCAGCGTTCACTATTGGCAGGTCACAGATCTGAACTCTATAGGCATCTTAACTTAGTTTTTAAATGCAGGTGTTTTCTTTTCTTTGTCCTTTATAAGTGATGTCTGTTCCTTTTGCTTTTATTTTCAGATGATCTGATGTGAAATAAAGAGAAACAAGAAATAGAATGCTTGACCTGGGAAAAATGGTTTGTTGTGCTTTCATGCTCTGGGAAGGCTACAATTCATCTGAGTTATCAAATATCTCACAATGACACGGCTGGGTCTCCTGCATTGCAGGCAGATTCTTTACCATCTGAGCCACAAGGGAAGCCCTATGAAAAGTTAATTCTTTTTCACAATTATTTTGTCTAAAGGTATTGCCTCTATGGTGTCAGAAACCCAGGTTCATTTTTTTTTTTTTTGGAATATAATTGCATTACAATGTTGTGTTAGTTTCTGCTGTACATCAAAGTGAATGAGCTATAAGCATACATATACCTTGGGCCTCCTCCCTCTTGCACCTCCTGCCAAACCCTCATCCCATTCCTCTACGTCATCACAGAGAACCGAGCTGAGCTTCCTTTGCTATACAACAGCTTCCCAGTAGTCAAGATTGAGGGCAGGAGGAGAAAGGGACAACAGAGGATGAGATAGTTGGATGGCATCACCACCTTAATGGACCTGAGTTTGAGCAAACTCGGGGAGAGAGTGAAGGACAGGGAAGCCTGGTGTGCTGCAGACCATGGAGTCGCAAAGAGCCAGGCACAAGTTAGCAACTGAACAATGAACAAGTAAAACTAATTTCTCACCTCCTACAAATCACACATTAAAGTAGAGTTTTTTCATTTTTTTTTTCATTGTTACCTATTTAGTGATGAACAATGGTATGATCAGGTGGGAGCACTAACTAATCGCAAAACTGAGTGGGTGAATCCCTAATTCTCAGTTCAGAGCTGTTCTTATAACAGCATACAGGCTCCTCTGAGGGGAATCTCTCTTCACCTAGATTTTACGGAAGGTCACTATTATGTATAACACAGATAACTAATGAGAACCAACTGTATATCACAGAGAACTCTACTCACTGCCCTGTGGTGACCTTAAACGAGAAGGAGATCCAAAAGGAAGGAGATATATGTACATGTATGGCTGCTTTATTTTGCTGTACAACAGAAACTAATACAACACCACAAAGCAACTATACTCCAATTTAGGAAAATAAGTAAATAAAACAAACTAACAACAACAACAACAAATCAAACAACTAACTCAGACTCAGGGCTCAGAGTCTGAATGTAGGAAGGAAGCACCAGATACATCTCCTTACTCTTCAGGAAGACTGCGGCCAAGGAAAGTAAACAGAAAGATGTGGATAATGGAAACAAAGACATTGAAAACAAAACTTTTTTCCCTGAGACAAGAATAAACGAGATTGGATAGTGCTCTCAAGTTCAAGAGGACTGTCAAGGGTCCAACATACCTATTTCCAAGACACCTGCCTTTAGCCACTCAACTGAAATTAACAAAACCAGACAGAAGGAAGCCTTCCTTTTGGAGTTTTTACTGGCTCCAGGCAAGTCTGCATGGCTCTCAGCAGAACTATTTACATGGAATTACCCATAATGCCTGACACCACAATAATTCCCTTCTGCCCTGATGCAAATTCTACTGACAGCATTGAAACTCTGTCAAAGAGAAAAAGTAAATGATTCAGCAAATTGTTGACTTAAGACAGGGAAATAAACATTCAGAAGTTCTGCTGCATGCCAAGATACACTCCCAACCTGGCCAGGGAAAGCAAGCAAGGATCTTACCCATTCAGAGGAGTTACACAAAATGTTCCTGAGTCAAACAATCAGCAACGCCTGATTGACCTGTGGTCAGATGTCAAACATAAACCCAAAACATATATAGAGGAATTTGAAGTTTTTTGTCTTCTTTGTAACTTTGTTGTTCTCGTGTTTCATGGCCAAGAATTCTTCCTGCAAAGAACCTTCAGATCTTTGGTGGTGCTGTGAAAATAATACCAATCTGAAAAATCAGAAAACCAAGATTGTAACACAGGTTCTGACATCCTTTGTTCACTGAACCTGAGCCAAACACTCAACCCTCTTGACATCATTTCTAAGATTAGAGTATCTGATCGACTTGGTCCATATCTATTATAAAATCCCAGAATGTTTTGGAACTTTAACCTTTTGGAACTGTCAGTCAACAGTATCCATGCAGCTTTTGTGGAAGGAGCATACTCGAGACAATTCACTGAATCCCACTGAGCCTCAGTTTTCCCCATATGTGAAATGGAATCACAATGGAAAAGGTATTTCTCAGATTTTAAAAGTCAGGATTAAATCACCGGGCAGGATTGTTTTTCACTTTCTTTAGTTTTGAAAAATTCAACTCCATAGAAGAGTTGAAACAATAAGACTCTAACACATTCATCACCAATGTTTAACATTTTGCCACATGTCCTTGCTATTTTTATACACATACACAAATATACATGTATGTATATTTCTTTGAGCCTTTTTTTTAATGTTTGTTTTCTTTCTTTATTTGGCTGTAGCAGTTCTATTTATGTGACTATATCAGGGAAACCTGGCAAGCTGCAGCCTACGGTGTCCCAAATTGTTAGACACAACTGAGCAACTGAATGGAACTGATAATGTCTATAGGATCTAATTTCCTGACTAGGGATTGAACCTGGGCTTCTAGCATTTAGAGGGCAGAAACTTAGCCACGGACCACCAGGGAAGTCCATTACTGACCCATTATTAAACTAACTTGCAGACCCTATAATATTTGACTCTTAACTATATCATCGTCATCTCTGAAGACCAATGAGATATTCTCCTCTACAACAATAAGATTATTAAACACTCAAAAAGTTTAACATTGACCAAATCATATTAACTGATACACAGTGCATATTCAAAATTCTCCAGTTTAATCATATGTTTGGTTGCCATAGCTGCTCATTCTCTTTTACCCTAAATTAAGCCCTCAGCTTTGTGTTTGTTTCTCTCTGGTGCCTCAAAATATTGACTGTTTTTTTGGTTTCTTTCTAATTTTTAAGTATTCAAGCCCCTGGATTTATAAAACATTCCACACAAAAAATATGAACAAACCTCCCCAATACAATGTTAAGACACTAGGAAAGCAGACAAAACCTATCTATCTCTACTGTTAGCATTAAGGACAGCAGCTACCTGTAGGGGTTAGTGACTGAAAGGGAACAGGAGGCTGAGTTATCAACTTTCAGTTTCTTAACCCAGGTGCTAATTATAGCGTGTGTTCACATATTATTTAGGAAATCAATTATTCAACTAAGCAGTTATTTGTCAAAATTAATTAAGAAATTGAAAGAAATATAATGGAGTTGCTTTAATTCCCTACCTTCACTGGATAATGAATGAAGTAGTCAAAACATATATGAATAGTGATGATTGGATTAACATAATTAACAGAAGTATGTGAACAGACATATATTTAATTTTAATAACAAATTTAAAAATCATTCTTTTTTTAAGCCTTAAAGGTATGGCTTAAAAATTGTGTCTATTGGGATGCAAATCTTCATTAAGTTCTGCAAATTAGTCACGGTACCGACCAACATTTTTTTTTTTTAAGACTCAGCGAGAGCAGAAATTTCAAAAATAACTTTACAAGGTCCTAACCATAGAAGTAGAAAGCGGTTATTCTAAGAGCACTCTAAGTTAAAGATTAAATACATAATAAAATACTATTTAGGAACTATCTTTGGAAGCCCAAAGAAACTCAGTGGGCTTGTTTGAATCTGTCTGCCAGTGCAGGAGATATAGGAGATGTGGGTTTGATTCCTGGGTCCAAAAGATCCCCTGGAGGAGGAAATGGCAACCCATCCCTGTATTCTCTCTAGAGAATCCTATGGACAAAGGAGCCTGTCAGGCTTCAGTCCATGGGGTCCCAAAGAGTTGGACATGACTGAACACCAGGATGAGATGGCTGGATGGCATCACAGACTCGATGGATATGAGTCTGAGTGAACTCCGGGAGATGGTGATGGACAGGGAGGCCTGGCGTGCTGCGATTCATGGGGTCGCAAAGAGTCGGACACGACTGAGCGACTGAACTGAACTGAACTGAACTGAACACGAGAAGAAGAAAGAAGGAACTATCTTAAGTAAAAATATTATAAATCCACATAATAAATATAAGCATATATAAATCTGGATCCTTAATACTTTTAAATTAAATGCTGAATAATAATTTTTAACTATCAAGAATTCAAAAAAGAATATAAAGGTAGCTTTAAGGAAAATAGGAGGAAATGATAAAATGTAGCATAAATTAATTATGAAAAAAATGTCAGAACCAGCAGACATAGGCAAATTTAAGAGCTAATTCTTTAAAAAGAAATAGATGAAAACAAAAATGTTGTAATAAGTCTTATAAGAGAGTGATTGGAAATAAGATAACATATGCAAAGATGTTTGCACAGTACCTAAGCTCTCAACACTATTATTATTATTCAAAAAGAAAATCAAAGCTATGGTAATAGCTATAGCAGCATATGTGAAAGAAATCAAAAAAGATTTAGAACCTTTGTGGGCTGGAACACTGTCTCAGAAGATGCTGAGAAGCCCACAAAGGCATATCATGCAGAGTTGGCCCAGCTCCTGGTCAGTGGAGGGCTATGGCAATGGCACCCCACTCCAGTACTCTTGCCTGGAAAATCCCATGGGTAGAGGAGCCTGGTAGGCTACAGTCCAGGGGGTCACGAAGAGTCTGACGTGACTGAGAGACTTCACTTTCACTTTTCACTATCACTCATTGGAGAAGGAAATGGCAGCCCACTCCAGTGTTCTTTCCTGGAGAATCCCTGGGATGGGGGAGCCTGGTGGGCTTCCGTCTATGGGGTCACACAGAGTCAGACACAACTGAAGCGACTTAGCAGCAGCAGCATGGTCCCTGTGGGTCTCTGAGCAGAGAAGAGCAGTCTGCAACCCATGTATTTAGGAATCGGTCACTGGAGTTTAACCATGAAGTGAAATTTTCAGTAACTGCCGTCAACTGTGGTATGTTGACCCCCATCTTTCCTGCTGGATTGAGACTCACTTTATGATATCTTGGCCAGAACCCATTTCTCTTCAGTCTCACAGTTATTACAACAGACTTGTATCAATAAAAGCAAAATATGACAATACAATACAAAATATCAGTTAACATATTTTTGAAATAGAACAAAATGAAGGAGACACTTAGAATAAATTACAAAATGGACTCAATAAGACATAGGAAACCAAAATAGATCAATAGAGACATAGGAAAAAACATGTTTGAAATATAGTATCACCCTAAATGCTTTTAAAGGTAGATACTTTCAATTATTAAAGACATCTTTTAGTAACTATTGAGGTTGTCTCACCAATATCTCACTTTTCCCTCCCTCACTATTAATAGCCCTGAGGAGTGACCTCACCAGTGCCTGTTTTGTTCTAATTAATCAAGGCAAATACACCTTGCATGTGGGCTCAGTTATGTCCAATTCATTGTGACCCCATGGACTGCAGAATGCCAGACCTCCCTGTCTATCACTGACTCCCGGAGTTTACTCAAACTCATGAGTTTACTCAAACATCATGTTGGTGATGCCTTCCAACCATTTCATCCTCTGTCGTCCCCTTCTCCTCCTGCCTTCAATCTCTCCCAGCATCAGGGTCTTTTCAAATGAGTCAGTTCTTCAATTCAGGTAGCCAAAGTATTGGAGTTTCAGCTTCATCATCAGTCCTTCCATGAATATTCAGTCCTTCTGAATATTCAGGACTGATTTCCTTTAGGATGGACTGGTTGGATCTCCTTGCAGTCCAAAGAGTACATCAAGGCTGTATATTGTCACCCTGCTTATTTAACTTATATGCAGAAATACATCATAAGAAATACTGGGTTGGATGAAGCACCAGCTGGAATCAAGATTGCCGGGAGAAACCAAGGCAAAAGTTCCTTTATTATCATGGCTGGATCAGTTGACCCATCTCTAATGTCACCAATTCATGGCATTTGATGGTTACAAAGTACAATGGACTCAATTCAAGACAATGAAACATAAAGCAGAAGCTTTTTTCCCTATGAATTTCTCAAAATAAGATACTTCCATCTTATGAGAGCTTATAGAAGGCAGCCCTCTCTCTTCTGAACAATGTGATATCTCAAATTGCCACACTTTGCCTCAGTGAAGGGAGCCAATTTGAAAAGTTTTTTCAACCAGAATGCAGAGTGGAGAAGTAAAAAGAAACCATATCATTGATGTGAGAGGATCGCTGAATCAAACCAGTGTCCAAACCCACCCAGCCTCTTTACCGTCTTCCCTAGTGGCTCAGATGGTGAAGAGACTGCCTGCAGTGCAGGAGGCCTGGGTTTGATCCCTGGGTCAGGAAGATCCACTGGCAGAGGAAATGGCTATCTACTCCAGTATTCTTGCCTGGAGAATTCCATAAACAGAGGAGCCTGGTGGGCAAACACATCTATTTAAAAAATAAAACATTGTGAGTTAGTTTTCTTCTAAAACAAAAATCATTCTTCTAGAGCACAGAGAAAGATGGTATCTAACTCAGCATTTCTGGTGAAGGTAGTATAATATTTATTATAAAACAGAATGAAGAAAACAAATTAAAATTGCTAATGTAAAATACAAAACCCCAAATAAAATATTAGTAAATAGATTTCAATATGGTGTAAGGGATACTTCACTAAAGCTAAACAGGATTGCTGCTAAGATGATAAAGATGGTTTGATTTTAGTAGTGTTTGAAGATAATATTTCATGGCAATAGTGACTTTTCAAAATAGTCACCATAGTAATTTTATAGACAAAAACTTGAATGCTGGTTAAATGTCTTTTTCATTGGTAAATACTTGTACATGCAAGGAGATTGGCACACCCCACTCCACAGGGACGGGACCCTCCTAGAACTCATTGTATGTATCTCCTCATGCGGCTGGTCATTTATTTGAATCATTTATTATATGCCTTTACTGTTGCTATTTAGTCACTAAGTGGTATCCAACTCTTAGCTCCCCATGCACTGTAGTCTGCCAGGCTCCTCTGTCCGTGGCATTTCCCAGGCAAGACTACTGGAGTGGGTTGCCATTTCCTTCTCCAGGGGATCTTCCTGACCTAGGAATTGAACTTGTGTATCCTGCTTGGCAGGCTGATTCTTTACCACTGAGCCACCAGGGAAGCTCATATTTGCTTTATTACATAATAAACTAGTAAATGTAAGTCATTTCTTGAGATTTGTGTGCCATTTATTATTATTTATTTATGTGCCATTTATTATTTGCCATCATAGCAAATAACCAAACTTGAGGAGGCCACTGTGGGATTTACGGCCAGTCATTTAGAAGTAATGGAGGCCCAGACTTACAATTAGCATCTGGAGCTAGGGGCAGTCTCCTGGGCCTGAGCCCTTAACCTGTGGGATGTGATGCTTTCTCTAGGCAGCCAGTGTCAGAATTGAATTAAATTGTAGGACATCCAGCTGGTGTCAGAGAATTGATCCATATGAGAAAAAAACCTGTGTCTGATGTCAGAAGTGAAGTGGTGTCACTGTGTAAAAGAAATAGAGTTTTTCCTTTCAGAAGGTAATGAAAGATTTTTTAAAATAAAACTAAAAAGAATGGATCATAAAGGCAAATATTGATAAACCTATGCATGGAAAATTAAGAATTTGAGTTCATCAATCAAAATACATCACAAAGAGAGAGAAAAGTCATGCCATAAATAGGAAGAATATATTACAACACTTATAATGACAAAAAAATAGAATAAAAAAAGAGCACCTGTGATTCAATTAGAAAGAGCTTTTCTAAAAAAGAGAAAAATAAGCAAGGAATTTAAATGTTGATCAGAAAACATGAATACCTCTAAACATGTGAAAAGCGCTTTAACTCACTTAGTAATGAGCAAAATTATAATTAAAATAATCTTGAAATAACCTTTCATATTCATCCTCTAAGAAAAACTTAAACTCAGAAATCTTAAATGCTGTCCAAGGTAAAAAGTAGAAAACTTTGTTAACTGCTGGAATAAAAGAAAGCTAGAATAACTACTTTGGGAAATATTTTGGTGTTTATCCAGTAAAACTGAACATATTCCTATCCCAATACCCAACAACTTGATTCCTCAACATATTCCCTAGAGATAATTTGCAAATTTGCTCTAGGAAACTTGTCATCTACAAGAATGTCCAAAGCAATATTGTGCATAATTGCAAAATGACAACAAAAAACTCTGAAAATAATCCAAAGGGTCATTAAGATTATACAATAGATGAGGTATGGACAACTTACTATATTGCAGAGCAAATTAATTATGATATGCGTCCACATGTCATTATAATTTAAAACTACACATTGTTGAATGAAAAACTTGTGACCACAAAAAGGCATAATGTGGTGTTACACTTATACAAAGTTCAAGTATGAGAAAAGCTGAACAATGTATTAAGTAGGAATACACATATATTTGCAAACTTGCAAAGAAGGGGAAGAAAGTGATCATCACCAAAGTCAAAAGTCTGATTACCTTGGGGAATTGGGGAAAGTTATGTGACTAGGGGACAGCCAATTATTAGCATTGGTTTTATGTGGATGGAAAATATTTTAAAACAAAAATAAGTGACATGATTCGTAATTTGGGGTGAAATCATACATAAAATCATAATACCAAATGATATCTTCAAAATTATTACAATAGTCAAAAGGTTAATAAGCTATCAAAGAAACTTTATCAATCAAGAAAGAAAACATTAAGACTCATCCAAAGTCAAGTGGGCAAAGGGGATGACTAAATCATTCCCAGAAGAATAAATGCAAAACACAAGAAAAAAATCAACCTCAGTAATTAAGAAATACAATTAAAGCAAAGTGCAAGAATATTTCTATCAAATCAGCAGAAATTTTAAAATGATAAGTGATGCATTTGAGGGTGGGAATGTCCTAGACTCCTGGAGAAATATAAACTGGCAAATTCTTTCCAGAAGAAAGAAATTTATAAAAATATTGCAAAAGGCCATGCAATTGACTAGCAATTCAACTTTTAAGACTCCAAAGGATGCAGCTAATATGTATAACTGAATCACTTTGCTATCCACTTCAAACTATCACAACATTGTCTGACTCTGTGACCCCGTGTACTGCAGCCCTCCAGGCTCCTCTGTCCACGGGATTTCCTAGGCAAGAATACTGGAGTGGGTTGCCATTTCTTCCTCCAGGGGATCTTCCCAACCCAGGCATCAAACACGCATCGATTCTTTGTATATGTATATACACACGTATATATAGCACACATATCTAGGTATGTAGCATATATATGATATATGTGAATGTAATTATATACATATATACACATTTATACGAGAGGCTAAGAAATACGGTAAACTGCCCAAGGTGGGGTCTTCTATTTTGTTCTCACTTTATTTCTATAGCTTTTATAGTCAGAAAAATAAAATATTTAGAAACCCAATTGACATTATATGTGATAGTCCCACTCCATAGTATTTATAATTTAAGGCAAATCGATGCACAAGTATATCTTTGGAAAGGATTCGTTTATTCTGCTGCACTTAAATTTTAAGGATCAAGATCAAGTATCGATCCAGGAGAGGGTCCATCTTTGAAGGTGGTACATAAAGACATGCTAGAGGGTGATGGTGATGATAGTAACAAGAATAACTGTACCATGTATACAGAATGTTACCATTTACATAGCACTTTCAGCACAATATCGCTTCTAATCACTAGTCTAATGGAAAAATACTCACAGCCCAGCACACGTGCCATCTGTCTATATCACTCCAGTCCAGCATTTGCTATGGCGGAATACAAGAAAGTAGAAGATAAGAATGTGCTTTCAAGGAGTTTGCAGTCTGGCTAAGGAGATAAAACATGCACACAATAAATGCTATGTGATGAGACTGAAAACATTAATATAAGTGGGCTTTCCAGCTTTCCTCCTTTCCTGCCTGCAAAAGAGAACTTGCTTTGCTTGCTCAGTGCCTTTCCCTTCTCCACTCTCCAAAGAGAATTCAGCAACTGCCAGGTCATTTCTGTTCTGTAGCTGAAAGGTTTCTCTGAACTTTAGTAATCTAGAACTGGAAGATAGGATTAGCCAGCCGGGAGGTTGTTTACAGAGACAGGAAGAGAGAAGTTTAACATAATCATGGGGCTGTGTATGAGTTAAGTGGGCGGAAGGGGAAAAAAAATGAGATTTTTAGAGGAGATGGCATAGTGTAGAAGACGCCTGTCTTCTGGGATGTTAGAGAAACAGTTAAAACTAACTTGAGTCAAGAGAAAACGTTTTTGGTTACTAGACTCTCTTTGACCATGACATTAATCTGAGCCTAGATTTGAGCTCAATGCTAAGAGTCATAATTTGGAGTCCCTTCTATGTAGAGGGAAATGTACTTAACCCATGAAGCATCTCTTCTTTTCCTATGTCATGGCAGTTTCAACTTCTGTCACCAGAGGTAATATGAGGTCAGAGAGGTTGGTGGACTTCTAAGGTAACCTGCAATGAGCTCCATCTCCTGTATTTGTGCCCTTATATATTAATAAATGCACTGGTCATAGCAAACACCCTCTTCCAACAACACAAGAGAAGACTCTACACATGGACATCACCAGATGGTCAACACTGAAATCAGATTGATTATATTCTTTGCAGCCAAAGATGGAGAAGTTCTATACAGTCAGCAAAAACAAGACCGGGAACTGACTGTGGCTCAGATCATGAACTCCTTATTGCCAAATTCAGACTTAAACTGAAGAAAGTAGGGAAAATCACCAGACCATTCAGGTATGACCTAAATCAAATCCCTTATGATTATCCAGTGGAAGTGAGAAATAGATTTAAGGGCCTAGATCTGATAGAGTGCCTGTTGAACTATGGAATGAGGTTCGTGACATTGTAGAGGAGACGGGGATCAAGACAATCCCCATGGAAAAGAAATGCAAAAAAGCAAAATGGCTGTCTGGGGAGGCCTTACAAATAGCTGTGAAAAGAAGAGAGGTGAAGAGCAAGGGAGAAAAGAAAAGATATAAGCATCTGAATGCAGAGTTCCAAAGAATAGCAAGAAGAGATAAGAAAGCCTTCTTCAGCGATCAATGCAAAGAAATAGAGGAAAAGAACAGAATGGGAAAGACTAGAGATCTCTTCAAGAAAATTAGAGATACCAAGGGAACATTTCATGCAAAGATGGGCTCGATAAAGGACAGAATTGGTATGGACCTAACAGAAGCAGAAGATATTAAGAAGAGGTGGCAAGAATACACAGAAGAACTGTACAAAAAAGATCTTCATGACCCAGATAATCACGATGGTGTGATCACTCATCTAGAGCCAGACATCCTGGAATGTGAAGTCAAGTGGGCCTTAGAAAGCATCACTATGAACAAAGCTAGTGGAGGTGATGGAATTCCAGTGGAGCTATTTCAAATCCTGAAAGATGATGCTGTGAAAGTGCTGCACTCAATATGCCAGCAAATTCGGAAAACTCAGCAGTGGCCACAGGACTGGAAAAGGTCAGTTTTCATTCCAATTCCAAAGAAAGACAATGCCAAAGAATGCTCAAACTACCACACAATTGTACGCATCTCACACGCTAGTAAAGTAATGCTCAAAATTCTCCAAGCCAGGCTTCAACAATACATGAACTGTGAACTCCCTGATGTTCAAGCTGGTTTTAGAAAAGGCAAAGGAACCAGAGATCAAATTGCCAACATCCGGTGGATCATGGAAAAAGCAAGAGAGTTCCAGAAAAACATCTACTTCCACTTTATTGACTATGCCAAAGCCTTTGACTGTGTGGATCACAATAAACTGTGGAAAATTCTGAAAGAGATGGGAATACCAGACCACCTGACCTGCCTCTTGAGAAATCTGTATGCAGGTTAGGAAGCAACAGTTAGAACTGGATATGGAACAACAGACTGATTCCAAATAGGAAAAGGGGTGCATCAAGGCTGTATATTGTCACCCTACTTATTTAACTTCTATGCAGAGTACATCATGAGAAACGCTGGACTGGAAGAAACACAAGCTGGAATCAAGATTGCCAGGAGAAATCTCAATAACCTCAGATATGCAGATGACACCACCCTTATGGCAGAAAGTGAAGAGGAGCTAAAAAGCCTCTTGATGAAAGTGAAAGAGGAGAGTGAAAAAAGCTCAACATTCAGAAAATGAAGATCATGGCATCCGGTCCCATCACTTCATGGGAAATAGATGAAGAAACAGTGGAAACAGTGTCAGACTTTTTTTTGGGGGGGGGGGCTCCAAAATCACTGCAGATGGCGACTGCAGCCATGAAATTAAAAGACGCTTACTCCTTGGAAGAAAAGTTATGACCAACCTAGAAAGCATATTCAAAAGCAGAGACATTATTTTGCTGACTAAGGTCCGTCTAGTCAAGGCTATGGTTTTTCCAGGGGTCATGTATGGATGTGAGAGTTGGACTGTGAAGAAGGCCGAGTGCCAAAGAATTGATGCTTTTGAACTGTGGTGTTGGAGAAGACTCTTGAGAGTCCCTTGGACTGCAAGGTGATCCAACCAATCCATTCTGAAGGAGATTAGCCCTGGGATTTCTTTGGAAGGAATGATGCTAAGGCTGAAACTCCGGTACTTTGGCCACCTCATGTGAAGAACTGACTCATTGGAAAAGACTGATGCTGGGAGGGATTGGGGGCAGGAGGAGAAGGGGACGACAGAAGATGAGATGGCTGGATGGCATCACTGCCTTGATGGATGTGAGTCTGAGTGAACTCCGAGTGTTGTTGATGGACAGGGAGGCCTGGCGTGCTGCAATTCATGGGGTGGCAAAGAGTCGGACATGACTGAGCGACTGAACTGAACTGAACTTCTTGATTATAAGCTGGAACTAGTGACTTGATCTTCATTGACAGTAAAGGTGATGAGATAACGATTCTATAACTAGATTACAAAAGCTGGAACTCCTATATTGCTTGCATTCTCTCTGTTGCCTTATCACACAGTTGTAGACATATAGTACAGCTGCAACATCAATAAAGCAAGAGACCCACAGGGCAAGGAATGCAGGGCAGGCAATAGCAGTAAGAAATCAAGACCTCCTGAATGAGCCTGGAGGTATCTCCTTACCAAGTTGAGCCTTGCGATGTCTATAGCCCAACTGACCCCTTGATTGTGCCCTGTGAGTGATCCCTGGAGTACTGGACCTAGTTCAGCAATGCCCAGACTCTGACCCACATAAGCTAAGGTAATATATGTGTGTAGTTTAAAGCGCTATTTGATGGTCATTTGTAACTTAGCAATAGATGATTAATGCAGTTATATATATACCTCTTCCTTCATTTTGCTCTTTCTCTCAACATTTCTCAATTCTACTCCAAATCAAATCTCCTTCAAATCCTCACCCTCTTTCTAATGCAGGTTTCCCATTTGGATTACTTAGACCCTAAACCTGAACGTGAGGAACAATGTGTCAGGCTGAAATAAGTCTCCAAGGTGGAAGAAAAGGCGGTGTCGATCACGGCCATCCACCTGGTCCATGAACCCACCAGAGCCAATGCTCTGCCCTCAGAGCTCCTTATCCACACCTGCTTCCCCGCCAAATGGAGAAACAAAATTATTGCAGCTCTAACACAGATGTATAGAACAAAATTATGGACACCAGTCGGGGAAGAAAAGGGTTCGAAGAATTGGAAGATTGCAATTGACATATATACACTATGATACAACGTATGAAACAGATAGCTAATGAGAACCTACTGTATAGCTCAGGGAACTCTACTCAGGGCTCTGTGGTGACGTAAATGGGAAGGGAGTCAAAAAAGAGGGGATATATATATACATGTATCTGATTCACTTTGCTATACGGTACAAATGAACACAACATTGTAAAGCAAATATACTCCAATAAAAATTAATTTTTAAAAATCACTGCAGCTCTATTGAGATCTTCCAAATTCCAAGACAGGCCAGGAGATGCAGATCACAGCAAAAACCTCAAGCATCATTTTCTTTGAAGATCATTAAAACGAGACAGATCCTACTCCATTTTCACTGAAGTATTCATGGAAATGATCAAGATGCATCTATGGATCAAACTGCCAACATCTGCTGAATCATCAAAAAAGCAAGAGAGTTCCAGAAAAAATATCTACTTCTGTTTTATTGACTATGCCAAAGACTTTGACTGTGTGGATCAAAACAAACTGTGGAAAATTCTTCAACAGATGGGAATACCAGACCACCTGACCTGTTTTTAAGAAACCCGTATGCAGGTCAGGAAGCAACAGTTAAAACTGGACATGGAACAACAGACTGGTTCCAAATAGGGAAGGAGTATGTCAATGCTGTATATTGTCACCCTGCTTATTTAACTTAGATGCAGAGAATATCATGAGAAACACGGAGCTAGAAGAAGCACAAGCTGGAATCAAGATTACTGGGAGAGACATCAATAACCTCAGATATGCAGATGACACCACCCTTATGGCAGAAAATGAAGAAGAACTAAAGAGCCTTTTGATGAAAGTGAAAGAGGAGAGTGAAAAAGTTGGCTTAAAACTCAACATTTAGAAAACTAAGACCATGACATCTGGTCCCATCACTTCATGACAAATAGATGGGGAAACAGTGACACACTTTATCTTGGGGGGGGGGCTCCAAAATCACTCCAGATGGTAACTGAAGCCATGAAATTAAAACATGCTTGCTCCTGGGAAGGAAAGTTATAACCAACCTAGACAGCATATTAAAAAGCAGAGACATTACATTGTCAACAAAGGTCCATCTAGTCAAAGCTATGGTTTTTCCAATAGTCATGTATGGATGTGAGAGTTGGACTATAAGGAAAGCTGAGCGCCAAAGAAGTGATGCTTTTGAACTGTGGTGTTGGAGAACTATTGAGAGTCCCTTGAACTGCAAGGAGATCCAACCAGTCCATCCTAAAGGAGATCAGTCCTGAATATTCATTGGAAGGACTGATGCTGAAGTTGACACTCCAATACTTTGGCCACCTTATGTGAAGAACTGACTCATTTGAAAAGACCTTGATCCTGGGAAAGATTGAAGATGGGAGAGAAGGGGACAACAGATGATGAGATGGTTGGATGGCATCACCGACTGAATGGACATGTGTTTGAGTAAACTCTAGGAGTTGGTGATGGACAGGGAGGCCTGGCATGCTGCAGTCCATGGGGTTGCAAAGAGTCAGACACAACTAAGCAGCTGAACTGAACTGAACTGAACTGAGTGGGCTGTGTACTAAATCATATCCAACTCTGCAACACTGTGGACTGCAGCCTGTCAGGCTCATCTGTCCACGGGATTCTCTACAAAAGAATATTGGAATAGGCTGCCATGCCCTCCTCCAAGGGATATTCCCAACTCAAATATTGAACCCCTGTCTCCTGAATTGGCAGATGGGTTCTTTGCCACTAGCTCCACCTGGGAAGCCCAGGATGTATCTAAGGTCATCTTAAAACCGTGTTCTCTGGTATCAGTATCAGTTCAGTTCAGTCAGTCGTGTCCGACGCTTTGCAACCCCATGAACTGAGCACACCAGGCCTCCCTGTCCATCACCAACTCCCAGAGTCCACCCAAACCCATGTCCATTTAGTCGGTGATGCCGTCCAACCATCTCATCCTCTGTCGTCTGCTTCTTTTCTTGCCCCCGATCTTTCCCAGAATCAGGGTCTTTTCAAATGAGTCAGCTCTTCACATCAGGTGGCCAAAGGATTGGCATTTCGGCTTCAACATCTGTCCTTCCAATGAACACCCAGGACTGATCTCCTTTAGGATGGACTGGTTGGATATCCTTGCAGTCCAAGGGACTCTCAAGAGTCTTCTCCAACATCACAGTTCAAAAGCATCACTTCTTTGGTGCTCAGCTTTCTTTATAGTCCCAACTCTCACGTCCATACATGGCCACTGCAAAAACCATAGCCTTGACTAGACGGGCCTTTGTTGACAATGTAATGTCTCTGCTTTTTAATATGCTGTCTAGGTACTTTGGCCACCTGACGCAAAGAGCTGATTCATTTGAAAAGACTGTGATGCTGATAAAGATTGAGAGCAGAAGGGGACGACAGAGGATGAGATGGTTGAACGGCATCACTGACTCAGTGGACGTAGGTTTGGGTGAAGTCCGGGAGTTGGTGATGGACAGGGAGGCCTGGCATGCTGTGGTTCATGGGGTCGCAAAGAGTTGGATATGACTGAGCAACTGAACTGAACTGAACTAGGTTGGTCATAACTTTCCTTCCAAGAAGTAAGCATCTTTTAATTTCATGGCTGCAATCACCATCTGTAGTGATTTTGGAGACCCTCCAAATTAAGTCAGCCACTGTTTCCCCATCTATTTCCCATGAAGTGATGGGAATGGAAGCCATGATCTTAGTTTTCTGAATGTTGAGCTTTAAGCCAACATTTTCACTCTCCTCTTTCACTTTCATCAAGAAGCTCTTTAGTTCCTCTTCACTTTCTGCCATAAGGGTGATGTCATCTGTATATCTGAGGTTATTGATATTTCTTCCAGCAATCTTGATTCCAGCTTGTGCTTCATCCACCCCAGCATTTCTCATGATGTGCTCTGCATATAAGTTAAATGTTCTCTGGTAATTATGCAAAATAGAATAGGCATTGACTGATGCATCACATGTCTTTATCTCAGCTGGGCCACCAACTGCTACCATGTTAGATAGCCCTTCCAGGGTGGCCATCCCAGTAGGATTTGTCCAAATGAACAAGAATAACTGTGTGTCTCTAGTTTGTGCTACCTTGAACAGATGGTAAGTAGCTCTGAAATGTGAAGTATGAAGGATGTTTTCCTTTTCTTCCTCCAAAGTCATGATCAGGAAGCAAATACACAGGGATGGAAAGAAAAAAAAAAAAAAAACTTAAGGAGCAGAAAGCAAGGGAAACCAGATAACAGATGCTCTATCTAGTACAACAAATTACAAATCCATATTTCTCCATTACCTTCTATAAACGTGTTGCTATAGGAACACAAACCAGCAGAAAACATGTCTAATGCTTGAAAGAACTCAGTCTTGGCACAAAGTTAAGATCACACTAAATACTATATGATCCTGCAATCTCATTTCTGGGCATATATCTGAGGAAACTCTAATTTGAAAAGATACATGCACCCCAATGTTCATCGCAGCACTACTTACAATTGCCAACCTAAATGTCTATCAACAGATAAATGGATAAGGAAGAGGTGGTACATATGTACAATGGAATATTACTCAGCCATAAAAAGAATGAAGTAATCCCCTTTGTAGCCACATGGATGGACCTAGAGATTTTCATACTAAGTGAAGTAAGTCAGACAGAGAAACAAATACATGTATTATTTATATGTGGGATCTTAGAAAAATTATACAAACGAATTTATTTACAAAACAGAAATAGAGTCACAGACATAGGGAAAAAAAGTGTACAGTTACCAAAGCGGGGTGTAGGGTGGGAGAAGAAGACATAATTAGAAGTTTGGGATTATCGTATACATACTGCTATACACAAAACAGGTAATCAACAAGGATCCACTATATAACACAGGGAAATACACTCGGTGCTTCGTAAAAACCTGTAATAGAAATGAATTTGAAAATGAATATATATATATATATATATATGAGTTTCCCTGGTAGGTGAGATGGTAAAGAACCTGCCTGCTAGGCAGGAGACCTGGGTTTGATCCCTGGGTCAGGCAGATCTCCCGGAGAAGGAAATGGTTATCCAATCCAGTATCCTTGCCTGGAGAATTCCACAGACAGAGAAGGCTGGCGGGCTACAGTCCATGGAGCTGCAAAGAGTCAGACACGGCTGAGCAACTAACACACACACACACACACACACACACACAGACACGTACATGTGTGTAGGTATGAATTGCTTTGCTGTACATCTGCAACTAATACAACACAGTAAATTAACCAGGCTTCAGTAACTGTTTAATTTTTTTAAGAAAAGATTATAATATAAAACAAGCAGTCCAGCATTGCCCTTTCTTTCACTCTCCTCCCAACCAGTACACAGGTCCTGTCAATTCCACATGCAAAACTCTCACTGCTTCTGCACGAGCCCAGGTTATGATCTGTCCCTAAGTGACTCCAGGAGCCTCTTACCAGTACTTTCTTTCTGCTTCCCATCCACACTCTACATCATATGAGAGCTTTTTTTTTTTTTTTTTTTTTAGTATCTCCAAAGTATTGCCACAGCACAGAATTGCTAACATGTCTCTAAGTCCCTTTAGAATGTAGCTTCTATCTCTGCTCTCTGGACCACCTCATGCCCCTATCATGGATGAACTGTAATCTAGCCCCATTCATTTTCTTTCAATACATTAAACGAGCCAAGCTCTCCTTGCCTTAGAGGCTTTCATACTTATACCTCTCTCTGCCCAAAACATTCGACCCCTCTAACGGACTCACTCACACTTACTACTCAGTTTAACCCATGTGTCACCTTCTCAGACTTTAAGACTCTCAAATCTTAACCAGGATTTTCTTTCACTGGCTCTCAAATCTATTTTTTCATAACACATTGCAATTTACAGTGAAATAGCCAAGAATGCATGGAATTATTTCGTGCATGTCTTCCTCACTAGATTATAAACTCTGTGAGCACAGGACCCAAATATATTCTGTTCACCCCTCTATCTTCAAATAAATAGATGATAATCTCCCTCTTAGGAATTTCCATAGTTTTTTCCCCTCCATACCTACCTGCTACCCAGTATTTGTATTATATATACCCAGTATTTGTATAGTTACCTGGATATATGCCTTGTTCTGCCAAAAAAAAAAAAAAAAGAGCTCCTTAAGGAACTGAGTCTGTGTCTTATAAATCTCTATATTCACCTTAGGTCTAGCAAAGCCCTCTATGGAGCTGACACTGATATATATGATGGAACAACTGAATTGTGCCTTGTGAGTCATTAGAGATGGTTTTACAGTGTTCTGGTTAAATACATTCAAGAATGTGATCTTTCCCTACCTTTTTATGTTTATAATAGTGATGGCTCATGAGATGCTGCAAGCCAATATGATAAAATTTAGATATGCTGACTCACAATGACTCAGTAAGCTAATAATACACCCATACTGAGAGCATTACAATGGATTTGGGATTTTTTTTAAATGCCTTTTATGACGGGGAAAAACTTTTCATCTCTGTGCTACAAATGGGAGATATTTTAGGAAAATGTATCTTGATAAGTGAGAGAATACTTTTTTAATGCTGCTTCTTCTTCTGTAGTTCCTCTATTTTAAACTGGAAGCTTTCAAAATGTCCTAGGAACTTGTTATTCCTATGACTTTGTCCAAAAGATATGGGTGAAACAATTTAAATGAATGTCTGCAAATGTCTCTGAAAAGGAGAAGTCAGCAAAGATATATTTACCATAAAGTTAAAAAAGTAAGCTTCAAATCACATACAATAGACTCCTTCCTATTGTCATAAAATGTACAGAATTGGTAATTTTAATAGCCGTAGTTTAACCTTGTGCCTCCTCTCTGACAACATGACTTTCCACTCCCCTCCATCAGGTTTCCTTTCCTGTGATGTGGTAGTATGGTGCCCATGGCCTTTCGGGCATCACGCTCAGGAGGAGTTAGCTTGGGGTACACTTAGTTTCCGGTTAGTGGTACGTATAGATAAGGTTCCATAGTGAGTCCACGTGGAGTTACGTCATAGCTACCATCCCGGTGTAGAAAGAGCTCCCAATAACCCTCCTACTTCCAGCTGTGCTGACTTGCCCAGTGATGTGATAAGAAAGTCAGGCCTGGAATTCTCCTGTGCTCCAAACCATCCTAGAGCACCCGGCTGTGAAAGTAGGTCTGGAAGCAGGGGAGAGACATAAAGTTTGAAATGAGCTTTTTTTTTTATGTTGGTGGAGATTGGCAGCATTTTACCTGTATGTGTTTTGTCTTCTGTCTAAACAGATACTTTGGTAAGTATTTTTATATTTACAATTTGTAATATTTTTCTTATAGAGCAGTGGTCCTCAAGTACCTTTTAGGTCCCCTAGTACATTTCAGGCACTAGGAACCAGTTTTGCAGAAGGCAATTTTTCCATAGACTGGGGGAAAGGTTTTGGGATGATTCAAGTGCATTACATTTATTGTGCATTTTATTTCTATTATTTTTACATCAGTTCCACCTCAGATCATCAGGCATTAGATCCTCGAGGTCGTGGACCCCTGTTATAGAGAATCCCCAAATTCAAGTAAAGTCCCCACAAAGGCTGGATTTACTTCCATTCCCTGAGCATCTACAAAACAGCTTTACCCAGAGTAAGAACTCAGGGAACTATCACACACATCAGGCTCCTTAAATAATCTCTCTGGAAAAAACACCACTTCTTAGACCGGATTTATTGAATTAACCTCCAACCAGGGAGCTAAGACAGTGCCATCTACCTGTTGTTCCTTTAAGTTACCCCCACAATGACCTGACCTGAATGACTATTCAAGTCAACAGTCCTTGAGTGAGTGATTGCTAAGTTGTTTCAGTTGCGTCTGACTCTTTTCAATCCCATGGACTGCAGCCCACCAGGCTCCTCTGTCCAGGGGATTCTTCAGGCAAGAATACTGGAGTGGGTGTCTATGCCCTCCCCCAGGGAATCTTCCCGACCCAGAGACTGAACCCAAGTCTCTTATATCTCCAGCATTGGCAGGCAGGTCCTTTACCGTTCTCCTGCGTCTCCTGCTTTAAGAGGCAGATGTTTTATCACTGAGCCACCTTGGAAGCCCCGCAACAGTTCTTTGCCCTTGGTAATTACTCAGAAATGAGAAAAATGGGGGGGGGTTCCCTGTCATTCTAAAACATAGCCGGAAGAGGAATAATGGTAAACTCTGAGCCTTGCAGGCTTAAACAGAAGAAAATATGAAGAACGCAGCCTTCTCTGTTCTCCACAGTCCCTTCCATGAGAACAAATTACAAATTTAATCAAATTGTTTGCCTTCTAATTCACAGAAGAATTTTATGCAGCAGTAGTTCCTCAGTGCACATCCGGTGGGTCCCATTTAGACCGCTGAGCCCATACACAAAGTGGAGCACGACAGCTCTTGTTAAATCCATGGTTACAGGTATTTGTTGTTGTCATTTAGTCGCTAAGTCTTGTCTGACTCTTTTGCGACCCCCAGGCTGCGACTGCAGCCCCCCAGGCTCCTCTGTCCATGAGATTTCTGAGGCAAGAACACTGCGGTGGGTTGCCACATCCTTCTCCAGCTTATAAGAACAATTTAAAGAAAAACGTCTTTTAGAGACTGTGCTATCTAAAGAGAGAAAAAATGTGGCAACTTCATGCAAATAGAATTGAATAGCTTTATTCCCGTGATCTTCTAACTTCTACTGGCTTCAATCAGTTTGTGTGAGTTTATCTGCAGCAGTAGTTTACAAACATTTTTTTTTTCTTTTCTTTTTCGAAATACGGTTTTTTAGCTTTTTTCTTTCCCCCACAGAGTTGTACAACTGCCATCATTATCTAATGTGAAAACACTTTCGTCACCCCAAAACAGAAACTTCATACCCAGTAGCAGCTGGTTCCCATCTTCTGCTCCCCCCAGCTCCAGGCAACCACTAATCTATTGATACTTTCTCTCTCTGTGGAGTTGACTCTTCTGGACATAATCAGTAAATGGAATCATAAAATATATGCCCTGTGGTGTCTCTGGCTTCTTTGCTTTCACATAATGTTTTCAAGCTTTATCTATGTTGTACCATGTGTCAGTACTATATTCCTTGTCATTTCCACTATATGGATGGATATACCATATTTTGTTTATTCTTTCATCAGCTGTTGGGCTTTTAGTTTATTTCTACTTACTGGCTCTTATGAAGAAGGCTATCATTAATATCCCTGTACAAGTTTTTGTGTGGGTATATGTTTTCATTTCTTTAGCAGGTATCCCTAGGGGTAGAATCATTGTGTCACATGGTAACTCTATCTTTTTTTTAAATTTAGGGGCTTCCTTTGTGGCTCAGGGGTAAAGAATCTGCCTGCCAGTGCAGGGACGTGGGTTCAATCCCTGATCTGGGAAGGTCCCACATTAATTAAGCCCGTGAGCCAAAGCTACTGAGCCTGTGCTCTAGAGCCTGGGAGCCGCAACTGCTGAGCCCAGATTCCACAGCTAGGGAAACCTGTGTCACACGCCCTAGAGCCAATGGTCCTCAATAAGAGAAGCCACTACAATGAGCAGCCGAGCATCACAACTAGAGAGCAGCCCCCTCTTGCTCCAGCTAGAGAAAAACCCACGCAGCATCAAAGACCCAGCTCAGTAACAAATTAAATACAAACATAAATAAAAATGTAAAGAATTGTCAGATTGTTTTCTAAAGAGGCTGTGTCATTTTATATTCTCAACAACAGTATACCAGGGTCCAATTTTGCCACATCCTTGTCAACATTTGCTCTTGTCTGTCTTTTTAAATTTTACTTATATTAATGAGTGGAAGTGAGAAATAGATTTAGGGGACTAGATCTGATAGATAGAGTGCCTGATGAACTATGGACGGAGGTCCATGACATTATACAATACACAGGGATCAAGACCATCCCCAAGAAAAAGAAATGCAGAAAAGCAAAATGGATGTCTGGGGAGGCCTTAAAATAGCTGTGAAAAGAAGGGAGGTGAAAAGCAAAGAAGAAAAGGAAAGATATACCCATTTGAATGCAGAGTTCCAAAGAATACCAAGGAGAAATAAGAAAGCCTTCCTCAGTGATCAGTCCAAAGAAATAGAGGAAAACAATAGAATGGGAAAGACTAGAGATCTCTTCAAGAAAACTAGGGATACCAAGGGAATTTCTTGTGCAAAGATGGACTCAATAAAGGACAGAAATGGTATGGACCTAACAGAAGCAGAAGATATTAAGAAGAGGTGGCAAGAACACACAGAAGAATTGTGCAAAAAAGATCTTCACAACCCAGATAATCATGATGGTTTGATCACTCACCTAGAGCCAGACATCCTGGAGTGTGAAGTCAAATGGGCCTTAGGAAGTATCACTATGAACAAAGCTAGTAGGGGTGATGGAATTCTACGTGAGCTATTTCAAATCCTGAAAGATGATGCTGTGAAAGCTCTGCACTCAATATGCCAGCAAATTCGGAAAACTCAGCAGTGGCCACAGGACTGGAAAAGGTCAGTTTTCATTCCAATCCCAAAGAAAGGCAATGCCAAAGAATGCTCAAACTACTGCACAATTGTACTCATCTCACACGCTAGTAAGGTAATGCTCAAAATTCTCCAAGCCAGGCTTCAGCAATACGTGAACCATGAACTTCCAGATGTTCAAGCTGGTTTTAGAAAAGGTAGAGGAACCAGAGATCAACTTTCCAACATCCACTGGATCATTGAAAAAGCAAGATAGTTCCATAAAAACATCTATTTCTGTTTTATTGACTATGCCAAAGCCTTTGACTGTGTGGATCTCAATATAAGAGATGGGAATACCAGACCACCTGACCTGACTCTTGAGAAACCTGTATGCAGGTCAGGAAGCAACAGTTAGAACTGGACATGGAACAAAGGACTGGTTCCAAATAGGAAAAGGAGTACCTCAAGGCTGTATATTGTCACCCTGCTTATTTAACTTATGTGCAGAGTACATCATGAGAAATGCTGGGGTGGATGAAGCACAAGCTGGAATCAAGATTGCTGGGAGAAATACCAATAACCTCAGATATGCAGATGACACCACCCTTATGGCAGAAAGTGAAGAAGAATTAAAGAGCCACTTGATGAAAGTGAAAGAAGAGAGGGGAAAAGTTTATTTAAAGCTCAACATTCAGAAACGAAAATCATGGCATCTGGTCCCATCACTTCATGGCAAATAGGCATATAAAACCCTGGAAACAGCGTCAGATTTTATTTTGGGGGGCTCCAAAATCACTGAAGATGGTGACTGCAGCTATGAAATTAAAAGACTCTTACTCCTTGGAAAGAAAGTTATGACCAACCTAGATAACATATTAAAAAGCAAAGACATTACTTGGCCAACAAAGGTATGTCTTGCCAAGGCTATGGTTTTTCCAGTGGTCATGTGTGGATGTGAGAGTTGGACTATAAAGAAAGCTGAGCAGCGAAGAATTGATGCTTTTGAACTGTGGTGTTGGAGAAGACTCTTGAGAGTCCCTTGGACTGCAAGGAGATCCAACCAGTCCATTCTAAAAAAGATCAGTCCAGGGTGTTCATTGGAAGGACTCATGTTGAAGCTGAAACTCCAATACTTTGGCCACCTGATGTGAAGAACTATCTCATTGGAAAAGACCCTGATGCTGGGAAAGATTGACAGCAGGAGGAGAAGGGGACAACAGAGGATGAGATGATTGGATGGCATCACCAACTCAATGGACATGAGTTTGAGTAAACTCCGGGAGTTGATGATGGACAGGGAGGCCTAGCGTGCTTTGGTCCATGGGATTGATTTTGCATATATGCTAACATTTGAACTTTCACCTATTTTATGCCTGATGGATTGTTTATGAATTTGTTTACATACAGTACAGTACAAATGTAGGATATGTTGTATAAAACATCACTAAAATTGTTTTAAATTCAAGAAAGAAGGGCTAAGACTTTCTCCTAAGATGTCACAGAACGATTCTTTTTACTCTCTTGGAGTTCATATATCCCACTAGGAAACTAAAAGATGAAGAAAATTTAAAATAACAATTCTTCTGAAGATCAAAGATTCTAATATTCTTTCAACAGCATTTATTTATTGAGAGCTCACTATCCGTGAAGCATTCTACTAAGTACTTTCCAGAACATAAATACATAAAAGAATGTCCATAAAGCCAGATGTCATAGTCTAATTTATGTCATAACCAAGTTTCTCTTGATATATATTTCTTTCCTTTAAATTTGGAGCATGTGACCAGATTACATGAATAATAATTCATGGTGCAATCAAACACAGCAAAATTAATCTGGCATATCTTAATATAGACAATAATTAGTGGGTATGTAAGAAGCCATGAAAGGTAATAATTCACTTAGTATCATACAACTTAGTATCACACAGCTCAGATTTCCTTTTGTACATATGTACCTCTTCTTTGTAAGTATTAACTGTTGTTTGTCATTTTTTCTATCTAGTTGTCCTCCAGATATTTTTTTCAACTCTTCTAAAATTTTAGTGCAATGTATTTAAATGTAGATTTATTTTTTACTGTGTGAAGAATTGATTTTGCCTACCTACTGAGAAGGGATAGGCAACCCACTCCAGTGTTCTTGGGTTTCCCTTGTGGCTCAGCTGGTAAAGAATCCGCCTGCAATGCGGGAGACCTGGGTTCAATCCCTGGGCTGGGAAGATCCCCTGGAGAAGGGAAAGGCTACCCACTCCAGTATTCTGGCCTGGAGAATTCCGTGGACAGTATAGTCCATGGGGTCCCAAAGAGTTGGACATGACGGCACAACGTTCACTTTCACTTTCACCTACTGTTGATAAGGCTTCCCTAGTAGCTCAGATGGTAAAGAATCCACCTGCAGTGCAAGAGACCCCAGTTTGATCCCTTGATCAGGAAGAACCAACAGTTATGTTTCACAATGTTCATCAAATCTGAAAAGTTCTCATTCATTTTGTCTTCAAATATTGCTTTTGGGTTTTCTGTAAGCTCTTTGGTTAATAATCAAACAATGCAAGTGAGCAAAGAATGATTGGTTTGAAGCAAAAAAAAAAAAAATCTGCATAATGATAAGAAAAAATCAGTAATAATGTTAGCAAGAAATAAAATAAAAGTAACTGCGAAAACAAAATGATGTTGGTATAAAACATCCCCCATTTTATGCATGCTTCTTAGGAACAGTGGTAATTAATATACTTGTTCAGATTCCTTTACCTCTAGGTAACCTCACCTAAAGAATAACATGGGCTAGTTGAACTCCCAATGAAGTCAGCCCTTGTGCAAACAAATATGATGAGACCTAGTTACTGCCACAGTTATGAGGATGGACGGCGGGGGACGGGAATCTTGACATACAGGAGCAAGACCTGACCAATATGAATGATTTGTGTGGTCCACATAAATTCCTTTCTTTGTCCTGAGTGGCAACTCTAAAATTCAAATGGATTTCATTAACTTTCAAAACTAGAGTAAGCCCCTACCTACAAACTTTCAGGTTGTGAACTTTCAAAGATGCGAATATGCATTCACAAGTCCAATCAGGTAAGTTAGTGTGTTTGGTATACATTGGCGCGTACACTCATCATCCACAAGTGGTTGTGCTTGTGTACTTTAGTGTATACATTGTATAGAGTATAGCAGCATTGTTGTTGTTCAGTCGCTTAGTCGTGTCTGAGTCTGTGTCCCCAAGGTTTGCAGCCTTCCTTGTCCTTCACCATCTCCCGCTGTTTGCTCAAACTCACGTCCATTGGGTGGATGATGCTATCCAACCATCTTATCCTCTGTTGTCCCCTTCTCCTCCTGCCCTCAATCTTTCCCAGCATCAGGGTCTTTTCTAATGAGTCAGCTCTTCCCATCAGGTGGCCAAAGTATTGGAGCTTCAGCTTCAGCATCAGTCCTTCCAGTGAATATTCAGGGTTGATTTCCTTTAGGATTGACTAGTTTGATCTCCTTGCAGTCCAAGGGACTCTTAAGAGTCTTCTCCAGCACCACAGCTTGAAAGCCTAAATTCTACAGCACTTAGCCTTTTTATGGCCCAACTCTCACATCCATATACGACTACTGGATAAAAACATAGTTTTGACGCTATGGACCTTTGTCAGCAAAGTGATGTCTCTGCCTTTGAATACACTATCTAGGTTTGTTTATAGCTTTCTTTCTAAGGAGCAAGTAGGGGACTGACTATAGTAGAAAAGCAAGGAACCCAATGGAAACAAGGGAAGGCTGCCAATTTTTAGAAATCCTCAGCAAAAGAAGGAACAAGGGTCGGTGCAGGTCAAGGCAGTAGGAGGAGCCCATCAGCTCATGGAA
Source organism: Oryx dammah (assembly GCF_014754425.2). NCBI lineage: Eukaryota > Metazoa > Chordata > Mammalia > Artiodactyla > Bovidae > Oryx > Oryx dammah. Next base: position 51,433,034 of record NW_024070200.1, read on the forward strand.
GAACAGCAATTCAGAGAGAAAGAGATTCAGGACCTGGGGGCCTAGGGGGAAGAGTCACCTAACCCCTAGCTCCCCTAACAGCCTTTTTGCGCATCTTCCTGGGGACTCTCATGAGACCAGGAAACCTCCAAGCCTCCTATGAAGGATGTGAGTTCATCCTTCCAGAAAATTTTGGCACTCAGGTTGCCATGCATATCTCATGGGAAATGACGCAAGCAATAAATAAAAGATACTAGTCGGTCTCAAATAAAACTACAGGTTTCAAAGAATGAGTAAGTCAGAAGCAGTATTTTTTATAAATCAAGGGACATAGGCTATAGCTCTTCCTAGTAACTTGGCTCTGGGCAAGTCACTCAATATCTCTGAATCTGTAGTAAGCTCTTCTGAGTTCCTTTATCTTTGATGTATGACATTACTGACCCATTAAGATTTAAACCTGAAATGTTTGTTAAGATTAGCACAAAGAGTGCTGATAAAAGTGATTTTTTTTTTCTTCTCTAAAATCCAATTCTCTCCCTGACTTCCTTTTGGAAATCTGTGACATAAAGACACCCTTCCTAAAAATTAATAACTAGGGTTAGAATGAAAAATGAGGCAGGACTGCCCTGGTGGTTTAGTGATTAAGATTCTGAGCTTCCCAAGGCAAGGGTTTGATCCCTGGTCAGGGAATTATTTCCCACATGCCACAACTAAGAGTTCAGATGCTGCAAGTAAAGATTCAACATGCAACAGTTAAACAGCCCGCAGGTAGAAATTGAAGATCTCCCACACTACAACAAAGATTACAGATCCCACGTGCCTGCTGCAGCCAAATAAATAAATATACGTGATAAAAAATTTAAAAATGAAGCAAACTCCACTGTGACATCTACAGTTCTCACTGCCTCACGCTCTCACCTGCCTCTACATCTTGGGGGAAAACTATCAAGGGGATTTTCCTATATGACTCCATCCCTGTTGATTCATTTTCTTTTACTTTGAAAGACAAACTACATGGCCCTCTGGAGCTAGCTGAGCAAAATGCTAGTTGTTTTTGTCACAGAAGACAGAGGGTTAAATTGAAGAAGCTGAAATCCATCACTGATCAGGACAACTCCAAGCACTTCATGGACCGACAGCATCTGTACCCACAGGAGACTGTGGAATCAGCTCTGCTTTGTAACAAAACCCCAGATGCCTGTACAATAATGTTTGAGACACACAGCACAACCTCTCTTCCACCTTGGCACTGTTACCCCTAATGTCCCTTGTCTAAGTCAGGGACTATGTATGGGGAGGTGTTGCTTTGCCCTTGGTCTCCATTTCAATCCATCATCCATGGCAGAGCCACTTAGGAGTCCCTGGTAGTTCACAGGCACACTCCATCAGAGCTGCATTCCACCAAAACGATCATGGGGGACTTCCCTAGTGGTCCAGTGGTTAAGACTTTGATTTTCAGCGCATGGGATGCAGCTTCAATCCCTGCTTGGGAAGCTAAGACCCCATATGCCTCAATGGTCAAAAACCCAAAACATAAACGGAAGCAACACTGTAACAAATTCAATAAACATAAAGATAAAAAAAAAAAAAAAGATCCGCATCAAAAAAAAAATCACTATCATGGAACAGGCTAGTTCTCTCTGCCAGTGCTTGGGTCACTGTCTTGTGACCAGCCAAGAGAGAAACAGGAACGGGTGGGAGGCATCTGGATTCGTAATGCTCAGGGTGCCCAATCAAGTTCGGGATACACCTTATACACAAAGGCAGGTAGACAGACCTATGGCTACTCTCACCCTGGGATCTGCATCCTGACCGCACGGAAGAAGATCCACCGAAGGAGAAACATTCAGTCTCCTAGAAGCACTAAACTAAAAAACTGAAAGATGCTGAATTTAACAAGCAAATGGTACCAACGAATCTGCAGCCAGAATAAGCATCTGCTTTGGGGGAAGCATCCTTTATCCCTGTGTGTATTAATGTACTGTTAATTCATTCTACTAATGAGAGTTATAACAGGAGGGTAATGACCAGAAGCTCCATATAAATTATTCTTCATCTATTTTCTTCTTGCTCTCTCTCTCTCTCTTTTTTTTTCCTTTTAGCAATGAATTGATGAGGGCCTGGAATGAAGGAAATGCAATATCTGTCAACTCACTATAAATATGGTCGGGAAATTCTAAGAGGGTTTTTTTTTTCCTTCTGTTTCTTTGGCATTTGTTTCAATGCTGCATGGATTTAGTCAGAAATGAGCTGGGAAGTCAGTACCATAAAAATGACTAAATACAAACATAAAAAAATTAAACCTTTGTACCTTGGACCAGGCTGATGGTTATCCAGCTCCAGCCTCATCTCCATCTTTATTGGGAACGAATTACACATCTATGCATGATTCAAAGGGTGCTTCCTTTCACTCCTCCCCTTCTGAATGTGTGTGGTTCCAGCGCTTCGGTTACCTTTGTACCAGCAAAATGAGAAAACTTGCCTTCAGGCCTACATGTCCCTGCTGAAATAGGCAGACAGACTGATGGATATGCAACATTCATGCCAGCTCTGAAATCATCTGTGACTTCACAGAGACGGAAAAACCCTGATGCTGGGAAAGACTGAGAGCAAGAGGAGAAAGAGGCAACAGAGGATGAGATGGTTGGATGGCATCATTGACTCAATAGACATGAGTTTGAGCAAACTCCAGGAGTTGGTGAAGGACAGGGAAGCCTGGCAAATTGCAGTCCATGGGGTTGCAAAGAGCTGGACATGACTGAGTGATTGAACAACAGCAACAACAGCAGCTGATTCAGATCAAATCTTTTGCCCACAATCTGTTTGCCCACAAACATGCCGAGATCTCTCAGTTTCTCAAATGAACAAAATGAAACATATTTTTTTTCTCCTCCATGCTACTTCCTTAAGTCCCAGCCAGTTGCAATCTTTTTAAAAATGTCTAACAATTTGAATTCAGCAAATCTGTTTTAAATACATACTGTGAGACAGATCTCACTTACCTACCTACACTGCAGGTAAGAGCCTTACCTGGCATAGGAAGAAATCAGCAGAGATGTGCCTGACATCAAACAGCAAATAACGGAAAGACTTGGGATTTACCCTAGGTCTTGTAGTTAAATATCCAGGGATCTTTTCAGTAGCTCAGCACTTCTTAAAGTGTGGTTGCCAGACTAGCAGCAGCATCCGCATCATCCAGGAATTTGTGAGAATGAAAATTTGGGTGACTCACCCCAGAATACTGAATCAGTAACTCCAGAGGTGGAACCCAGCCCTCCATGTAACCTGACCACCCTACAGGTGATCTGCTACCAGAGAAAATGGTACTGGTGCTTGGACAGCCCCCATCAAAGGCCATCCTGATTTTTCTCATGAGCACATCCTGGGGCTTCGCTTCGATCCCACTTAATCCCCAAGGCAGCTGACACTACTGACCTTGGTTCTTCTTAGGGACCATCTACCTTGGTAACCCTGTGTTTTCACCGGTGGTTTCTGCCTTTCCATTAGCTTTACTGTCTCACCTTCATTCCCTCACAGGCCTCCCCTAGTGTTTCACTTGTATTGATCTTCTCTTTATATACTTCCTCTTGTTAGCTTTCTCGAAGCTTCTTTTTCCTCCTGACTTTTCTGCCTCTCTTAAGAGCACCTTCATTTTCCACGGGAGCTCAAAACCTCAGCCTCCTTTTACCTTTTCCTCCAACCTGTATTAAATCAGAAGCCACATCCTTGAGTTCATACCTTGGTATCTCTCACATCTCGTTTTCACTCCCACTGCCACCAAATTAGTTCAAGTCCTGCTTATCTCTAACAACAATTATTTCACTGAACATTTATCTGGCCTCTTCATCTCCTGCCTCCAGAACACATCTAATATTGTACAACAGGCAAAGAAGTTTCTATAGAAATTACATCACTAGCTTGCTTCAAAATTCTGTTTGGTTCCTCCTCGCTCACCAAGCTCCAAATTGTCTTTTAAGAAGACCATCCACAATATGATTGCAAATTACCTCTCCCTGGTCTATGCACCCTATTCAGTTCAGTTCAGTCACTCAGTCATGTCCGACTCTTTGCAACCCCATGAATCGCAGCATGCCAGGCCTCCCTGTTCATCATCAACTCCCAGAGTTTACTCAGACTTGCGTCCATCAAGTCAGTGATGCCATTCAGCCATCTCATCCTCGGTAGTCCCCTTCTTCTCCTGCCCCTAAACCCTCCCAGCATCAAAGTCTTTTCCAATGAGTCAACTCTTCGCATGAAGTGGCCAAAGTACTGGAGTTTCAGCTTTAGCATCATTCCTTCCAAAGAAATCCCAGGGTTGATCTCCTTCAGAATGGACTGGTTGGATCTCCTTGCAGTCCGAGGGACTCTCAAGAGTCTTCTCCAACACCACAGTTCAAAAGCATCAATTCTTCAGCGCTCAGCCTTCTTCACAGTCCAACTCTCACATCCATACATGTGCCCCATAATTTCAATAAAAAAGACCACCAATAAACTTTTCCAAATGAAAGCTTTTCTTAAACTTCTGTTCATGGATTTTTTTCTTCCAATTAGCTGAAACCTGCTCTGTCTTGATGTCTGCTCTATCTTGTGCGTGTGTGTGTGTGCGTGCTCAGTCGTGTGCGACCCCACAGACTCTAGCCCACCAGGCTCCTCTGTCCATGGGATTCTCCCAGCATGAATACTGAAGTGGATTGCCGTTTCCTTCTCCAGAGGATCTTCCAAACCCAGGGATTAAACTCAAGTCTCCTGCACTGCAGACAGATTCTTTTACTGCTAAGCCACTGGGAAAGCCCTACTCTACTGTACTCTTCTTGCAAATCCAGCTGAAATAACACTTTCTGCATGGCTCGGACTGAGTTCCGCCAATGGATGAGGTTTCCTTCTTGGTAAACTTCCCCAGCCCTGTTACTCTCCTTTGTGTCTAGACATTGATGTGCCTGGAGTCACTTGCCCTCGAAAGATGCGTGTCTTCTGCCACCCTAACCAGCCATTTTCTCAGGAGAGAAATTCATTAAATATTGATGGAATATAATTGAAATTAGTTTCCTTTCTCCTGTTTCTTCTTTACACACATGGATGCATAATTCTGTTTTGTTCTTAACATTTGATTCATAAATCAAATTTAGCTTCTACCCCAAAGATCCAGAGTTTAACTTTTACAGAGCCTAATTCAAATTTATCCTCTGTGTCATTTATCTGATCGTGTGTTACATTGGTTTCCCAGAATTTATGAGAGGTTTTGGCATGGCTTGTCAATTAACATCTCAATTATGATGGAATTACTCTGAGCTTCCCTGGTGGCTCAGACAGTAAAGAATCTGCCTGCAGTGCAAGAGACCCAGGTTCGATCCCTGGGTCGGGAAGATCCCCCGGAGAAGGAAATGGCAACCTTCTCCAGTATTGTTGCCTGGAAAATCCCATGGACAGAGGAGCCTGGTGGGTGACAGTCTATGTGGTCAAAAAGAGTCAGACACCACTGAGTGACTAACACTTTAATCTGCATAAAATGTCTCTATTACCTGACCTTTCCATTACCTTTTACTAGCCTCTCAGAAATTCAGTTTCTGTGTCTATACACAGGGGGTAGGCTAATTCTTCTTACTTTAGAGGCTCTCCAGGCCAAATAAGGGACTTCCCTTGGTGGCCCAGTGGTTAAGAATCCACCTGCCAATGCTCAGGACATGGGTTTGATCCCCGGTCCAGGAGGATCCCACATGCCAGGGAGCAACTAAGACATTAAGCCACAACTACTGAGCCCACATGCCCTAGAGCCTGTGCTCTGCAACAAGAGAAACCATGGCAGTGAGAAGCCCTTATGCCGCAACGAGACAGGAGACCCCACTCACCGCAAGCAGGGAAAACCTGCACACAGCAACAGAGACCCGAAACAGCCAGAAACAACTTTTTAAAGGCCAAACAAGACAACAAAATCGAAACATCTAACGATAGGACCAATGCCAGATCATTCTCTAATGCTTTGGAAGTGAAAAGATGTGCTTTCGTTCTACAGATAAAGAAACCAAGGCCTAGCTCGGTGATCATCAGGTTGAAGGAAATTGAACAACACCAAAATCGTTGTCTTCTGACTCCCTGGCAAGCTCTTCTCCAGGTAAATCATGAATATCCCTCCCAGGGGCAAACTGGTCTGATTAACTGAAAGCCTAAGAGGGAGCCAATCTTAAGCAGGGCTACGTCTGCTTCCAGTCCCTCACCGCACCCAAGGGGGCAGCCAGAATTTAGATCCCCTCCTCTTGTTACACAGGGGACCTCTCAAGGTCTGGGGAGCAATTTTGGAGCCATTCTGGCAGGGCCCTGACAGATACTGCATGATTTCTGCAGCAGCAGCCAGCTGACTCAGGGCTGACTCACGTAGCCACGTGCCCCCCCCCCCCCCAGCAGCTGCTGCCTGACCTTTCAGACCTTCTCTCCTGAGTGTGTCTGGGAGTCTCTGGGGCAGTTGTGACACCCTGTGGCCAGCTTGGCTCATCACAGCAAAATGCCCCTTAGTAAAACCAAGAGGAACTGGTGGGAACAGGTCCGGGCGGAAAGAGAGCTGTTTGCCTGAGTTTATGGAACATTCCCAGTGGCTCAGTGATAAAGAGTTCATCTTCCATGCTGGGAACACAGGACACCCAGGTTTGATCCCTGGGTTGAGACGATTCCCTGAAGGTGGGCACTGCAACCCACTTGAGTATTCTTGCCTGGAAAAATCCCATGGACAGAGGAGGCTGGCAGGCTACGGTCCATGGAGTCACAAAGAGTCAGACACGACTGAACGACTGGCGTGTGCACGTAGGACATTTGGCATCCTGCCTTCAGCTCATGCCCAGTCTTTCTCCAAAGCCCACACCCACTTACACTCCAAATAAATTTTTTGGCCTTTTGGAGTTAATCCTGAATGCCTCCGAGAGAGAGGCGGTTAAAAGAACCGAAGAGATGAAAACCACAGGAAACGACTCAGGATCGGCACTTAATACCTAAGAGGGCTGGGAACATGTCTTTCTCTTCGTAGCTCTCTACAAACCCTAGCAAGCTCACTGTATACTGCAGGTGCTCTATAAATGTTACTGAATGCTGAATTTGTCCTTGCCCACAGCTTGATCAAAGGCTGATAACTGCCACATACTGTTGCATTAAATCTGATCGATCACTAAAAATTAATCTCATAATTTTAACATACAATTTCAGTTTGACTTGCTTTCCTCTATACTCAGTCTCCAACAGCAGGAAGAAGGAACCTCACCTCTCACTGCCTTCCTAGACAAGTTTAGAAGACAGGATTGCACCAGTGTGCACTGATGTAGGAAAATCCATCAGACCACAAGTAGACAACGCTCTTCACTGTCTCAGTACAGTACCTGTGTGCTTTGCTTCACTTGCCCTGCCTTTGTTCAGCTTTCCTTCACTCTTTCTCCTTCCTCCCAATACTCATAGCCTCTTTTCTTTCCCTTTTGGAAAGGCCCCAACTTCGCCTTTTATCTTCATGCATGCTTTTATCTTTTGAGAAAGTGTTTTTTATTACATAATTGAGCACTACAGGACATGAAACAGGAACGGGATTAAATCTAACTCTGGCCTCATCTAGGTGAAGCTACATGACAGATCACAATAGAGTGTAGCTTTAGGCGAAGAAGCACAACAGCTCCCAGCATAGGAAAACTCACATAACAGGGTTTATAATTTTGGAAATTATTTAGAAAGCTATCATGTTACTTGCACTGGAGAAACTGACCACCTGAAAAGCATCTTTGGTTTCTCAAAGTGTCTCATAGTGATATCATCCACTTCTATCAGGTTAAAATACAATGAAAAGGACTTTCCTGGAGGTCCAGTGGTAAAGAACCCACCTGCCAATGCAAGGGACACAGGTCCAATTCTAGGTAGGGGAAGATCCCACATGCCTTGGGACAGCTAAGTCTATACACCGCAGCTACTGAAACTCCTGCCCTAGAACCCATGCTCTGCAACAAGAGAAGCACGTGAACTGCAATGAGAGAGTAGCCCCCACCCATCACAACCAGAGAAAGCCCATGCACAGCAATGAAGACCCAGTACAGCCAGAAATAAATAAGTATCAAAAAAAAAAAAAAGAAAAGAGTCAGAACAGGTATCCAGAGATGGTGTGGCCCCATGTCGGGAGAACCGGTTCCGTTGGTTTCTATCCACACTGCTGGCGGCCTTTTCAAATTGCAGCCAGTGGTTGTGGTTGTCCTTGGACGCTGCTTCACCAGTCACACTGGATCTCACCCAGCACCTGTGACAGGTCCAATCTCTAAAGAATTTCACAGAATCTCAACCGTGGTCTACTGGGCTGTATACAATGTGCGTCCTCAAAATTTATCCCGCGTCCCACTCTGTTAGATGGCCTGGCTTTCTGCCTCCCCAATCTGTCTCGGGGCCTTTGCACTTGCTGTCCCCTCTGCCAGAATGTGTGTTCTTCAGCCCCTTGCATTGAGTGGCCCCTTGCTTCATTCAGAACTTGCCTTCATTGTTACCTTTTCAAAACGCACCCTCCCTGCCGCCCTCTATCATGTTCCATCGCACTGTCCTGCTTAATTGTGCCTATTTTTTTATAGTGACCTATAAAAAAGTATGTATTTAGTGTGTTATTCTTAATTATCTTTCCTTCCATGATGCCTGGACTCTGATCTCCTTTAATCAGTGCTTAATACTTAATAAAAGTTCAAGTGTTAGTCACTCAGTCCTGTCCCACTCTTCCTGACCCCATGGACTATAGCCCACCAGCTTCCTCTATCCATGGAATTCTCTAGGCAGGAATAGTAGAGTGGATTGCCATTTCCTCCTCCAGGGGATCTTCCCAACCTAGGGATTAAACTCTGGTCTCCTGCATTACAGGCAGATTTTTTTTTACCATCTGAGCCACCAGGAAATCCCTTAGTATTTAATAGGTGGTCAAAAAATACATATTCTGAAAGAATTAGGCCTGCCTGGCTTTTGGCTGCACCCCTTCTTCTCCAAAATCTCCAACTTTGTCTTGCAGTTGAATTATTAGAGGGAAAACTTATTTCTCAATTTCGTATAGAAATACAGCACTGGATCTGACACAACTAACTTTCCAATCTGTAAATTATATCACATATGTTTTCCAATGTGCCATACCAAAAGAGCCATTGGACTTTTGGAGAAGGGAATTGATATTTACTGTTGACTTAGTATATGCCCTTGTCAACTGCAAATTGGCACTTGCCATCTACTTCTGCAAGGATTAAATCATGTGTTGCTGTAGCTGCTGATTTTCAACACCTCCTGAGAGGAGTTCCGGGTGGAGAGCAGAAATGAGGTACTCTGTGCCCAGGGAAAACCTGGCAGGACAGGTCTTCAGACAGATATTCTCAGGAGCTGATTTATGAGCCCAAATATTATATCCCCACATACCTACAAGGGGAGAAGGAACTGGTAACCCACTCCAGTATTCTTGCCTAGAGAATCCCATGGACAGAGGAGCCTGGCGGGCTTCTGTCCACAGGGTCGCACAGAGTCAGACATGACTGAAGTGACTTAGCATGCCTGCATGCATTAGAGAAGGAAATGGCAATCTGCTCCAGTATTCTTGCCTAAGAGAATCCCAGGGACAGAGGAGCCTGGTGGGCTGCAGTCTTTGGGGTCACACAGAGTTGGACACAATTGATGCGACTTAGCAGCAGCAGCAGCATACCTACAAAAGCACTAAATCCTTCATGGTGACCACTGTTCCTTGTGACTAGAATGTCTTTGTAAGACTAGTAGAAAACTTCTGGAAAAATATGTGCTTGATTGCATGTATTCCTCCTTCAACAAAATCACATGAATGCCGACCTTTCTGCCTTGCCTCTTTGGAGCAGTTTCTCAGAGCTACCTGAGATGTTGTCTCCCAGGCTGCAGCCCTCATTCTGCCCCAAATAAAATTTAACTTACCACTCTCACATTGTGCATTTTTTAAGTCAACATCCTCTATAATGTTAGAGGATTTCCAAACATTTTGATTTATTTCCCTCAACAAGTACTCTCACCGGCAATATTATCCAAATTTTCTAGCTGAGGAAACAGACTTAAAACTGTTTGAGATTTAAAATTTTGACTAAGATTATAGTGGGGTGAATAGTGTCCCCTAAAATGATATCCCTAAGTTATAACCACAGGTACCTGTGAGCATAATCTTATTTAGAAGCAGAGTCCTGCCAGATGTAATTAAGGCAATCTTTTTATTTTTATTTTTGACCACACCGTGTGGCATGTGGGATCTTAGTTCCCTGACTGGGTTCTGAACACATAGCCCCTGCATTGGAAGCACGTATCTTAACCACTGGACTGCCAGGGAATTCCCTTCAGTTGATCTTAAGATGCTCTCATACTGGATTTAGGGTGGGCTCTAAATTCAATGACTGATATTCTTATAATAAGAAGAGAAGACACAGAGACACAGCCACGGAAAGATGAAGGTAGAGACTGGAGTGATACATCTACCAGCCAAAAAGCTGAAGGATAGCTGGCCACCACCAGAAGCTGGAAGAGAAGCTTGTCATAGGTTTCCCCTCCGGACTTCAGAAGGAACCAGTCCTTGACATTGAACTGTAGTCCAGAACCATCACAGAATACATTGCTGTCATCTTCTGACCAGACCGGACCCTATGCAGCCTTCTGGGGGCTGGGCTTGGACATGCCTTTCCCCATATCCTCTGTTTTAGCTCCTCCCTGAAGTACCTTGATAATAGTATTTAATGCAAATTTTCAGAGTAGTTTCCCAGATGTGAAAAGCCCCCACCACATGGAATATTAACTATTTGAGGGCCACAGGTACACAGTCCCAGGCCTCCTGGAGCCTAAGGACTGATCGTGTTCACCCACTCTGTTTCCTCACCATCAGCCAGTCAGACACTTGTGCACAAGCCCCTCTCCCCAACCTGGCTTTTAAACATGCTTTACTGAAACCCTTCAGGGACCTCAGGGTCTTGGGTCCTGAGCCATCTGTGTCCTTGCATGGTCCAGCAAAAAAACTTTCTCAGCTGCAGTCTGAGACATTTTGGTCTCACTGTGTGTTGAGCACACAAACTTGCACTAACAGTTGTAAGCCATCCTGTTTGTGGCCATTTGTAACCTTCTTAACTAACACATCTGGGCTTCCCAGGTGGCCCAGAGCTAAAGAATCTGCCTGCCAAGGCAGGCTACGCAGAAGATGTAGGTCTGATCCCTGGGTTGGGAAGATGACCTGGAGAAGGAAATGGCAATCCACTCCAGTATTCTTGCCTGGGAAATCCCATGGACGGAGGAGCCTGGCGGGCTACAGTCCATGGGTTCACAAAGAGTCAGACACAGCAATTGAAGACGAAATCAATAGCTAATACAAACCCCTGGGTAGTAAGTGGTAGAGCCAGGATTTGAATCCAGGTTCAAATCCAAGCACTGCACTTGCCCCACCATCCCAGGTGACTTCCCCAATTCTTACAGCAGAGAGTCATCCTTGTTCAACACTGTATTAGAATATAGAAAGATTTAACAGCAGAGCCGCATAACCAAATAAAATCGGCAAGGATGGTTGTTACCTTTGGTCGTATTGTCATTTATATTCATGCCCCAACGTGCAAAGAAGACCTCACACGAAAGAAAAGTCTCAGGTGATTCCACACTGAAAGGGTTGCAAATGTCAGGGAAAGAAGAGACAGGCAGGAGAACATAGCAGCCATAGCAATGAGAGAGCAGAGTATAATAAAGGGAGACTTAACTGGAGGGAAAGAGCAGCCCTTCCCTTTGAAGAGAAATATTCAAAGCACAGAGCAAACTTGAAAAAGAATGGTGAAAAGTGACATGCAGGCAGCAACTGGGATTTAGACCAGTCATGCGATGCTGTAGCAGGGAGGGGAAAGAAAGAGCCAACATTTCGAACTTCACTTTCAGAGGTGGAAAAATCACACAGCTGGTAGGTTGCAAAGTCCCTTTTTATGAGGATCTAATGAGAGGATAGATTATTTTCTAGGATGTGGAAATGCACCAGCTCTGGGTAGGAAACCAATGAAAGGGTTAAACGGCGGAGGTGCCTGCAGAGGATGGATCAGTTTCTGGGGACAGATGAAAAGCAATGAATATGTGCACTTGAGGAGGTGATAATTAAGGTCACTGGGCAAGCCCTGGGAGGAGGGCTGGGGTTGGGTGAGGCAGGGGTGGCCGCCTAGAGGCAAGGGTGGAATTGCTTAGAGCATCGAAAGAGAGTAAGTTAGTGAGAAGAAGACACAGAGGGACCTCAGGGCAAACTTCCTGACAGCCTGAACTTTATTGTGTCCTCCTTAAGTCAGATTTCAAGTGACCTTTAGCCTTTTCCCAAGTGGTGTCATTGCCTTTTTGGAGAGGTGCTCTACAAATGTAAACATGTAAGTCTGAGTCCTAACAGAGTGTGAGAAAATAAACACATCCCATCACTGTCCTGCCCTGATGCTCAAGAAACAGACTGTATGTGACCTCATGGACCTTTCTCTTCATCTTCTATTGATGGGAATTGTACCTGACACCACCGATTTGGTGTCCCCTTTTCCATCGGAGAAACTCACAAATAAGGGATATTACTGGAGACTGCACTGTTTTAATCAAAACATGCTGAGGTCAGTAGTGACCCAGCTTGTCTGGAAGAACAGTTATGTGGCCAGGACAGGTGGTGACCCTGGAAAACCATCGATCGTGAAAGACTAGGTTCTGATCAAAGAAATGTGACTTAATTCTATAGGGAAAAATATCGAGGAGAAGACCCTTGCAGAAACCGAGAGTTTTCACATTTTCTCTCTATGTGCATCTGTTCCTTCATCTCAGTTGCTTTGCATGTGTGGCAACTGCCATCTGAATTGGCCTCTCTGCTCCATTTGTCAAAGGCCTGATCACATATAATGTAAGGCTTAATCCAAATGTCCCTTCTGCTGAGAAATCTTCCTTGATTCTCAGGTCAGCAGTAAGCTCTCTCTCCTCTAGGTACTATACTGGTACTTGCCACAGCCTGATCTCATTCTTCTAGCTGCTGTGGCCCAGGATCTGGGAGGCAGAAGCCAAAAGAATGAGATCCACACACCATCTCCGTTCACCCCCATAGCACAGCCCATCCCATAGGACCATGCTTTACCAGCAGAGTCTAATTACCTATAAATAGAAAAGATACTGACAATGATTTTCTCCCGGCTGTGAATTAGCTAAAAAGGTCACCCAAAAATGTGACTTTTCTCCCCAAGGACCAGTGATATCAAAAGCTAATAAAATCTCAACTTTATCATTTTCCACTGAACTTTTTATTCTGTTGTAGGATATTAAAAGTGAAGCATGGAGAAAGGGAAAAACTGGAAGTCACGAGTTAGATCTTAAGAGGCTCTTCTCTTTGCAGGTGATCTTTGATTTTTGGCCAGACACAAAATACATTGGGGTCTCTGTAAATGGAAGACATTGTAGGTTTGGTGAAGATAGATGTCACATCTATTTTAAAAGATGTCTTGAGTACCTCTTATGCCACCTGACAATACATATGTGTGCATGCTAAGTCACTTCAGTCGTGTCCGACTCTGTGTGATCCTATGGACTGTAGCCCACCAGGCTCCTCTGTCCATGGAATTCTCTAGGCAGTGATACTGGAGTGGGTTGCCATGCCCTCCTCCAGGGGATCTTCCCAACCCAGAGAATGAAATAACATTTCCCGCAGCTCCTGCATCGCAGGCAGATTCTTTACTGTTGAGCCACAGGTAAGCCCACCTGACACTATAGTTGAAATAAGTATCTCTTGGTTGTAGGGTAGGCTCCGCACTCCAGTATTCTTGGGCTTCCTTGGTGGCTCAGACGGAAGAGAATCTGCCGGCAGTGTGGGAGACCTGGGTTTGATCCCTGGGTTGGGAAGATCCCTTGGAGGACGGCATGGCAACTCACTCCAGCAGTCTTGCCTGGAGAATCCCCATGGACAGAGGAGCCTGGGGGGCCCCAGTCCATGGAGTCGTGTAGTGTCGGACACGACTGAGCAACTGCACTTGGCCATAGCATGGTTTCTTGCTTATGTTGGCATTCGATATATATTAGCCTCGTGATGAATTAATTGATGAATGAAGAGGTCTGAACCAGATCATCGTTTCCCCTGGCCACAGATGCCTGGGTATGCAGGTAGGTGTATAGACCCAGATACCACAGTCACAGAAAGGCCTGCAAAACGTTTTACTCTTAAAGTCATATTGTTATTCTTCTAGGCTCTAAATGGTTACTACTGACATTTACTGTCAGCATTTGTTCTTAGGTCTGAGGGGAGGAGCAATTATAAAATAAAGGCAAGGGTTGAAAAAAGGCTGTAGCCCAGGGGAAAGGGTTAATGTTAAAGGTTAGTGAGGGCTTCCCTGGGGGCTCAGATGGTAAAGAATCTGCCTGCAGTGCAGGAGACCAGGGTTCAGTCCCTGGGTTGGGAAGATCCCCTGGAGGAGGAAATGGCAACCCACTCCAGTATTCTTGCCTGGAGAATCCCATGGACAGAAGAGCCTGGAGGGCTAGAGTCTGTGGCGTTGCAGAGTCGGACAAAATTGAGCAACTAACACTTCCACGTTTTTCTTAGTGCAGGCCGCAATAGGATCCATGGAGAACAAAATAAAAACTCAGAATAAACTCCAAACTTTTCGCCAAATGTTACAGTAGGTCAAGATGGGATCCAGTTTTCTGATTAAGGATGGGTATTCAAGATCCAGTATACCTGAATGTATTCTTATACCACACTCTTTGGCTTAGTGGTTCTCAAATGTCAGGTATGTAAGAATAATTAGTAGTATTCATGGTACAGAATTACCATTCATTTACATAGCAGCTACTCAATGCCAGGCTTTTGGAAAAGACAGTTAAAATATAGATTCCTTGGCTCTATCCCTAAGGATTTACAAAACACTCTGTAGTTCTGGAGCTCAGAAATCTATATTTTTAATAAAAGGTGCAAGTGATTCTGATGAGGGTGGTCCTGGAACCACACCTGGAGGAAGATGTTTCAGCTCCATTTGTTTCTTGACCTTAATTGATCTGTCCATGTCATTTTCAATTCAATGACTCATATTCCCACAGTGGGAAAGGGTCTTTTAAATCACCATAGCGTAATCCTAATGCTTTACAAATGAGAAAACCGTGGTGCAGTTTGTTGCTCTTAACCAAAACTGCAGTTATTTAAAGGCAAGACTATGCAATATGTATATATATAATGTATGTGTGTGTACATATATATATTTAATTTTTGGCTTTTTAAATTTAAATTCTCTTCTCTGGCATCAAAATTAGCCTCCTACACTGTTTGGAATTTAAGAGTAATTTTGTGGTTCATAATTTGCTCCCCTGATTGAATATTCTATCAGGACTTTAGTTTCCAAAATATGCATGAGGGAAGCTAAGTCTTGGGTGGGAATATCCTGTAGGGTGAGCCCGGTTTCATCAATTTGTAGCTTTGTGGTACTCGTTCCCTCTCTTTGAATTGCATCTTCAGAATGAGGATTTAAAAGGCCTACCTCTCAGAAATATTATGATTAAATAAAAATTTTAAAATATTTGACTCATAGGAGAGTGAAAGTGTCAGTTTCTCAGTCGTGTCCAACTCTTTGTGGCTTCATGTTGGAGCCCACCAGGCTCCTCTGTCCATGGACTTCTCCAGGCAAGAATACTGAATTTCGTTGCCATTCCTCTCTCCAAGATATTGTCCTGACCCAAGGATAGAACCGCAACAAATATAATATCCACTACCACTGTATTGTCATGGAGCCATGGCAATAACATGATTAGTACCGGAGTGGGGTGCCATTGCCTTCTCCAAATAACATGATTTAGTAAGTGGCAAAACAACACTTTACTATCAAAGTTCTATTGCTAAGCACTTGCGTTGAGACAATGAATCAATTTCTTTCACAATCTTTCCTTCTCTCTTTCTCTCTCCTCCCACCCTGCCCCATGCTCATCTGTGTGTGATATAAAGCTGAACCATACATAACTGATGCTATCAATTACTTTCAATGTATGACAAAAGCATAGATTTCATATAGTTTCACTTTATGTATAAGTGAAATACATATATTTCACTTATATATATAGTATAGAAGCTAGATACAGTTTCACTTAATAGATAAAATATGTATGGCTATGATTTCAATGACATCATATTCTCATCCACCCCACTAAAATTTTACAATACTAGTTGAAGCTCCAATTGTCAGACTTTATCATAAATTACAAGGTGTTATCACTTATACAATTAATTAGAAGATGACAATTCAATACAGTTTCTCATCCTCAACTGTCTTCTAGACAGTTTTAGATTTTGAACTCAAAGTCCTCCGTGCTTTAGTCAGAAGCGTCGTGTTTCCAACTGTCAAAGTCAGTTTGGGCAGTTCTTTCAAATCTCTTGTGTCTGGTCCTTAAAGCAAAAGAAAACAGTGACTCTAAAGGTCACAAGAATATCGTCCTCAGCTGTTGACTCTGAAATCCAAACAGCTGTCAGATTGCAAGAGACATCAATTCTCTCGAATGACACTAGCCAAAATTCCTGTCAAAGGGTCAATAAGTTGTGTAGAAGCAGGAACCCTTATGAAATATAATTAGAAATCACAGATCAAAGGGCAAAGCAGGCCAAAGGTGGCTTGCCAAGGCTAAGAATTAGCACTGAGCTAATTCTCACATTTAAGCAGAGAGAGACTGAAGGAAGCAGCACTTAAACTGGAAGGTGATTATAATGTTTATTAATAGTAAAGTATTGCAACACAAGCTCACACCAGCGAGCAATGGTTCCTGGTGACAGAGGAGGCAGAAGAGATAGTCCTTTTTCACAATGCTTACTAAGAACTAAGATACAGGACTAGCCCTTCAGATTTCTTTCTTCTTTCTTTTTCTCCTTCTTAAATCAACTTTAAGTATCAGTGATAAAAAGATAGGAAAATTGGTGCAATGGTAGATAGCCAATGTAAAATGTCTAAAATCTGACACACTTATGGTAAATGGCAAAAATTCCTGAACATTTTTGTTTATAGAAAGTCAAGTATGATCATACTCTCAAACCTATGAATTTGCAGAAATAATAAATGACTTGGCTTTATGGAAACATACAATATAGCTTTGCCAGGGTCAAGAGCAAGTCAAGTCCATAACAGAACGAGACAAGAAGTATGGAATTCTGTGTTCACTGACCAGTCAGGAGGTTTTGAGACAGTTTCATCTATATGCCCACTCCTGTCTCATGAACCATTTATCACTCACCCTACTGTGGGCTTCCCTGGTGGCTCAGACCAGTATTCTTGCCTAGAGAATTCCATGGACAGAGGAACCCGGTGGGCTACCGTGCATGGGGTTGCAAAGAGTCAGACAGGACTTAGCGGCTAAACAACAACAGTGTAAACATATATCTTATTCAATTTAGTGTAAACCAGAAACTAACATAATATTGTAAAGCAACTCTACTCCAATAAACAAATAAATGTAAGTAAAGGGGGGTACAGTGCAGGGGGAGGGAATGCTCTCTTCAACCAGATCTGGGAAGACCTTCTGGGGAGAGATGTTGGGCAGTGACTTGAGCAAAGACTATTTCAGCTCTCAGACTCAATTCTGGGGGCTTCTATTTGTATATTCAAAGATGCTTCACCTGGGTGATTCTGTCTCCTTCTGGTCAAGATACAGTCTCTTCAGAGTCCCTTCTCCCCTCCCTATACAACTTTCCAAGAGGTAAAGGACAGAGCAGCAAGAGTCTGGGTTTTAGACCTGGGGCTTATTTGGTATATTCTTTTAAAGGATGAGGCTCACAACCAAATGACAATACTCCAGGTGTGTTCTGATCCCTGCAGAAAGGTGCATCATACATCCGCCACTTTTTTTTGAATACTGGCTTCTAAGGCAGCGCAAGATCAAATTAAACCTCTTGGCAATCTTGTCCTGTTGACTCACCCTGAGTCCTGTTGACTTAGCCACTGCTTTCACAGCATCTCACAAATGGGCTTGCTCTCTTAATCAGAGCCACTTCTCCGGCCACTGGAGCCTGCTGGATATCATGCTTTAAAAACCAATGTGATGATAATAAAAATCCCACAGAAATGTACATTGCTTTTCTACTTTCTGATTAGATTACAGGACAGGGGTGGGGTGGGGAGAAAAAAATCCTGGGCTGAAGGGGCTGGAACAGATCTGTAGAAACCTCCACATTCTCTAGTTCACTGGAATTGTACCTTGTAGCATTTGCGATTAGCTTTGTCCCCCATGCTGCTGAATATTCTTCTATCTCTCTTTATTTTTTAAAATTTATTTATTTATTTGTCATTTTTTGGCTGTGTTGGGTCTTCATCGCTGTGCATGGGATTTCTCCCCTTGCAGTGTGCGGACTTCTCATTGCAGCGGCTTCCCTTGTTGCAGAGCACGGGCTCTAGAGCTTGTGGGCTTCAGTAGTTGTAGCAACTGGGCTCGGTAGTTGCGACTGGAGTGCTCTAGAGCACAAGCACTACAGTTGCGGCCCACAGGCTCAGTTGCCCCCAGGTCACCTGGGATCTTCCCTGACCAAGGATGGAACCTGGATCCCCTCCTTGCATTGGCAGGTGGATTCTTAACCACTGGACACCAGGGAAGTCCCCTCTTTAGATTTTTAGTTGGGTTCAAATTCTCTGCGCTAGACAAACTGAATAGCTTCCAAATGGATACAAATAACCAACAGTATATTTTGTACCCTCCCTACTGAAAAATTCTCAAAAGAGATTTAGGATTTTCTCCTGGTTTGGTGTTACAGAGAAGCAATGGCTGGGTGCCTGCTGATTTAGAAGGAACCACATACTGCAAACATGTGAATGTAAAGACAAGCATCCCTTGGACAACACACAAAGAGAGTGCCTTTCAAGTGTTTTGGAGGTTCTTCCAGGGGCTTCCCTGGGTATCTTAGAGGTACAGAATTCACCGGCCAGTGCAGGGGATGCAGGACAATCCCAGGGAGAAAGAAATGGCAACCCACTCCAGTGTTCTTGCCTGGGAAACCCAATGGCCAGAGGAGCCTGGCGGGCTGCAGTCCATGTTTTCGTGAAGAGGTGGATACAACTCAGCAACTGAACATGCATGCACAGAGGATCTTCCAAATAATGATCTCGATTTTGTCCTTCCTTCTTTCTCCCACACACTCTATGCACACCTATATCATATAAATCATCATATCATTAGTTTTCAAGCTGTTCCCATCACCAAATTGTAAGCTGAAAAGGGCAGCTACTGGTCCCATTCAATTTTGTAGCATGGACTAGAAGCTTGAGCAGCTGCATATCAGCATCACCCAAGGACCCCTTAGATCACCGATTGCTGGGCCCCACCCCGGAGGTTCTGATTCAGCCAGTCTGGGGTGGGCCTGAGAATCTGTATATCTAACAATATCTCAGTTTCCCTTAAAGTCAGTCTCTCCCATCAGGAAGCTTCCATAAGCCTCTAATCTTTATCTATCAGAGTGCAGACAGAATGAAAACCATAATCACAGAAAACTAACCAAACTGATCACATGGACAGAGCCTTGTCTAACTCAATGAAACTATGAGCCATGCTGTGTAGGGCCACCCAAGACAGTCGGGTCATAGTGGAGAGTTCTAACAAAATGAGGACCACTGGGGAAGGGAATGGCAAACCACTTCAGTGTTCTTGTCTTGAGAACCCGATGAACAGTATGAAAAGGCAAGAGATAGGACACTGACAGATGAGCTCCCCAGGTAAGTAGGTGCCCAATATGCTACTGGAAATCAGAGGAGAAATAACTCCAGAAAGAATAAAGAGATGGAGCCAAAGCAAAAACAACACCCAGTTGTGCATGCATCTGGTGATGAAAGTAAAGTCCCATGCTGTAAAGAAAAATATTGCATAGGAACCTGGAGTGTCAGGTCCATGAATCAAGGCAAATTGGAAGTGATCAAACAGGAGATGGCAAGGGTGAACATTGACATTTTAGGAATCAGTGAACTAAAATGGATTGGCATGGGCGAATGTAATTCAGATGGCCATTATATCTACTACTGTGGGCAAGAATCCCTTAGAAGAAATGGAGCAGCCCTCATAATCAACAAAAGTGTCCAAAATGCAGTACATGGATGCAATCTCAAAAACAACAGAATGATCTCTGTTCGTTTTCAAGGCAAATCATTCAATATCACAGTAATCCAAGGCTATGCCCCAACTACTAATGCTGAAGAAGCTGAAGTTGAACGGTTCTATGAAGACCTACAAGACCTTCTAAAACTAACACCCAAAAAAGATGTCCTTTTCATTATAGGGGACTGGAATGCAAAAGTAGGGAGTCAAGAAATACCTGGAGTAACAGGCAAATTTGGCCTTGGAATACAGAATGAAGCAAGGCAAAGGCTAATAGTTTTGCCAAGAGAATGCACTGGTCATAGCAAACACCCTCTTCCAACAACACAAGAGAAGACTCTACACATGGACATCACCAGATGGTCAATACCAAAATCAAGTTGATTATATTTTTTGCAGCTGAAGATGGAGAAGCTCTATACAGTCAACAAAAACAAGATCAGGAGCTGACTGTGGCTCAGACCGTGCTCATGCATGTTCAGTCATTTCAGTCGTGTCCAACTATTTGGGACCTTATGGACTGTAGCCTGCCAGGCTCCTCTATCCATGGGATTCTCCCGATAAGAATACTGGGTGGGTGGCCATTTCCTCTTGCAGAGGATCTTCCCAACCCAGGGATCAAATCCATGTCTCCTGAATTGCAGGCAGATTCTTTACCACTAAACTAGTGGGGAAGCCCAGATTAAGGATTCCTTATTGCAAAATTCAGACCATTGAGGTAAGACCTAAATCAAATTCCTTATGACAAATAGATTCGAGGGATTAGATTTGATAGACAGAGTGCCTGAAGAAATATGGACAGAGGTTCCTGACGTTGAACAGCAGGCAGTGATCAAGACTATCCTCATGAAAAAGGGCAAAATGGTTGTCTGAGGAGGACTTACAAACAGCTGAGAAAAGAAGAGAAGTGAAAGGCAAGGAGAAAAGGAAACATGTACCCATCTGAATGCACAATTCCAAAGAATATAAAGGAGAGAAAAGAAAGCCTTTCTCAGTGATCACTGAAAAGAAAGAGGAAAACAATAGAATGGGAAAGACTAGAGATCTTTTCAAGAAAATTAGACATACCAAGGGAACTTTTCAAGTGAATATGGGCACAATAAAGGACAGAAATAGTATGGACCTAACAGAAGCAGAAGATATTAAGAAGAGGTGGCAAGAATACACAGAAGTATACAAAACAGAGTTTAATGACCCAGATAACCATGATGGTGTGATCATTCACCTAGAGTCAGACGTCCTGGAGTGTGAAGTCAAGTAGGCCTTAGGAAGTGTCACTACAAACAAAGCTAGTGGAGGTGATGAAATTCCAGCTATGCTATTTAAAGTCCTGAAAGATGATGCTATTAAAGTGCTTCACTTAGTATGCCAGCCACTTTGAAAACTCAGCAGTGGCCACAGGACTGGAAAAGGTCAGTTTTCATTCCAATCCCAAAGAAAGGCAATGCCAAAGAATGTTCAAACTACTGCACAATTGCACTCATCTCACATGCTAGTAAAGTAATGCTCAAAATTCTCCAAGCCAGGCTTTAACAGTATGTGAGCCATGAACTTCCAGATATCCAAGTTGGGTTTAGAAAACGCAGAGGAACCAGAGATCAAATTTCTAACATTTGTTGGATCCTAGAAAAAGCAAGAGAGTTTCAGAAAAACATCCACTTCTGCTTTATTGAGTACTCCAAAGCCTTTGACGGTGTGGATCATGACAAACTGAAAAATTCTTCAAGAGATGGGAATACCAGACTACCTCATCTGTCTCCTGAGAAATCTGTATGTAGGTCAAGAAGTAACAGTTAGAACTGGACCTGGAACAACAGACTGGTTCCAAATTGTGAAAGGAGTACTTCAAGGCTATCTATTGTTACACTGCTTATTTAACTTACATGCAGAGTACGTCATGGGAAATGCCAGGCTGGATGAAGCAAAACCTGGAATCAAGATTGCCAGGAGAAATATCAATAACCTCAGACATGCAGATGACATCACCCTAATGGCAGAAAGTTAAGAGGAACTGAAGAGCCTCCCGAAGAAAGTGAAAGAAGAGAGTGAAAAAAACTGGCTTAAAACTCAACATTCAAAAAATGAAGATCATGGTATCCAGTGCTATCACTTCATTGTAAGTAAATGGAAACAGTGACAGACCTTATTTTCTTAAACTCCAAAATCACTGCAGATAGTGACTGCAGCTATGAAATTAAAATACTTGCTCTTAAGAAGAAAGAAAAGCTTCCCTTATGGCTCAGGTAGTAAAGAATCCACCTGCAATGCGGAAGACCCCAGTTATTCCTGGGCCAGGAAGATCCTCTGGAGAAAGGATAGGCTACCCACTCCAGTATTCTTGGGCTTCCCTTGTGGCTCAGCTGGCAAAGAATCTGCCTGCAATGTGGGAGAGCTGGCTTCGATCCCTGGAGGAATAGGAAGATCCCCTGGAGAAGGGAAAGGCTACCCAATCCAGTATTATGGGCTGGAGAATTCCATGGACTGTATAGACCATAGGGTCGCAAAGAGTTGGACACAACTAAGTGACTTTCGCTTTCACTTTTCACTGGGGATATAAATGAGAACCCAGAACTGCAATCTTTGAAGTCTCACCCACAGAGTGGACACCCTGCCTGGGACATTTTCCCAGTTGGGACTCCAGATGTACTGTGATATGGGACTTCCCAGAACTGTTTAAGTCAGGATGTTGGTCAAAACCCAGTTTGGTGGTGTGTCCTCTACAGTTTCTCTTTCTCTTTTCCTTTAATGTTAGTATGTTGATAGTAAGCTCTACAATTCTCTAATAAATAACTGTATTATTTATTTCTACATAACAAGTAGCTAAAATTGTTAACAAAGCCTTCGAACCTGAGAAGAACATGAAAACTTTCAGAAAGCACTAGAGCAGAGCACGGAGTCTCTTAGATATCATGTACCCTACAAATATGTAATGTAAGGAAAAGCAAGCGACTGGAGGGAAGAGAAGAAAGAAGAAAAGTGTAAACACGTGCTTATGGAAATGAGGGAAGAGCTGATTTTAGAGGCCTCTTGGAATATCTCAAAAGAGTGTGAAATGGAGCTTTATAGTCCAAGTCTAAATCAGAGGTCCTTTATCTTTCCCTCACAGATTTGCTGGAAATGGTTTACAAACCAGATTCGAGAGTTTCCCATTTTAAACACTGACTGACAGTAAGTGGCGGTGGGGTGGGCGGGGGTGGGGGCGGGGGGCGAGGGAGGGGCAGGGAGGTGGTGTTGTGGTTGGAAAGGCCAGGATTCACTCTAAGAGGCAGAAGTTTCCAAGAACAGCATTATGTAGCCTAGGAAACTTTGTTAGTTTATCTATTTCTCTCTGGGGCAGAACAAGCTAATTTTCTTAGCTATCACCAAGCTACATGCTTCATTCCCATCCAAGAAAGTGTCTCTTCATAACTAAGGACCCAGAGGTAGATCTTTAAAATCCATCTGCTACACACTGAATATGTTTTTTAAGCATTCAAGTTTCCTTGATCTTAAACTTTCGTGTAGTATCATACGGACCAAAAAAAAAAAAAGGTTGACTAAGTTTTGCTCTTTCTGGACAGTTGTACTGGATCTTTTTTCACATAGTGTTAATCTGACAGCATGGCTCTGGTGAAACCCAGTTACCTGCACTTTTCACAACCATAGTTCTCTCATGACAAAGATATGCAATGACTGTCTTCACTTAATTGACTGAGCTGTGCGTGCTAAGTCACTTCACGTGTGTCCAACTCCTTGCAATCCCATGGACTGTAGCCCTCCAGGCTCTACTGTCTGTGAAATTCTTTAGGCAAGAATACTGGAGTGGGTTGCTATGTCCTCCTCCAGTGGATCTTCTCAACCCAAGGGTTGAACCCAGGTCTCCTGCATTACAGGCAGATTCTTTAACATCTGAGCCACCAGGGAAGACCAAGCCCAAGAGTAAATAAAAACAAATCAAGTCCTAGAACACCACATCACCCTTCATTGGTATCTCTATTTCCTACCACAACTACTTACATATAAATGAAGTGTGTGTAAGCCCAGACACAAGGCTTTTCTGACCAGGGGGTGTTTCTCAGGTGACCACGTTCATCTTCCATAGAGCTTCAAAGACCTGTAACATTATGTGATGGCTAACTTCCAGGCCTCTGCAACCTAGCAACTCTGCTTCCTGAGACTTCTGTTCTGAGTCTCTCCTCCATCCTGCTCCCTTTATAGTCCTCCTTTCATCAGGGCCTGGTGCACAGGTCTTGAGATCTAGTCACCCACACTCAGAAGGCCAGTTTTATAATCTTTACCTGGGTAAAACTGCAATGCCTTCAAGAATGGATCTCTCTTTGTGGGTAAGTGTTAGATAGATTAGGCAGCATGCAGAAAGGGAGTGTCATCTCCCATTTTCAGGAGAGCCAACCAAGATGTTTTGGCATGAATATTTTCAAAATCAAAGATGCATGTGCTTATGAAATTAAACTAAAGGTGCTACCTGTGTATGTTTTTAAATAGCTACCTTGTGTTTGTCAAAGTGCAATTTCTCATCAGCAAATCATCAGCAAAATGAACCCACATAGAGTGGACGTCACCAGCTGGAAGCCCTGCAGCAGGCCAGATCTCATCCACAGATACATTTTATTAAGGTCACAGGGCTGTGAACAAGATATGAACTCACTGCCAATATTTGAAAATTAGGAGATTTCACATGAAAATCAGATTCACAACTTCCCTTGAAAAATCAGATGGGACTCAGGTCTCCATTCTAGCATGCAATGACCAAGCCACCCTTTCCAGTGGATAATGCTATCCATTTTCCTATCAACAGCTGCTTGATCCTGCAGTATATCCCAAGGTCACATAAAACAGACTCTTGGGGAAGGAGGCAGTTGAAGGTCTTTTTTGTTTTTCCTCCATCTCCTTTGTATTTCTCAGGACCGAAGCATTTTACTTCCCAGTGAGAAGTTATAAGTCCACAGTCTTAAGCTTCATTTGTAGGTCATCTTGTCAATAGGGAAAAAGACAAGGATGTGTTTGGACACACAGTTTTCCCTGCTTTTGCATCCCTGGTTTGAAAAAGAAAAAAATTTGCAATTCAGAAATGAATTAGTGAGAAAGGACAAGAAACTGGCCCAAGCCTGTCTCTAGCCAAAGCAAAGAAAGTCTCTGATAGCACTGTGGAAATTATTGTAGTTTGAGATCAAAGACACATATTTCTGGTGCTTCTCATTATTGAATAAAGGGACAAAACTTTTCTGGATTTCAAACAATATATCCACAGATTAGCAGGCATTTATTGAACTTGGTTTGAAAAGTACTGCATTAAAAATGAATTATGTCACTTCGGTGTCATTGATGTCAAAGCAATTGTAAATACCAATGAAAATGCAGGTACCAAATGTGGATAATAGTACTTGGTTATAAATTGGTCCTCTGGCTTATCCAGTGCACGCTGTCATGCACTTGATAAGCCCCACTATAAAGGTTATGCCCTTTATAGGCATAACCTCAAATATCATAATAATTTGCAAATGTCTGACAATGTATCCATTCACTGCCAAGATTTTTCTTATATCTCAGTTGGAGAAAAATGCAGTGTACATAATACAACTATTTCTTCATAGGACTTTCCCTTTGAGACACCAGAAATCAAAAGCAAAGCATAGTTTAAAACTCATCAATAAGAAAACAATCCAATTAGAAAAAGGGGTGAAAGGGGAGATCTAAACAGTCACCACACCAAAGAATACATACAGATGGCAAATAAGACATGAAAAGATGCTCCTTACCCTACGTCATGAGGAACTTACGATCGAAACAATGAGATACTACTCCTCACCTATAAACATGGCCCAAATTCAAAGTACAGACAACACCAAGTGCAGATAAGGATGTGGAGCAACATGAACTCTCACTCATTGCTGCTGCTAATGCAAAATGGGACAGTCATTTTGGAAGGCATTAGGGCGATTTCTTACAACATTAAACATAGCCTTACCATACAATCCAGCAGTCACACTCTCAGTATCTACTCAAAGGAGCTGAACGTCATATACACACAAGAACCTGCACATGGATGTTTTATAGTAGCTTTAGATGTAGTTGCCCAAGCTTGGAAGCAATCAAGACATTCTTCAGTAGGTGAATGAATAATGAACGGAATATTATTCAACACTAAAAAGACATGAGCTTTCAAGCCGTGAAAAGACGTGGAGGCAGCTTAAATGCATATTTCTAAGTGAAAGAAGCCACCCTGAAAAGAATATACACTGTATGATTCCAACTATATAACACTCTGAAAAAAGGCAAAACTATGGAAACAGTAAGATCTGTGGTTGCTGGGGAAGGATGAAGAGACATAGCACAGAGGATTTTTAGGGTAGTGAAACTATCCTGTTCAGTTCAGTTCAGTCGCTCAGTCGTGTCCGACTCTTTGATACCCCGTGAATCGCAGCATGCCAGGCCTCCCTGTCCAACACCAACTCCCGGAGATCACTCAGACTCACATCCATCTAGTCAGTGATGCCATCCAGCCATCTAATTCTCTGTCGTCCCCTTCTCCTCCTGCCCCCAATCCCTCTCAGCGTCAGAGTCTTTTCCAATGAGTCAATTCTGCACATGAGGTGGCCAAAGTACTGGAGTTTCAGCTTTAGCATCATTCCTTCCAAGGAAATCCCAAGGCTGATCTCCTTCAGAATGGACTGGTTGGATCTCTTTGCAGTCCAAGGGACTCTCAAGAGTCTTCTCCAACATCACAGTTCAAAAGCATCAATTCTTTGGCACTCAGCTGTCTTCACAGTCCAACTCTCACATCCATACATTACCACTGGAAAAACCATAGCCTTGACTAGACAGACCTTAGTCGGCAAAGTAATGTCTCTGCTTTTGAATATGCTATCTAGGTTGGTCATAACTTTTCTTCTAAGGAGTAAGCGTCTTTTAATTTCATCACTGCAGTCAACATCTGCAGTGATTTTGAGCCCCAAAAAATAAAGTCTGACACTGTTTCCATCTATTTCCCATGAAGTGATGGGACCAGATGCCATGACCTTCATTTTCTGAATATTGAGCTTTAAGTCAACTTTTTCACTCTCCACTTTACTTTCATCAAGAGGCTTTTTAGTTCCTCTTCACTTTCTGCCATAAGGGTGGTGTCATCTGCATATCTGAGGTTATTGATATTTCTCCTGGCAATCTTGATTTCAGCTTGTGCTTCTTCCAGCCCAGCGTTTCTCATGATGTACTCTGCATATAAGTTAAATAAGCAGGGTGACAATATACAGCCTTGACGTACTCCTTTTCCTATTTGGAACCAGTCTGTTGTTCCATATCCAGTTCTAGCTGTTGCCTCGGTACCTGCATATAGGTTTCTCAAGAGGCAGGTCAGGTGGTCTGGTATTCCCATCTTTTTCAGAAGATATTAAGAAGAGGTGGCAAGAATACACGGAAAAACTGTACAAAAAAGATCTTCAAAACCAAGATAATCTTGATGGTGTGATCACTCATCTAGAGCCAGACATCCTGGAATGTGAAGTCAAGTGGGCCTTAGAAAGCATCACTACGAACAAAGCTGGTAGAGGTGATGGAATTCCAGTTGAGCTATTTCAAATCCTGAAAGATGATGCTGTGAAACTATCCTGTATGATACCCTAATGTTGCATATATTTGTCCAAACCCAAGACATTTTATGATGGCTTCTCTGATGGCTCAGTGGTAACTAATCTGCCTGCAATGCAGCAGGTTCGATCCTTGGGTGGGGAAGATGCCCTGGAGAAGCAAATGACAACCTACTCCAGTATTCTTGCCAGGAGAATCCTATGGACAGAGGAGTCAGGCTGGCTACAGTATGTGGAGTTGTGGGGTCTCAAAGAGTTAGACTCAACTGAGCACAGCATCACACCATTAGCAAGAAATATTATAAATAAAATGTCAAAAGTTAAAGAGAGGATTCTAAAGTCAGCAAGAGAAAAACAAAGAAACAAAGAGTGAACTACAAGGGAACACCCATAAGACTCTCAGCTGATTTTTTTTTCTCAAATTCTTACCATTCGTGTTGTCTCTCTATTCCCAGTCATCATACATGTAACCCCTGAGCCCAATTCAGTTCAAAATGAATTATTTGACAAATGTTGAAAAATTAAAACCTGAGCCTCAACTAGAGGCTAATACTGAACTAGCAAAACCAATGTCTTAACTTCTAAGGGCAATTTCTATATTCCATGTGATGTTAGGGAAGGATCAGGTACATCAAAGATTTGAAAAGAAAAAAGGACTTGAAATTCCCCAGTTGCACCATCATCTTCTATACACATTTCCCCCAATGTAGAAGTTAATGTTTAGTGTCTATATTGTATTAAAGGATAATTTTTAGCTGCTACACAGACTTGTGTGATAAATCCACAATGAAAAAGATTTATAAGAAAGAGACAGAAGAAATCAAAAAGCAAATCACACTGATTCACAGGAAACATAAGAAAGATGTTTGGCTCTTGAAAGGGTCACCAACAAGACAGAAACACCACAATGTCCCTTTGGTAATGAAAAAGACTTTCCTTTGTAAGAAAAGACTTGCTGCTAAGAGTGGAAAGAACACTAGGTTTATTTCTTTCAAGCAATGCTGTTTAGAGTCTTCAACTTCCAAATTTGTTCTTTGGAATAAACTTATTCTCTAAATGTCACCAGTTTCTACTTCTTGATATAAAAGTTAGAAAATAACAATCACTGTGATTCACTGATGATTTTTACATAATTTTAATTACTTGACACTCTCAACTATCCCTCAACCTACTCACCAGTAGCAGAGAGAATTTTGCTTCTCCTGTCTTCGGGTTGGTAAATATCATTCCAAGTGTACATGTATTGCTGCTGCTGCTGCTGCTGCTAAGTCGCTTCAGTCGTGTCTGACTCTGTGCAACCCCATAGACCTCCTTCCAGGCTCCTCTGCCCCTGGGATTCTCCAGGCTAGAACACTGGAGTGGGTTGCCATTTCCTTCTCCAATGCATGAAAGTGAAAAGTGAAAGTGAAGTCACTCAGTCGTGTCCGACTCTTAGCAACTTCATGGACTGCAGCCTACCAGGCCCCTCCATCCATGGGATTTTCCAGGCAAGAGTACTGGAGTGGGGTGCTATTGCCTTCTCCAACAGGTATTGCTAAAAGGTACCAAAAATATGCCACAGGGAGAGAAAAGGCAGATGAATCAAGTGTAGGCAATCTGCAAGCCTGATCAGCCTTCACCTAATTAAGTCTTCACTGAGGCCTGATCCCCTGGTCTTGGGACAACAAGACATGAATTGAGATTACAGCCCTGCCCCTTAGCTGGGTGACTCTGGTCAGGTTCTTTATCTCCACTGAAAATGTAGCTTTCTTTGAATCTATTAAGTGACAATATTAGCTTTTTTTCACAGAGTTGTCATGAGGAATAATTATAATACCCGTGAAAGTCTATAGATTTGACATATGGTAAACACTTGATAATGGTTGTTTAATGAGAATGTTAATTATCATCTAATTGCCTACACTTTCTTATTACAATTTTCTAATTGTTGTTCCTGTGTTGTCTAAATCTTTGTTGCCCCTCTTCCCAGACAAAAATTAAAAGTCACCCATTTTAATATCTGCTGACATGGCCCCCTATGGATTAGTCAGAGATGGGCTCTATTTTAATACAAGGTGTCTGGATGGATAGTTGACACAATGAGCTGATGGTGTGAGTGCACGCTCTCTTGAAGTTTCAGGTTGTGTGGATCTTTATGCAGAAGTATTTGAGGATGTCTCAACAGTTCTATCTGAGGTGACAGAATCCAAAACACCCCCTTGAAGTCTCTAAGGGACAATCTGTCCTCTTGCTTCTTGGAAAGGAAAAATGGAAATTTGCTACTTGGGGGACTAAAGAAGAAAAGAGAGAGAAAAAAAAAAAGACAAACAGACTGCTGCAAATGTCCACAGGCCCTCTGGGTTCTTTTCACTAAAGGATAAGTTTTCACGGTTTTTTGGCACTTTCAGTAGAAGTAATTAAACTTTGGCAACTTCCACATCTCTGTGTTTCTCTTCTTTTCCAGATGGAGGAGGTGGGAAAAGAAGGAAGGGGTCAGGCTCCCCTTCTGAGAGATGTGGTTCAGTGCTTACCTCTGAAAGCAAGGATTCCTCCTCCTCTGGTAGGTACTGTGCCAGCCTGATCCTTTTCTTAGGCACATTGCCCATCTTGGAAGTAAAATGGTTGGGTATGAGAAACTGGGGGCTGAGAGAGAGAGGGTTCATGCATCACTGCAATACTACACTAAGCTTTTAGCCAAGTGCCCAGATTCTGGAGCCAGGGGGATGACAATGTTAAGAGAAACTTTAAATGGATTTTATATCCCTATGCCTACGTCAGCTTCCAACAATTTCTTAAATAAAACAATTAACATATAGAAGTGAGATGTTAAAATGCGCATCAGATGTTGGATCTTTCAGAGGGGAGAGTTTCTGCTGTAACTTAGGAAACCTGTATTTGGAAGGAAATAAATAAAAGAAAGTCTATAATGCAATGTGGGGAAATGGGGAAATGCCGAGGGGTAAGAGAACTTCCGGTTCTGAGAATCAGCTGAAATCAACTCCTCTGAGTCAGTGGTGCCAGACATGGCTGCACATTCCCAACAGAGGCTGACCTCTCCTGCACTAACCCTGTCATTGCTTTCTACTGAACTGAATGGAACCATTTGGCATGGGGCTTCATATTCAATTACTCAGCTGGGCGACACCCAGCTATGTGTCAACAGCCAGGGTGAGAGGCCTGATTTAAGACATGTCACTGCTGTGGATGGGGCCTCCACTGGTCCACTGCTGGAGAAGCTGAGATCCTAGAATTCTTCTTGGAAGGAACCCTTTTGATGTTGATTGACTCCAAGAGACCAAACCATGGCTGAAATCTCCCTTCCTCTCTGGACCTTATTCCTTTTCCCTACTAATGTATTTAACTTAGCACTCTCTCTTTCAAATTCTGAAGATGTTTCTCCCAAGGCCTGATCTTTAAATAACTTCTCACCTCACTGACAAATCAGAGGCTGCCCATTCTGATAAATCCTGATTATGATTCCACAGACATATTATGAATTCCATCATTCATTCATTCCCCACTAGCTGTGCTTTTTTTCAACCCATTGTGAATCTTTCACATGCAAGGAAAACTAGGAAATTTGATGGGATTTCACCAGAAAGGGCATTAAACCAACTAATAATAATGCTTGGAACTGATCTCAAATCAGTGCTGTGTATTCTGTGACTCCATCCCCATTCTTTGAAATGAAGATGGATTTTTGTCTTCTTTTAAATTTCAGTTTCATTGTTGCTTCATGAACTAAACAATCCAACAGCAATAGCTACCATTTATTGAGCACACACATCTCAGTATAACAGAAGTTCAGATAAGTCCATCACATAACGATCAAGCTTAATCCTCAGAATCATTATATAAAGGAGTTATTTTATAATAACTTCAGATGAGGAATTAAGAATGTAAACCTCGGGGTTACTGTGAGTAAGCGAGTTTAAGAGCTTGGTATTCAAAGCCAAATATATGCGTGTGTGTGTGGGTGTGTATATACATAAATAATCCCTTCAAAGCACATGCTAAGTAGCTATGGTACCTTTCAGAATGAGGAAGGAGGGATGAAAAGGTTTTATAAGTCTGAAACAAAGAGATTGCTGATGTCTACTAATGACACAGTGCTGCAAAGAAAGAAAAATAGAAAGCAAGGAAGGGAAGGAAAGAAGGGGAAAGGGAGGAAAAGAAAAAGGAAGGAAGGCAGAGAGGAGGGGGAGGGAATGGGGTGGAGAAAGACTGTGAGAAAAGGAGGCGGTGGGACAGAAGGAAGGAAGTAATTAAGGGATGTTTAGCCACTAGAGGTTTAAATCAGATGGAGATCGTTTGTAAATTTTGAGGGGTGACATAATCTAGTGGAAAGAGGAAATGACTAAGCTAAGAGACCTGAACCCTGGATTCAATCCATTTAATAACCAGCTGGGTAACTTTAAGCACATTATTTACCCTGCCTGTCTCCATTTCTTTATCTATTGAATGGGATAACAATGATAATTTGCCTAAATCACCTCAAAATAAAATGATACGGCTAATGTAGAGGACTTTGGGAAATTAAAACTGTTATTAAGTAGAATATGTTATTACTGATGCTTCTGCTTAAAATACCAGTTTAAATGCCTCTTTCTTTCCTTTTGTTCCCGTAGAAGACCACTCAAGACTTCTTCCTAATTGGCCCAGTAAAGAAACTGTCTAACTTTCCAGAGATGGAGATCACCTTAATCATGTCTTTAAAAAAATAAAAATATTATTTGATCATTTGTTTATTCTTTCTTTCATTGGATTAAATAACTCACTTATGCCTAGCTAAACCATGATTGGTGCTCAATTTTACAGCCAAATTGTTGTCCAATGTGCTTCATGTTTTCAGTACCTCAACTCCTATTCAAGTAATGGAAATGTCAAGAAATGCAAATTAACATATTATTGGCATAAGCAATGCATAATTGGAAAGCTACATATGCTAAAAACAAAATCAAATAATGTCCTGTCCAATTTATTTTCACAATACCTGACTTAAGGATTTGAGAGACCTCAGCTGGCTGTCTATAGAAGAGTATGTTCATTCTTAATTAAACCTACCCAACCTCTTTTTTTTAATGTATTTATTTTTTATTTTACTTTACAATTCTGTATTGGTTTTGCCATACATTGACATGAATCCACCATGGGTGTACATGCGTTCCCAAACATGAACCCCCCTCCCACCCCCCTCCCCACAACATCTCTCTGGGTCATCCCTGTGTACCAGCCCCAAGCATGCCGTATCCTGCATTGGACATAGACTGGCGATTCGATTCTTACACGGTAGTATACGTGTTTCAATGCCATTCTCCCAAATCATCTCACCCTCTCCCTCTCCCTCTGAGTCCAAAAGTCCGCTATATACATCTGTGTCTTTTTTGCTGTCCTGCATACAGGGTCATCATTGCCATCTTTCTAAATTCCATATATATGTGTTAGTATACTGTATTGGTGTTTTTCTTTCTGGCTTACTTCACTCTGTATAATCGGCTCCAGTTTCATCCATCTCATCAGAACTGATTCAAATGTATTCTTTTTAATGGCTGAGTAATACTCCATTGTGTATATGTACCACAGCTTTCTTATCCATCCATCTGCTGATGGACATCTAGGTTGTTTCCATGTCCTGGCTATTATAAACAGTGCTGCGATGAACATTGGGGTACATGTGTCTCTTTCAATTCTGGTTTCCTCAGTGTGTATGCCCAGCAGTGGGATTGCTGGGTCATAAGGCAGTTCTATTTGCAATTTTTTAAGGAATCTCCAAGACAATCTCTTTAACAAGTGGTGCTGGGATAACTGGTCAACCACTTGTAAAAGAATGAAACTAGATCACTTTCTAACACCGCACACAAAGATAAACTCAAAATGGATTAAAGATCTCAATGTAAGACCAGAAACTATAAAACTCCTAGAGGAGAACATAGGCAAAACACTCTCCAACATAAACCACAGCAGGATCCTCTATGATCCACCTCCCAGAATTCTGGAAATAAAAGCAAAAATAAACAAATGGGACCTAATTAAAATTAAAAGCTTCTGCACAACAAAGGAAAATATAAGCAAAGTGAAAAGACAGCCTTCCGAATGGGAGAAAATAATAGCAAATGAAGCAACTGACAAACAACTAATCTCAAAAATATACAAGCAACTCCTGCAGCTCAATTCCAGAAAAATAAACGACCCAATCAAAAAATGGGCCAAAGAACTAAATAGACATTTCCCCAACCTCTTTTTTAACCAAATGCCTGTCAGTGATCAGACCTGGTCCCCATGTTATCCCCATGACCTCCTTTGACAATGGGCCTGATAAGCCATTTGTATCACGGGGTCTTTCTGAAGGTTAAGGCAAATAGGTAGATAGGGGAAAATGGCTTCAGTTACCACCAATCCTAGGATATTTTAATAACCAGTAGATTTTCACTAAAGGAGAAGTCTGCAGCCATTACAAATGAAGTCAAGCAGCCTGTGGACACTTGGAGAGTATCAGAGTTGGCAGGGAATACTGTTAGAGATTTCCTTGTTTGCCTTGAGTAAATCAGCATCATCAGCTGGCCCTGTTCTACTACAGGAATGTCCAGAATATCTAAGCTATAAAATTCCTTGAGATATGCCACTGAAAGAGCAAGTCAGCCAATTTATGTCTCCTTTACATTCACTCATCATGATAGTGCTTAGGGATAAAGGTAGATTCAAGAGTTATTTTAGGGGTAAAGGTAAGGGTAGGAAAAGCAGTGTTCCCTACCAAGGCTCTTTTTTATATTAATTAATTAATTTGCCTGCATCAGGTCTTAGTTGCAGCACACAGGATCTTTCGTCATGGTGAGAGGGCTTAGTTGCCCAGAGGCATGTGGGATCTTACTTCCCCAACCAGACATCAAACCCACGTTCCCTTTCCTGCTTTAGAAGGCAGATTCTTAACCACTGGACCATCAGGGAAGTCCCATCAAGGCTCTTTTGGATTCAGCTTCCTGTCCTAGGAACCAGTTATCGGACTGCAGGCATCCATCTCTCCGCACCTACCCATCTAAGGTACCTTCAGCAAGAAAACAAAAGGCAAGGTGAGTAACAGGTGAAATCTACTCTGATCTTCCCCAGAACATGGTCTAGGAGGTATATACAAAGGGGTCTTGACAGATTTCCACCCGGCAGTAAACATAAAAGTACATCTTATAGACCTTTTGCAAGAGCTTTTAGGATCTTTCAGGAACTTCATAGGCAACTTCCCAGGTGGAGCTAGTGGTAAAGAATTCACCTGCCAATGCAGTAGCCGTAAGAGACGCAGGTTCGATCCCTAGGTCGTGAAGAGTCCATGGAGGAGGGCATGGCAACACACTCTAGTATTCTTGCCTAGAAAAATCCCATGGACAGAGGAGCCTGGTAAGCTACAGTCCATTGGGTCCCAAAAGAGTCAGATACAACGGAGGCAACTTAGCACCCATGCAGGAACTTCACAAATTACATTGTGGTACAACAAACATATGCCATATGCATAGGGGTATCTGTATTTTTGGAAGACTTCCATTTATGCACAGAGGTTAGTAAACAGTGGACAAATTTAAGTCTGATATCAGAAAGAAAGAACCTTATCAATTTAGAGCCATCACTTTTCCAGCTTAAGCATTCAGAGTTCCTGCAAGTAACACCTGAGGTACTTCCAAAACCCCTTGTCCATTTGTGAACTTCCTCTGAATCCGTTTCTGGTTTTCAGTGTCCTTCCCAAGGATGTGGTCCAGAACTGAACACAACATTTTACACCTTCTCAGATCAGTAATAATAATAGAGAAGCAGTCACTTTTTACTACTGTAGAAGTAATTCCAAGTTCAATCTAACAAAGATGACGGATCACGTGTACCACCATTTGGGGACCCAAAGTTTAGCTATTGTAAATAGCTTGTATAAAACTCAGCTATTATTTTATAAGTTTTATGTTCAACATGGAACTTATATTGTGAGAAACCTTCTCATACGTATCTAACATGTACTGAACACTATTAATGTTATGCAAAACATCCAAGAACATTGTTGATCAATTTTCTATTAGCCAACTGGATTCCACCATTTATCATCATTATTCCAAATGAATTTTGGATTAGGGCTGATAGTTATTAAAATGGGAACCCATTGGCAAAAAAAAAAAAAATTTGGATGTTGGGTAATGGATTAAATTACTGGCAATAATAGTGATTGACAAATTATTCCATCTTCGTGGAGCATGATGACATCACACTTACTGGTGCTTACCAAAAAGAACACCAATTTGCCAAGTTGTTACCCTTCCATCCACTTATCCAACCTTTCATTGATTTTTTATTTCACTTCACAAAGGGTTTGTGGTATTCAGAAGTGTGCATAATGTACTTAAATGCCAAACATAAAAATAAAGAGTCAACACACTGTCACTTAGAATAGGAGACTGAGAACAGGAAGAAAAACCATAAATAGAGAGGCAGTTTGAATGTATGCAGTTAAAACGTTTAACTGAAAATTTGCCCCTTGGTTTCATATCACTAAAATATCACATCTTCAGTTACATGATCTACATAGTCTTTAAGAAGAAAGTATACCAAATTATTAGGGGGAGAACAGATGACTAATAAAATCCTCTGTGTGGCAGATGAAACAACATAAGGCTAGTCAATTTCCCTTTATAACTCTGGCTCAGAAACTAAGCAAAACTCAGTTCACTGGGAAGCCAATCCCTATTTCTTCTATGTGATTACCCTAAAATCAGCCATTCTCTTTTCCTTAGAGTAGTTAGTCATCAATCAGCATCTCTCAAGAATCATTCTGAGTCACAGTGTCCTAGCATTGAAAGGGACATTAATCTATTTCAACCTCCCACTCAAAGCTAGAACCAGTGCCTGAAAGCATTAAATAACAAGAAGCCCACTACATTCTCAAGGCAGTGACTGCTCCATTTCCATAGTTCTTATTAATGCCAAATCATCCTTACATTGACTTTCAGAATGGACCATAGTTCTACTGCCAAAAGAGCAACAAAGCCTAAGTTGAATTTTTACATTTAAATATCATCAACATGCTTAAATAGGTTATCTCAATATAATATCCTTAGAATAGATGCTGCCATATTTTAAATGGACTGATCATTTATAAGAACATTCAGAGCAAACAGTGGAAATAAAAATACTTATCACGGACTCTGGCAGAAGTCGTTAAGGATACTATTCTGCCTTAGGTGAAATATAGATCAGTTTCACTCATTGACATGAATAGTGCTGTACAATCGCCTTGCTCTACATTTCTTGCACACTCATTATGGTGGCGTCTCTGTCATTGCTAATACTTTTTTGTACTTGGATCTAACAGACAAGGTAGGACAGGCTATACCTTGCATTATGAAAAAGATACTTAGATCTGCAAGTGTGATTCTCATAACCTCTGGGATTTGTAC
The DNA here is from genome assembly GCF_014754425.2 of Oryx dammah. NCBI lineage: Eukaryota > Metazoa > Chordata > Mammalia > Artiodactyla > Bovidae > Oryx > Oryx dammah. Next base: position 51,470,055 of record NW_024070200.1, read on the forward strand.
TCTTGGCAATTGAGGTTCTTAGGTCCAAAGCATCTTATAGAAACCAGTAATTGTTGTTTTATCACAGTAGTAATAACATTGGTCCAGTGTATTCTGTCCAGATACACAGAACAGTGTATCTGTTTAACAGAACAGTGTATTCTGTTAAATGCAGTGACACACTCTCACCCAATGATCTCCACCATGAAATAATGACAACATCAAGGAGATCTCAGAATACAGTTGACATTGTTGACAATCACTGAGCAGTAAAGATCTGGAATTTGAGCCTTCTCTGAATTGATCATTCTCTCACAAGCAAGAGAATGACCAAAGTAGACACCAAGGAAACTGAATATACAGACACTGACCAGACCATATATGCCAATAGGACTCTCTAATCCACATGTGAACCCCAGAAAACCCAACTGCAACCTCTGCTGCAATCAGCCAGAGTGGTCAGGACTGGGTTAAGGATGATCAGCTCCCCCGACTGTCACCCCAACTCTCATCCAACTCAGGACAAACTAGAGAAAGCCACATATTCTTACCAAAACAATCACATAAGGTGCCCTTCTGATATTTATCCACTTTCCCCAAGCCAACAGCCTCCAACCTGATGCTTTTCCCTTTTCTCACTATAAAGCTTTTTTAACTACCTGATTGCCACTGAGTCTCTGCCAGACAAGTGATGGTGCCTGACTCCCTTGCTATATCAATTTCTGAATAAATCACCTCTCTGGTCTCATTTATTTCCACAAAACACAAGTATAGTAAGAGTTAATTTGAAGCATCCTGCTATGTATGTTCTATTATGGGCTTCCCTGGTAGTTCAGCTGGTAAAGAATCCGCCTGCCAATGCAGGAGACCCAGGTTCGATTCCTGGGTCATGAAGATCTGCTGGAGAAGGGAAAGGCTACCCACTTCAGTATTCTTGGGCTTCCCTGGTGGCTCAGCTGGTAAAGAATCTGCCTGCAATGTGCGAGACCTGAGTTCAGTCCCTAGGTTGGGAAGATCCCTTAGAGAAGGAAACAGCTACCCACTTCAATATTCTGGCCTGGATAATTCCATGGGTTGTATAGTCAGTCCATAGAGTCACAAAGAGTCGGACAGGACTGAGCGACTTTCACTTTTAAGTTCCATTATATATTATAGTTAAGAATCCTATGCTTAGAAGGTTAACTGCTTGATGACAAAGAATAAGTCTTGTACTTCTAATGACACTGATAAACGGGCTCTGGGGTTAAGCGGGGATGAGAAAAGCCCTTATTTGTGGCATTTTCCAATTTATATAATGTAAAAGTTATTACCACAGCCAATTTCAAGCTACTACTGATTTAACAACTGGGTTGTAAATTCCTGAATATTTAACAATCAGTCTTAGCAACCTGAGTGATCCCAGTCATCACTCGATATTTGTCTACCTTTTTCTCACACTATCTAACACTGTCCAACACAAGTAAATATAAAAAAAAAAAAAACCACACACAAATGGATAGAAAACAGTAGATATAGATATATCAATAAATATGGATGTGCTAATAGATATGGGAATATATAAATGATAGATGAATTACTAATTTAATGAGCAGCAGACAAATAAATATGTTTTAGATAGATACACTTTGTTTTAGAAGACCTGCCTAAATTGTGATACATGCATGATATACTAGTATACAAGAAAAAAAAAAGATCTCTGCTTTTAAGAAGATTAAATTTTAACAGAGTACATATAATGAAAAGTAAATATAACAAATAAGTAAGTTATATACAATAAAAAGTAAATATAACAAATAAGAAAATTATATATATATATACATAATTATATATATATAGTTTAAGCTATGGTTTTCCAGTAGTCATGTATGGATGTGAGAATTAGATCATAAAGAAGGCTAAGTGTCCCAAAGAATTGATGCTTTCAAATAGTGGTGCTGGAGAAGACTCTTGAGAGCCCCTTGGACTGCAAGGAGATCAAATCAGTCAGTCCTAAAGGAAATCACCCCTGGATATTCATTGGAAGGACTGATGCTATAGCTGAAACTCCAACACTTTGGCCACCTGATGTGAAGAGTCTACTCTTGGAAAAGACCCTGATGCTGAGAAAGATTCAAGACAAAAGGAGACGGAAGCCACAGAGGATGAGATGGTTAGATACCATTACCAACTCAACGGACATAAATTTGAACACACTCCAGGAGATAGTGGAGGACAGAGGAGCCTAGCATGCTGCAGTCCATGGAGTCACATAGTCAGATGAGACCTAGCAACTGAATAACAGAATTTTGATGAGAAGGTGGCAAGTCATATAGAAATAAGAAAAGGGAAAACTGGGCAAGTGGAACTGGGAGCTCTGAGGGTGAGGATGGCCAACGTAGGCAGCTTTAGGCAGGTGAGAACTGAGTGCTGACTTTAAGGTAATGGTTAGCTATGTAGAACTCCAGAAAAAGAGGGAGTGGTTAGGGCAAAGCCCTTGGACAGATATCCACTGAGAATTTTCATAGAATTGTAAGGAAAACACAGTTTCTTGAACAAGGACTAAGAAGGAGACACACCAGGGATCAGGCCATGTAGAAAACTACAAGCTGTTATAAGGGCTTTAGATTGTATAAGGAGTAAACTGGGGAAACAATGAAGTGTTTTGAGTAGAGGAATGATGTAATTAAGCTTTAAAAATTCAATTATTAATGTGATCCAATATGAATGCATTGAAAACAGCTTTAGAATTAGAAGATTTTTTTTTCTTTTTTTTATGAGTAATCCAGGGAAGAGATGATGGTGGCTTAGATTGAAAGGGGCAGGAGAGAAAGGAGTCATAAAAAAGTGAAGTTGCTCAGTCGTGTCTGACTCTTTGCAACCCCATGGACTGTAACCTACCAGGCTCCTCCGTCCATGGGATTTTCCAGGCAAGAGTACTGGAGTGGGTTGCCATTTCCTTCTCCAGGGGATCTTCCCGACTCAGGGATGGAACCCAGGTCTCCCGCATTGCAGGCAGATGCTTTACCGTCTGAGCCACCAGATAAGTCCATAAAGAGGCATAAAGGGTGATAATAACTGACAGTGCAATGACATGATGAAAGTAATAAGATTCTGGATGCATGAGAAAAGTAAAGCCAAGAGAATTTGGATTTTGATCAACTATAAGAGAAAGATGAGTCACAGTTGAATCCAAGTATTTGGAATTGAATAAAGAAAGACAGAACTGACATCAACCAAAGTAACAAAGTTTATGGAGGAGAATTTATTGTAGAACATGAGTTTGAAACGCCTATCAGACTTCTGAGTCTAGAACTATAAAATGGATCTGAGCTAAAGGTATAAATTTGAAATAATCAGCAGAAATGATACTTAAAGTTGTAAGTCTGGTTGAGATTATCAAGGGACTGAGGGAATAGAAGGATGAGAAGATGACTTAGAACAGAGTCTTGAATCATTTCAACATTAAGAGTTCAGGAAGTGGACAGGAAGTCCCACAGGAAGTGAAACTTTTAAAACACAACAATCAGTGAGTTAAGGGAAAACCAAGAAACACTGGTGTCCTGGAAGCCAAGTGAAGAAAGTATGTTGAAGAAAGAGTGAATAACTTAGTCAAATACTGCTAGTGGGAGACGTGACGTGACACAGGGACTAAAAACTTACCACTGGGCTTAGCAATGTGGAGGCAATTCATTAGCCTAACATTAGCAACGTCACTAGAGTAAAAAGGCTTTAAAATGGTCGGTTTAAAGAAAATGAGTGTGAATATACAAGGGGAGAAATCGGGTAAATAAACTGTCATACCTGCATGAAATGAAATGCTCTACAGTACTTGTGTATATTTGTTGGTGGAGAAATATACCATAATATATCACTGAGTTTAAAAGATTATACTTTGGGACCTCTCTGGTGGTCCAGCGGTTAGGAATATGCCTGACAATGCAAGGGACACTAGTGAAGCCACCGCAGTGAGAAGCCTGAGCAGCGCAATTAGAAAGTAGCCCTCACTGGCTGCAACTAGAGAAAGCCTGTGCAGCAATGAAGAACCAGCACAGCCAAAGCTAAAATGGTATTTTAATAAAAAATAAAAAATTATATTTTACTCCATTATATTATACTTCTGGTAATGAACAAGCAATATGTGTCATACTAACCTGCCCCAATATTTTAAGTTACTGGGTGACTGAACCTTTATATCATTATTAAAATTCTTTCCCACAAAGAAAATCCCAGGCGCAGATGATTTCACTGGTGAATTCTATCAAATATTTGATGAATGAATAACACCAATATTCTCCAGGCTGTTTAATAAAGTATAGAAAGAAAGAACATTCTCTACCACATTTTAGGAGACCAACATTACCTTGTGCACAAAACTTAACAAAAACAACCTAAGACATAAAATTCAAAACAAATATATTTTAAAAGCAAAAACAAAATCAGTTCTAATGAAGTGGATGAAACTGGAGCCTATTATACAGAGTGAAGTAAGCCAGAAAGAAAAACACCAATACAGTATACTAACACATATATATGGAATTTAGAAAGATGGTAATGATAACTCTATATGCGAGACAGCAAAAGAGACACAGATGTTTAGAATGGACTTTTGGACTCTGTGGGAGAGGGAGAGGGTGGGATGATTTGGCAGAATGGCATTGAAACATGTATACTATCATGGAAGAAACGAATCACCTATATTCCATACAGGATACAGGATGCTTGGGGCTGGTGCACGGGGATGATCCAGAGAGATGATATGGGGTGGGAGGTGGGAGGGGGGGTTCAGGATTGGGAACTCATGTACACCCGTGGCTGATTCATGTCAATGTATGGCAAAATCAATACAGTATTGTAAAGCAAAATAAAGTAAAAATAAAAATTAAAAAAAAAAGAATTTTGAAACCAAAAAAATAGATAAATAAATGTTATCAATCCAAAAAAAAAACAAAACCAAAATACTTACAAAATAACTGTCAAAGCATATAAAAAGATAACAAATTAGGAACAAATATGGGTTTATTCTAGGAATGCAAGGTTGGTTTATCATTCAAAAATCAATCAGAATCATATTGATGAAGAATCACAAAAATATCATACTGAGTAAAATAAGCAGAAACAGAGGGACTTATTTTATGATTCTACTTATATCAAATTTTAGAAGTGGGAGTATGATTTTCACTGCAAAAGCAACTCAGTGGCTACCTTATAGCTGATCCCTATAGTGGAGGGTGAGAAAGCAGTAGGAGGAAAGTTGGGGAGGAGGTGTTAGAAGCTTTCTGTATTCTGACTATGGTTGGTTTCAGTGGTACACACATTGACAAAACTCTTCAAATAGGACAGGTAAAATGGGTGTATTTTATTATATATAAATTAAAGTCAATAAAATATATTTTAAAATTAGTCAGTGCAATTAACCTATTAGCTGAAATATGCACACATTTCTTCAATTATCTCACCAGGTTTCTCATTATTGGAAAAGACAGCTAAAATATGAAAAAGAGAAAGGTGAGATCGTACTCTTTGGTCTTGAGCGGGAGAAATCAGCATGTTGTCTTGTTTTTATATACATGCGGGGTATTTCTCTTAGCTCCTGGGTCTATCCCATGAGAAAAATCAGTAGCAATGAGTGCACATAGTTTTTAAAGACTTTTCTTCAATGAAAGTAGCCATTGTTTCTTGAAGGAAAATCTGATTTCACAGCAGGATAAAGGAAGAATAAAATTAGCCGGGAATATTTTGTGTTGCCAGAAACTAAAAAAAGTGCCCAGAGAATGATGAGAACATGACAAAAAAAAAAAAAAAAGAAAGAAAAAGAAGAAGAAGAAGAAGATGGCATGAAGTGGCTCCCTTTGAAGAAATTTGAGCAATAAAATAAAATGACACTGATGGCCTATAAAATTCATTGAATAATCCATGAGTCCTTACCAATTTGATAGCTAGAAGGGTAGATACAGAGACAGATAGGAAGGGAAAGTTCTGTCTTGTCGTACAAAGCTAACTAGTAAACAAAAAATAATGATAGAGTGGGGAAAAAAAAAAACCAAGTAGATGTTAAGCTAGTGGTTTGATGAAAAATATTCTATTTTTAGGGCATTTCCCTGGCCCTAAAATATCTCCCCATGGGAAAACTGTTTATTATAAGGGGGAAAATTATAAGTTTACAGTGGATAAACCCGGAAGACAGCATTTTGATCAAGTGATCAAATTTATCATCGATACTGGGACAAACAAACTCTTTGTACCTCCTGTCAAGCCCCAAAAAGGTTGCAGCAAGATTTTTGTGATATACCTGCCAAGGATGCAAACACTGAACCTAACATTGGGAGAACAATCAGACAGATTCACATGAGGGACATTTCCTTCAAAAATGTCAAGGTTAAGAGAGATAAAAGATGAGAAACTGTTCTAGATTTAAGTAAATGAAAGAGCCATGACAGCTAAATGTAATATGTAATCCTGGATTGGATCCAAAACAAGGGGGAAAGAGCTATAAAATACATTACTGGGATAATTGATGAGATTTGAAGATGGACTCTGGTTAGACAGAGTACTGCATCAAGGTTTATTGTTTGATTTCATAATTTTATGAGAGTATGTAAGAGAATATTTTATTATAGCTATACAAGAGAATGTCCTTTTTTGTAGGAAACACACACTAAAAAGGTGTGATGTCTCCAATTACTCTGAAATGATTCAAAATAATAGGTGGACAGATACATAGAGGATAGATTAGAGAAATAAAGATGTAGATTGATGGATGATGGGAATGAAGAGGGAGGATGAAGAGAGGGATGATGATGAAGAGGGATGAAGAGAGAGAATCAGGTAAGGAAGGGAAGATGGAAGGAAAGACGGAGAATTATAAAGCAAATTGGGCAAAATGCAAACTGTTGATAAATCTGTATGATCAGAACTATATACTGATCCTGCAAAATTTCTCTAAGTGAAATAATTTCAGAATTTAAAAAAATTACCCCCAAATGATAGATTTCAAAACAATTGCAGGTCACTCTCATACTTTTAAAACTACTTGTTTATATGTACTTATTTATTTAGCACCAAAGAATTGATGCTTTCAAATTGTGGTGCTGGAAAATACTCGAAGAGTCCCTTGGACTTCGAGGAGATCAAACCAGTCAATCCTAAAGTTATTCAACCCTGAATATTCATTGGAAGGACTGATACTGAAGCTGAAGCTCCAATACTTTGGCCACCAGATGCAAAGAGCTGACTCATTGGAAAAGACCCTGATGCTGGGAAAGACTGAAGGTAGAAGGAGAAGGGGGTGACAGAGGATGAGATGGTTGGATGGCATCCTGACTCAATGGACATGAAGTTTTAGCAAACTTTGGGAGACAGCGAAGGACAGGGAAGCCTGGCATGCTGTAGTCCATAGGGTTGCAAAGAGTCAGATACAATTTAGTGATTGATCAGCAAATGTACTTAGTATACAAATATAGGCATGAAGATTCTGGAAAGACATACGTGAAAATGGTAAAAGTGCGTGATTGATGTTTAATATTTTTGCATTGCTCCCCAATCAGTATTTTCTCAGTTACCTCAGTGAACACTGATTACACATATTATTTGAAATCAAAAATTAACAAAGGTTTAACAGAAAAAATCAAAAGACATTTGCTCTAGTTTTTCCTAGGGTCAGTCACTCTAAACAAATATGGGTGTTCGTTCAGTTTCCTTACCTCCTCCTAAGGGCAGGTTACATTTTTGTCTGAGAAGAACAAAAAACAAAGCTTATTTGGACTGCAAACAGAATCCTACAGGAAGAATATTTCTCTACTTTGGAGGTGAGCCTACTGTGTTCCATCTCAGCTGGCCTGACACACACTGCAAGGGCTGAATTTGATCAGATTATCTGGCTGTGGTGCCTAACCCCAGGCAAATGAGCTGTAGGTTTACCTGAGCTTCAGCCTTATCAAAAATGTTGAAAAGCCAAACCTGACAGATCTCAGCACTCCCTACAGGAACTCTCCCCATGCAGGGCACAGAATACAGAATCTCCTCAATAGCTACTGCTGTTGATGGTTTTCTATCTGGACCACCCCATTGTTTGGGCAGGCAGAATTTCTATTGGCTGCATCTACTTTTCACAGAGATCATTGGAGGGGACCAACTGCATCAGAGTCTTTGATAACAGAGTTAAGAGATGGAGGCCCCAAAGCTGAGGTTCTTTACACCTCTTCATTGAAGAGACTGTATTCCTTGTCAGTAGTCAGTAGAGTAGGGCTTCCCTGGTGATTCTGATGGCAAAGAATCTGCCTGCAATGTGAGAGACCTGAGTTCGATCCCTGGACTGGGAAGATCCCCTGGAGAAGGGAATGGCTACCCACTCCAGTATTCTTGCCTGGAGAATTCCATGGACAGAGGAGCCTGTGGGCTACAGTCAATGAGGTCACAAGAGTCAACACAACTGAGCAACTAACACTAACGTATAATGTGTGATGAGAACAGTCAACCCAGACTCACTCTGATTTCAAACATCACAATATTCTATTAATGAAAGTATAATTCAGATTGTAAAATTCTTGTCATACACGTTATCCTTATCTGTAAGTGTAATTTGCTAATTGTGCAATTAAACATTCAGTTCAGTTCAGTTCAGTTGCTCAGTCGTGTCCAACTCTTTGAGACGCCATGAATCACAGCACGCCAGGCCTCCCTGTCCATCACCAATTCCCGGAGTTCACTCAAACTCATGTCCATAGAGTTGGTGATGCCATCCAGCCATCTCATCCTCTGTCGTCCTCTTCTCCTCCTGTGCCCAATCCCTCCCAGCATCAGGGTCTTTTCCAATGAGTCAACTCTTCGCATGAGGTGGCCAAAGTATTGGAGTTTCAGCTTCAGCATCAGTCCTTCCAATGAATAGTCAGGACTGATTTCCTTCAGGATGGACTAGTTGGATCTCCTTGCAGTCCAAGGGACTCTCAAGAGTCTTCTCCAACACCACACTTCAAAAGCATCAATTCTTCCGCACTCAGCTTTCTTCACAGTCCAACTCTCACATCCATACATGACCACTGGAAAAAAACATAGCCTGACTAGACGGACCTTTGTTGACAAGGTAATATTTCTGCTTTTCAATATGCTATCTAGGTTGATCATAACTTTCCATCCAAGGAGTAAGTGTCTTTTAATTTCATGGCTGCAATCACCATCTGCAGTGATTTTGGAGCCCCCCCCCAAATAAAATCTGACACTGTTTCCACTGTTTCCCCATCTATTTGCCATGAAGTGATGGGACCAGATGCCATGATCTTAGTTTTCTGAATGTTGAGCTTTAGGCCAACTTTTTCACTTTCCTCATTATTGATACCTTTAAATGAGTTAATATTTAAAATCACTGACAGTAGTGCACAGCATACATAAGTTAGTTAATAATAATACTTTCCCTATGAATACATTTACATACTAGTTATGTGTTTCAGAAAAAGGGTCATGTTGAAAGATAACTGGCTTTCTAGTGAGTCCTCAGGGACTGTGGGAAGGGTAAAAGGTTTCCTCCCAGCCTGTGACTCTTAGCTTGTGAGTTTTATCTTAATGATCCCCACTTCTGGAGATGACAGGCACTCCTGACTGATTAACATACATGTCCCCATGGCAGTTTCTGCCTTATTCTTGGTCACTTTCTAAGGCTGTCCATTGATACGAGCTTTGGCCAGTGTGCCCAAATCTCTTTCTAATCCAAATCCCACCCACCTCCCCGAGTTCTTAGTTTCCCTAAATTGCTGTACTTTCAAGAAAATCTTCCAGGAAGACATAGCTTATGTGCTTCAGGAAAGGCTAGCCCCTTTCCACTGCCCTAAACTTCTCCATGACCAACTGAACATTTTCAGGCCCATCCTGTAAAACTCAACCTCTATGCCTTTGCTTATGTTGTTTAATCTTCCTGAAATCCCTCCCTTCAATTTCTACCTATAAAATTAGCTCATTCCCCAAAGTTCTAGTGAATACCATTCCTTCCAGGAAGCTTTCTTGAACAACCCCTTACAAGCAACCAAATGTAACATCCTTCTTCTCTGAACCAGGGAGGCACACCACCCTGTGCGTTACTCCACTGACGTCCTTTGCGCTGGGCAGTGGCTTGGCACACGTCCTTGTGGCTGCCCGGCTGTGGGCAGAGAGCACGTGCCACAAAGACGAACTGCTGGCCACCTGGGTTGGAATCCTCACTCCTGACTTGATTTCTATGTGACTTTTGACAAATGACTCAACCTCCCTGTACCTCGATTTCCTCATCTGTGGGGAAAAAGATAAAACTAATATCTATCCATCAGGTGGTGGTGAGAATGAAGTTGGACCACGCTATAGCAAGCTCAAGGAAGTGGTGGGACAGACATAGCTATACGGAGCAGAGGATCAAGGAGAAAGTCTGACTGAGCCACATCACAGCTCTTTCAACTTACTCTCTGTATGACTTTGGACATGTTACCTAACTACCCCCTGATCAAGTTTCCTTATTCAAAGAGGTGGTAAAGAATCCACCTGCCAGTGCCAGAGACACAGGAGATGTAGGTTCAATCCCTGGGTTGGGAAGATTCCCTGGACAAGGAAATGGCAACACACCGCAATATTCTTGTCTGGAGAATTCCATGAACAGAGGAGCCTACTGGGCTATAGTCCATGGGGTCGAAAAGAGTTGGGTACGACTCTGTAACTAAACAACAACCTTAAAGATTTATATTGACAGTTAATCTAACACATGCAAGCATAAGAGCACAGAGTAAGCTCTAATTGTATTCTATTATAATATATTATGAGGTCAAAGCCAAGCCAGGTTTCAAGATCATGGTAAGCACTTAAATCATGTTATAGTTATCCTTCACAGTCATGATTGCTCAGGGTATGACTATGAAATTTGCCCTGCTGGATGGTTTAGAAGTGCAGGGTTAGCAGAGAAAGAGAGGGTGAGAGAGACCAAGCAAAAGAAAGACAGATTTAATATCCCTTCCTCTTCCTGATTGAATTTTGGCAAGCATTATCTTGCAGATGAGAATGGCCTTGTCTGTGAAGCCAGACCCAAATCCATTGGTTCTATTTGGCACGTGGGGTGTACTGACAGGCAGCATGCCTGTGTGTCCAAAGAGACACTGACCATCACAAAAGCTCTTTGCACGGTGATGGCAGTGGAATATGGAGCGTGGCTCGCTATCCTTAATCACCTTTTCCCGCTCCACCCTCTTGGCCATGCTAGAACTCCTGAGCTTCTGTTTCTCACTAGTGTTCTAAATGTATTAGTCACTCCTTTCAATGTACTCCGAAAGCAATTCGTGGATTTCACACCTAGCTAGTCTCTCGTCCTTGTGAAACTTAAGCAACCGAGTGATGAAAGAATAAACCTTCCAACAGACATGTGTGCTCTTAGGAAATCAGTTCCTGAATTCCTTGAACCTCTTTTTTACTCCTATCATCTGATTATTTTACATTTAAAAGAAATGATGTGGGTATTTTCAGACTTGACATCTATTGGTTTTGTCTTCACTCCTATTTTCTTCTCAGGGTTGGCTACTTTTCTGCTATCTTCAACTCTATCATACTCCAGCTTGCTTCTAACATGGGATACTTTAGGGCATTAACACAAATAAAATCTCGAGTTCTGGTCTCTAACAATTATTGTTATTTTTTCCTAGAGGAAACAGTGGCCCATCTTGTTTATATTCCCCAACTGACAACAACATGGTGTTTCTTTTAAAACAGTTTCATAACACCATACATTTTTTTCAAATATTTATGATTTGTTTGGCTGCGTTGGATCTTAGCTATGTCATGTGGGATCTTGTATTGCAGCACGCAGGCTCTCTAGTTGTGGCCTGCGGGCCCAGTAGTTGAGACTCACAGACTTAACTGCCCTGTGGCATGTGGGATCTTAGTTCCCCACACAGATCGAACCCACACCCCCTGCTTTGGAAGGTAGGTTCTTACTACTGGACCACCAGGGAAGTCCCCCACTGTAGCAATTTTTAAACTTCAGGAGTCTCAAAAGTCTAGGGTTTGAAAAATCGTATGGAACAAAGAATCTGCCTGCAATGCAGGGGACCCGGGTTTGACCTGGGAGAAGGAAATAGCAACCCACTCCAATATTCTTGCCTGGGAAATCCCATGGACAGAGTAGCCTGATGGGCTACACTCCATGCGGTTGCAAGATTTGGATACAACTTTGCTATTAAACCAACACCACCAAAGACAATAAATCTGTTTCTCCAGCCTCCGCATGTTCAGATGTCTTTAGAGCTAGAGGCTAACTATGTATCATCCAGTTCAATCTTCTAATTTTGTAGGTAAGGAATCCAAGCAAGATTCAAAGAGAGGACTTGGAAAACTAAGCAACTGCAGGTAATCAGTAGTTCTTAACTATGGGTGGTTTTAACCCACAAGGGGGCAGCTGGTAATGTCTGGACACATGTTTGGTCATCACAACCAGCACTTACTACTGGCATCTAGTGGTTAAGGCCAGGGATGCTACCAGACATCCTACAATGCACAGGAGAGCCCCTCGAAAAGAATTACCCAGCCCCAAATGTCAATAGCACAGAATTGAAAGCTCTGAGATAGAGTCCTCCTTCAGTAATCCATTTAATGTCTCCTGCCAACATATATCCATACTCATTGCCCAAGAAACTCCTAATCCAAATTAAACTCATATCTCGTGTCCTTGATGAAGAGAAGGCTGCTGGTCTCCATTTCACCACTTTGCTTGGCAATCTCTTTAATGGTTCCTAACAGAGACTACAAATGGTCTTATTTCTCTGCCAATGTTGAGCCAGTGAAGAAGTATCTATGTCAGGGAGATTGGGGGAGAAAGATTTCATTTCTGGGTTATATTTAGGGGTTGATCATGAACAGCTGTACTCAACCCATTCATGGGTGACTGAGGAGAGTCTGAGGAGCATTAGGACACAAAAATTGATTTGTTATGGGAACTGGCAATGCTTTTCAGGGGTAAATGAGATTTCAAATGAATGATAAAATGATGATCCAATTTGGAAGTCAATCCAATGGTTGTTTCAATGGTCTCTTTTAGGACATCATTTCACAAAATTTAAAAAGTAAATTGACAAACAAATCCATAAATTCCTTTCTATGACAATATAGCTGAGTGAAAAAATAAAAGAAATTTTGCCACTCAATCTTGCCATTACCAGATCTGGGAGTAAAAAGAAAGTAAGAAGGAACCTATCAAAATTATGAGATGCCAGAATGTAAGAATTATTTTTTAAAACAAAAATGGCCATTATATTTCTGTGCTGCCTTCCTTTCTATGCTTAGCTGTCCATTCATTCACTTTAAATGTGCTATGAAAAGTAAAAGTGTCAGTCACTCAGTCATATCTGACCTTTTGTGACCCCATGGACTGTGGCCCACCAGCATCCTCTGTCCAAGGAATTATCCAGGCAAGAGTACTGGAGTGGGTAGCTGTTCCCTTCTCCAGGGGATCTTCCCTACCCAGGGATCGAACAGGGGTCTCCTGCATTGCAGGCACATTCTTTACCATCTGAGCAACCAGGGAAGCCCAAATTTGTTATATATACAAATTAAAAAGCCCAAGTGAAAATGCAACTGCTCATACCGACCATAAGCAAAGAATCAAGGCCAAGGCAGGTTTTAATTTGGTAAATGATATTTTGCAATATCCAGTTCCATATTTTTTAAAGCACTTAGACTAGAAATTCCACTTTGGAACTCTAATCTATTAATTGAAAATATGGTGGTGAGTAGGGAAAAGTTTATAGGTTAAGATCTTTTTCCTGAGAGTTGCATAAAACAGCCAAAAAATTGGAAGCAAACTAAATGTATAACAATTCAAGTAACCTGCAGTGTAATAAAGGCAATGTTGGGGGAAAATGCAGTTGTCAGAAGCATGATGTTTTCAGAGAAAAGTGGGAAACTCTTATGATACAATGTTAATTAAAAACAATTAAAAAAAAACAATTCACAGGTGCTCTTGCCTTCTGAGATGGCTCACATTCTATGGTGTGTGTTTCTCTCTAAATAAATCCATTTTTCATCTGTCACTTTGGCTCTCACTGAATTCTTTCTGTGATGAGACATCAAGAACTGAGGTTCGTTAAGTTCTGAGACCAGGTGTGTGATCTCAGTTAAAAGATCACGGGTTCAGGGGACTTCCTGGTGGTTCAGTAACTAAGACATATGCTTCCAAAGCAGAGGACCTGGTTTCAATCCCTGGTCAGGGAACTAGATCCATCATACTGCAACTAAAGATCCCATGTCCTGCAACTAAGACCCACTACAGTCAAATAAATAAATAAATAAAAATAAATATTAAAAATAGACCGTGGGTTCAAGTCCCAGTTTGCACAACATGGTTTTATATTCCTCCATTGACTTCCCTTCTCTGGACCTCCCTAGTGTCAACATTGGCCTGAGAGCTTTCTCTTTTCTTTTCTTTCTTTCTGGCCATACAATTTGGCTTATAGAATAAAGTTAAAAAAAATAATAAAAGTAAATAAATGATTCACAAGTATATGTACTGATTGACAAATCTGTAAACGTGTGCATATGATCAAAGTCTAGAAAGCAATATCAAAATGACAGAAGAAATGGTAGCCATAGATACAAATTCATACATTTATGAGCCATACTGTTTTTCTATAATACAGTTAGGGGAAAAAAAGGCATATAGTCAAATTTGACCCAGGGCCTTTGTCTCCAGTCAAAATAATACCAAACTTATAGATTTGCACTTAGGAAGCTAGTAGCAATAAGGAAACATATAATAAGAATTTTGGAGGATGTAGAATAATAAGCATTAGAATTTAAATTAAGCTGCAATGAGGATAAGGTCAGTGGTGTTGCAGCAGTAATGAGTATATGTTCAAGTTTCTCATAAGGTTAATATAGCAATTTCACATTCTTTTCCATTAGTGGTCTGATCACAAAATCACAAACTTCTCCAAGGGAATTGGCCACAGAGTTTATCCATCAAGCTAGACTCTGCTTCTTTAGTTTCTTGTGCATTATTCAAAGTAGTACTGAGTTGCCTTGCCAATGCTTTACTGCCTGATGCATTTGATCATCCTTCCTCTCTCATGCATGCCCACAATGGTTCTACTTCTTACACTCCCGACCTTGAATCTAATCCAGAAGCCTGAGTCATCCTAGCCCCTTCCCATTTCTTCACCCCTCACTACCTCATTCAGCCCATTACCAGCTTTGGTCAAGTCCGCCTCCTGAATATACATATATATATATATGGCTGCTCTAGGTCTTCATTGCAGCACACATGCTTTCTCTAGTTGCAACACACCAATTTGTCTTGTGGCATGCAGGCTTCTCTAGTTGTAGCCTGTGGGCTTAGTTGTCCCACAGCATGTGGGATCTTAGGTCCCCTACTAGGGATTGAATCCATGTCCCCTGAATTGGAAGGCAGATTCTTAACCACTGAATCACGAGGGAAGCCCCCTGAATATTTCTTGAATTTGTCTCTCCTGTTTGTTTTCAAGACCTCTGCCCTCCTTCCAACCATGGACTGTTGTCCCCAGTCCCAGTCAGCACACAGCTGTTAAACCACAAGTAGGATCTCATTACTTCTCTTTTTAAATCTTATTGATGGACACAGTTTATTTTTTTTTATTTTTATTTTTATTGAAGGATAATTGCTTTACAGAGTTTTGTTGTTTTCTATCAAATCGCAATGTGAATCAGCCATAGATATACATATATTCCCGCTCCGTTTTGAAACTCCCTCCCATCTCCCTCCCTCATCCCACCCTTTTAAGTTGATACAGATCCCCTGTTTGACTTTCCTGAGCCTTGAAAGTAAACACCATCATCCTTATGATGGCTCCAAAGGCTCTTTCTACCTGACCATTGCATACTTCTATTGCAATTCTCCCTTATCCCTTAAGTGTCTGAAAATCAAGTCATATTACTGAATGGAACACATTTTTCTCAGTGCAATTAGACTGAGCTGGAGAAAGCAGAAATATCAGCTTTCTCATACTAAGCATTATGATAATTTTAATGCAATTGACTATCATATTCACATTTCCAACAGTCATAATTCACAATTTAATCACATTACATTACCAGTAAGTAAAATCTCTAAATATTTTTTATAAAATTTCTTGTACTGGAGTGATTTCTTTTGGCTTTAACCAAATGCTGGACTTCACAATTATCCATATTAAATTCCTTTTTTGATATTATGTCCATGATTCTATTTTGCTACAATCTTTTTAGACACAAATTTTTATCTGTAACTCAATAACTGCTTGTCCCAGATTTGTGACACCAGAAAATTTCATCAACATGAGGCCACGTGGTATCATTGAGTAACACAAGATTTAGTGTGTTTTAATTCTAATTACAATACAGCTTAAATTCTAATTCTACCACTGACAAATTACCAAACATTTTGAATGCCTCATAAATTTTCTTTATCTTGGTATTCATGTCAGTAGCTTGAGTCTAACAATATATAAGGGAGACGCCCTCATTCTCCCCTTAAAAACTTAACTGAGATCCACCCAAAAGAATTCAAGTCTTTTGAGCATAAGCTACCCATTCTTCTTGCTTGGCTCCTGCAATACATTTTTCTCTGAACTACATGTAAATATGCATGAAACATTCATATATATAACTTATGTTTATGGGAGATTATAGGAGGAGATATGGAAAAAGCAAGAGATTTCCAGAAAAAAAATCTATTTCTGCTTTATTGACTGTGCCAAAACCTTTGACTGTGTGGATCACAATAAACTGGAAAATTCTGAACGAGATGGGAATACCAGACCACCTGACCTGCCTCTTGAGAAATCTGTGTGCAGGCCAGGAAGCAACAGTTAGAACTGCACATGGAACAACAGACTGGTTTCAAATAGGAAAAGGGAGTACATCAAGGCTGTATATTGTCACCCTGCTTATTTAACTTATATGCAGAGTACATCATGAGAAATGCTGGACTGGAAGAAACACAAGCTGGAATCAAGATTGCTGGGAGAAATCTCAATAACCTCAGATATGCAGATGACACCACCCTTATGGCAGAAAGTGAAGAGGACCTAAAAAGCCTCTTGATGAAAGTGAAAGAGGAGAGCAATAAAGTTGGCTTAAAGCTCAACATTCAGAAAACGAAGATCATGGCATCTGGTCCCATCACTTCATGGGAAATAGATGGGGAAAAAGTGGAAACAGTGTCAGACTTTATTTGGGGGGGCTCCAAAATCACTGCAGATGGTGGCTGCAGCCATGAAATTAAAAGACGCTTACTCCTTGGAAGCAAAGCTATGACCAACCTAGATAGCATATTCAAAAGCAGAGACATTACTTTCCCGACTAAGGTCCATCTAGTCAAGGCTATGGTTTTTCCAGTGGTCATGTATGGATGTGAGAGTTAGACTATGAAGAAGGCTGAGCGCCGAAGAATTGATGCTTTTGAACTGTAGTGTTGGAGAAGACTCTTGAGAGTCCCTTGGACTGCAAGGAGATCCAACCAGTCCATTCTGAAGGAGATCAGCCCTGGGATTTCTTTGGAAGGAATGATGCTAAAGCTGAAACTCCAGTACTTTGGCCACCTCATGTGAAGAGTTGACTCATTGGAAAACACTCTGATACTGGGAGGGATTGGGGGCAGGAGAAGAAGGGGACGACCGAGGATGAGATGGCTGGATGGCATCACGAACTCAATGGACGTGAGTCTGAGTGAACTCCGGGAGTTGGTGATGGACAGGGCGGCCTGGCGTGCTGAGATACATGGGGTCACAAAGAGTCGGACAGGACTGATCGACTGAACTGGACTGAACTGAACTGATAGGAGGAGGAGGATGGTAAAGACAAATATTAGTTAGCATTTTGTGTCTACTAAATGTTTCACATACAACTATGCTGAAGAAAGTACATTTTTTTCTGATGAGTACAGTAAAGATTAAAAGGAATAGACCATTTACCCAAAATACAGCCAATACATAATGAAGCTAGTGTATAGAAATGCTGAAGACCATGTGAATTTAGTTATCTTCTTGCTTTAGTCCCAGTCATCCATTATTAAACAGATGATGTTTATTTCACCAATCCTCTACCAGTGGGAATTCAGGTCCTTTCCATTTCTTCACTACTAACAAGTAATGATATCCTTGTGTATCATATTTTTGTGCATTTGGGGGATTAAATTTCTGGAAGTGAAACTTTAGGATCAAACGTTATGAATATTTTTATTGAGTATTGTCAACTTGTGTTTTATAATGTTTATAATTAACAATATAGAAAAGATTTTGGGGGGAATTGTGTAGGGCATATTTTAGGTGCCTTCTCAGATTTCAGTGGTGACATCAGCCGTGGGACCTTCAGTGGTGGGAGAACTTCACGTTGGTGGTCGTGGTTTCAGTCACTAAGTTGAGTCCAACTCTTGTGACCCAATGGATTGTTGCCTGCCAGGCTCCTCTGTCCACAGGATTTCCTGGGAAAGAATCCTGGAATGAGTTGCCATTTCCTTCCTCAGGGGATCTTTCCCACTCAGGGATTGAATCCAAGTCTCCTGCATTAGCAGGTGGATTCTTTACCAGCTGAGCCACCAAAGAAGCCTCTAGGAAACCCCAGTTCTACTTGGGCTCTCACAGCTCCACACTCTGGAGCAGACCACTTACTGTCTGAAGAGAACTTCCTCCATCCTGGCTACCATAGCAGGCCAACCAGCCTCATGCCCTGAGTTTCTAGCTCCTCTCAGCATCTCTGGACTTAGATGAATGGCTATAAAAGAGGCCAGATAGTTCAACTCTCTGGGGACACACTTGGTCTACTGGGAGACAGGCAGGGGAGCTGCCTGCAGCAGGCAGATAAATCTCTCCTTCTTCCCTCTCTACAACCCCTCAGGAAATGGTTCCACACAGCCTGTCTGGACACACCCCATGGAGATGAGCAAACCTCCCTGCTGGATTTGGCCAGCAATACACTTTACATTACTTTCCATCTCATTCCTTATCTCTCACTTTCATTTTCTCTCATGCTTGGTCTATGGTGGTTTTCTGTCTCATCTGAGATAATAAAGTTTATGAAAGCATTTTCCAAATTATAAACCACTCTGCAAAGGGAAGGTATTTTTATTGCTGTGATTGCTGCTGCTTTCAGGAATACTTGGGGGTATACAGAAATTCATTTCATAAAGTAATCAAGATTACTCTTATTTATATTTCATCATTCATTATCAGCCTAAGAAGGATTTTGAGATATTTTTGATCTTTCTGATTTGACCATGTGTCTTCAGGGAGCTGTAGTCAACTATAAGCCTCATAGAAACACCTGCAAAACATTTCTGTATCTTCCCAAGGAAGGCACGGTAGAATAAGGAGCAGGGTATTATATTAATAGTTGAGTGCTCCAGTGGACCCAGATGCAGCCTAACACATGCCACCGTCATGGAATTCATGGTGAGATTTAGAAATAGGCGATGAGAAGAAAGTAGCATGAAAGGAAACGGGAATGAAACGAAAGACAAGAACTTCCTGAGCCTATCCTACTTTCCATCAATTATATTCTATTTCATCACAAAAGTTACCTTCCCCAATTTTGCAAAACAAAAATAACTTATGGATAATTTATATTCTGCTCAAAAACATTTAAGGAAGGTCTAAATGATCTCCGTCTGTGTTTCCTGCAGCACCCAGTTGTTTTATATGACTCTCTGTTGCTATTGCTTACTTAATTAACTTTCTTTCTGTCTGAACCATAAACTGTGGGAGAGTAAGAAGCTGTCAGTTCCACTCTCTGTCATATTCTTGGCACCTAACATATTGTCTGGATTTTTTAAAATGTATATTGAATGATGAAAGAAAGAATGAATGCAGAATGAAGATGAATTGACCATGTATCTGACTTTAGCCAAGTGTTTTCAGCTTTCTATATATATCCTCAAGTCCCTAGCTTCAGCGTAAAACAAAGTAGATACCTAATAAACATGTGCTAACTAACTGATAAAACAATTATAAATCCATATAAAATGTCTACTGCCTACCTTCTGACAACAAGGTTCAAAGTATTCTCCTTTTTTGCTGCTAAGTTGCTTCAGTCATGTCCAACTCTTTATGATCCCATGAACTGTAGCCTGTCAGGCCCCCCTGTCCATGGGATGTTCTCTTCTCATTTATGTTCAATGGAAAATAGATGTATAAAGAGAATCGCTGCTCAGTTTTATAAATAGAAATTTCCAAGTCTACTCCACTGATGTGAAAATATGATAAATAATATGGGAAAAATAGCTGGAAAAATAGAACTATTACCTGCCCCTCCAACCCCACCCCCCCACCCCAGTTAGTGATGGTATTGTGGTCCAGGGTCCACTCCATGTTGTAGAGGAGACAACCCCACAGATAATACTTCCAAAACCTGAATCCTCCCTTCTCAGCACATTTGTAAGGAGATGCTACCCCAAGGAATTCAATCATGCACCAAGAACCAGAGAAATGAATCTCAGGCTGGGCTAATCAATTTTCTCTGTGCAAAATTTTAATAGATTAGGGAGTTCCCAGGCAGTCCAGTGGTTAGGGCTCCTCACTTCCACTGCAAGGGGCATAGGTTTGATCCCTGGTCAGGTAACTAAGATCCCACATGCTGTGCAATGAGGTTAAAAAAAAAACAAAACCTATATCAAATGAATTCTTTCTTTGTTTTTATATCTGCTCCCTTAGGGCATCTGGGTTCTTGCATTTACATTAATCACATGAGGAGAGAAAGATTTACAGAGATAAACCATCTTTTCTTCTTCCTGGTCCTTTGAAGCCAAATTATTTTTAACCTATCAGAGGTCATCAGAGGCTCATTGGATTATCCTGTGCTGCCTGATTCTGACCTTATTTTTGATACAACAAACCATTTTCTACAATGGGCATTTAAAACTCACAGCTCCCAGGGCTTTAGAAATCCTGGGAAAGGCCCCTGCTGGCAACCTTATTAGCATCTCTGCCTCTTGATTTTTATTTAATTCCTTTTAACAGTCTAATCATAAGGCTGACAGACTTTATGGAATGGGGGGATACAGAATGAGGAACATATTTCACTATATCATTAAGCCTGCAGTGAGTTAATAAATAGCTCATTATGTGTTTTGAGATATACAAAGAGGTTAAGAAACCAAAACAAAAGCAGAATATTAACGCAACACTTGTTGAATCACTGTTCGTAAAAAAGAGAGAGAGAGAGAGAAAGAGGAAGGGGATTGACATGAAAGATTTAAATAGAGTTTCATACTAAAATGATAGATTAGCATTTCGATTTCATATTTTTCTCTACAAAGGAATGGAGTGTCATTCCAATGACAAAGCAGATGTTTCGGAAATGGTCCTCTGTTCTGGAAGACTGATATAGAATAGAAAGTATAGCAGGGAAAAAACAACAGCAAACTCATCTAGCATTAAAATACTTGCACATATCAACAGAAAGTCTCCTGTTGAAGATGGTACTGATGAACCTGTTTGCAAGGCAAGAAGACAGACACAGACTTGGAGAATGGACTTGTGGACACAGAAGGGGAAGGAGAAGAGGGGATGATTGGGAGGGTAGCGCTGACATATACACACTGCCACGTGTGGCAGCTGGTGGGAAGCTGCTGGACAGCACAGGGAGCTCAGCTCGGGGCTCTGTGATGACCCTGAGGGGTGAGAGAGGGGTGGGAGGGAGTCTCAAGAGGGAGTGGGTATATGTATACATATAGCTGATTCACTTCATTGTACAGCAGAGACTAACAAAACATGGTAAAGCAATTATACTCTGTTTTTTTAAAGGTCTCATATTAGGGATTATGTTAACCTTTTAAATCACATTCACATACAGCAACTCATTCCAGCTCACAAAAATTCTGGGAACAATGTCCTTGTCTAACAGAAAAGTTAGAGCTCCCTAGGTTTTCCCTTTCTGGACCTCTAATCCTTTCTCAAGGTCCTGCCAACCAAAGTCATATCCAACTCTTTGCAACCCCATGGATTGCAATCCACCAGGCTCCTCTCTCCATGGAATTCTCCAGGCAAGAATACTGGAGCGGGTTGCCATTTCCTCCTCCAGGGGATCTTCTCGACCCAGAAACCAAACTTGAGTCTCCTGGATTGCAGGCGGATTCTTTACCAACTGAGCCACCTGGGAAGCCCTCTCAGCAAACCAAGGATGCTCTAAATCAGGGCTTTCCTAGGAACACGGATCACCTGGGGATCTTATTACAAGGCAGATCCTGAAGCAGTAGGTGGGGCCTGAGACTCTGCATTAATCCCAGGTGGAAGCTTGGGAGCTGCTTCTCATTCTAAATGACCACCTGCACAAAGCAGAAACCATTATTGTCCTACGGGTAATTACAGAAGATTTAGATGGAAGTTACTCTAATACACACTTAATACGATGCATCATTGTTCTTATGCTAATTGATAAGTAGACAGATAGTCAGGGATTTACAGACCCCATTTGATTTTCACAAAGTCAAGTCAAACACTTCTGAGCTGATTTAAAAGCAGACACTGGGAAGCTGTGATGGGCTCCCTGGAAATCTTGGATTCAATAAACTAAAGCATGAGCTCTTAATCTTTGTGTGTGGATGTGTGTGTGTGTGTGTGTGTGTGTGTGTTGGGGGTGGGGTGCTTGCTCTCCCTTTAAAAATATCGGAAAAAAAAAAAACTGTAGACACTTTCCCCAGAAAAGTGTACACAAAGGCAAACAATTTGGTATATAATTATATCAGTTCCTAGACACTTTTGTTCTACAAGCAATTTAAGAAACTTTAACCTCATGCTGTCCAAAAAAACTAGAAAAATAAATAAAACGAAAAATGTCTTTCAACTCACTGGGATATTAGGTAGTTTTTAAATACATCTTTTCTGGGAGAACTAAGCCAGTTACCTAAAAGCACAGATGAAACACAACATACAAACCAAAAAAAAATTTTAAAGGTGGGGGGAGGCAGAAAATTTGAGACTTTACAATAACAGCCATGAAAAAGTCGCCACAGCCCAGAGCTGCTGCTGCTGCTGCTAAGTCGCTTCAGCCGTGTCTGACCCCGCGTGACCCCATAGACGGCAACCCACCAGGCTCCCCCGTCCCTGGGATTCTCCAGGCAAGAACACTGGAGTTGGTTGCCATTTCCTTCTCCAATGCATGAAAGGGAAAAGTCAAAGTGAAGTCGCTCAGTCATGTCCGACTCAGCGACCCCATGGACTGCAGCCTACCAGGCTCCTCCGTCCATGGGATTTTCCAGGCAAGAGTACTGGAGTGGGGTGCCACAGCCCAGAGCAAATCAGGAGAAAGAGAACAAAACCAGAAACTACAGAAACCAGCTTCAAAACCATCTCTCCTTTCACCTCTGGGTGGCCCACCTCATCTCTCAGTGACTAAGAAGCGCAGTTCCCAGGAGTGCTTGATGAAATGCAGATTCCTGGGCCAAACCCCAGTTCAGGGACCTGCACTATACACAATCCTGAGGTAATTGTATGCACATTAAAGGTTTAAGTAATACTGTTTTCCCAGCAGTCATGTATGGATGTGAGAGTTGAACCATAAAGAAGGCTGAGTGCTGAAGAACTGATGCTTTTGAATTGTGGTGCTAGAAAAGACTCTTGAGAGTCCCTTGGAGAGCAAGGAAATCAAATTAGTCCATCCTAAAGGAAATCAACTCTGAACATTCATTAGAAAGACTGATGCTGAAGGTGAAGCTCCAATACTTCGGCCACCTGATGTGAAGAGTCGATTCATTGGAAAAGACTGATGCTGGGAAAGATTGAAGGCAAAAGGAGAAAAGGGTGGCAAAGGATGAGATGATTGGATAGCATCACTGTCTCAATGAACATGAATTTGAGCAAACTCCGGGAGATAATGGAGAACAGAGAAGCCTGGCATGAAACAGTCCATGGGGTCACAAAGAGTCTGAGATGACTTAATGACAGAACAACAATTCTCAAATTACATTAATGAAATTAAGATACCCCTACGACTCTCATTCAGAGCTCAGAAAGAGTTATAGTCCATATGAGGTTGCCCATAGGACAGAAAAATCACTTCCAAGAGAACAGTGATCCAAAATATTTTCTTGAGTTGTGCTCATGATCAGAATAGGCTTTAAAAAAGTGTTGAGTTTGTTACATTGCTTCTGTTTTATGTTTGGCTGTTTGACCATGAGTCATGTGGGAACTCAGCTCCCTGACCAGGGCCAATCCTGCACCTCCAGCCTTGAAAGGTGAATCTTAACCACTGGAGCACCAGGGAAGTCCCAGAGTAGGCCTTTAAATTCAGAAATTTTGGAGGAATTTAAATCTGTTCCCTTGCCCTGCCCTCTACTCCTCACTCTTCCCCTAAGAACAGACTCACAAGTTTCCCTCCCCTTTCCTAGAACCTCATCTATAAACTATTATGTAGATTATATTATTATATAGAATAATAATATTATATATTATTCTATTGATAGAATAAAAGGTGGATAATAGAGGAAATGTCTAAATAATACTTATAGAAGCTGTTTTGATATATCTAAATCTATAAATGTAGATATATGGATATTAGCCTCAGTAAAAGTCAAAATCTATGATTCTCAACCATGGCTTCATAGCAAAGTTAATAAAATCACAGATACCTAATCTCCAACCCCAAAGGTTCTAATCAAGATCTGAGTAAGACAATTATGGATAAAAGTTAGAGCCAAAGTGTCTTTATTTAAAATTAAAAGAGAAAGTAATCATTAAAATTTCTTACATACCATCAATAATAGTACAGATGATTAAAAAAAACATATGAATGTCTACTAGGAAAATAAAGATCTGTGTTTTACAGCCATTTGTTCATTCAGTCTTAACAGCATCTGCATAGGGAGGAATAGGGAGGAAACCATTTTTACAACTAAACCTCGTAGAGGTCAGGTAATTGTCTCAAAGTTACGACTGCATAGTGCAGAGGTCTCCTTGGAACTCAGTGTCTAACAGTGTGCTAGTCGCTCAGTCGTGTCTGACTCTGCAACTCCATGGACTGCAGCCCGCCGAGCTCCTCTGTCCATGGAATTCTCCAGGCAAGAATACTGGAGTGGGTAGCCATTCCTTGGGCCATGGGATCTTCCTGACACAAGAATTGAACCCAGGTCTCCCGCACTGCAGGTAAATTCTTTACAGTCTCAGCTGCCAGGGAAGCCCATGTCTAACACAGACATCCACACTAAAGGATAAGCTGAGACTTCCCTGGTGGTCCAGCGTTTAAGATTCTGCTCCTCCAATGAAGCAGAAGTAGGTTTCTTCCTTGGTTGGGGAACCAAGATCCTACATGCCACTTGGCAAAGTAAAAAAATTAAAAAAAAAAAAAAAAACAACAAGATAAATAATGTTTGTTTTCAAAAAAAAAAAATTCAGCCATACTTCCTGTATGAATTATGGAGAACCACTGATGGGTAATATGTGCATACATGTATGATAGGCACACATAAATGTGTTTGGTTGAGAGAGAAAGAACATACGTGTATTCCCTGGCAGGGGGGCAATTTTTCAGTTTAGGACATTTGAGGAAGAAAAGTGTCCTCAAACAAAGACTAGTCAAGTGCAAAGAGCTGTGTGAGAACCCTAGATCTCCGACAGGACAAGGAAAGCAGTCACCAGGAAGGGAAATGAGTGTAGAAGCAATTCAGGGACTTGTCTGATACAAACTTCAATAGCTTGTTTCACTGAACACTAGCTCTGCTCCCCTCGTTTTCCCTGCTGGTAGAAAGCTGTCAGTTCATAGTGTTACATTCCTCCAGAGTCTTTTTGTTTACTCAGGAAAGGCCAACGAAGAAACAGGTCAAGATGAATGAAGGGGTGTGAAAGGACGGGATGGATGAACAAAGGCTCCTGACAAGCAGCTGCTGCTTCTCACTTCCGTCGTGTGTGACTCTGTGACCCCATGGACCGTTGCCCACCAGGCTTCTCTGTCTATGGGATTCTTCAAGCAAGAATACTGGAGTGGGCTGCCATTTCCTCCTCACAAACAGCTAATTGGTGCTTATAAAAGCACAGCAGTTTCCCATTAGAAAACTCACATGCCCAGCAGTGGTTACCGAAGATTTTTAGGGTTTACAGAGTCATGCCAGGTCATCCTGGTCTAGGTAACCAAAAAGCCCCATGGATAATCATTAAAGGCTGCCTATTTCAAACACAATTTACCAGCGACCATGCCCATGTCTTCGGTCTTCCCTGGAGGAGACCCAGGTTCAATCCCTGGTTCGGGAAGATCCCCTGGAGAAAGAAAAGGCAACCTCTTCCAGTATTTTTGCCTAGAAAATCCCATGGACAGAGAAGCCTGGTGGGCTACAGTCCATGGGGTCACAAAGAGTCGGACTCGACTTAGAGACCAAACCACCACCACATGCCCATGTCTTAGTTCTAATCATATCTTCTTATTATAGACAAGAAACCTATACCCACTGTTACAGACTTCCTTGAAAGTGAAAGTTTTAGCCGCCCAGTCGTGTCTGACTCTGTGTGACCCCAAGGACTGTATCCCTCCAGGCTGCTTTGTTCATGGGATTCTCCAGGCAAGAGTACTAGAGTGCCTTGCCATTTCCTTCCTCAGGGGATATTCCCAACCCAGGGATTGAACCCACGTCGTTTACATTTCCTGCTGTGGCAGGTCGGTTCTTTACCACTAGCGCTACCTGGGAAGGGCAGATTTCCTTAGTGATAGCCAAAAGCAGAAGCTGGGTCACCTGTTTCCCAAGCCCAGGATTCCTTTCACCAATGTCATTCAGCAAGGCAGAAAGTAGGGTGGGTAAAAAGCAAAGATTCCAGGGCCACATGTATCTGCAATCAAATCTTGATTCTAAAATTTATTAACTGCATGGCATTGAATAAGTTACTTAACCACTCTGCCTAAGTATACCAATTAGTAAAACAAGGATGATAGTGCTGATGATGATAAAACAAAATTGACAGTGTTTTACTCTGCAATATCAAAGAAAATGGATTAACTTTTAGCTGCAAAAGATTTTGGTGGAGTGTGTTAGTTTCTCAGTCGTGTTCAACTCTTTGCGACCCCATGGACTGTACCCAGCCAGGGTCCTCTGTCCATGGAGCTCTCCAGGCAAGACTACTGAAGTGGGTAGCCTTTCCAGGTTTTACACACAGTAAATAACATAGATTGTTTGTTATTATTGCTTCCTTAAGGGCATTGTATGTTATAATATTCAAGCAGCACCAAACAGAATTCATTATGTAAAAGAAAAGTAAAAATAATTTGGGCTTCCCAGGTGACTCAGACACTTAAAAATAAATAAAGATGTTTTTTTAAAAAGAATTCATTATCTATGGCATGGCTCTCAAATTTGTCTTCCAAGAAATTCCAAGAAAATCTAAAACTTCTCATGTTCTTGATCATGAAAACAAGCCTGGTGATCATCTGTTTGGGCTTCACAGCACAGCAATATGAAGACAAATACAAAGCTCTTTTCGATTCTTAGATCTAACTATTCTGTACCTTCTTGTCTGACCCAGTGCACTAGATTAAATAACGTCTTCCCCAAGTCAGTGTCATTCCAAGAACTGCACAATGTGACCTGATCCAGAAATAGGGTTGTTGGAAACGTAATTAGTTTAGATGAGGTCATACTAGAGGAGTGTGGGTCCCAAATGCAATATAACTGGGGTTCCCATAAGAAAAGGGGAGAAGACGTGGAGACAGAGTCAGACAAGTGGAGAAGATGGGAATGAGATTGGAGTGACGCATCTACAGGCCAGGAAACATCAGAAATGAAAAGAAAGCCATCAGCCCGATTCTTCCCTAGGGCTTTCAGAGAAAACACGGTGTTTCTAACCCCATAATGGTGGACTTCTCGCCTCCAGAAGTGTTACAGAATAAATATGTGCTGTTTTAAGCCCCTGAAAGTGTTAGTCACTCAGTTATGTACAACTCCTTGTGACCCCATGGACCACAGCCCTTCAGGCTCCTCTTTCCAGGCAAGAATGCTCCAGGCAAGAATGCTGGAGTGGGCTCCATTCCCTTCTCCAGAGGATGTTCCCACCCCAGGGATCGAACCCATGTCTCCTGAATTGCAGGCAGATTCTTTACTGCCTGAGCTACCTGGGAAGCCCTGTTCATTTTTGGTAATTCATAAGGTAGCCATGGGAAACTAATATACTCAGCCTCCATTCTGGACCACACAGCAGTAGACCACCAGTGTGAGGGGCTTCCCTGTTGGCTCCACAGTAAAGAACCCACCGACCAATGTGGGAGATGTGAGTCCTATCCCAGGGTCACTAAGGTTCCATGGAGAAGTAAATGGCTGCCCCTCTCCAGTATTCTTGGCTGGGAAACCCCACGGACAGAGCGGGCTGTTGAATAAGAGCACTGTGAGCCTTGAAAGCCAAGTTGAGATGATTTAATTTTTACATGAAATTCATCCATATCAACCTATCTTCAACAGCCCAGGTGCTTCATTCCAACATTTATGTTTCCTAGTTTAAGCCTTTGTGAAATACTGTCCTAAGCTGTTTTGCAGAAGGATTTGCAGGGGAAGGGGGACACAGGACATAATCCCACTTGTGAGTGGCGAGAAGAGCAGGCCTGGGCTGAGGAGGAGGCTGAACTCCAACACAATTGCAACTGAGGCCCAGATGACCCCACATGGACTTCTGGAGCTGGAATACCCCTCCCTTTGGGGTTTTCCCAACTGGGCCAGGCACTGGACCCCCACAGAGACCAGCTGTTGGATGCAGGCTCACACAGAGAAGCCAGGGCTTTGGTCAAAGCAACTTCTACCCGCTCTAGGCAATTTCTGGTGATGGACACAGCTGTGAGCCAATGGGGAATCAGCATCTCTCCAGGGGGATTTAGGAGGCGCCTCACAGCATCTCCCACATGCACAGGTGGATGTCTTCCTGTCTAATCCTCATCTGTTATTAGAATGTGGCCATGTGAAATTCCACACCTGGACTAGAATTGCCTTCCTCGGAGAACGAATCCATTAGATGCTCTTAAATCAAGTATATAGTGACAGGCCTGAGAAGTCTGAGTTGCATTCTTATTCATTTCCCTCTCTCACCCACACACTTTCCACTTCCATGAATTACAACTCTTAAAGTCAAATTTTAGAATGGCTTCTAATCACGTTTAGACCGTGGTGGGAATTTCGTCTCCTTTTTCTAGTTATCCGTGGACAAAGGAAAGTCACCTGACCCTACCTGGAGATCACCATTTATTCGCTCACTTATCCATTTATTGGTGAGACAACACCCACACATAACCCCTATTCCATACTAAAGAAGACACTGGGTATAAAAAGTGAATGAGGAGGGATGGGAAGTGATTAAGACTTCACCTTCCAATGCAGGGGGTCCAGGTTCAATCCCTGATTGAGGAGCTAAGTAAGATCCCACCTGTCTCACGGCCAAAAAACTGAAAAGCCTAAACCAGAAGCAATACTGTAACAAGTTCAATAAACCCTTTAAAAATGATCCACATCCAAAAAAATCTTTTAAAAAAAAAGAGTAGCCTGGAAACATAGATTCTAAGCATATATATAGATAGCCAGTGGGAACTTGCTGCATGACTCAAGGAACTGAAACTGGGATTCTCTGCCAACCTAGAGGCGTGGGAGGGAGTGGGAAGTGGGAAAGAGGCCGAGGGAGGGGACATATGTGTACCCAAGACTGAGCCATGCTGATGTATGTCAGAAACCAACACAGGATTGGAACTATTCTTCAGTTAAAAATAAATGTTAAAAAGGCGTTAAAAAACCTTTAAAAATAATGAATGAGGAGGCTGTCAAAGGCCTTACACTGATGGTGAGGAGTTGGCCTCCCTTATGATGAGGAGTTTGGACTTTTTCTAAACACGATGATGGGTAATGGGCAGTACGATGATTTGAATAGGCTGGGGTTATCTGAAATATCTCTCTGTGAGTGGTAAAGAGGATGGATAGCTGGGGAGTCCACAATACAGGGCGAGTGGCTGGCAGGCAGCGCTTGTCAACACTCAGTTGAGTCACTCTTCAAACCTCAGCTGAGTCACCCATCTTCTGTCCTACCTCTGACTAAGACCCTCCTGGCCATCCCAGGAGTCAGCAACACTGCCAAGGAGCCTGTCAACAGCCTGTTTGGGTGGGAGTGTTCACATTAGCCTCCAAAGCCACAAGCAGCCCCCAGGGACCCAGTCATAAGCTTTTGTATATGCAAATACACCATGCATGTGACTCCAAGTCACAAACTCTCAGTGTAAAGCACACAGCTGTCCACATAGGCTGAGTGACTTAAAAAAGAAGCCTCCAAAGGATGCCTCATTCCACTTTGGCTTTTCCTCTCAACAGTCTCCACAGCTTTGGGCCAGTCCAAAGACGTTAAGTACATCTCTCAGTGGGTGAGACCTCCACATTAAATACAAATTATGGATCAGAGCATATAACCTAGCTGTAGAGGCTATGTTTCAAAAGAAAAAAAAATAAATCAGGAGAATTTTTTTCAACATTAGTCAGCTATAGACCGGAAAATAGAAGGGAAAATATCATAGTATTAATAATTATTAGAAGGTGAGAGTTTATATGCTTCAATGTTGTTCCAATATAAATATCACTGTAAGAAATGATATTTCATTTCAATACTAACAAATCAGATACTTTAGTGTGCTGAGAGAAATGATTGGAACTACTTTAAAGCTGCATTAACCAGAGAAACTGCAAAAATATTTATATTCTTATGAAGGAAGGATGGAATGCCCCTCATGGGGGTATTTAAGCACCCTTCATCTTTGGATAGATGGTAATGCTAAACAAAAAAAAAATGAAAAGATGAACTTAGAATAATAACCTCAGGACTCCACTGGGATTCAGCTTCTCAAAGTACAAAAATCATTTGCAGTATGCTCAGGATGGAAATTTCTATACAGCTTTATAGCTCATAGATTTCATTATATACCTTAGACAAAAATCACTGAAACACCCAACTCTGGGCTAACTTCCTCGCCCCAGGGTGCCCCCCCAATATATAAAATTACTCACCGTCCTCTTGTTCAGTCTGCAATTCTGCTCAGTTACACAACAACATTTATAAGAACAGAAAAACAAAGGGAAAGGGAAAACCAATCCTTTCAGAGAGGTGTTTCATATGCAGAATAGGATCTTGAAAGCAAAGCCAGGTCTGGCACTGTTAGGACTTTTCTCTAAGCCAATTCCTTCTCCATCCTTCCTTATAAAGACTCCATGCAAAGGCCATGTGGAAAATTTCACAGGACAAATGCTGAGTCCATATCTGAAAGCCATCCCACTGGGCAAGCTTCTTTCACTGTTTGTCATTTCCAACCGCCACCGTGTATGTTGCCTGAAAGATGGAGTGTTGGTGAGGGCCTGAACCTATGAGTCATTTAGTTTTCAAACAACAGCTCCAAGGGCCTCTGAGTGTCTGGCTGATTTATTGTGAATGGCACTGATACTTATGTGACTAGAAGCTGTTAGCCTGAATTGGTGCTTGGAGAAACAAAGTCAATGAAAGTCACCAATCCAATAAATCTGTGAGGGATGCATGGAGTTGTCTTTTAAACAAGTGGCTGGCCCATTTCCATCAAGAAGCATTCAGCAAGAGAGGCACAGTCTAATAAGCATAACGTCTTGAGTCACAATAGTCCAGGCTTTTATTTTTTCCCAATCCTATGGGTTTTGAATGTCAAGAGAGTAAACATAATGCTAATGCAATAACCCCCAAGTACATTTGTTTATGTATTTTCTTTTGACCTTTACAAAAATGTTGCCTAGGAGGAAGGAGCATGAGGGTGTGTGCAGTCGCTCAGTCGTGTCTGACTCTTAGTGACCCCACGCACTGCAACCCGCCAGGCTCCTCTGTCCATGGGATTCTCCAGGCAAGAATACTACAGTGGGCTGCCATTTCCTCCTCCAGGGTTATCAGGAAGGAGAGGAATCTTTAATAGTATCTGCATTTCATACATGAAACATAGAGGTTTATAGAGGCAAGCAATGTACAACACTGCCATTAACTGGAAGAGTAAGGTCTTTACTCTGAATCGGATTGATGTTTATAAATAAAGATTAATTCATTCTCATCATTTATTAATTCAGTAATAACAACAATTCTTTCAGGCCACTGTTTATAGACAAACTGACGATTTAACAGAATTGATAGGTCAAACTGGTTGGTCAGGAGCCCTATGTTGAAAAATATCTCTGAGCAGATGGGAAGTTAGATAATGTTCATCACCCACCTGTCACTCCCTGAACTGCCTTTGATGGCTAACAGATTTCTACAAGCACCAGATCGTAGAGATGCCAAGTGCTTCCTAATGGTTCCAGGAGAGGATCAAAGCCAACATGGTGGGCTTTAATGCTGGCAAGGTCCAGGAATCCTTAGGGTTGAATAGAAGTCACCCAGGAGTAGTCTGTCATCTTGCCTAACACATTTAGAAGAGCCCTGGCACTGTCACCATGCCCCTTTTCTATGCTCCTCTAGCAGGGACGGGGGAGCCTGGTGGGCTGCCGTCTATGGGGTGGCACAGAGTCGGACACGACTGAAGCACCTTTGCAGCAGCAGCAGCAGCAGCAGCAGCAGTGGAGGAGTAGGACAAGCAGCTCTCAGAGCTGCCCAGCTGCTCATACAGATAACACAGCTGTAGAAGAATGTGGTTCATTCCAGCCCTTTCCTTCACCGTTAAGACACGCGTCCCAGGCCCGCTTATCTCTGGGAGACCCGCATCGGGCACACGCTTCTGTTTGCTCTGCAACAACAGGATAACAGAGAGCCACTGAACACAAAAGACAGAGAAACATCAACCACATAGGTCTCGACGACATCGACGCCCTGGGCTGTGCCTTTTTTTTTTTTTTGATGATGCATCGGGGACTGGTCTGTGTGTTGCAAAAGGAAAGAAAATGTTCTCATACATAAAGCAGGGCCAGGAAGAGGTTCCATGAAAGGCAGGGGTGCCTGTCTGAGGTGGCTCCCTACCACTTGCCGGAGAGGGCAGATGATTGAAATACCAAATCAGCAGGCAGCCACAGATTGCTTCCAGGATCAACACAGATTGTGCTGCCAGGGAAAGCATTCATTGAACTAGTTCTTCTGCAAGATCAAGGGTGCTAGGCCAGACTTTCCTGGAGACTTCTTCCTCTTTCAGACTAGATAGAAGGATCAATGGGTATGCAATAGCTCTCCATCACAGTGCATTGCTGCTGGACAGAAAGCAGAGGTATCCCACAGCCTCACATACCTGATAGGGACCCTGGTTGCAACCACAGTAGCTGCTCTCCATGGTGTAGCTTCTGGACACGCCCATCTCTCTCCACACCACTACCCGGGCTGTGGAGGCCCGAGATTTCTCCACAAGGAAGCTGCAACTGCTCATGGTAAATGCTGGTGCGAGTTTATCAAGGATTTTGGGAAGAGTCTACAATTAAGAAAATCAAATTATGGTGAGTTGCAGAGGATTGTATCTAGGCATCATTAAAACAAATAATAACTTCTTAGTATTAAGAATTTGAATATATCAAACACTTAATATATGCAACTATCTTTGGAAGGAATGATGCTAAAGCTGAAACTCCAGTACTTTGGCCACCTCATGCGAAGAGTTGACTCATTGGAAAAGACTTTGATGTTGGGAGGGATTAGGGAGCAGGAGAAGAAGGGGACGACCGAGGATGAGATGGCTGGATGGCATCATTGACTCAATGGACATGAGTCTGAGTGAACTCCAGGAGTTGGTGACGGACAGGTAGGCCTGGCGTGCTGCGATTCATGGGGTCGCAAAGAGTCAGACACGACTGAGTGACTGAACTGAACTGAACTGAAGTATTGAGTACCAATTTTTAAATCCTTTTCTGTAGTTATTGTTACTGTTTAGTTGCTAAGTCATGTCTGACTCTTTGTGACCCCACTGACTATAGCTCGCCAGGCTCCTCTATCCATGGGATTCTCCAGGCAAGAATACTGGAGTGGGTTTCCATATCCTTCTCCAGGGGATCTTCCTAAACCAGGGATCGAACCCAGGTCTCCAGCATTGGCAGGCAGATTCTTAACCACTGTGCCACTTGGGAAGCCCCTTTTTTTCATTTTAAAGATGAGGAAACTGAAGCTTTAAAAAATCAGAAAGAATTAGTTTAAATTCAGCTACAAAGTGGATGGGATAGGATCCAAATGCCAACTTGGCCAACTCCAAAAACTATGATCTTTCAACATCATCTTCCTGCATCACTATGAACCAATGTTGCAACATGTACCCAGCCTCATACATTACTGTGCTGAGCCCCATGGGAAGCCACAGACTTCACAGGGACCTGAAATTCAGAGAATGGCTCAACCCAGACTCCCTGTTTTCTGGCTGGATTTTCACTTATCTCAGACATGCAGACCACTGGTGCTTCTTAAGCAGGGGCACATATAAAGTTACTTTGTTTCCTGAAAGAGTATAACTGCCAAAATGAACGTTTCAATCTCATCCTCTGATCTATAAATCTGAAGTCGGGCCAATTATAAAACTTATAAAAATCCATACTCCCTGGATTCGTACATACCACATGAGGTCACTTAATTTCCATTTAAAGGTAACTGTACGTTCTGCGCATGTGTGCAGTCGTTTTAGTCATGTCCGACTCTCTGCAACCCCATGGGCTGTACCCACCAGATTACTCTGTCCATGGGATTTTCCAGGCAAGAATACTGGAGCAGGTTGCCCTTTCCAATTTCAGGGGACCTTCCTGACCCAGAGATCGAACCTGCGCCTCTTGCCTCTCCTGCATTGGGAGGCAGGTTCTTTACCACCATACCACCAGGGAAGCCAGAAGGCATCGATAGACCCTAGTCTATCTAAAGAGAGGGGACGACTAGTCCCTGGACCTTCCCAGACCCCAAGGATGGCGTCCCAGAGTTGATAGTACACCAATATTACACTTGGACAGTTCAGAACTTTTGTGATATGAACACAGAGGGTTCTCTCACTTCGGTGTTAGCAAAATCTCCAAAAATTAGCACATAGTAAAAAAGTATGTAGATTAGATAAGAAATGGTATAATGTCAGTCTTTGGACAAATTCCTGGGAGAAGGTGGAGAAGTAGAACAAATGGATAAGAATGTAAATTAAGGAACTGTTTTCGAGAAATGCAGTTTTTGTTTGTTTCCAGAACATTGAGCAAATCTCTTAATATCTCTGGTTCCTACTGTCCCCATGCTTAACATAGCAATTATATTAATATAAGGATTAATATAATTAATTATAAAAACATTTGACATCAGTATATATTAATGTGTTTATTAATGTAATCTACTATGACCTCTAAGTTCCTACATAGGCTCCAGACTTATAGCATCATAATTTTAAGGGAAATGACGTGTTAATGTTATCCTCAGAGTTTCTCCAGTTCCTCCTAATTGATTTCATCTATCTGCTCTTGGGGGCTTCCCTGGTAGCTCAGCTGGTAAAGAATCCTCCTGCATTTCAGGAGACTACAATTCAATTCCTGGGTCAGGAAGATCCACTGGAGAAGGGATAGGCTACCCACTCCAGTATTCCTGGGCTTCCCTAGTGGCTGAGATGGTAAGAATCCACTTGTAATGAGGGAGACCTGGGTTCAATCCCTGGATTGGGAAGATCCCTTAGAGGAGGGAATGGCTACCCACTTCAGTACTCTGGCCTGGAAAATTCCATGACCAGAGGAGCCTTTCATGAACAGAGGAGCCTGGCAGGCTACAATCCATGCAGCCACAGAGTTGGACATGACTGGGAGACTTTCACGCACTCACTCATCCACTCCTGGGGCTTCCCAGCTGGCACCAGTAGTAAAGAATCTTCCTGCGAAAGTGGGAGACACAAGAGACGTGGGTTCGATCTTGGGTTAGAAGATCACCTGGAGCAGAAAATATCTGCTCACTCCTGCATTCTTGCCTGAAAATTCCATGGACAGAGGAGCTGGGTGGGCTACAGTCCACATGGCTGAAAGTCATACACGACTTAGTACCCATTATTCTTGTCCCTCTTTTCCCATGATCCCTCGCACTGTTTTTTTCCTTCAAAGTGTTCATCATAATTTTCTGTAGGTAACTAGTCGCTTATTTTCAATCTCTTCTGAAGCCTAGAAGTTCCATGAGAGCAGGTCTGTATCTTCTCTGCACATGGATCACTGCTGCTTATAAGGAGTACTTCATAAACTATTCACTGGAAAGAATAGAATCTGCTTATCTAAGCTTTTAAATGACTGCTTAAATAGACATAAATAGAGAACATTTCTAGTTTTGAGTCTGTACAATACTGTATTGAAAACTATAGCTTGGTATAGTCTGAAGTTGGGGAGTCTGATCCCTTTAGCTATGTTGTTCTTTCTCAAGATTGCTTTGGCTATTTGTGGTCATTTTTGTTTCCATCAGTTCAGTTCAGTTCATTTCAGTCGCTAAGTCGTGTCCAACTCTTTGTGAGCCCATGAACCACAGCACGCCAGGCCTCCCTGTCCATCACCAACTCACGGAGTCTACCCAAACCCATGCCCATCAAGTCAGTAATTCCATCCAACCATTCCCATCCTCTGTTGTCCCCTTCTCTTCCTGCCATCAATCTTTCCCAGCATCAGGGTCTTTTCAAATGAATCAGTTCTTTGCATCAGGTGGCCAAAGGATTGGAGTTTCAGCTTCAGCATCAGTCCTTCCAATGAACATCCAGGACTGATCTCCTTTAGGATGGACTGGTTGGATCTCCTTGCAGTCCAAGTGACTCTCAAGAGTCTTCTGCAGCACCACAGGTCAAAAGCATCACTTCTTCAGCACTCAGCTTTCTTTATAGTCCAACTCTCACATCCATACATGACTACTGGAAAAACCATAGCCTTGACTAGACGGACCTTAGTAGGCAAAGTAATGTCTCTGCTTTTTAATATAGTGTCTAGGTAGGTCATAACTTTCCTTCCAAGGAGTAAGCATCTTTTAATTCCATGGCTGCAATCACCATCTGCAGTGATTTTGGAGCCCAGAAAAATAAAGTCAGCTACTATTTCCACTGTTTCCATACAAATTGTAAAATGTTTTGTTCTAGTTCTGTGAAAAAAGCCATTGGTAATTTGATAAGGATTGCATTGAATCTGTAGATTGCTTTTGAGTAGTATAGTCATTTTCACAATATTGATTCTTCCAATCCTAGAACATGGTATATTGGCCCATCTTTTTGTGTCATCGTTGATTTATTTTATCAGTGTCTTTTAGTTTCCTGCATACAGCTCTTTTGGCTCCTTAGGTAGGTTTATTCTATCAACAAAAGTGATTGAGAATACTTGAATATAATTTCAATTTATCAGTGCTTTGCCTTGTTGCAAAAAGTTTAATCTGACATCATTTAAATGATCTCTCCTTTCTTAAATTAAGTAAATCTTCTTTTCTTAGCTAGTATAATCTCTCTCCAAAAAAAATCACACACTCTATTAATGGCATGAATTTGGAAAACTCCATAATCTATGATCCCTTTACTGGAGCCTTGGAGCCTGGAAGATGTGAAATTTATGAAGTTCAATGGGAACATCCTTTTACACCTCTACAGTGGCAATTTATTCGTTCATTAAATAATGGGTGCCACACCATCTCATTCACAGTAAAGTCTTTCTATTTCCCTTTTGATTTTATGCAGATGGATTTAGGTCAGGGTGAGCAATGAAGATGATGATAGCTAGGATAGCTGGAGGTGGTTTGATATGTTTTGTTTTTAAATGATTAGGAAATTGATGAACTCTACACATGAATTGATCCACTGGAGACTTACTGCAGTGATTCCTAGGCTCCCCCAGCTTGAGTGAGGAAAGAAGGCTTGGAACATTCAACTCCTCCCCTGACACTTTCTCTGTGTCTTAAACCTAATTTCAGTTTCCAAAACATTGATATTGTAATAGATAGCTTTTCACTGAATGCTTACTATGCATTTTGCATTCATGAATTCATTTAATCATCACAAGTATTTGGGGTAAGTTTTATTGTGTGTGTGTTCTCGGTCATGTCTGACTCTTCGACCCATGGCCTGTAGCCCACCAGAATCCTCTGTCCATGGAATTTTTCCAGGCAAGAATACTGAAGTGGTTTGCCATTTCCTCCTCTAGGGCATCTTCCTGGCACAAGGATAGAACCTGCATCTCTTATGTCTCCTGCATTGGCAGATGGATTTTTTACCACTGTGCCACCTAGGAAATGATGCAAGTTTTATCATTATCTATGAATATTGTTAACTTTTTCTTGGAAAAAGAGCAAAAATTCATGGTGACTCTATATTTAAGGCTGAATAGTATAGATTCTTTAATTTAAGATGTACTACTCATAGGAGATAATTTTATATAGGTCAGCATGACCTGATAAGATGAAATGTTTTAATCCAAGCTAGTTTCCTAAGTAAGATTATTCAGTTAAGCTTCTTGAGGTTTATCACAAGTACTCTGGTTGAGCCTTAGAGCAAATAGGACATGGAAGATAAGCTGCTGTTTCTGCATTAACAGCTTTAGGGGAATTCTAGTGATCAATAGCAGTTATGCTTCTATAGGGAAGCATATATGAAGAGGGGGGAACAATCCAGGACACAGGGGAAGTATTTTCAGGTGAGACAGAAGCTTGGTGGGTTTTGTCCCCCTTTTCATACTCACTAACTCTGAAGGTATTTCATATTCAGTAAATTCATATATCTAGAATAATAAGTGGTTGAAAGTGAAAATGTAGTCTCTCAGTTGTAAAAGACTCTCTGCGGCACCATGGACTGTAGCCCGCCAGGCTCCCCTGTCAATGGAATTCTCCAGGCAAGAATACTGGAGTGGGGCTTGAACCTGGGTCTCCTGCATGGCAAGCAGATTCTTTACTATCTAAGCCACAAAGGATGCCCCTAAGAAGAGGTTGGTACCATCACAATTGTGATATCATAATTGCAGTAAGAGCTGTATATATTGGTTCTTCATTCCCAGTTCTGACATGAGATTCCTAAAACACTTGTAAATTCCTATGTGATAAGGATAGTAGGAGCATATTTTCTCATAAGGTGACTCTGGGTGAGCTCCTGAATCGCTCCTGGATCAGGGCTGATTACTACTTCTCTGTGAAAGAGAGAAAGGCTAGAGATGGTGTTAATAGATGATCAAGCCCATGTGAAGAAGTTTCCATAAAATCCAAATAGACTGCAAGTTGGGGAGCTTCCGGGTTGGTGAACTCTTCCATACGCTGGGAAGTAAAGCATCCCCAGTGCAGTTCCACACTTACAGAAACTTGGGACCCTCCCATATCTATATATCTTTTTAAATGGCTGTTTATCTTGTTAGTGACAGTTTGCCACTTGCCATCCAGTTCTACAAGGATTAAATCATGAGCTACTGCAATTTTATGAACTCAATTCTTGTATCTCCTCATATCTAGAAAAGCACTAAAATTCTTCATGGTGACGATTCTCCTCATGACTAGCAGAAAGCTTCTGCAAAAAAAAAAAAAAATGTTTGATTGTATGTATGAAATATCAATAACCTCAGATATGCAGATGACACCACCCTTATGGCAGAAAGTGAAGAGGAACTAAAAAGCCTCTTGAGGAAAGTGAAAGAGGAGAGTGAAAAAGTTGGCTTAAAGCTCAACATTCAGAAAATGAAGATCATGGCATCTGGTCCCATCACTCCATGGGAAATAGATGGGGAAACAGTGGAAACAGTGTCAGACTTTATTTTGGGGGGCTCCAAAATCACTGCAGATGGTGACTGCAGCCATGAAATTAAAAGACGCTTACTCTTTGGAAGGAAAGTTATGACCAACCTAGATAGCATATTCAAAAGCAGAGACATTACTTTGCCTACTAAGGTCCGTCTAGTCAAGGCTATGGTTTTTCCAGTAGTCATGTATGGATGTGAGAGTTGAACTGTGAAGAAGGCTGAGCGCCGAAGAATTGATGCTTTTGAACTGTGGTGTTGGAGAAGACTCTTGAGAGTCCCTTGGACTGCAAGGAGATCCAACCAGTCCATTCTGAAGGAGATCAGCCCTGGGATTTCTTTGGAAGGAATGATGCTAAAGCTGAAACTCCAGTACTTTGGCCACCTCATGTGAAGAGCTGACTCATTGGAAAAGACTTTGATGCTGGGAGGGATTGGGGGCAGGAGAAGAAGGGGATGACCGAGGATGAGATGGCTGGCTGGCATCACGGACTTGATAGAGGTGAGTCTGAGTGAACTCCGGGAGTTGGTGATGGACAGGGAGGCCTGGCGTGCTGCGATTCATGGGGTCGCAAAGAGTTGGACACGACTGAGCGACTGAACTGAACCGAACTGAAAATCACATATATACTGACCTTCCCTGTTGCCTCTCTGGAGCAGTTTTGCAGAATTATCTGGGGTGCTATCTCCCGAGATATAGTCCTCATTTTGTCCTCAATGAAACTTAACTGGAAACTCTCACTTCGTGCACTGTTTTAAGTCAAAAATCTGTATCCTTTAGCATATCCTTAACTAAACTGGGAAATGTAAGCAAGTGTTCCTTTGAATACTATGAACTACGCTAGGAAATAATCAGACCCAAAGGGGAGGAGATCATGGAAACCCTTGATTTGTAGCCAAGTCAGACAGGAGTTGTGGATAACCTGGGGACCTACCACTTGCAGTTGGCATCTGAAGTGAGGGGCTGTCTCCTGGAACTGAGCCCTTAACCTGAGAGATCTGATGTTATCTCCAGGTAGCCAGTGTTAGCACCTAGTGAAACTGTAAGACACTCAGGTGTTGTCAGAGAACTGCCTGGTGGATGGGAAAATGCAAATATCTGATCCTCAGCAGTGTCAGAAATGGGCTTGCCAGGTGGTGCAGTGGTGAAGAATCTGCCTGCCGATGCAGGAGATGCGGGAGACATGGCTTCTATCCCTGGGTCATGAAGATGCCCTGGAGAAGGAAATGGCAACCCACTCCAGTATTCTTGCCTGGGAAATCCCATGGACAGAGGAGCCTGGCAGGCTACAGACCATGGGGTCACAAAGAGTTGGACATGACTTAGCAACTCAGCAACAGTGTGAGAAATGAAGCATTCTATGTAAAAGGAAAGGAGAAAGACAGAGGAGGAGAACCAGGTTTTTCCAACACAGTCATTTTTTCCTTTTCCTGTATAAATTTGAAAGAAAGGTCAATTTTTAGTTTTATTTTTTCAATAACTTGACCTCTTCTACATCATCTTAATACCCAGTAAGCAGCAGCTTGTCTGCTTTATCCCAGCAGGAAGATGTCCTTCCTTCCCACCTCCTTAACCTCATCTGGCTTCAGTGTGGGGATAGCTGATCTCTAGCTACTGGAACCCGGAAAAAAGAGAATTAGGTTCAGTGGATCACTGTCTACTTTTTATAGTATGCTCACACAGAGGAATGTGGATGGTGAAATGCCTTAATTTTTTTCATCCCTTCATATTTATTTAAGATCCTTTCTAATTCAGTATCATTTTGTTCCTTCTGTAAATATATAACAGGGGCAGTATTTTCATTATCTTTGTTTCACAAGTGACAGAATGGTGGTTCAAAGAGGTGATGTTAATGGATCATAGTCACACAGTTAATAGTT
Source organism: Oryx dammah (assembly GCF_014754425.2). Classification (NCBI taxonomy): domain Eukaryota; kingdom Metazoa; phylum Chordata; class Mammalia; order Artiodactyla; family Bovidae; genus Oryx; species Oryx dammah. The sequence continues at coordinate 51,511,477 of NW_024070200.1, forward strand.
ACAAAGTCAGGAATTAAAATGGGGTTTCCTATCTCCAATTCTATGCACTCTATCACATCATACAGAAAAAAAAATAATTGAGAGTAACTAGGCAGGAAGCCATTATTCATCAAAAGTGAGGAAAAGATACACGTTTTCAACCTGCTTGTACTATAATCCTATAGTTAAAATAATCAAAATGCTTATTCAGGAAAATGATGGTTGCGACATGTCTCAAAGGCAAGAATCTGGACATAAAATTTTTGATGTCATCCCCCTAATGACTTACCCGGTAGCTGACATCTTCCGAGAGATTCGATGTGCCTACAGTAGCCTCTGCTTGCCACAAAGTCTCTTTGATGCTACAGCCATAAAGGAACACATTCTTCTTTTGGGAGTGGCCATGGAAATCACAGAAGACCTGCAGTGACCAAACAAAGGAGGAACTAAATCTGCTGGTTTCTTACATGCTTAAAATGTCAACTTTCTTAGGCAGATACTGTTTACTTAGCAGAACCAGACACATGGGGACCACTGTTGACTTCAACAAGAGTTCAGTAGGTAGAGTTATCAAGGAGGAAGTTAGGTTGGAAGGACCTCAGGGTCGAACAGGATGTAAAGAAATATAATTCATGTAAAGCTCTTCTGAAAAAGTTTTCTTATGATGAGGGAGGAGACAGGGTCCAAACTGGAAGAGGAAATAAGAAATAACCCTTAAGAAATATCTATATCTTCCATTCAGTTTTTGATTGATTTTTTTTTTTTTTTGACATTGAGTTTCACAAGCAGTTTGTATAGTTTGGAAATAAATCCTTTGTCAGTTGCTTTGTTTGCAAGTATTTTCTCCCATTCTGAGGGTTGTCTTTTCATCTCATTTATGGTTTTCTTTGCTGTGCGAAAGCTTTTAAGTTTAATTAGGTCCCATTTGTTTCTTCTTCTTTCTATTTTTGTTACTCTAGGAGGTGGGTCAAAAAATATCTTGCTGTGATTTATGTCCAAGGGTGTACTGTCTATGTTTTCCTCTAAGAGTTTTACAGTGTCAGGTTTTACATTTAGTTTTAATCCCTTTTGAGTTTATTTTTGTGTATGGCGTTAGGGAGTGTTTTAAATGAGAACTTTTATATGTAGCTGGACCGATAATCTATTACACAGAATGAGAATCAGAAACAGAAAAACAAATACCATATATTAACACTTATTTGTGGAATCTAGGAAAATGTACAGATGAACCTATCTGTAGGGCAGGTATAGAGATTCAGAGGTAAGGAATGGGTGGGTGGACACCGGGGAATTGAGGGGGTGGAATGAACTGGGAGGTTGGGTTTAACATATATACACTGCCATGTGTAAAACAGAGTTAGTGGGAACCTACTGTATAGCACGTGGAGCTCAGCTCGGTGCTGTGATGACCTATATGGATGGGGGGAGGCTTGGAGGGAGTCTCAAGAGGAGGGGACATAACATTGTAAAGCAACTGTATCTCAGTTAAAAAAAAAAAAAGAAATCAGCTCTAATAGTTTTTCCATACAAACTCCAATTAATAAATATAGAAGAAATGAAGTAAATAGAAAATCACCATTAGAACACCCTGTAATAATTGCTAGCAAGATGGATGCCAAAATTAATGAGAAAGATTTGTGGAGCAAAGGGATTATTTGCATAGTGTCAAAATCTCTCCTCCAAGATGTTAACTGCAGAAGGAAAAACAGTAACTTTACCATGGAGAAATCTGGCTGACATTACCGTCACCAAGTAACCAAGGTAAACATCACCAATAACAGACGTGGTGACAAAATTCATATTGAATAAAAGTTTAAAAATGACTAGCACTCTTTAAAACCATCAGGGTCATGAAAGACAAAGAATGTGTAAGGGATCCTCACAGAGGAGAAACTAAGGAAATATGAAATCTAAGTATGATGAGGATTGCGGATTAATCTTGAAACAAACAAAAAAATTGGCCTGCAAAGCTTGTAAAATCCATATGAACTCTGTCATTTCATTTATAGTAGTGTTCCAATATTAACCTTCAGTTTTGATAATTGTACTGTAATTGTGCAAAACACTAGCATTAGGGGAAAGTGGATGAATTATGTATGTGTGTGCTTAGTCACTCAGTTGTGTCTGACCTTTTGCAACCCCATGGACTGCAGCCTGCCAGGCTCCTCTGTCCATGCAGTTCTCCAGGCCAGAATACTAGAGTGGGTAGCCTTTCCCTTCTCCAGGGGATCTTCCGCACCCAGTGATCGAACCCAGGTCTTCCGCATTGCAGGCAGATTTTTTACCATCTGATCTGATCCACAAGGGAAGTATATGTGGGTATTGTCTATTTTGGGCACTTCTCTAAAATTATTTCAAAACAAAAATGAAAAAATTATACAGTATAATATTTAGTTAAAATTTAGAATGCAAAGTTAGGTTGTTTCAACATCAAAACTAATTAAGTGTGATTCACTACATTTATAGACTAAAGAAAGAACTAATATGATAATCATAATAGATGCATAAAAATGTTTGATAAAATTCAATACCCATACAGGATCAAAAAGTAACAAACAATCTTATAAGATAGGCTCAAGGATATATTGTACAACACAGGGAATATAGCCAATATTTTGTAATAACAATATATGGAAAGTAATCTATAAAATTGCATAAAAATAAAACATGTAAAAAAATATACATTTGTAGACAGAATTTCCTTAACCTAAGAACCATTACCTAAAAAACAGTTAATAGTATAATTTTTGATGAAATATTATGCTTAATCCCTGTATTCGGGAAAAGACCTGGCACTAAGATTCAATTGTAATTGATGGCATAATTGAAGAAAAAGAAAAATAAACATAAGAGAAAAAAAAAGTACAAGATTTTAAAATAGTAAATAAAATTGTCTTTTATCTCCCTATATAAAGATTGCTAAATGCAGGATATAAAAAGTCTATACACACAAACTACTGTAAAATTGCAGGGAAGAACGTCAACATATAAAAATCAAGGGCATTTATAAATACTATAAATGTACCTAAAGAGTCTGAAGTTTAACACAGTATTTTATATGCCATGAAATATGAAATGACCAAATAGTCAACATTTGCTGGATTATAAAAAAAAGCAAGGGAATTCCAGAAAATCACTTAACTTCTATTTCATTGACTACACTAAAACCTTTGACTCTGTGGATCACAAAAAACCTTGGAAAACAGTTTTTAAAATAGCATAAAAGCATGAAACTCATAAGAATAACAGACATTATTATTGGTAAAATAATACATAAATTGATCAATAGAGAAAAGTAGATATTCCAAGGAGGGTCTCACAGTCACTTGATTCATGACAGAGTTCACACAGTGGTGCAGTGGGAAAGGACGGTTTTAGGAGGCTTGAATTCCCATGTAAAATATATAGAAAAATAGAAGTAAATATTTATCCTCATAAGTATCCACATAAATTATAGATCCTAACATGGAAGATAAAATAATAAAGTCACTTGAGGGAAACATAGGTTACTATGTATGACCTTGGAGTTGGGAAAGAGTTCTTAATGAGGATGAAAATAAGAACTAAAAATAAATAAAAACAATAAAAACCTAGATACATTTCATTGAGAATTTCTTTTGAAGCAAAAACACCAGGAGAAATGTTAAAAGGCAAACCAAAGAGTGAAATAATATATGTGTAGTATATATATCCAACAAATGATTCATCGAGAATGTATACATGTATCAATGAGAAAAAAACAAGCAACTCAAATTTTAAACGGACAAAAAAAGAAGTTCCAAATGGCTGTTAAGCAAATGAAAATGTACTCAACCTCAATCAATATCAAGGAAATATAAAACCACAGTGAGATGCGACTGCATCTAATGTGTTATTAGGACTCCTAACATCATGAAAAGAAAGCAGCAGAAGTGGAACTGCTGAACCCAGCTTGTGGGACTATGTTGCCAACCGCTACTATAGAAAACAATTTGGGAATGTCTTCTAAAGCTGAACATACACATATTCTAGAACCTGCCCAACAGAAATGCATACACTGGGCATGAGAAGATAGCAAGAATATATTGGGTTGAACAAAAAGTTCGTTCGGGTTTTTCTGTACCATCATAAAGAAAAAACCTAAACAAAAATTTGGCCAACCTATACACAGCAGCACTATTTTTCGCAGCCTAAATCTGTAAGCAGTAGAACTGATTAATAAATTGTGCTATAATCATTCAACAAAATACCATCCAGGATTGAGAAAGCAAGAACAAGCTAGATATGAAAGAGCACAGCCATATCATTTCCTTTATATGACATTCAAAAACCATTCAGCAAAACTATTAGGCTGAAAGAAGTGAGAATAATGTCTATACTTGAGGGCAGGAGGACATTACATTATGGCCTCATGTCTGGGTTGCGTGTGGCGTTCTTTCTCTTGGTTTGCTTGACAGTTACATGGTATGTTCATTTTGTGAGAATTTATCAAGCTGTAGAGGTGTATTCTGTGTACTTAAGATTAAAATAGGATGCATACACACATCTGTGTTTCAAAGAGACAGAAATTCCAGAATTTCGTTGAGGTATTTTCTCACATTTGTTCCTTAATTTCTGGAAATGTAGTCTTTATGTAATAAGTTAAGTACACAGGGTAGGTAACCGAAGGTGCTTGTCAAATTTGCTAATGATACAGAATTGAGACCTCAGATGTGCAGATGACACCACCCTTATGGCAGAAAGTGAAGAGGAACTAAAAAGCCTCTTGATGAAAGTGAAAGAGGAGAGCGAAAAAGTTGGCTTAAAGCTCAACATTCAGAAAACGAAGATCATGGCATCTGGTCCCATCACTTCATGGGAAATAGACGGGGAAACAGTGGAAACAAGTGTCAGACTTTATTTTTGGGGGCTCCAAAATCACTGCAGATGATGACTGCAGCCATGAAATTAAAAGACGCTTACTCCTTGGAAGGAAAGTTATGACCAACCTAGATAGCATATTAAAAAGCAGAGACATTACTTTCCCGACTAAGGTCTGTCTAGTCAAGGCTATGGTTTTTCCAGTGCTCATGTATGGGTATGGATGTGAGAGTTGGACTGTGAAGACAGCTGAGCACCGAAGAATTGATGCTTTTGAAGTGTGGTGTTGGAGAAGACTCTTGAGAGTCCCTTGGCCTGCAAGGAGATCCAACCAGTCCATTCTGAAGGAGATCAGCCCTGGGATTTCTTTGGAAGGAATGATGCTAAAGCTGAAACTCCAGTACTTTGGCCACCTCATGCGAAGAGTTGACTCATTGGAAAAGACTTTGATGCTGGGAGGGATTGGGGGCAGGAGGAGAAAGGGACGACAGAGGATGAGATGGCTGGCTGGCATCACAGATGATGGACGTGAGTCTGAGTGAACTCCGGGAGACGGTGATGAACAGGGAGGCCTGGCGTGCTGCGATTCATGGGGTCGCAAAGAGTCAGACACGACTGAGTGACTGAACTGAACTGAACTGAACTGAACTGAGGGAAGAATGGGATTCTTAGTTGGTGCTAGTGGTAAAGAACCTGCCTGCAAATGAAGGAGACATAAGAGACATGGGTTCAATCCCTGGGTCAGGTAGATCCCCTGGAGGAGGGCATGGCAACCCACTCCAGTATTCTTGCCTGGAGAATCCCATGGACAGAGGATCCTGGTGGGCTACAGTCCAAGGGGTCACAAAGGATTGGACACAACTGAAGCTGCTACACACATATGCACAAGAGAGTAATAATGACCTTGAATGAATGAAAGCACAGTAAACAAGTAAGAGCGGAATTTATAAGTGGCAAAAGGAGCCGAATTCGTGGAAATTGAAATGCTTAAAGTAGAATAAATGCAGCTCCTACAATTAGATGCAAACAGTGGCAAAAGGAAAGAGACATTCAGCTTAGCAGTAGGTTTTGAATGAAATATTTGGAGGTTTTAAATGACAGTTTGCTCAAAATGAATCAGTAGCCATGGATGTCAAAATTAATCATAAATTGCTTCTGGAGAAGTTAAAGTGGTCATACATTAGGAGAGCAATTAGTCTGATGTACCTCACTACTGGTCAATTTATATCTAATACAGTGTTTTTCACTTCTGAGTGTGGCATTTTAAAACAAGCTAGGATGCCTCAGTAAATTGAAATCAGAAAGTCAGGAAATGGGAATGTTTATAAACACAGATCAGACTTCCCAGGTGGTACTAGCGGTAAAGAATCCACCTCCCAATCCATGAGATATAAGAGACTTGGGTTTCAGTTCCTGGGTCAGGAAGATGCCCTGGAGGAGGGCATAGCAACCCATTCCAGTATTCTTGCCTGGACAGTCACATGGACAGAGGAGCCTGGTGGGCTACGACTGAAGGGACTTAGCATTCATGTACACATAAACACAGATCAACTAACAATACTGGAGATGCTTACTTACCCTAGGGGGGGAAAAAGCTCAGTAGAGTCTTGAGTAGCCCCCCAAATTTATAAATTCTCCCCTCTGAAGCATGAATAAATATGCTTGCTATCATTTCAAATGGCAGAGGAAAGCAAAAGGAAGGAGACTATGTACCATGGAAGTACATCTCAGTTGTTGAATATTTATTATCAGCAAGAAATAACTTTCAGTGGCTATAGATGTCCTGCAATGCAGTGTCACACTTTTAAAAACTGTTCTCTGGAAATATTGTAGGCCAGATAAATTGCTATCAACAATGTTGTTGGTTGAGAAGTTAGATGAGATGAGCCTGTTTTCTGGTATCTGATCAAGTCCTTTAGTTTACTGATTGAATAAGAAGCTGTTGACTCCAGGAATGACCCAGAACATGCAGGGTGCATGCATGGAGCCATAAGTAAACACGCATATATAAGAAAGATGAAAAAGGGCAAATAGGTAGATGGTCTGCTCAGTCATAATGGGAGAAGATGAAAACTAATTCTTGAAGAGTAGGTCAGAACTGATAAGGTGTGGTAGTGGACGGGCTACCAGGGAAGAATGCAGAGATGTCAGGACAGATATCTGGAGTCAAGGTGGTTGGGGTCATCCGTGAGGTGAGAGTTTTAAGAACTAAAGGACTTGAAGATATTCTCGATAAATTTACCTTCTTCCTCTTCTCCCCCTCTCTCTTAATTGTAAATAAGAGGAAGCTACTGGGCTTCCCTGGTAGCTCAGATGGTGAAGAATCTGCCTGCAGTGCGGGAGATCTGGATTTGATCCCTGGGTGGGGAAGACTGCCCTGGAAAAGGGAATGGCTACCCAGCCCAGTATTCTTGCCTGGAGAACTGCATGGACAGAGGAGCCTGGTAGGCTACAGTCCATGGAGTCAAAAAGAGTTGGGATCAACTGAGAGACTAGCACTTTAACTTTTACTTTGTCTTCAAAAAGCTACTATTTTATTGGGGGAAATTTTTTTATTGCATTGTGAATTTCCTGTTAGCAGAGAAGTATTTTAGGTATTTTTTTCCTCTTCAAAAAAAAAAAAGGAATTTTATTATTGGGGGGAAGGAGGAATCCTTGACTGATAGTTTCAAGTTAAAATCTTAGGAAAAAATAAAATCTCTCCAGCTTCTAGATATCATTGAGCTGTGGGTGTTCCATACAGAGTTGCAAGGGGGGAGTTGGTCCAATGACAAGACAAAAATAATGAAAAAGCAGCGGAGAAACATTGAATGAGCAGAATAAGTTGGGTTGTAAAGGCTGAGATAATTAGGCAAGAGAAATTTTGTGCAGAGAAAAGCAGAAACCAGAAAATGTGCCCATATAAGGAGAAAATGAGAGATTGAGACAAGTGTCTAGGGTTTGGGTATTTTCCAGCTCTGGTTAGACCTTATTCAACTTGTTTAAAATTGCCACCTTGGTTTACTTAAGCAGGTTTCCGTTGTTTGCAAAAAAATAAAATAAAATAAAAATAATCCCCTAGGCCAGTGCTTCTCCATCCTCCTGTCTGTGCACTGGAATCTCCTAAGGAGATTGTAAAAATACCAATGCCTGGAGCCCACCTCCAGAGATTTTGATTTAATTGGTCTGCAGTGACACCAGGGTGATGGGATTGTTAAAAGTTTTCCAGGTTTTTCTAAATGTGCAGCCAGGGTTTAGACCCACTGCATGGGTCTCGAGTCTAGAGCAGAGGGTCTGACGTGCCATGAAACAACAGAATAATCTGGAGGACTGGTTGCATCATAGATGGTGGTCCATTCCCCAGCAATATGGCTACTGAAGCAAGTCTGGGTGAGACCCAGGAATGTGCATATCTAACAACCCCAGGTGACACTAATGCCACTGGACCTGGGACCGTGCTTTGAAAGCCTCTAAAGCAACCAATCAAATAATTGTTCAAGGTTTAATCCTCTGCCATCATGAATTTCCCACCAAGTTTTATCTCTCACGCCTCAGTTTCTCCCTGTGAATAAACACCCACCATTCTCATGAAAAGTGTGCAAACAAATTAGGACTGTGTCTTAGCAACAGATTTCTCAGTTGAACCAGAAGCTATGCCTCCGTGGTGACAGGTGCTCCTTAGCTGCGGAACTCAACTGGAAAAAAAGAATTATATTTTTTTCTGATCCTTCAGATTCTGAAAGCTGACATAAATGATAAATTATAGACCTCTTCACCTGTTGGAATGAGCTCCGCTCTGCCCTAGGAATTCTAGTGGCCCCTCAAGATTGAAAATAAAGGAGATGGAGACATTGATCTACTTATTGCTCAAGTGACATCCCTAAAAATAAAGGCACATTAGTTATAGGAAACACGTGTTGCTCTACATTGCAGGGGGGCAATTACAAGACAAATTATCAAGTTATTTCAGTTAAGGAAGCTTTTTTCTTTCCGATTGGATGACTAAACACTCGTCTACTTCCTTTCAGTAAAAATCTGTAATAGGTAAGTGGGAAATGTGCCCAGTCATGACGCTCTAATATCCATGCATTAATAAATGGCCCTATTTTGCTTATTCATCAGTTGATTCAACAAATATTTGCTGGATGCCTGCACTGTGGCAGGAGAAATTAAAATTTTAATATAAGGCAATACTGCCCTCAATAACAATGACAAGAACAACAGTAGTTAATTTATTGGAGACTCACAATGATTCAGATCCTGTGCTAAACATTTAATATAGATTATCTCATGATGAAGTAGGTGCTATAATTATCTCCTATTTTGTAGCTGAAAACTTAATTGCAGGGAAAAAAAAGTAACTTGCCTAGGCTCGCTCAAGTTCGCACTACTGTTAAGTATGTGAGCAAATAATTGAACCCGGGTTTGCTCTCATCCAGACTTCATGTTTTAAAACACTTTTTAGGTCGATATTGCCTTTTCCAGGAGCTGTTTTACTGGGATGATCCCACAAGTGAATGTTGCTGTTAAGCTGCTAAGTCATATCTTACTCTTTGCGACCCCAGGGACTGCAGCATGCCAGGCTTCTCTCTCCTTCACTATCTCCTGGAGTTTGCTCAAATTCATGTCCATTGAGTCGATTATACCATCCAACCATCTGTCGCCCCCTTCTCCTCCTGCCCTCAATCTTTTCCAGCATCAGGGTATTTTCCAATGAGTTGGCTCTTCGCATCAGGTGTCCAAAGTATTGGAGTTTGAGCTTTAGCATCAGTCCTTCCAGTGAATATTCAGGGTTGATTTCTGTAGAATTGACTGATTTGATCTCCTTAGTCCAAGGGACTCACAAGAGTCTTCTCCAGCACAACAGGTGAACATATTACTGTCAGAGGAGAAAGACACACAGTTCCTGTGGGAACCCAAATAAGGACGAGCTGTACAACTCCTGGGATGTTGTCCACCAGGCACTCTAAGGAATGGCACCCCTGAAGTGTATGGTGTGGTGGGATGGTGTATGTATGGTGTGGGGACAGACAGAGGTGGGCAGTGATCAGATCCCTGATGTGCACGCTTATTGCAGGATGTTTGGGCATCCAAAGGTGGGGAAGGAGCCATCAAAGCATTGTGGTAAAGAGGAGTCACACACTCAGGTCACCAGAACTGGAGTAAGAAGGAACTGCAGGAGGACTTCCCTGGCAGGGGGCATCCCTGGTGGCTCAGATGGCAAAGAACCTACCTGCAATGCAGAAGACCCAGGTTCAATCCCTAATCCAGGAAGATCCCCTAGAGAAGGGAATGGCTACTCACTCCAGTACTCTTGCCTAGAGAATTCCATGGACAGAGGAGCCTGGTGGGCTAGTTTCATGGAGTCACAAAGAATCAGATGCGACTGAGCAAAGTGACTTTCCCTGGTGGCCCGGTAGTTAAGATTTCACCTTCTGAGGCAGGGTGTGTGAGTTCAATCCCTAGATGGGGAGCTAGGATCCCACATGCCTGAGGGCCGTGAAACCAAAACCAAAACATTTTTTTTTTAATGAAAAAAAAAAGAAGCACTATTGTAACAAATTCAATACAGACTTTATAAATCATCCACTTCAAAACAACTAACAAAAAAACAACAAAGAATGAATTGCAGGGCCTGAGACCAGGCACAAGAGATGGCAAACACTTACTTTAAGGGAGAAAATGTAAGTATGGATAGAAAGGATGTTTGGTGAGAGAGTAAGAAAGTAAAATCTATAGGAATTAGAGACTAAATGGATTCACAGGCTCAGTGAGGAAGAGGTTAAGAATGATACCTAAATTTTCAGATTACGTAAATAGGCAATATGATGTGCTTTTCCCCAAGGCAAGGAACTTGGGAGAGATGTGGATCTGAAGCTCTCGTTTAGGTAAGTTTTGTTTTCTTTAAGCCAGAGTGGTTAGTTTTACACTTGTTCACCCTGAGCTAAATGGATTCCCTTGTGCCTCACTTCCTTCATCAGCAAAGTGTATACTGTGGATTGGATTATGATTTTGAAATCAGACTCCCATGCGTCTCCCTAGTACCTTTTCCAGTGAATTCCTGTCTGAGCTAAATTGCAAGGTTAATTTAATTCATGCAAACGTGTGTTCCATCATTTCTTGCTCAGCAAAGAGGCTGTTGAGGGCCCCATTACTATGCTGCTCACACACCTCCACCATCCCGCCCTCCATTCCTTCGTCCCAACCTGGGTCCTCTATAAGCTAATTGGGCAGCTTGTTCCAGGGGTTACTCCCCCGTCATCTCAAGCCCATCGCTCCTAGCCATTCCCCCACTCCCATGGCTCCGCTGTTCCTGACTGTTTACTGCTCTGTCTGCCAGCTTTAAGCTTCTGTGTTTTCCATTCCTGACATCTGGGTCTTGTTCCTGCTTCCTGGCAGCAAGACCTCCACATAATTTATACCCTTGCCACAAGAAAATGAAGGCGAGGCTGAAGCTCGAAGGAGGCTAATGCTGGGGAATGTGATGGAAATCCAAAACCACGATGCTTCCAATTAAAGCAAACAAGTCTCACTATAGCCCTGGAGATTCCAGCCCGAGTACCATATTTCGCAGACAACATTCAGCCCAAGTTCTTGAGCGGAGTAAACCTCTCTAGGAGAGAAACGCTATCAGTGGCATGCTTAGTTATCCAAGAACCCTGTTTGCAAGACCAGATTTCCCAGTCCTTTTACTGACAGGCATGATCTCTTCTTAGCAAGGGATTCATCTGAGTTGTCAGCAATACCATTCATGTCTGAGGCTAACCGCCGTGGGTTATGTGCAGAATTTATTCCTATCAATGCCTAAAAGAGGCAAGGTGAGGGTGAGGGTTGGCTTCCCCAGTGACTCAGCTGGTAATGAACCTGCCTGCCAGTGCAAAAGACGCAAGAGATGCAGGGTTGATTGCTGGGTCGGAAAGATCCCCTGGAAGAGGAAATGGCAGCCCACTCTGGTATTCTTGTCTGGAGAACTCCAGGGACAGAGAAAGAAGCCTGGTGGGCTAGAGTCCACGAGGTCACAAAGTGTTGGATAGGATTGAGCAAATACACAAACACAGCTGAAAGAGCATCTGATGTTCTTTTCTCTTTCCTAGAGTGAGAGATTTTCACTTATATTGGGCCGTTATGGGTCAAAGTTCCAACACAATCTTAAAAAAGCAGCCTTACTTACACATCAGCTTTGTCCACCTCCAGTGGCTAATTTGGGGTGAAATTTTTCCCATTTAACTCAGCAGAAGGCATCAGTAACTAATGGGTTATGAGATTTCTCACAGTGGGACCCTTTATTAAATATTATAAAATGCTGCTGGAAGTTTTCTGCCATTCCAGAGTTATGTATTAAAATGTCCTTCTTTCTAAAATAGCTCAATTACATTGACAAAGTCCATGTACATTAATGCAACATCATGCAGTCTACAATGTGGCTTTGTTTTGGATGTAGCACCATTCTAGGAACTAATAATGATTTTAATCTCTGCTGTTTATTTAAATGTTTGATATGTGCCAGTCACACTGTTAAGGTTCATGACATACATGTTTAATCAGTATAAAATTCCTGAAAGGAGGCTTTCATTCAAATTTACAAATGAGGTTCAACTTAGTATTGTGCTAAAGTTAAAGGAGGTTAAATGACTAGCACACAGCCACTCATTACTTAATCTTTATTCTGGTAGCACGGGAACAATTTTAAATAAAAAAATATGGGATCAAATTATTATTATATATATATATATATTTTTTTTTTTTTACCCAGGACCTCCATGTTTTCTGTTGCTTGTTTCCTTTTTGGTATGGGGATTTTTTTTTTTTCCCCTACTTTATCCTCAAATACAAAAACAGGAGAATTCTAGATTCAGTACCTTAGCCTGAGTCAAAGAAAATAAGTAACTGTAACATGTGTTCTTCTGCTACTTCTGAAGAATAAAGTGGAGATAAAATAAATTGTGTGTACAGCGTACCCTTAGGTCCTTGGAGACAAGGATTTAGGAAGGGACATACCATTTCTTCTTGTCCTCTACTTCCGTGCCTTTTCTAAAAAGAAGCTGATGAACTAAAAACATATGCCAGAGGAACAGAATAAGACCAGCAAAATAATGTTAGTAGCTGAAAGTTCTGTTTCACTGGGCCCCAGAGAAGGATAAACCCCAAATACGGCCTTCCTATCCCCTGGCAGAAGGCAGCCTATTTTGTGTGAGTGGTAAATGGAAATCAATGAGCTGCTCACGGAGCACTGCAATCTCTTTACCAACACGCATTCAAATTCTTGTCTGAGAAGTCTCATGGACAGAGGAGCAGGGCGGGCTACAGCCCGTGGGATCGCAAACAGTCAGACATGACTGCGGATGCACGCACACACACAGCAAGAGCCAAGGAGATGGAAACTGATACCTCTCCTAATTCTGAAGCCCAGATGCTCTGCAGCAAGACAGAGACCAGGCTGCTCCAACACAGCTCTTCAGGAGACACTGCTGGTCTAGGTGCCTCGGAGCTTGCTGGAGCCGGGGCCTTCCTCTTCCCCCCAAGCCATGTCCTACTGCCCCAGGGTGACATGTTTCCCGACCCCTGTGTGGAGCTCCTGAAGATGAACATTTCAATGCCTCCTATTAGCTGATTGTTAAGGCTGTCTGCTCTTCTGGGCTTCTCCACTTACGTACCTTTTCTCTGACTGGAGCCTTCTGATTTCTAACAAATCGCAGCCCCTCTACTCTGTTCTGGCAAAGATAATCTTCTCTAGATTGACTCACATGCCTTTGTGCTGGTCAGTTTTACTTTGAACATCCTCCTTTATCTCCTAGCTACATTTCAAAGCTCTGTGACTTTGCTTTGATTTTGTTAATTCTAAATGTCAATGTATGGCAAAACCAATACAGAATTGTAAAGTAAAATAAAAAATAAATAAATAAATAAAAATTAAAAAAATAAAAATAAATAAATAAAATAAATGGAAATGGAAGTATGTACAAGCACAGAACTTGAAAGAGTTTTGAGTCAAAGTTCCCTCCTGGCCCCTCTTATTTAATCCCCTTCTAGAGGAAACCACTGTTCTGGTCTACTCATCTTAAACTTTGTATAAATAGAAGCATAGAATATGTACTTGTTACTGTCTAACTTATTTCACTAAACATGTTCCTGAAATTGGTCTGTGTTGTTGAGTATATCTATAGTTGATTGCTACTGTCTTTAAGTTTTTATTGTTGAATTGTATTCCAGTGTATGAATATGCCAATAGTGTGTGTTTCTGGGCTTTTGGATCCAACATCTGCAGCATATTTCCTTATCTTCTAACAAACAAGAGAGACATAAAATGAAAGTTCAGGACGATAGGAAAGGGAACATAAGATAAGTGTGATGTGAGAGCTATGCCATTAGTTAATAAAAACTTCCTTTCTTTTGCTCCGTCTAGTGACCTTCAAACACAGAAAACCCACCAAGTCTTCAATTTCACAAGGAAGAATATAAAAGAGTCCATAATCAGGCCTGTAGACCTTAAAAGAAAGGATGTTTCTCTACTAGTTTATTGTTAGTGCAAGAAAAACCTTTAGTCATCATTCAAGTACAACTCAAATGTTATCTTCAGTCTCTAGCATTTCCATAACTTTAAGGGAGAAGACTCTTGAGAGTCCCTTGGACTGCAAGAAGATCCAACCATTCCATTCTGAAAGAGATCAGCCCTGGGATTTCTTTGGAAGTAATGATGCTAAAGCTGAAACTCCAGTACTTTGGCCACCTCATGTGAAGAGTTGAGTCATTGGAAAAGACTCTGATGCTGGGAGGGATTGGGGGCAGGAGGAGAAGGGGACGACTGAGGATGAGATGGCTGGATGGCATCACTGACTCGATGGACATGAGTTTGAGTGAGCTCTGGGAGTTGGTGATGGACAGGGAGGCCTGGCGTGCTGCGATTCATGGGGTCGCAAAGAGTCGGACACAACTGAGCGACTGAACTGAACTGAACTGAAGTGAAAGTTACTCAAGCCCTCATTTGTGTTCCTACAACTCACAGGAACCTTGGTTTCAGTTTTTACTGAAAAACTCTGTTCCATTTTTTACTACATGGGTTTCTTCACAGACTTGACTCCACTTTCTACCAAAGAAATTATACAACTTAAAGAAAAGGTACCTTCTGGCACCTGGCACAATTATTACACACATGATGTAAATGAGTAGACAAGTGGATGACTGCCTGGATGGACAGACGGATGGGTGGATGGGTAAAAAGATGGGTGGATGGATAGATGGATGGATGGATGGATGGATGGATGGATAAAAAGATGGGTGGATGGATAGATGGATGGATGGATGGATGGATAAAAAGATGGGTGGATGGATAGATGGATGGATGGATGGATGGATGGATAAAAAGATGGATGGATGGATGCATGCATGGGTAAAAAGATGGATGGATGGATAGATGGATGGATGGATGGGTAAAAGATGGATGGATGGATGGATGGATAGATAAAAAGATGGATGGATGGATGGATGGATGGGTGGATGGATGGATAAAAAGATGGATGGATGGATAAAAAGATGGGTGGATGGATAGATGGATGAATGAATGGATGGAAGGGTAGATGGATGAATCGGTGAATGGATGAAACAATATGTGAAGAAGGCTGTATTGCTTATAAACTGAATGAACTGTCTGGTCTTTTGCAAGCTCCAGAAGTATCATGACATTGCTTTCTCCACCTCTCCTGCATTCTCATTAGTCCCAGGAGTTTATATTATTCTACCTGCCAATATGCAAATGTCTCAGTACCATCTAGAGCAGGTAGAACCTCCTAACCACCAGAAATGGGCTTCCTAATGCTTTGAGAAATATTTCCATAAGAGTCAGTGCTTGTGTGGAGTTACTGTTAATCTACAACCATGTAGCGCAGGAGACAATCTTGACTCAGTGGAAGACTTCCAGGTAAAGGACAGGCCTGAGTACTGAGTGAGTGACAGTGCTTCTGCTGTCAGCAGGAGGCTGCTTAAATATAGCCACACAGGTAACTGAAAGGTGATGTTGGGCCTAAGGGGGAGCTTTGTAATGCTACAAGCAGCATCTAGGGCTCAGCTGTTTCTCACCCACCTCTCAGATGGTCCCAGCAGGAAACGAATCTGTGACTGTCATGTTTACAGTTAATTAATGTTTATTTATATTTTTAAACAAGGCTTTCACCTACCACACTTTAAAATAAATGTTCTGCTCTTCAATTAGAGGTTGTCAGAGCGGAGAGGAATCCTGTTTGTTACGGATGGAATGTGTGTAAAATGCGTATCAGGGTGGAAACTCTTTTTCTGTACGTCTCTCTCTCTCTCCTCCCAGAGGCTGAGGCTTCCTACTTAGAGAGACATACTTTTCAAGATCTTGACTTCAAGATTGGGGCTCTGCTGTGCACGAGGCCCTGGGTAGGGACTTTCCAAGTGGTCCTAGTGGTAAAGAATCCAAGCCAATGCAGGAGATATAGGTTCAATCCCTGGGTTGGGTAGATCCCCTGGAGTAGAAAATGGCAACCCACTCAAGTATTCTTGCCTGGAAAAGTCCATGGGCAGAGGTGCCTGGCGGGCTGCAGCTCATGGGGCAGAGCTGGACAGGACTGAGCACACTCATGCAGGCCATGAAGTTACTTCCAGAGGCAGACAGCAGGTTACAGTGTCTCCTTGGATGGAGACTTAGCATGAAAACATGGCACATTTTGACCAGTGTAGAATAAGTGTTCTTAAGGGAAAAGCATGTGCTTTGTCCTTTCGCAATAAAGCACTGACTCAACAAGCCTGAAAAGTATGTAAACCCTATATTCTCCAAAGAAAGGTCTGACCCTGGACTGGCTCCTGGGAGCTCACCTTGACATCTGTGGAATATCCTGATAGATAAGAGTGTCTTTCTTTACCTGGGACCTTGGGCCATGTTAGAAGGTTGATGCCATGTGATATATGGTGGGATTCTTGGGCCACAAAGTGTCAGCTTGACCTCTGAAGAGCCTGGAGACTAACTAAGATTAGCCATGTAGACACCAGGGCTACAAAATGACTCCTGGTGGCTCAGTGGTTGAGAATCCACCTGCCAATGCGGGGGAAAAGGGATTGATCCCTTGTCTGGGAAGATCCCAATATGTCTCGGAGGAGCTAAGCTCACGCGCCACAACCACTGAAGCACATGCAGCTAGAGCCCATGCTCTGCAACAAGAGAAGCCACCACAGTGAGAAGCCCGGACTCTGCAATTAGAGAGCAGCCCTCACTTGCCGAAACTAGAAAAAGCCTCAGTAGCAGCACCAAAGACCCAGTGCAGCCAATCTATAATGACCCTTGATAAAAACCCCGGTGGCTCAGGGGCACATCCTTGTCTGGCAACATTCTCCCTGTGATCACATGTTATAGATGGAGAATTAAGTATTGTCCATACAACTGCCCTGGGAGCAGACACCTGGACTTAACACATCCCTCAAAGAATAAGTGATGAAGAGAGAAGGGGTTCCAGAGTGGAAAGCCAGATCAATTCTACTTCCTGGTGATGCCAAGGAAATCATCTGACCTGTTCATATTTTTGAGGTTCAAGTCAGCTTCTAAATTAGACATTCATCCGTTGTTTCACTGGATACACATTGACTGTGTCACTGTTTTAATCATATAGTGTATGGTCAAAAAGTGGTTAATGGTGGAGATGATTGTTTGAACTGGTCCATGTGTGAGCTTCTGCAAATTAGTTTTAGCTCCTTCCGTGAGGTAAGCACTCTAAATCTGTACATGTGCCCTCTGCACTTTTGCAGATAGATATGTTCATAGTTTGTAGCCCATAAATGATTACTTTCATATACAGTTACGTGGCTAGTATTACCGCCTATCTTATCTTGAGCCTAAGCCTCTGAATGTTGTTTTTCATTGATTGCTCATTTACTATAAGCTCGAGAGAAAAGCCTACACATGAAAGTGCCTGGAACGGTGACAGAATCATCTTTGGAACTTAATAAGCACTAGTTGAATATGAATCTGAACATCTAGAGAATATTTTACTATTTTATAAGACATATACATTTTCTTTATTGATGAATAACTGGAAAAAAAAAAACTAAAGACCCAGGAAATGGGATGAAATGCAATTATTTGCCTAATTTTCAGCAATAAATATTGAACCCCTGGTTTGCTCTTGTTGTCAGTTAAATGGTTTCCCAAAAAGATACACTCAGTCTCTAATTCCCAGTACCTCTGTATGTGACTTGATTTGGAAAAAGATTCTTTGCAGATGTAACCAAGTTAAGAGGAGCCCATTCTGAATTAGGGTGGGCCCTGCTTCACTCACTGCGGGCTTCCCAGGTGGCTCAGTGGTAAAGAATCTGCCAGCCAATGTAGGAGATGCGGGTTCGATTCCTGGGTTGGGAAGATCCCCTAGAGAAGGAAAGAGCAACCCACTCCAGTGTTCTTGCCTGGGAAATCCCGCGGACAGAGGAACCTGGTGGTCTACAGTCCACGGGGTCACAAAGAGTCAGACATGCCTGAGCATGTACACATTAGTCCAGTGACTGCTATGCTAAGAAAAGAGAAATTTGAACACAGACACACAGAGAGTGAAGATGGCCCTCTGAAGACAGAGGCAGAGACTGCAGCTGTACTCCCACACGCCAAGGATGCTAAGGACTGCTGGCAATCACCAGAAGCTAGGACGAGGCAATGAAGGCTTCTTTCCCAGAGTCTTTGGAGACATTAGGGGCTGCTGACATCTTAATTTCCAGACTTCTAGACTCCAGAAATGTGAAACAGAGGCTGCTGTTGTTGTTGTTTTTAACCTATACAGTTGTGATGTTCTGCTATGTCAGCCTTAGGAAATGAATATGCCCGCCTTACAGCTTGGCATACACAGGTCTTGGGCTTGTGTCTGGTTTTCCTGCCTGGACAGAAAGTACTCTGTCCCTGGAAGGTGGAAGGAGCCAGCCAAGAGTGTGGACGCGGAAGGAAGTGACTCACCATGGGTCTCCGACCCACGCTGCCCAGGTAGTGGAGAAGTCCTTTGGCATGGTAGATTGTGGGCTGGAGATGAGTGCTGGGAGACAGCCACTGTCTGTTCAAGTCCTCCCCTCTCAGGGAGCATCTGTGACTGTGGGAACAAACAACAAGCAGATAAATACACATTTAGAAGAAAATAACTTGAGAAAATAAAGCTTGAAAAGACAAACAATTAAACTAATGAATCCAACTTCCTTCTGACTTCTGCTCAGTTGGCATCCATTGAAGATGCCCAGAAAGATGCATATCCCAATGTGTCGTGATTATTCACAGCTCCCCGAAGAGCTGGAAGCCACATTTAACTTGAGTCAGGGTCACCAGAGTTTGAAGATGAAGTTTGGGAAATATTGTTCTCTGCTACCTACTTCTGAGGAGAAAAAAATTCAATAAGTTTCTCTAGACTCTTCAGTGCCACAAATAATCATTATTAATAATAAGTTGAGATCAATATATCATGCTGGGCACGTTACATATGCTCTTTCTAGCTGGCCCAATAATTCTGCCAAGTGGATATTATTGTACCCCAGTGAAGACAGTGACACTTAGAAATGGTTAAATAAAGGCCCCCAAATCACATAACTTAGAGTTCAGCTTTCCATCCACGTCTGTTTCCCTCCAAGAAAGAGCATAGGGTCTTTCTCCTATCACGTTAACTCCACCCTATCCATATAGATGCCACAGAAAGCTTGACATTTACTCAGAAAGCTGGAGGGTCATTTTCAGAGATATCATCATGGATTATTAACTCTAAAAATGAGCTCAAAAGTCATACTCGTCCTCATTTGGGAAAAGAGGATGTTCACATTTGAAAGTATCAAGTCTCTCTACAAAGGTGATGCAGCTGGTTAGCGAGAACAGTGACTGCAATTCAGAGGGAAGGAAGCTGAGATGCTGGGTGGTGGGTAAAGGGAACCTTAAAAGCCCAGGTCCATCAGCGATTACCAATGGCTGCCCCTTCTCTAGGGAGGGAGCCAGAAGTCCTGCTGAGATGTTATTTATTCAATAGGCTGACAATCAAGGTACCAGAGATTAAGAGGAAGAAGAGCAGCATCTCCATCAGCTAGTCCTCCCAACCTCCCTACCCCAATCCCTACTACCACCTCCTGCTGCCCTTGTCCTTCTCTTTTTTAAAACATATTTTATTTAATTATTTATTTTTGGCTGCCCTGAGTCTTTGCTGCTTTGCTCAGGCTTTTTCTAGTTGCAGTGAGAGGGTGCTACTCTTCACTGCTGTGCGAGAACTTCCCATGACCTGGTGGCTTCTCTGCAGAGAACAGGCTCTATGTGTCCCGGCTTCAGCAGCTGCAGCACGTGGGCTCAGCAGTTGCGGCGCGTGGACTTAGCTGCTCAATAGTATGGAACCCACGTCCCCTTGGCAGACAGATTCTTTACCACTGAGCCACCAATGAAGTCCTGCCCTTTTCCTTCTGTGCTTCAACTTAATCAAACTGCACACCGCTCTCCCTGAGGAATTGAGCCTGCTGGTCTCATTGCCAGGACTCCCCAGAGCTTCATCCCTTACCTCTTCAACATTCAGGGGTCAGTTTTTCAGGGAAACTTTCCCTGATCCCCAGACCCTTATGTTCTGCTGCTACTAAATATATTGCAACACCATCCTCAGAGTTCTCCTAGAATCTTTTTGAATGGTTGTTATTCAATTTATTTTTGTTTCTTTCACCTTTGTTGTTAAACTGTAAGCTTCCTGGGGACAGAAACAGTTTCTTTGTTACCATCTAGACCCAAATATAGTAACTGTGTCAGAAATGGTATTGGTAAATACTTTGGAATGAAAAATGTACTAACATTTAAATGTAGAATCAGATAATTTTTATGTTCAAAGAAAAAACACTATTTTCAATAAATCTTGGAGGTGGAAGGAAAAAGGTTCAGCCTCCTCCTTTCAGCACTTTTTAATCTCATGTTTCTGAAATTATCTTTAAATATTAGTTTCCTGCTGCTTGTCAGCCCCTGTTACAGCTTGCTGGAAACAGAAAATCTTTAGATTAATCATTTATCCTGATTTCACCACTAAAATATTTTGACTTGAGAAATGGTAGGTTTGTTGCATCTTCCTCTATGACTTTTATTCTTTGCTTGCTTTACACCCCCAATGTCCTCTTTTTAATAGCAATGACATTTAGAAATAGGGTTTCTGCCTGGTGACCAAGGACGAAGATAAAATACAAAGCAGATCTTTCGAAAGAAGCAAATAGCAATGGAAAGAAGCTGATGTCCCAGACTTTCTCCTAAGCCTATCTGCTGTGTTTAAATGAATTTCTTTTCTCAAATCAAGGTGCTTGCCAGCACAACATCCCAGAGCCTCGGAATTTTCTCTAACTGCTCTGTGATTCTGCCTTGACCTGGATTCTCATCAACACTGTTTTGTTTTGTTTTTTCCCTTTGTAACATCAAAAGTAATGAAATCAGTGGAGGCCCTTTAAAAGTATTTCTGTTTGTAGCAATAAAAATGCAAGCTTTCTCTGTGACCAGTAGCCAGCAATTCCATGCAACTCTCTCTGCCTCTGCTTTCCTTCTGTTCCACAGGGATCAAGTTCTAGAGCAATGTCCACAAGGAAAAGACCCAGAGGTTTGCAATGGCAGATAGACTGTTCTAGACAACAGTTCTTCAAAATGTAGGGGTGGGGTGGAGTTTTGTGCTGCAATCAGAATAAGCCTGAGTGTTGGTTAAAAAGATCGAGTCTCAACTCAGCTTTGTCACCAGGTAAGGGGATTGGTCTTCTGAGAGTCAATACTGTCATATGCAAAAGAATAGAGATATTCCTACCCTACCTCTCAGGATTATTCTGACGGTAAATGAAACTATCTCTGTTTTAGATATCTCCATGGAGAAACTATGTACCTCTTTCTCCACCACTGTCTACATCCACGCCATGTCTACATCTATAGCCACGTGCATAATCTCTATTTCTGTCTGTATCTACATCTTCACCTTCAACTATAATGCTCAGGGACGCAAAGCCCCACTTGGATTATGCTCATTCATTCTTTGTCTCATCCTAACACTTTTCCTGATGAATAATCATCAGAGAACTGTATGCACTTCAATTGGAAGGGAGAAGACTCTTGACTGGGAACCTCAAATAAGAGGCAGTGGTTAGTTTTTAAATTCAAACTGACTTGAACACATTTAAGAGTGGAAACCATCAGACTGAAGAGAAAAAGAGTTATCTAAGGAATGGTACAGACGAGGCTGTTTGCAGGGCAAGAATAGAGACAGACTCGGAGAATGAATATGTGGACACGGTGGGAAGGGGAGGGTGAGACAAATTTGGAGAGTAGGATTGACATATATGCAGGACCATGTGTTAAACAGAAAGCTAGGGGGAAGCTGCTATAAAGAACAAGGAGCTCAGCTCAGTGCTCTGTGGTGACCTAGACGGGCGGGATGGAGGGGGAGGCTGAAAGGGGACGGACCTGTGTGCATGGACAGGTGATTCACTGTGTTGAACAGCAGAAACTAACACAGTGACGTAAAGCAATTTCCAATAAAAAACAAAATGTCATCTAAGGAAAAAAATGCAAGGATATAACAATATAAATTGCTGAACAGACTATTTAATAATCCCAAGCAGGCCATTAAATTGTACCAAGGGAAAGATGGCTTCTGAGATCGACGAGGTGTGCAGATTTGGGGAGAAACTGGACACATTTGAGACTTAAGCAAGTATTTTCTCCTATTAGTTGGGGGAAAATGTTGCTGGTTTTTCAGGGGAGGAGACAGCAATGCACTCCTTAGGTCTATCTAGGGGGCATGAACTTGGGAAACCCATATGCATTTGTATTCAGTGTTCTCTGTGTGGCTGTGGTTTTGAGAGTGTCTCTGTGTGTGCTTATGGTTTCAGCAGTTCCTAGATTTCCGCAATTTCACATTATTACAACAAGTACTACACCTAACTTGAGTGCTGCTCCTTTTAAAGCAAATCCATTTTCTTCCAATCTTCAAATCCATTTAGCATTTTGCGTTAATGACATGAGCGATTCATGCAGTCGGAGGAACTGCTGTCGCTTTTCCTAAGGATTTGTTTTAAGCATTTGAAGATGAAATGCACCCCATCTTATTATCTACTGTAGCATTTCTGAAATGACAGCTGCTGCCTCTATGTGGAGAAAATTAGCAGATGGACAGCTATGACTGGCTGGCAATAAATTCAGCGCCTCTAATTTCTGAAAAGGGGTCATCCCTCAAATAGAGTTTGAAGTCCTGCTTTGCTTCTAACGAGTGGAAAATGGTCAGCATTGCTATCTTTTTTTCCCCACTGAAAAACTGCAGACTTACAGAGGGGGAAAGAAATACTTCCTTTTGATTTTCACAGAGGAAGTCATTTAACTCAAATAGTCTTCCCCGTTTTTTTTTTTTTTTTAAAGCAAAAGCATTGGTTTAAGAGAGTGTCAAACAGAGTGAAGTAAGTCAGAAAAAGAAAAACTTCATATATGAATGCATATATGTGGAATCTACGAAAATGTTATAGATCAACTTATTTGCAAACCAGAAATAGAGACAGATGCAGAGAACAAGCATGGATACCAAAGGGGATAAAAGGGGGAGATGGGAAGAAGTGGGAGATTCGGATGGACACGTACACTCTACTGTGTATAAAATAGACAACTACTGCATAGTAGAGGGAATGCTACTCAGTTCTCTGTGGGCACCTGAGGGAAGGAAGTCCAGAAGGAAGGGGATATGTGTGCACACGCAGCTGATGTACTTTGCTGTACAGTAGACACTAACACAAGTTGTAATGCAACTTTCTTGTTTAGTCACTAAGCCGCGTCTGACTCTTTTGTGACCCCACAGACTGTACCTGCCAGGCTCCTCTGATCATGGGATTTTCCAGGTAAGAATACTGGAGTGGGTTGCCATTTCCTTCTCAGGGGATCTTCCCAACTCATGTATCGAACCTGCATCTCTTGAGTCTCCTGCATTGGCAGGCAGAGTCTTTCCACCTGGGAAGTGTCTCTGAGTACTTTACATGTATATTATGAGCCCGCTCTTTTTAGGTTATTTGCAGCACATGTCTAGGATATCTCTCTAATTAAACCTGCAGGTTTTGGTAGGTCAAATTCCTTCCCTTAAAAAAAAAAAAAAAAGGCTTTTGGTCTCCTGAAAATATGGTCATTTTATGACCCCCCGCCAAAATAAACCCCCACATATCAGCCGAAATTATCAAACAATAAATCAGAAAGGACGGTTCTAAGAGTTCACTGAATAAAAGTCGTCATCTTCATGGTAACCTAAGAATACCTTAAAGGCCAGATAGTCTAAAGGGAAATGATGTCACTGGAAACCACGTTTTAACATCGGTTGTGGATTTTACAGTGGACTTCCCAGGTGGTGCCAATGGTTAAAAAAAAAATCTTCACCTGCCAGTGCAGGAGACATAAGAGACAGAGATCCAGTCCCTGGGTTGGGAAGACCCCCTGGAGGAGGGCATGGCACCCCACTCCAGTATTCTTGTCTGGAGCATCCCATGGACAGAGGAGCCTGATGGGCTACAGACCATGGGGTCACACAGAGTCAGACAAGATTGAAGCGACTTAGCATGCACACATATGGGTTTATGTGTTTGCTAAGAACAAGTATTATCCTAACCGGAGAATAGGAAATAAATGATCTAACCAAAGGCCTTGACACATAGACCCTGAACTACCAAGACCCCTGAAGCAAAGAAAGAATTAGAGGGCAGAGCAAGAAAGAGGAAAAGTGAGCTGCTTCCTGAAAGAGAATCTATAAAGCTGCAGTCAGACAATAAAATGATTCAAAAATCTCCCATCCAGCCATGACTGATCAAAGGAGAGATGGGGCCCTTCAGACTGAATGAGTGATGCCAGGCTTGATAATATTAGTGCGCGCAGCACAGCAAGCTCTGTAGTCTAAAGAGAGGCAGCGTGTTTGAGATTTAGCAAGTGCTTTACCATTCACTGCACATCTTAGTAACAGGAGACAGCATGGGTGCAGGAGAATATTTATCAAGGTAAATAGATGCACGAGAGAACACGCCAGAAGAGCACAGGCCACTGTGGGCCACACACTGTACCCAGAGCTTTCCAAATAAAGACTGCCTGGATCAGGAAAAGGAGGAAAGAGAAAAAACACAGCAAAACACAGTGTCCTCTCAAGGCCATCATCACTCTACAGCTCAAACAATCAGGGTTGTGAGGACATATTATGTTCAAAATAGTTTTGTCATACAAAGAGCTCAGACAGACAGTAGTCTAGAGTGAAGGAGAAAGAAGCAATCAAACCCAAGGGTCCCTCAACATATCCAAGTACCCAGCCACATGGTGCCAGAGGACTGGTCACCCCAGAGCCCAGGCAGAGGTAAGCTGAGGTCCTTAAATGATGGACCAATCTGCACATGACTATGGGGCTTCTCGGATGGCTCGGTGGTAAAGAACCTGCCTGCCAATGCAGGAGGTTCACTCCCTGGGTCAGGAAAATCCCCTGGAGAAGGAAATGGCAACCCCCTCCAGTGGTCTTGCCTGGGAAATCCTATGGACAGAGGAGCCTGGTGGGCTGCAGTCCATGGTGTTGCAAAGAGTCGGACACAACTTAGCCACTAAACAATAGCAACAACAACAAAGAAATGACCAGAGTGGAAATCTCAACTTTGCTAAATAAATCACCCAGAGTTGACACTTGAACCTAGGTTAGTCCAAACCTAACCTGCTCATTTTCCTCCAAGTATAGTCACAGTAGCATCATGTGAGAGCTTGTTAGGTATGTAGAAACCTGGGTCCCATTTCTGTATCTTCATTTTAGCAAGAGTTCCAGAGAATCTGTATACACATTTAGAAAATACCTTTAAAGGACTGGAATGTAAATTGGTATCAACACTATGGAGAACAGTTTGGGGTTCCTTAGAAAACTAAAAATAGAGGTATCAAACAATTCAGAAAAAAATATGGTCCTGGGTATACAGCTGGAGCAAACCATAATTAGAAAAGATACACTCACCCCTATGTTCATAGCAGCACTGTTTCCAATAGCCAAGACGTGGAAACAACCTAACTGTCCATCAACAGATGGATGAGATGTGATGTGTGTGGGTGCATGTGTGTGTGTGTGTGTGTGCACGTGATGTATGCATAATGGAATATTACTCAGCCATAAAAAGGAAGCAATGCCATTTGAAGCACCATGGATGGACCTAGAGATTATTAAACTAAGTGATGTAACTCAAAGACAAATATTTGACTCACTTACATGTGGAATCTAAAAAACCATACAAATTAACTTATTTGTGAGACAGACACCATACACAGACTTAGAAAACAAATTTACATTTACCAAAGGGAAAGGTGGGGGAAAGGGATAAATTAGGAGTTTAGGATCAATATATACATAATACTATATATAAAATGGATAATCAACAAGGACCTATTGTATATGACAAGGAGCTCTACTCAATACTCTGTAACAACCTCCATGGGAAAAGGATCTGAAAAAGAAAATATATATGTATATGTATAACTGAATCGCTTTGCTGTACACCTGAAATGATTACAACATCATAAATCGACTATACTCCAATACAATTTTTTTCAAAAAGCCAAAGGCAATAAGCAAAAGAAGCATTGCCTTATACTTGACAGAAACAAAGAAAATTAACACTTACATAGGAACGTGGACTTTATAAAGGACTTTATTGCCAAAAAACTTGCAGGAATCTAGAGCATTTGCTATTTAGAATCACTGGCATCTGACTCTGAGCAGCACCAACTCCAAAAGCTTTAAGAGGTATTTTTCCTACTTTCCCACCTAATTTCCCCCAGGATTGAATTAGCCTATTGCATGTTTTAATTTGAAAACCAGTGTAGACTTAAGATGTAAGTGTGTTTTTCTCTGAGTTATTTTGACAAGTCTGGTTTCATAATATCATTCAGACATCCAATGTAACAAAAGATAACAAGCAAAGGACAAGGCGAAATCACGTCAGACCATATTATGGAGTGGGAAATGGAGGAGAGCCCTACGATATTATGAATATCAATCAGGAATATGTAACATGTTAATTCAAATTTATGCTTAGAACTGAGTCATATACAACTGACTCAGTAAAAGTAACAAAGAGATTCAAGGCGTTAGATCTGATAGGCAGACTGCCTGAAGAACTATGGGTGGAGGTTCGTGACTTTTTACAGGAGACCATCCCCAAGAAAAAAGAAATGCAAAAAGGCAAATGGTTGTTTGAGGAGTACTTACAAACAGCTGAGAAAAGAAGATAAAATGAAAGGCAAAGGAGAAAAGGAAAGATATACCCACTGGAATGCAGAGTTCTAAATAATAGCTAGGAGAAATAAGAAAGCCTTCCTCAATGATCAATGCAAAGAAATAGAGGAAAACAATAGAATGGGAGAGACTAGAGATCTCTTCAAGAAAAATACAGATACCAAGGGAACATTTCATGCAAAGATGGGCTCGATAAAGGACAAAAGTGATACTGACCTAGCAGAAGCAGAAGATATGAAGAAGAGGTGGCAAGAAAGACCTTCGTGATGCAGATAACCATGATGGTGTGATCACTCACCTAGAGCCTGACATCCTGGAATGTGTTAAGTGGGCCTCAGGAAATATCACCACAAACAAAGTCAGTGGCTGCTGCTGCTGCTGCTAAGTCGCTTCAGTCATGTCCGACTCTGTGCGACCCCATAGACGGCAGCCCACTGGGCTCCCTCATCCCTGGGATTCTTAGTGGAGGTGATGGAATTCCAGTTGAGCTATTTCAAATCCTAAAAGATGATGCTGTGAAAGTGCTGCACTCAATACGTCAGCAAATTTGGAAAACTCACAAGTGGCCACAGGCCTGGAAAAGGTCAGTTTTCATTCCAACCGCAAAGAAAAGCGATGCCAAAGAATGTTTAAACTACTGCACAATTGTACTCATCCTACACACTAGCAAAGTAATGCTAAAAATTCTCCAAGGAAGACTTCAACAGTATGTGAACCATGAAATTCCAGATGTTCAAGCTGGATTTAGAAAAGGCAGAGGAACCAGAGATGAAATTGCCAACATCCACTGGATCATAGAAAAAGCAAGAGAGTTCCAGAAAAACATCTGCTTCTGCTTTATTGATTACACCAAAGCCTTTGACTGTGTAGATAACAACAAACTGTGGAAAATTCTTCAAGTGATGGGAATACCAGATCACCTTACCTCCCTCCTGAGAAATCTGTATGCAAGTCAAGAAGCAACAGTTAGAACTGGACATGGAACAACAGACTGGTTCCAAATTGGGAAAGGAGTACATTAAGCTTATACATTTTCACATTGCTTATTTAACTTATATGCAGAGTACATCATGTAAAATGCTGGGTAGGATGAAGCACAAACTAGAAACAAGATTGCCAGGAGAAATATCAGTAACCTCTGATACACAGATGACAACACCCTTATGGCAGAAAGTGAAGAGGAACTGAAGAGCCTCTTGATGAAAGTGAAAGAGAATGAAAAAGTTGTCTTAAAGCTCAACATTCAAAATACTAAGATCATAGCCTCCATTCCCATCACTTCATAACAAATAGATGGGGAAACAGTGACAGACTTTATTTTGGGGGGCTTCAAAATCACTGCAGATGGTGACTGCAGCCATGAAATTAAAAGATGCTTACTCCTTGGAAGAATATCTATGACCAACCTAGACAGCATGTTAAAAAACAGAGACATTACTTTGCCAACAAAGGTCCATCCAGTCAAAGCTATGGTTTTTCCAGTAGCCATGTATGGATGTGAGAGTTGGACTATATAGAAAGATGAGCATGAAAGAATTGATGCTTTTGAACTGTGGTGTTGGAGAAGACTCTTCAGAGTCCCTTGGACAGCAAGGAGATCCATCCAGTCCAACCTAAAGGAGATCAGTCCTGGGTGTTCATTGGAAGGACTGATATTGAAGCTGAAACTCCAACACTTTGGCCACCTGATGTGAACAGCTGACTCATTTGAAAAGACCTTGATGATGGGAAAAATTAAAGGTAGGAAGCAAAGGGGATGATAGAGGATGAACTGGTTGGATGGCATCACTGATTTGATGTACTTGAGTTTGAGCAAGCTCCGGGAGTAGGTGATGGAAAGAGAGGCCTGGTGTACTGCAGTCCATGGGGTCACAAAGAGTTAGACATGACTGAGAAGCTGAACTGATTGAAGTAGAATAATTTATTGAATTTTGACCCAGAGAGATGTTGTGGGGAGGGGGGTGGGAGGGGGGTTCATGTTTGGGAACGCATGTACACCTGTGGTGGATTCATGTCAATCTATGCCAAAACCAATACAGAATTGTAAAGTAAAAATTAAAAATAAATAAATAAATTTAAAAAAAAATTAAGTTAAATCCATTAATAATCTTTGCAAAACATTGCCAGAACAGGAAATTATAAAAGAGTTTTTCAAAAATTGAAAACTAAGGATTACCTCCATAATGTCAAAAAAAAAAAAAAAAAGAAATACTGTCTTGAAAAAAGTCAACACTCATTCCTGAGAAGGACAGTCAAGAAAAGAAGAACTATTGGATACTTTCTGTCTCATAGTATGGGTATAAACGTGTCCATCAATTCTGATTCTATATATATGTATATATATAGAATATATATATACATACATATATGTGTACATATACATATCTCTATATATGTAGAATCAGAATTGATGGACACGTTTATACACATACTATGAGACAGAAAGTATCCAACAATTCTTATTTTCTTGACTGTCCTTACACACATATTTTTATATATATTTATTATGACCTAGAAAACCAATATTTAACTCATACAATAAATAATTCAGTAAGGTAACAGGATATAATATTACAACAGAGAAGAAAATTATCATATATGATAGCTGTTAAATATTTTGGTGCATGTAAAAAATGGAGTATTGTGCAATTGTTAAGAAAAAAGAGGAAAATATCTATTTACTAATATGGAATGGTGATTTTCATGATATAAAGCTGTGCTAAAAATTATATAAAATATAAAAAGCATACTTTATATGCTTTTTACATGACAATGCATATATATATATATAGATTTATGCAAACAACATAAGATAAATAAAAAACTAATAAGACTGATTAGGCTTCCCCAGTGGCTCAGTGGTAAAGAATCCACCTGCCAATACAGAAGACACCAGGTCCACCCCTGGGTGGGAAGATCCCCTAGAGAAGAAGATGGCAATCCACCACAGTACTCTTGCCTGGGAAATCCCATGGACAGAGGACCTGGGCAGGCTACAGTCGATGGGGTCAGGAAAGGGTCGGACATGACTCAGAGACTAAAACATAAAGATTGATTACTTTCAGAAGGCAGATGGAAATAGGATATAAAACATGAATGAATGGGAATTGGGTAGGAGGAATCAAGGGCAAATGACACTTCTCTAATCATACCTTTCTGTATTGTTCCAACTTCTAGAATCATGTTAATGTCTCACACACTCATAAGAATAAATAAATATGAGAAAACTATGAATAGAACTCCAAATGGGTTAGTTACAAATAAACTCTATGGCAAATAAATTACACTTATGGAAGTGAAGAAGGAAATAACTGACTCAAGTAACTTTATAAAACAATGTTACTACCTATTTTAACTGCTGCTGCTGCTAAGTCGCTTCAGTCGTGTCCAACCCTGTGCGACCCCATAGATGGCAACCCCCTAGGTTCCCCCATCCCTGGGATTCTCCAGACAAGAACACTGGAGTGGGTTGCCATTTCCTTCTCCAATGCATAAAAATGAAAGTGAAGTCGTTCAGTTGTTCCCGACTCTCAGCGACCCCATGGACTGCAGCCTACCAGGCTCCTCCGTCTGTGGGATTTTCCAGGCAAGAGTACTGGAGTGGGGGTGCCATCGCCTTCTCCCACCTACTCTAAAGCTAAAGACAAAAACAACAGTACACAAGTGTGCTTCTCACAGCAGTATGGAGTTCTGAGCTAGCAATTCTAAAATGGCTTTAGATGTACTCTAGAATTGACTAAATAAGT
This sequence comes from Oryx dammah, assembly GCF_014754425.2. Taxonomy (NCBI): domain Eukaryota; kingdom Metazoa; phylum Chordata; class Mammalia; order Artiodactyla; family Bovidae; genus Oryx; species Oryx dammah. Next base: position 51,542,258 of record NW_024070200.1, read on the forward strand.
AAATCAGTTGTACATAATAACAACCAGGTATCTCACAGTCACAAATGGAATTATAAATAAAGAATTAACTCTGATGTTCTGGAATCAAAAGTATCAGCATGAATCCATGGTTTCATATAGAAAGTTAGATTAAATAGATACAAGTGTATCTGTGGTGGTGTATGTATTCATGCATTTATTTCCTAGTTCTGTCTACTGGAAGGACCTAGAAATAACCCCCGAGTAGTATGAACATATAAAATGCTCAGATCAAAGTTTCCAAGGAATATTATTTAATCAAAGAAATCAGGGCTTCTTGAAGAAATGCCTAGCTTCAGAGGTGAGGTGAGGAAAGAATATCAGTCTGGAATATATTATGATGCCAGAATTTTTAAAGCACTCAAAAATAATGGGAACATGTTGAAATGACAGAAGAATCAATTTCAAGGGAATCTCAATGACCAAATGTGGTAAGACTTGAACACTAAATCAAGTAATTATTAATAAGTAATTATTCATAAGTTTGTACTGATATAAGTAAATAAAGGAAGAGCTCTTCATTTGAGTAGAATTCCAGTCAGTTAAAACAGAAAGAGTGAAGGAAAATAAAGTTATCATTTGGCAAATATAATAGTAATTGTTATAAGCCAGAATCATCAATGGATGCTAAAATTGTGGGTTATGATGAGGAATAGAATATTTACATAGACTTGTGTTCCCATAAGATACTTATTAATTTCAAAGGGAAATTATTAGTAAATTTATGGTGAAGAAACCCAGCAGATACAACCTTAATCAACAGATCAAAGATAACATCACCATTAGAAATACGTATGCACTGAGAAGGAGACGGCATCATCTATACGATGCTTCTGCCAAAAATACAGAATATAAATTTAATCATCAGAAAAACTCAAATCAATGTGTACACTCCAAATAACAGACCAGTACTCATCAAACATGTCCAGATCAAGAAAAATAAAAAAGGATGACAAGTTCTTGTGGACTGGAGGAGATTAAGAAGACATGAACATGGGACTTCCCTGGGGGTCCAGGGGTTAACACTTTGCCTTCCAATGAATAGGGTGCAGGTTCAATCCCTGGTGGGGGAGCTAATATCTCTCAGGCCTCACGGTCAAACACCCAAAATATAAAACAGAAGCAATAGTCAATAAAGGCTTTAAAATTGGTCCACATCAAAAAAATCTTTTTAAAAACTGTTTTAAAAAAGAAGACACGAATACCACATACATTGGGAAAATGATCTTTATTGGTGCAATTGATGAAATCTGAACCAATAAATACAAGTGCCTTGATATTATTTTCTAAGTTTCATCATTATACTGTGGATAGGCAAGATGCTATAAAATGGGTTAAATATATATATATATATATATACACACACACACATACACACACACACACACACACACACAGGGCTTTTTGTACAATTATTACAATTTTTACTTTTCTGACAGATGTTTATTATTTCAAAATAAATGCTTAAAGGATTTTTTAAAATTTAAATTTAAAAAAGGAACATATCCTTTTAATTCATGAAAAGGAATTAAAGGAACATATCCATTAATTCATGATAAAAATAACAGATAATTTTAAAAACTCAGAAATAACTCAATAAATGGTTAGAAAAAAAATGATAATTTTGAAAATGAAACCTAGAGTAGAAAGAATGAGTGAATTGATACAAATACTGCCTTATAAGAAAAATGTGAAAAAAAAATGGAAACCTAAGGAAAGTGAAAGTGAAAGACGTTCAGTCCTATCCAACTCGTTGCTACCCTGTGGACTATATAGTCCATGGGATTCTCCAGGCCAGAATACTGGAGTGGGTATCCTTTCCCTTCTCCAGGGAATCTTCCCAACCCAGGTTGCAGATGGATTCCTTACCAGTTGCACCACACAAGGGAAGCCCAATCCTTTAGAATCAAACAGGTAAAAAGGACTTAAGAGAAACTGACACCTGGTGAGTGTCACACTGAAAACAGGCAGACAGTGACCCATGTAATAAGAGCGTGTGAGAAAGAAAACAAGCCAAGGATCAGGACAAACGCTTTACTAACAGTACTAGGAAACCTATATTGAGAAAACTCACATAAAATAATAAAAAAATTAAAATCACATTGCAATAATTTATTATGTATCTAAGATAAATAATCCAGAACCAACATCAAGACATAATCTAGTAATATTACTGGATTTAAAGAAAAAAAAAAAAACTCATTGGGGAGCAAGGCAATAAAAACACTGTACTTAAAAAGGAAAAATTAGGTTATCTCTTTTGGCAGCAATGCTTCAGAAGAAAATTGAATAGTGATATTCAAGAAATTAAATAAGACATTTAAAGGAAGAAAATATGAGACAAATTTGTTTGTATCCAACAAAAGTCATCCTCAGATACAAAGAGGAACAGACACATTGTTATTAATATTCAAGAACCCAAGGAGTATTATTCCCATGATCCTAGCCTAAGAAATACATTAGAAAGCAAACTCTGATTCGTAAAACGATCAGAGAGCTATGGATATTTTCAATTTTTATAAAAATAACCTGTAGATATTGATGCCACAGAATTCATTTCACATTCATATTATAGTTCCCTCCACTGGAAGTTGAGCCCTTTGAAGGTAAAAAATAGTATCTTGTCACATCTCTGAATCCCAGAACCTGGTACAACACCTGACCCACTGAAATTACTCACTGAACGTATATGAATGTGAATAAGACAGCATTGAATTTAAACTTCTAATTTAAATGTCGTAAATGAAGTGTGCTTAAATAAATGCTTAATAAAGCAAAATCAGTTAAGAAGCAAAACAGTTTTAACATTCAAATGTTTTCTGACATCACAAAAGCAAAAACAGATTATTCCCAGCATTTATTTTTACCTTAGTTGTCATGTTTGTGATGTAAAATAAAACAAATACTTTTATTTTTTTAATAGTGAAAGATCCCATCACTACAAGAAAAACAATAAAGTACGCCCCATCTTTTTATATCAGGCCAGAGGATCATAACAGCTGGTTTTCCTCCTCATCACCATCATAACTAACATTCATTGAGTGCCAATCTTTTGTTAAGGGGTTCTATGCATTATCTCTGCTGATCTTCACGATAATCCTATAGGAATTGTTATTATAATTGCCACTTTGCAGATGAGGAAATAGAGGTTTGTGACAGTTAAGTAATTTGCCTAAATTAGCAAAAGTACAATAGTTTCTAGTTTCAGAGTAAAAGGCATAATTCAGAAGAAGGTTGTTTTATAAGTCTCAACCACCCTATCCAGGGGACAGATCAACTCAATGTCCTCAAGGGATGAAAGGTGGGGAAGAAACCTACAGAAATGGACCATCTTTGCCTCCCATACCTACATGAACCAGAATGTCTCAGCTTCTGTCTAACTTGCACATTGAAATTTAGAGGCAAACTTTGTTTGAAGAAAGGATTACCGTGTTTAATACATTAATAATTGATGGCTTGTGAGTCAAGTGTCATTACTCGATTCAGCCTTAGAAATCTGTTGACAATTTAGTATCCAGTTTTCTCATATGTAAAATTAATACTCCCCTTCATGCTTGACAAGTTGGTGTAAGGTATAAAATTTTATTCAGAAGACAAAAGCATTGTATAAAACCATGTATTATTCATTAATTCACTGTATATTTATTGTTACAACATCTACAGTGCATCAGATACTATTCTTATCCTGAGGAATACAGTAATAAACAAGCCCAACTAGGAATTTACATTCTGGGGATTATGATTAAGTGGTAATTAAAGACAGGCAGATGTCCGTCATATTTGTTAATTTTTCAGCACAGTGACCAGCATGTGGTAGGCAACCAATTCATCATGATTGAAGGAACTCCCCATTCTACTGCTGAAGAATATTTCTTCTCTGGGAAGCCAATATCTAAATTAAAAACACAACTTAAAAAAAAAACCAAAACTGTTAATTCAACAGATTTAATTATGGGGTATTGATTTTCTTCCTGATCATCTCTGTCTTGGCAGGCTCTCTGTACTGCTACAGTCTAAAAATCTCTATGCCTTCCTTGTTAGAGACAAACTCTTGGTGAAAAAATTCCATGTAAAGACCAAAACCATTAACACTGAGAAAAATAAAAATTTTCCTTTCTAAAACTGCAATTTGTTTCAGTCTCTTAACCTTAATGCAAGTGCTGATATTACAGCTGAGATATCCCCCCAAAATCCAGAAGTTAGGGTCCTTTAATTAGACCAAATAACACCCCATGTTTTCCTTCCTGAATGGAAAAAAAAAAAAAAAAAAAACCATAGCTCTTTACTTGTTCTCTTTTTCTATGCCTCTGAGGCTTCTTTCACATTAAGGCAATTTTTCGTTATGGACCAGAAGGTATACAGGACATTTACAACTCCCTGATGAGCTGTAAGCCAAAAGATATCTCAAGAGAGTAAAACTCTTCCCTCTCCAGCTAACTAGTAGAGGTAGCAAGGAAAGTGATTCTCTGCTTTCTCCAGAGGGTGTCAATGTGTTTAACTCTGGTGTATAATAAAATGCAGATAAGTCTCTCGGGGAAAGAAGCAGAGATGCAGAAAAATAATTTCTGCTGATTGGGAGTTTCAGTAGCTAGAAACATTCATCTCATCCCCTGAAAGCAACACTGACTGTCAGTACCATCCTAGGTAAAGGAATGAAGAAAGTCATCTAGGAAGTCTGGTGTTTCTTCTTCTTAAAGTCCTGGCAGGAGAAAGTTGAAAGATTGGGAGGATACTACTTACAGTGCTAAAGAGAAAGTCAGAAAACAAACTGGGATTTAGTCTTGGTTTGCACACTTGCTTCTATGGGAATTTAAACATGTTCCTTAATATTGCTTGACTCAGAGTTGTTATTTGTTTAAAAAATTAGGACACAGGATCTTTAGCCTAGGTAACTCTTCTTTAAAAACTGACTATTCTAAGAAAAGAAAAAGAGATACACAAGGGGAGAGGAGAGTATAGAGGTAGGCTATAAAGTTCTACTCTTTGGAACACAGATTCCTAAACAGAAAAATTGCCCAAGATTTATCGCCTCATAGGTGAATTGTAAAAATTGCCTCCACAACAGCTTTCTCATCTTCTATTGCTCATAATGTTTCTCTCCCAAATTGACATAATTCTATAATTCTTGGAGCATAAAACTGATACTTAAATTCTTCCAATGACTTACCATTATCTACAGGAGGACATGTAAACTACTTTGCTTGTCATTCAAGATCTTCTGCAGACTGGTCTTGGTTTGCCAACCCAACTCTTGGTGAGCATTCTTATTTTCATCAGCAGCAAATACTGTCCTGAACTTTTGACAAACTAAACTACATCCAGTCCCATCACCTTCTGGCAAATAGAAGGGAGACAAGTGGAAGGAAGCAGTGACATTTTCTTTTCTTGGGCTCCAAAATCACTGAGGACTGCAACCATAAAATCAAAAGACACATTCTCCTTGGAAAGAAAGTTGTGACAAACCCAGACGAGCAGAGACATCAATTTGCCAACAACGGTCCATATAGTCAAAACTACAGCTTTTCGAGTAGTCATGTATGGATGTGAGAGTTGGATCATAAAGAAGGCTGAGTGCAGAATAATTGATGCTTTTGAACTGTGGTGCTGGAGAAGACTCTTGAGAATCCCTTGGGTGGCAAGAAAATCAAACCAGTCACTCCTAAAAGAATTCAACCCTGAATATCCATGGGAAAGACTGATGCCGAAGCTCCAACGCTTTGGCCACCTGATGTGAAGATCCAACTCGTTGGAAAAGTTATTGATGCTGGGAAAGACTGAGGGCAAGAGAAGGGGGTGCCAGGGGATAAGATGGTTAGATGGCAGCACCGACTCAATGGACATGAGTTTGAGCAAGCTCCAGGAGATGTTGAAGGACAAGGGAGCCTGGCATGCTACAGTCCACACAGTTTGAAAACAGTCAGACACAGCTGGGCAGCTGAACAACAACAACAACAAACTGCATATTTAGATTATAAGTCTGAGACATACAGTGTTTCCTGCCATCTCAGTAAACAAAGGCTGTCACCGTCAGCAATGACTGCAGCCCTCCAAGGTGAACATATGAGCTCCGAGGAAACTCAGGGCAGAAAACAATATCTGCCAACTGGCATCCAGCAGACTGCAGCCATTCCCCAAGGAAGGAGCCCTGAGAAAGCTCAGGATGTGAAAACAGGATACTGATCCCAGACAGCTGAGGTGCATATCAAAGGAATGATTTCAGTGAGCCCAGACTCTTGCATCTTCCCATACATAGAAAAGTGATAAATACCTTAACTTGGGATATCTGGGTTTCTTTAATTAAGAGTAATTTTTGATATTCAGTTTCCCTGCCCTTTGTTGCAAAATTCCTATATATCTTACCTCCCTGCTTGCCTTCTTGGAGCAGTTTCTCAAAGCTATCGGAAAAGCTATCTTCTAGGCTGCAGTCCTAATTTTGCCCCAAATAAAACTTAACTCACAACTCTCACAGTGTGCAAATTTTTTTCCACAAGTCATTGGAGGATAAACTGTTCTTTTTTTTTATTTGCTTCCAAACTCATTCTTAGTAATCTTACTACTGCCTAACACAAAACCAGTCCTATAAGCAAGACAGATGTCCTGGTTGTTTCCAAAAGTCTGTGCTCTCCTGAGGATCAAATATTCTCTCCTGATGGAATCATGTCTGAAATCTCACCCTTTTCTTTTCTTTTCTTAGTCTACCCACCTTTCAAAAACCTTCTCAAACACTGCCATGTTCGAGAGGCTTTCTTTGACTACTCCCATGTACAGCATCTATTTCTCCAACTTCCGAACTCCTTCAGTTCAGTTCAGTTCATTTCAGTCGCTCAGTCGTGTCCGACTCTTTGCGACCCCATGAATCGCAGCACACCAGGCCTCCCTGTCCATCACCAACTCCCAGAGTTCACTCAAACTCACATCCATCAAGTCGGTGATGCAATCCAGCCATCTCATCCTCTGTCGTCCCCTTCTCCTCCTGCCCCCAATCCCTCCCAGCATCAGAATCTGTTCTAATGAGTCAACTCTTCGCATGAGGTGGCCAAAGTACTGGAGTTTCAGCTTTAGCATCATTCCTTCCAAACAACACCCAGGACTGATCTCCTTTAGAATGGACTGGTGGAATCTCCTTGCAGTCCAAGGCACTCTCAAGAGTCTTCTCCAACAGCACAGTTCAAAAGCATCAATTCTTCAGCACTCAGCTTTCTTAGGAAAACAAAATGTTGAAAAACTTGTGTATAGTCAGGCTTCCCTGGTGGCTCAGATGGTAAAGAATCTGCCTGCAATGCAGGAGACCTGGGTTCAATCCCTGGGTTGGGAAGATCCCCTGAAGGGGGAAATGGCAACCCACTCCAGTATTCTGACCAGGATAATCCCTTGGAAGAGGTGCCTGGTGGGCTACATACAGTACATACTTCATGACTCCGTGGGGTCACGAAGAGTCAGACATGACTGAGCAACTAACACTTGCACTGTATAGTCCATAGAGTCAGGTCTGGTGCTGGAACTTGACATGTATATTTGGCTAAATTATTTAACTTTGCTAAATTTAAGAATCCTTACTATCAGATAAGAATGATTCCTATCCCTCAATCTCTACCTAAAGGAAATATTAGTATCCAACTCACAGATTTTTGTTTGTTCATTTCTTAGAATTAAGTGACATACCATACTGAAAGTGAGACAGGCTGGGACCTGGGATTCTTTGCTGCAGGGCTGCAATGCTTGCACCTGGACAAACCTCTCCTCTAGCAACAAAATAAAAATAAATTGTAGAAGACTAAAAATAACAGTGTGCCTGCACATTTGGGGCAATTTCTGGGCAAAAGATACAAAGAGACAAAAAAAATAACAACCACCACTCCTAAAGAAAGTGAAAGTTGCTCATTCATGTCCCTTTTGTAACCCCATGGGCTGTAGCCCACCGGGCTCTTCTGCCCATGGAATTCTCTAGGCCAGAATACTGGAGTGGGTAGCCATTTCCTTCTCCAGGGGATCTTCCCAATCCAGGGATCAAACCCAGGTCTCCACATTGCAGGTGGATTCTTTACCAGCTTAGCCATCAGGGAGCAAAAGCTGGGTATTGAGAGCAAAAGCAGGGTGCCACGTATGCACACACCATCACCAGAGGGGTGGGCAGAACATCTAAGTCACCTCTTCTCTGACCCCTGGAAACACTCTTACCTTCATCCCAAGTAAGGATCCAGCTTGTGCCTCCTTCGGGAAGGAGCAAGCAAAGGAAACCTGTTTGTTCTCACCCCTACCACTGCAGCAGGGGTCAAAACATAGCCTTGGCTGAATTTCTTGTCTGGCCTCTAGTCAGCTTCTGTTGATTGGGGAAGGCCAAGAACCCAGTTGGTAACAGGCACTTAACAAAATGCTTAGTAAATTCTCAGTGACAAAGAATGAATATTTGGCTTTGTTAAAATAATTACTTATAGCATTCACATTTGCATCACCCTCAAATACTGTCCTGAACTTTCATTTAACTAAGCTTTATGTGCTTGTACTTACATTATAAGTCATTGGAGGATAAACTATATTTTGTCTGTTTATTAACTCTGCTTCAGTCCTTATCATCATGTTCTACATTCAATGGATCTCAATAACTACTTGTTACAGAGATGCTTAGAGATAAATATGACTATAAATATAGGACTGTTCTCTTTCCTTTTTTCTTTTAGAGTTTCAGTAAAGCATGAGAAGTAAATAAAAATAACAGGAGAAAAACTGTATTTTTCATTTAATCCTCATAACAGTCTTCATTTCGTATCTGGAAAAAACTATACTTCAGAAGGTTTACATAACTTTCCACAGTCACACATTTCAAGGATGAATGTGAACCCAGGTTTTTCACCAAAGTGAAAAATAGGTGGCCTGAAGGAAGTTTAGGAAATTCATTTCCCTAAAAAATAATCTTCTGGTATCTCCTTTATTGTTTGTCCTCATTTTCTCTTGACATACTCCACAATACTTTCATACAGAGAGGTGTGGTGTTGGCTTCAATCTTACCCTGGCCCTCTGCAGCCCATTTATTCTAGATTCCCTCATACCCACAGGAGATATGTTATCTACCTCAGTGGATGTCCGAAACCAATATATACTATGTTTTTCCTAGTATCACTGCTTTGAAGCAATTATTAAGTAAAGGCTTATTCAAACAGAGCACTGTGATATTGTGATGGTTTATCTGATAACCAATATGGCTACTAAATGACTAATAGGCTGCTATCATATTAAATGCGGAGCACTGGACAAAGGAATGATTCATGGCCCAAGAGGGCAGAGTGTGATGGCTTGAAATTTCATCACACTTGCTCAGAAAGCCATGCAATTAAAATTTTATGAATTATTTCTGGAATTTTCAATTTCATATTTTCCAGCCATATTTAAACTCAGGTAACTGAAACTCTGGGCGGGGGGCAGCAGACAGCAGGGGACTGCTTATATTGTTCAGCTGAATTACACACACACACAGTGCCAGGAAGTTAAAAAGGCAAAGGAACTATTCATTAGATTTTATTTTTTTTAAAAAAGGCGATAACACTAATGACTTTCTCATTATTCTCAGCAAATGTCTCCCCCATTTCTTTGGCTTCTCAAACCAAATATCTTATAGTCATATTTGGATGCCTCCTTATTTCATACCCCTAATCTCACTTTCCAGTAGTCATGTATGGATGTGAGAGTTGGACTGTGAAGAAAGCTGAGCGCCGAAGAATTGATGCTTTTGAACTGTGGTGTTGGAGAAGACTCTTGAGAGTCCCTTGGACTGCAAGGGGATCCAACCAGTCCATTCTGAAGGAGATCAGCCTTGGGTGTTCTTTGGAAGGAATGATGCTAAAGCTGAAACTCCAATACTTTGGCCACCTCATGAGAAGAGTTGACTCATTGGAAAAGATTCTGATGCTGGGAGGGATTGGGGGCAGGAGGAGAAGGGGACGACAGAGGATGAGATGGCTGGATGGCGTCACTGACTTGATGGACGTGAGTCTGAGTGAACTCCGGGAGTTGGTGATGGACAGGGAGGCCTGGTGTGCTGCAATTCATGGGGTTGCAAAGAGTTGGACATGACTGAGCGACTGAACTGAACTGAACTGAATCCAACTTATCAGCAAATTGTACAGACTCTGACTTAAAATATATATACAGACTGACTATGACTCACCACTAGCTTCCTCAAAGATATTTCCTAAAAAATTTGAAATTGCTTTACTTTGGGTCTTATTTCCTTTAAGACCCAGAATTAAATCAGACAAGTTTCTCATTGCAGCTTGACTTCATCCTTTTATTCTGGGAGTTATTTTAGCAATATAAGAATTCAAAATATCTTCATAGCTAGGTCTCATGAACCAGAAAAAAAATGCTACCTTTGATCTACTGTATATTTTAAACGAAAAAATATACACTTCAAGCTAAACAGAGTTAATATAACTTTTACATCTCTTTTACATAACTTTACATCTCTTGTCAAAATTATATTTTATAGGAAAAATTCTCCTATATAAGATAATATCTGTTCTCCTTCTTTCTCACCCCTCTTCCAAGGTAAGAAAACATAAACAAATATATAAAACATAAAGAAATAAAATTCTTTTATTCATTCAATGCCAATTCTTTTAGCTTATGGCAAGAAGCAGTCCTTTAGATAACATTGCATTGCTTCCCCAGCATCCAGATAAGGTAATCACAATGAACAGGAAGGTGCTGTTTTCTCCTTTCATTCCGTCATCTGTTCTTAATTTACATTTTACTAGTCTCTAACAAGGATAGTGTAGCAGATGGCAAGTGAAATCTAATTAGTGATGCCTTGCAAGTTGTGTCAAGACTCTTCAATAAGGTTGTTTTGTTGAAAAGCCATTGGAGGAGTGTTAGCTCTGTTCCCTGATGACAGGCAAAAGAAATCAGCAGCACTGGTCTTTATTTTACCTACTTCAGAGCTCGCCACATGAAAACAGCCTTTCTCCCAGGGGCATTTTTAAAAGACAATCAGAGGCAATTGCTGAATATCATGGCTGTCCAAGGCAGAGAACTGCAGTTGGACAAACAATGAACTAACCACAAAATTCAAAACTAAAATCTGGGGACAGAAATGCCCATAGAGGAATTTGAAAAAAAAATCTCAAACTATTCTGAGAATATACATGCAGAGGACTGTGTGAATATACAGATTTTTGTGCATGCCTGTGTGCATGGCTCAGAAAACACCTAAAAAGGCCCTAGGCTTTCACTTGTGACTAACCTTGAGTTTCTGTACAAGTAGGTAGTAAAGAAAAAAGCAGAGTTGTTACCTTGCTCTATTGATGGTATGTCCCCAACTTGCTTGCAGGCCCCTCAGCAGAAGCTATGAACTATCAACAGACACCTAAGAACATCACTAATAATTAAATGACCACTAAGCTAGCCAAGCAGGGACTTCAGTGACCATATATGACAAATAATACAGGCTTTACAAAATTAATTCAAAAAATTTGCTAAACAAATGAGAGTAAATCCTGGCATAGAGGATAAACCTAATTTCCAGAACTGAAGCATTATATTATTTAAAAATTTCTACTTGTTATGAGTCATACAAAAAAGAGAGAGAGAGAGTAAAGAAGAAAGTAAAAAAGTATGGCTCATACATAAGAAAGTAAGCAGTTAATAGAAATTGTCCATGTAGAAGCCCAGATATTATATTACTGAGAAAGATTCAAAACAGCTATTATAGGTATGTCTGTACGTTCAGAGGAATAGGAAAACTGGATCTGAAGAACTAAAGGGAAGTTTGAGATCCATGTCTCAACCAATAGATATTATCAACGAAGAGATATAAATTATAAAAAAGAACCAAACAAATTGTCCTGAGTTGAAATGTACAATAACTGAAATGAAAAATTCACTAATGGTGTTCAATAGAAAATTTGAGCAAACAGAAGAAATATTCAATGAAATTGAAGATAGTTCAGTTGAAATTGTCCAATCTCAGGAACAAAGTTAGCAAAATAATGCTCAAAATTCGCCAAGCCAGGCTTCAACAGTACAAGAACCGTGAATTTCTAGATGTTCAAGCTGGATTTAGAAAAGGCAGAGGAACCAGAGATCAAATTGCCAACATTCGCTGGATCATGGAAAAATCAAGAGAGTTCCAGAAAAACACCTACTTCTGCTTTATTGACTATGCCAAAGCCTTTGACTGTGTGGATCGCAAAAATCTGTGGAAAATTCTTCGAGAAATGGGAATACCAGACCACCTGACCTACCTCCTGAGAAATCTGTAGGCAGGTCAAGAAGCAACAGTTAAAACTGGACATGGAACAACAGACTGGGAAAAGGAGTACTTAAATGCTGTATACTGTCACCCTGCTTATTTAACTTATAGGCAGAGTGTGTGTGTTAGTCGCTCAGTCGTGCCCGACTCTTTGCGACCCCATGGACTGCAATCCACCAGGTTTCTCTGTCCATGAGATTTTCCAGGCAAGGATACTGGAATGGGTTTCCATTTCCTTCTCCAGGGGATCTTCCCAACCCAGGGATCGAACCCAGGTCTCCTGCACAGCAGGCAAATTCTTTACTGACTGAGCTACCAGGGAAGCCCTGGGCTGGATGAAGCACAAGCTGGAATCAAGATTGCCGGGAGAAATATCAATAATCTCAGATATGCAGATGACACCACCCTTAAGACAGAAAGCAAAGAACTAAAAAGCCTCTTGATGAAAGTGAAAGAAGAGAGTGAAAAATTTGGCTTAAAATTCAACATTCCGAAAACTAAGATCATGGCATCCAGGAAAGATCATCCCATCACTTCGTGGCAAATAGATGAGGAAACAATGGAAACAGTGACAGACTTTATTTGGGGGGGGGGCTCCAAAATCACTGCAGATAGTGACTGCAGCCAGGAACTTAAAAAACACTTGCTCCTTGGAAGAAAATTTATGACTAACCTAGACAGCATATTAAAAAGCAGAGACATTACTTTGCCAACAAAGGTCCATCTAGTCAAAGCTATAGTTTTTCCAGTAGTCATGTGTGGATGTGAGAGTTGGACTATAAAGAAATCTGAGTGATGAAGAATTGATGCTTTTGAACTGTGGTGTTGTAGAGGACTCTTGAGGGTCCCTTGGACTGCGAGGAGATCAAACCAGTCAATCCTAAAGGAAATCAGTCCTGAATATTCATTGGAAGGACTGATGCTGAAGCTGAAGCTCCAATACTCTGGCCACCTGATGCAAAAACCTGACTCATTTGAAAAGATCCTGATGCTGGGAAACATTGAAGACAGGAGGAGAGGGGAAGACAGAGGATGAGATGGTTGGATTTCATCACTGACTTGATGGACATGAGTTTGAGTAAGCTCCAGGAGTTGGTGATGGACAGGGAAGCCTGGCCTACTGCAGTCCATGGGGTGGCAAAGAGTCGGACACAACTGAGCAACTGAACTGAACTGAACTGAATCTCAGGAACAAACATATGAAAAAAAATTTTTTTAATGAACAGTCTCAGAAACCATTAGGACACTACAAGCATACCAATATGCACATAACAGAAGTCCCAGAAAGGAGAAAAGAGAAAGACAAACCATAAGGAATAGTTAAATAATGACCAAAAATGTCCCAATTTAATGAAAAGTATTTATTTACATATTCAAAAAAACTCATGAAACTCTATGACCGATAACTCAAAGGCCACACTTAGACAGCTATAATCAAATGAAAAAAGTTTTGAAAGCAGTAGTATAGAAGTGACTAATCCTATAGAAGAAATAAACAGTAATATTAGAAGTTGATTACTCTTTTCAGAAACAATGAAGGCCTGAAGGCCATGAGATAACATACTTACACTGAAAGAGCCTGCCAACTAGAATGCTAAAAGTAACAAAACTATCTTTTTGGAAGGAAAAATGAAGAAATTAAGATAATACGAGATAAAAATTGAGAGAAGTAATTGCTAACTGATGTGCCCTATAAGAAATTCTGGACTTTCCTCCTGGCTCAAATGGTACAGAATCTGCCTGCAATATGGAAGACCCAGATTCGATCCCTGGGTTGGGTAGATCCCCTGGAGAAGGAAATGGCAACCCACTCCAGTATTCTTGCCTGGAAAATCCCATGGATAGAAGACCCTGGTGGGCTACAGTCCATGGGGTTGTAGAGAGTCAGACACAACTGAGCGACAAACACACACACACACACACACACACACACACACACACACATAAGAAATTCTAAAATTCTAAAGGAAGATCTTCAGGCTGAAATGGAAGATTAGATAATAACAAGAATACACATAAAAAATGTACTGTTAAAGGTAACAAAATAGGTAAATATAAAGGACAGTATAAACATATTTTTAGTTTAACATGTTTCTCCTATCTAAAACACAACTGCAGAAGTAATAATTATAAACTGTGTTGATGTGCAAACAATGTATAAAGGTATGATGTGTATAATCATAACACAAAGGAACAGGGGATGAAATGAAATTGTATATAAGCAAAAATTTATATACTGGTATAATTCAGTTTGTATTCATCTGAACCAGATGGTTAAACATCAAGATATTAACTATAATCCCCAAGGCAAAAACAGAAAAGAACAAAAAAATTTACAAAAGCAATGTCAGAATAAGTCTAACAGTAGATAGCATTTATTTAACCCAAAAGATGAAAGATGGAAGAATGGGAAAACTAAAAGATTGCAGGCAGGAGGAGAAGGAAGTGAAAGAAGATGAGATGGTCAGATGTCATCACTCTCAGTGGACACGAATCTGAACAAACTCCAGGAGATAGTGAAGGACAGAGAAACCTGGCATGCTGTAGTTCATGAGATCACAAAGAGTCAGACAGGACTTAGTGACTGAACAACAACAATGAAAACGATGAAATAGAAAACAAATAGCAACAGGACATATATACATTTTCCATATCAGTAATTACATTGACTATAAATTGATTAAACTGTTCAATCTAATGGTAGAGATTGTTTTTTAAAGTAAATGTTATAGCTATAAATTGCCTACTAGAGACACACTTTAGATTCAAAAACACGATGGGTTAAAAGTAAAAGGATGGGAGAAGATACACCATGAAAACAGTAATCAAAAGAAAGAGACTGAGTGACTATACTAATATTAAACAAAATAGACTTTAACTCAAAAATTATTTTAAGAGACAAGAAAGAATATTATATAATGATAAAGAATCAATTCATCAATAAGATATAACAATGTAAACATCCATGCACAAAATAAAGGAATAGCAAGATGTATGAAAATACCTGAACTAATCAAAATGAGAAACAGTTCAATAATAACACTTGGAGATTTCAATTCCTCCCTTCCAGTAATGGATAGAACAACTACACAGAAGATCAACAAGGAAACATAAAATGTACATAAAACTATAAACCAACTCCAGAACACTTGGAACAACACAGCAAAACGATACAGCTGGTAAAAACTATAAACCAATACCAGAATGCTTGGTACAATATAGCAGAATGCACAGTTTCTACTGAAAGGTACATGGAAATATGTGCCAAGGTAGATCACATGATAGGCCATAAAATAAGTCTCAACAAATTTAAAAGATTCAAATCATACAAAGTATGTTCCAGGATCAAAATTAGACCAAGTTAGAAATCAGTAGCAAAGGGAAATTTGAGAAAACTCACATAGGTGGAAATTAAATAATCAATGGGTCAAACCAGAAGAAACAAGGGAAACCAGAAAAATCACTGAGAGAAATGAAAAGAAAACAAAATGCACCAAAAGTTTGGCATAAGATGAAAGCATTGCTCAGAGGCATATAGTCACAAGTGCTTACCTTAAAAAAAAAATCTCAAGTCAATAACCCAGCATCCTACCTTTAGAAACAGAAAAGAAAAGAAAATCAGGCTCAAAGCAAAAAGGAAGGAAATAATAACAATTAAAACATAAATCAATGAAACAAAGAATGGAAAAACAATAGAGAACTCAATGAATTAAAAGTTGGTTCTTGGAAAATGTATAAACCTGTAGCTAAGCAGACACAGTAAAGAAAGAGAGAGAAAGTAAATTATTAAGATAAAAAATGGAAGAGAGAACATTATTATTAACCTTATAGAAATTAAAAGGTTTATAAGGAAATAATACAAGCAAGAGCTTTCCAGGGGACGCTAAGTAAGTAAAGAATCTCTCTGCCAATGCAGGAGACTTAAGAGACACGAGTTCAATCCCTGGATTAGGAAGATCCCCTGGAGGAGGGCATGGCAACCCACTCCAGTGCATAGCAACCCTGGAGAATCCCATGGACAAAGGAGCCTGGCAGGTTACAGTCCATAGCATCACAAAGAGTCGGATGTGACTGAAGCAACTTAGCAGAGCACACATTACATAAGGAATTATATACCAACAAATTAGAATATATAGAGGAAATGAACAAATGTTGGGAAAGATAAATCTGCCAAATCTAAATCAAAGAGATATATAAAATTTGAGTATATTTATAATAAAGACATTGAATTAATAGCTTAAAAATTCCCCACAAAGGAAAGCCCCAGACCATATGACTTCACTGGTAAATTCTACTATACATTTAAAGAATTAGCATCAATTATTCACAAATTCTTCTAAAACATAAAAGAGGTGGAAACACTTCTTTTCTTTGACTGTGTATTACCCTGATACCAAAGCCATAGACATTACAGAAAACTTGATATCAATATCCCTTATAAATACAAGTACATCTAAAAATTCTTCGAAAAATACTATCAAACCAAATGAAACAATATATAAAAATGATTATATATGTTGTTTACAAACAAGTGGAATTTATTCCAGGATTTGAAGGTTTGTTCAATATGCAAATCAATGTTAAAAATCAGTCAATGTAATATACTATATTAATAAAACAAAGAACAAAAAAAATACATTATCAACTCAGTAGATGCACAAAATTATTTTACAAATTCAATTCCTTTTCATGACAGAAAATACTCAAAAAAAAAAAAAACCCAACTAAGAATAGGAGGGAATTCTTCAACATAATAAAGCATATCTATTAAAATCCCACATCTGTTATCATACTTAATGGTGAAAGACTGAAATCTTTCCCCAAAGATCTATAATGAACCAAGGAAGTCTGTTCTTACCAAAATTGTATTGGGAATGCTAGCCAGAGAAATTAGGCAAGAAGATGAAATAAAAAGCACCAAGATTGGAAAAGAAGTAAAATTATCCTTATTGGCAGATAAAATAATTCTGCATATAGAGAACCTACCAATAAAACCAAAATAGACCAAATAAACACATTCAGCAAGAACACAAGTTGCAAAAACAATGTGCTAACATCAACTGTATTTCTGTATACTAGCAATGACCGATCTGAAAATAAAATATTAAAACAATTCCATATATCATGGAATAGCATCATTAAGAATGAAATACTTAGGGACAAATGTAACCAAAGAAGTGCAAGACATACACTTCAAACTATAACACATTATTGAAAGAAATGAAAGAACACCTAAATACATGAAACAATATCCTTTGTTCATGGATTTGAAGACTTAATATTGTCAACATGACAATATCCATCAGATTGATCCAAAGATTCAATAAAATATCTATCAAAATTCTACCTGACTTTTTTCTTTCTTTCGTAATTTGACAACCTGCACTTAAAATTCAGAATACATAAGACAATCTTGAAAGACAAGAATCAAGTTGAAGGACTCCCATTTTCATAACAATTACAAATGAGGGAGAAAAAATAATCTTTTCCAGAAATAGTGCTAGGGAAACTGAATACCTAAATAAAAGAATGTCTTTGGACCCCTATCTCATATCATACACAAAAATTAACTCACAATGGATTAAAGGCCTAAATACTAGAACCGAACTACAAAACTAGAAAGAAACATTGGATTATATCTTTATGACCTTGGGTTAGGCAATGGTTTCATATTATCAAAAGCAAAAGTGACAAAACAGAATAGATAAATTGTATTTCATAAAAAATTAAAGTTCTTAAGTATCAAAGGACACCCTCAAGAAAGTAAAAATCAACCAATAGAATAGGAGAAAATATTCACAAATCACATATCTGATAAGAAAAACCAATTAAAAACTGGACAAAGTATTTAAATAAACCTTTCTCCAAAACAGATATACAAATGACCAATAAGTACATGAAAATATAATCACCATCATGAGTTATCAGGTGAAGCTAATTCAAAATGAAAACTAGATATCATTTCACATCCTAAATTAAAAAGCATACCTAAAATTAAAAAGATTAAAATGTTAGAGAATGTATACAAATTGAAAATCTTACACATTTTAGTGGCATAAAAATTTTTGCCTATTTTGCAGTAATCTTGCAGTTACTTAAAACATAATAGATTCCCCACATGACCCCACAGTGTCACTCCTGGGTATATATCCAAGAGAATTGAAAAAATATCTCCATGTAAAATATTGTACATGGATATTCATATTAGTGTTATTAATAATGACCAAAAAGTGGAAATAAGACAATTGACTATCAGTGAATGAACTAATAAATAAATGTGATATATCCATACAATGGAAAAAATACTGAGCCGTAAAAGAAAATGAAGTGTTAGAAAACAATGAGTGAATGAACCATAACACTATGTTACGTGGAGAGCCATATATAAGAGCCATATATAAGACTCCTTATTACACAACACTGTTTTCATGAAAAGTCTAGAATCAGCAAATTCATTGATACAGCAGGTACATTAGTGATTTCCAAGGACCAAAGGGCGAGAAGAATGGGGAATGACAGCTAATGTGTATGGGGTTTCTATTGGGGTAACAAAAATATACTAGAATCAGATAGTGGTGCTGGGTTGTACCACTGGGAATATATTAAAATCTCCTTGATTGTACACTTGCTATGGCTGAATTGTATGATATGTGAATTATATCCCAATTTTAAAAATGCAATTATAAAAACTGTGAAAAACTATTATATATTGTAGATACTCCATTAATTAGTTCCTTAATTACTGAGATTTAACTCTATCAGCATATGCCTATGTATTTGCATATAGAAACTTGGAATAGCCTGTCCTCAACTTTTAAAATTTATTAATAATTGTTTGAAAATTAAATGTAAAGGAGTCTTATGTATAATGCTAGAAATTCTTAACTCCAGCTTCCTTTCCAAATTTTCTCATACGTGATGATGCTTTTAAAAACATCTAATTTATTGAGTGCAGTTTTTTTTAATAATTTTATTTATTTATTTATTCAGCTTTGCTGGATCTTTGTTGCTGTGTTCGCTTTTTCTCCAGTTGCGGTGATCAGGGGAAACTCTCTAGTTGCAGTGCACAGGCTTCTAAGAAGGCGGAACACAGGCTCTAGAGCATCTGGGCTTCATTCAGCACACGGGCTCAGCAGTTGCAGCTCCAGGGCTCTAGAGCGCTGGCTCAGTAGCTGTGGCACATAACTTAGTTGCCCTGAGGTATGTGAGATCTTCCTGGACCAGGAATCGAAACGATGTCTCCTGAATTGGCAGCCAAATTCTTCACCACTGAGCCACCAGGGAAGTACCTGAATACAGTTATTTTAAGAATGACATGAATTTTGGATATCTTATTTCTGCTTGTTTATTATTAAAGTTCTTGCTTAAAGTATATCAGGTGATTCAACTTGTCCTCAAATTCCTTACCTGTTATATGACTCTTCAACGTCCATTTTCAGAGATCAGTCACAATGTGAAGGTAAGTTTTTCAAAACCTAATGACCAAAGATGGAGGAGGAATAGGATGGGGAGACCACTTTTTCCCCCACAGATTCATCAAAAGAACATTTCAACGCTGAGTAAATTCTACAAAACAACTTCTGAATGCTGGCAGAGGACATCAGGCACCCAGAAAAGCAGATCATTGTCTTCAAAAACAGGTAGGAAAAATATAAAAGATGAAAAAAGAGACAAAGGAAGTAGGGAGGGAGCTCTGTCCTGGGAAGGGAGTCCTGGCTCGGGAAGGGAGTCTTAAAAAGAGAGAAGGTTCCAAACACCAGGAAACAGTCTCACTGCCGAGTCTGTGGTGAGCCTTGGAGGCACAGAGGGCAACATAACAGGGAAGAAAAATAAATAATTAAAACCAGCAGATTACGAGCCCAAAGGTAACTCCCCCAGCGAAGAAGCAGCACAAACACCCGCATCCGCCACTAGCAAGCGGGGGCTGGGCAAGGAGGCGCGGGCTGCAGTGCTTTTTAAGAAAAGGCCAGAATGCCGCGAGTGTAACCAGAGCGAACAAACTTGGGCTAGCAAACCAGACTGGGGGATAGCTACCATGCGAAAAGCTCTAATATAAGACACCACCAGGACCGCACACAGAACAAAGAACGGAACAGAATTAGCTGGCTGCAGACCATCCCCCTCCGGTGACAGGCAGCCAGAGCCGTAAGGGCTGGAAGGGGGCAATCACAGCCCCTGAGAGACCCTACCTACCAAACTCCAAGCGGGCTTCTTTGCTAAGACTTCTTGGGGTCCTGGACAGTCACCATCCATCTCATAAGGGGCACCAGCGGTACACCCAGAAAACTGAGCAGCAGGGACGGGAAAGGTGATAAGTCGCAGCGATTGCACTCGCCAAACACCTGAGCTACTCAGTCCTGGGAAGGGCACAGAACGCAGGCCCAACCAAATCTGCGCCTCTAAGGACTACCTAAGGGCCGAGCCTGAGCAGCTTAAACCGGGGAGGTGCATGCAGCCTAGGGCCGGCCTCAGACGGTTCCTGGCAGAGAAACCTAGGGCCTGAGTGCTGTGCGCCATGTGCAGGGGCATGCCCAGTGTGGCTGAGACACTGCGAGCACACGCCAGTGTTATTTGTTTGCAGCATCCCTCCCTCCCCACAGGGCGACTGAACAAGTGAGCCTAAAAAAAAAAAAAAAAAAAAACAGTGTCTACCACCGCCCCCCTTGTGTCAGGGCGGAAATCAGACACTGAAGAGACCAGCAAAAAGAAGAAGCTAAACAGAGGGAACCACCTTGGAAGTGACCGCACACTGCCCACAACACCAGAGAAAGTCACAGAAATATCTTTATTATTTTTACGACCGTTCTCTTTCTTTATTTTTATTTTTACTTTTTGTTGATGTTGTTTGATTGTTTTCTCTTCTTCTCTGTTTCTTTTTTAAAATTTTTAAGTCCTCTATTTCTCCTTTAATTTTAATTCTTATAACCTACTATTACTTTTTTTTAAAAAAAAAGACCCTATTTTTAAAACAAATGCTGTATATATATTTTTGTGTGGTTGTTGTTGTTGTTGTTTAATAATTCTTGTGACCTTTTTTTTATTTTTCTTCTTCTTCTTCTTTTCTTTAATATTGTATTGATGAAAATCCAACCTCTACTCTAGATTTTTAATCTTTGCTTTTTGGTATTTGTTGTCAATTTTGTACATTTTAAAACCCAATCTTCAGTACCCAATTTTACCTGAGAGTGAGATTACTGGCTTGACCACTCTCTCCTCCTTTAGACTCTCCTTTTTCTCCACCAGGTTGTCTCTGCCTCTTCCCTCCCCCTTCTCTTCTCCACCCAACTCTGTGAATCTCTGTGTGTTCCAGATGGTGGAGAACACTTAGGGAACTGGTTACTGGCTGGATCTCTCTCTCTCTTTTTCATTTCCCTCTTTTATCCTCCGGGCCACCTCTGTCCACTTCCTCCCTCTCCTCTTCCCTGTATAACTCCGTGAACATCTCTGAGCGGTCCAGACTGTGGAGCGCACATAAGGAAGTGATTACTGGCTAGCGTGCTCTCTTCTCTTTTGATCCCACCTAATCTCATTCCAGTCACCTCTAACTACCCCCTCCCTCTTCTCTTCTCCATGTAACTCACTGAACCTCTCTGGGTGTCCCTCAATGTGGAGAAATTTTTCATCTTTAACCTAGATGTTTTATCATTGGTGCTGTATAGATGGAGAAGTCTTGAGGCTACTGTAAAAATAAAACTGAAAACCAGAAGCAGGAGGCTTAAGTCCAAATCCTGAGAACATCAGAGAACTCCTGAATCCAGGGAACATTAATTGATAGGAGCTCATCAAACGCCTCCATACCTACACTGAAACCAAGCACCACCCAAGGGTCAACAAGTTCCAGAGCAAGACATACCATGCAAATTCTCCAGCAACACAGGAACACACCCCTGAGCTTCAATATACAGGCAGCTCAAAGTTACTCCAAAACCATAGACATCTCATAACTCATTACTAGACACTTCATTGCACTCCAGAGAGAAGAAATCCAGCTCCACCCACCAGAACTCTGACACAAGCTTCCCTAACCAAGAAACCTTGACAAGCCACTGGTACAACCCCACCCACAGCGAGGAAACTCCATAATAAAGAGAACTCCACAAATTCCCAGAATACAAAAAGGGCACCCCAAATGCAGCAATATAACCAAGATTAAGAGACAGAGGAATACCCAGCAGGTAAAGGAACAGGAGAAATGCCCACCAAACCAAACAAAAGAGGAAGAGATAGGGAATCTACATGATAAAGAATTCCAAATAATGATAGTGAAAATGATCCAAAATCTTGAAATCAAAATGGAATCACAGATAAATACCCTGGAGAAGATGCAAGAAAGGTTAACAACGACCTAGAAGAAATAAAAAAGAGTCAATATATAATGAATAATGCAATAAATGAGATCAGAAACACTCTGGAGGCAACAAATAGCAGAATATCAGAGGCAGAAGATAGGATTAGTGAAATAGAAGATAGAATGGTAGAAATAAATGAATCAGAGAGGAAAAAAGAAAAACGAATTAAAAGAAATGAGGACAATCTCAGAGACCTCCAGGACAATATGAAACTCTCCAACATTCGAATTATAGGAGTCCCAAAAGAAAAAGACAAAAAGAAAGACCATGAGAAAATCCTTGAGGAGATAGTAGTTGAAAACTTCCCTAAAATGGGGGAGGAAATAATCACCCAAGTCCAAGAAACCCAGAGTGTTCCAAACAGGATAAACCCAAGGTGAAACACCCCAAGACACATATTAATCAAATTAACAAAGATCAAACACAAAGAACAAATATTAAAAGCAGCAAGGGAAAAACAACAAATAACCCACAAGGGTATTCCCATAAGGATAACTGCAGATCTTTCAATAGAAACGCTTCAGGCCAGGAGGGAATGGCAAGACATACTTAAAGTGATGAAAGAAAATAACCTACAGCCCAGATTACTGTACCCAGCAGGGATCTCATTTTAAATATGAAGGAGAAATCAAAAGCTTTCCAGACAAGCAAAAGCTGAGAGAATTCAGCACCACCAAACCAGCTCTCCAACGAATGCTAAAGGATATTCTCTAGACAGGAAACACAAAAAGGGCGTATAAACCCAAACCCCAAACAGTAAAGTAAATGGCAACAGGATCATACTTATCAATAATTACCTTAAACGTAAATGGGTTGACTGCCCCAAACAAAAGGCAAAGACTGGCTGAATGGATACAAAAACAAGACCCCTATATATGCTGCCTACAAGAGACCCACCTCAAAACAAGGGACACATGCAGACTGAAAGTGAAGGGCTGGAAAAAGATATTCCACGCAAATAGAGACCAAAAGAAAGCAGGAGTAGCAATACTCATATCTGATAAAATAGACTTTAAAACAAAGTCTGTGAAAAGAGACAAAGAAGGCCACTACATAATGATTAAAGGATCAATCCAAGAAGATATAACAATTATAAATATATATGCACCCAACATAGGAGCACCGCAATATGTAAGACAAATGATAACAAGTATGAAAGGGGAAATTAACAATAACACAATAATAGTGAGAGACTTTAATACCCCACTCACATCTATGGACAGATCAACTAAACAGAAAATTAAAAAAGCAATGCAAACTTTAAATGATACAATAGACCAGTTAGACCTAATTGATATCTATAGGACATTTCACCCCAAAACAATGAATTTCACCTTTTTCTCAAGTGCTCACAGAACCTTCTCCAGGATAGATCACATCCTGGGCCATAAATCTAACCTTTATAAATTCAAAAAAACTGAAATCATTCCAAACATCTTTTCTGACCATAATGCATTAAGATTAGATCTCAATTACAGGAGAAAAACTGTTAAAAATTCCAACATATGGAGGCTGAACAACACGCTTCTGAATAACCAACAAATCACAGAAGAAATAAAAAAAAAAGAAATCAAAATATGCATAGAAATGAATGAAAATGAAAACACAACAACCCCAAACCTGTGGGACACTATAAAAGCAGTGTTAATAAGAAAGTTCATAGCACTACAGGCATACCTCAAGAAATAAGAAAAAAGTCAAGTAAATAACCTAACTCTACACCTAAAGCAACTAGAAAAGGAAGAAATGGAGAACCCCAGAGTTAGTAGAAGGAAAGAAATCTTAAAAATTAGGGCAGAAATAAATGCAAAAGAAACAAAAGAGACAATAGCAAAAATCAACAAAGCCAAAAGCTGGTTCTTTGAAAGAATAAATAAAATTGACAAACCATTAGCCAGACTCATCAAGAAACAAAAGGAGAAAAACCAAATCAATAAAATTAGAAATGAAAATGGAGAGATCACAACAGATAACACAGAAATACAAAGGATCATAAGAGACTACTATCAGCAATTATATGCCAATAAAATGGACAATGTGGAAGAAATGGACAAATTCTTAGAAAAGTACAACTTTTCAAAACTGAACCAGGAAGAAATAGAAAATCTTAACAGACCCATCACAAGCACGGAAATTGAAACTGTAATCAGAAATCTTCCAGCACACAAAAGCCCAGGGCCAGATGGCTTCACAGTTGAATTCTACCAAAAATTTAGAGAAGAGCTAACACCTAGCCTACTCAAACTCTTCGAGAAAATTGCAGAGGAAGGTAAACTTCCAAACTCATTCTATGAAGCCACCATCACCCTAATACCAAAACCTGACAAAGATGCCACAAAAAAAGAAAACTACAGGCCAATATCACTGATGAACATAGATGCAAAAATCCTTAACAAAATCCTAGCAATCAGAATCCAACAACACATTAAAAAGATCATACACCATGACCAAGTGGGCTTTATCCCAGAGATGCAAGGATTCTTCAATATCCGCAAATCAATCAATGTAATTCACAACATTAACAAATTGAAAAATAAAAGCCATATGATTATCTCAATAGATGCAGAGAAGGCCTTTGACAAAATTCAACATCCATTTATGATTAAAACTCTCCAGAAAGCAGGAATAGAAGGAACATACCTCAACATAATAAAAGCTATATATGACAAACCCACAGCAAACATTATCCTCAATGGTGAAAAATCGAAAGCATTTCCCCTAAAGTCAGGAACAAGACAAGGATGCCCACTTTCACTGCTACTATTCAACATAGTTCTGGAAGTTTTGGCCACAGCAATCAGAGCAGAAAAAGAAATAAAAGGAATCCAAATTGGAAAAGAAGAAGTTAAACTCACTGTTTGAAGATGACATGATCCTCTATATAGAAAACCCTAAAGACTCCACCAGAAAATTACTAGAGCTAATCAATGAATATAGTAAAGTTGCAGGATATAAAATCAACACACAGAAATCCCTTGCATTCCTATACACTAATAATGAGAAAGTAGAAAAAGAAATTAAGGAAACAATTCCACTCACCATTGCAATGAAAAGAATAAAATACTTAGGAATATATCTACCTAAAGAAACTAAAGACCTATATATAGAGAATTATAAAACACCGATGAAAGAAATCAAAGTGGACACTAATAGATGGAGAAATATACCATGTTCATGGATTGGAAGAATCAATATAGTGAAAATGAGTATACTACCCAAAGCAATCTACAGATTCAACGCAATCCCTATCAAGCTACCAGTGGTATTTTTCACAGAGCTAGAACAAATAATTTCACAATTTGTATGGAAATACAAAAAACCTCAACTAGCCAAAGCAATCTTGAGAAAGAAGAATGGAACTGGAGGAATCAACTTGCCTGACTTCAGGCTCTACTACAAAGCCACAGTCATCAAGACAGTATGGTATTGGCACAAACAGAAATATAGATCAATGGAACAAAATAGAAAGCCCAGAGATAAATCCACACACCTATGGACACCTTATCTTTGACAAAGGAGGCAAGAATATACAATGGTTTAAAGACAGTCTCTTTAACAAGTGGTGCTGGGAAAACTGGTCAGCCACTTGTAAAAGAATGAAACTAGATCACTTTCTAACACCATACACAAAAGTAAACTCAAAATGGATTAAAGATCTAAATGTAAGACCAGAAACTATAAAACTCCTAGAGGAGAACATAGGCAAAACACTCTCCGACATAAATCACAGCAGGATCCTCTATGATCCACCTCCCAGAATACTGGAAATAAAAGCAAAAATAAACAAATGGGATCTAATTAAAATTAAAAGCTTCTGCACAACAAAGGAAACTATAAGCAAGGTGAAAAGACAGCCTTTGGAATGGGAGAAAATAATAGCAAATGAAGCAACTGACAAACAACTAATCTCAAAAATATACAAGCAACTCCTGCAGCTCAATTCCAGAAAAATAAACGACCTAATCAAAAAATGGGCCAAAGAACTAAATAGACATTTCTCCAAAGAAGACATACGGATGGCTAACAAACATGAAAAGATGCTCAACACCACTCATTATCAGAGAAATGCAAATCAAAACCACAATGAGGTACCATTTCACATTAGTCAGAATGGTAGCGATCCAAAAGTCTACAAGCAATAAATGCTGGAGAGGGTGTAGAGAAAAGGGAACCCTCTTACATTGTTGATGGGAATGCAAACTAGTACAGCCACTATGGAGAACAGTGTGGAGATTCCTTAAAAAACTAGAAATAGAAATGCCTTATGACCCAGCAATCCCACTGCTGGGCATACACACCGAGGAAACCAGAATTGAAAGAGACACGTGTACCCCAATGTTCATCGCAGCACTGTTTATAATAGCCAGGACATGGAAACAACCTAGATGTCCATCAGCAGATGAATGGATAAGAAAGCAGTGGTACATATACACAATGGAGTATTACTCAGCCGTTAAAAAGAATACATTTGAATCAGTTCTAATGAGGTGGACGAAACTGGAGCCGACTATACAGAGTGAAGTAAGCCAGAAAGAAAAACACCAATACAATACACTAAAACATATATATGGAATTTAGAAAGATGATAATGATAACCCTGTATGCAAGACAGCAAAAGAGACACAGATGTTTAGAATGGACTTTTGGACTCTGTGGGAAAGGGAGAGGGTGGGATGATTTGGGAGAATGGCATTGAAACATGTATACTATCATGTAAGAAACGAATCGCCAGTCTATGTTCGATACAGGATACAGGATGCTTGGGGCTGGTGCACGAGGATGATCCAGAGAGATGATATAGGGTGGGAGGTGGGAGGGGCGTTCAAGATTGGGAACTCATGTACACCCATGGCTGATTCATGTCAATGTATGGCAAAACCAATACAGTATTGTAAAGCAAAATAAAGTAAAAATAAACCTCAAAAAAAAAAAAAAAAAACTAATGAACATCAGGAAGCCATGAACAAAGTTTTCCTCCACAAACATATGCCTCAGAAAAGGATTTTCTATCAGCCAGCTTCATAAGGCTCTTGAAAGTATTGGTCGCTCAGTCATGTCCAACTCTGAGACCCCATGAACTATAGCCCACAAGCTCTTCTGTCCATGGAATTCTCCAGGCAAGAATAATGGAGTAAGTACTCATTCCCTTCTCCAGGGGATCTTACTGACCTAGGGATGGAACCTGGGTCTCCTGCATTGCAGGCAGATTCTTTACCATCTGGGCCACCAGGGAAGTCCATATAATGTTCTCAAGTTCCACCTGCATGATGGATGTTTATTTGTTTACTCTTCAGAAGAAAACAGTGGCACTGTTTTCAGTTGTTCATTTTGCCTTGCAAGTCTGCATAGCCACAAACACCTTAATTATCCAGCTTTCTCACAACTAACAGGAAGACTGCTCAAAGCTGCAACTGACAAGCTCTTGAAATAACCATGGGAGTTACACCTGAAAAGCTGCTAGGTATTAGCAGAAGACATCCCTGCTGCTGTGAAAATGTTAATTAATTTGATCTCTCAGAAGAGCAAGGAACATTCCCCTGCTTCCCACCGTTTACATAACAATTGGATGTTTCTGTGCTAACTCGGACCCTGACTGCTAACCAGGTCACTACTTTCACTGAACACTTTGTTGTCAGTTTAAGATGGCAGAGTGATTTATTTACAATTTTAGCTTCCTTCAATGCATTTAAAATGCACACTTCCTGCTAGATAAATCCAAGCTCAAATCCTCAAGTATGAGACTAGTAATGAAAAGAACTACAATACTAATTAATGGAGCTTGCATTTTTTGTCTGACATTTCACAATAAATGGGTTTCCAAACACTGAATCACAACTGTTTAAAGTTGGTATGTTTTTACTCTGAATCTCAACTGTTTAAAGCTCCGACCCAGAAATCTTGATTGGGGAACTGTTCCTCAATTCTTAAAACATTCCCTTATTTAATCTCAGCTTCACTGCTTCCATTTCATTTTGTTCTAAATTGTGTAGTCATAGACCTCAATTTGGGGCTTCCCAGTGGTAAAGAATCCACCTGCCAAGACAGGAGATATGGATTTGATCCATGTGTTGGGAAGATCCCTGGGGGAAGGAAATGACAACCCAATCTAATATTCTTGCCTGGAGAATTCCATGGACAGAGGAGCCTGGCAGGCTACAG
This sequence comes from Oryx dammah, assembly GCF_014754425.2. Lineage (NCBI taxonomy): Eukaryota > Metazoa > Chordata > Mammalia > Artiodactyla > Bovidae > Oryx > Oryx dammah. Next base: position 51,571,028 of record NW_024070200.1, read on the forward strand.
TCCATGGGGTTTCAGAGTCAGATACAGTTTAGTGACTTAACAGCAGCAGTAGCAGGCCTCAGTCGTTCTCAAACCCACACATTCCCCTCTCCTGGAATTTCAGTGTATCCAAAATCCCCAGACTTCCTGCTTCTTTTGGAATAGATTAGACACGTCTCAGAACTAACAACAGTAGGTCTTTCTACTCTAAGCAAAAATGATCATTACTGCTTTTTGCCGTCAACTATTCTGTGAGCAAAAATTTCTAGGATACCTATCAGTGTGTTTAACCATTTGTAATAAATAAGAGCTTAATTTACTATTTATAAAAGTAGTGGTCCCTTTACCTCCTCTGCTTAAAAAAATTGGAGAAGAGAAGCTCAAAGTAGGAGTCATTTTCTGTTGGGAATGAGGGGCTTGGCTGAAGAGATGTGTCTGTTTGGGCAAGGGTTCTAGGAGACAAGCCATTTATGAGAATTTTGGCCCAAGTCCTTTCCTGTTTCCAATCAAAAAACGGAGGGTGTGAGCTGTCTCATGGTGGTGTGGTGAAAGGGAAATCAACATGGAATCAATATTGTTAAGAGAGTTCTCTAATATGAAGCCATCACAGAAGTGTGACTTATGCACATCTCAGTCCAGATAGAATCTGACCTTTTGAGCCCTTATTGTCTTAACTGATGCAGGCATCAGAACATCTATCTACCCAATGGACACTTAGGCTAAAGTAATTCATGACAGCTTAACCCTTAAGGACAAATATTTCCTTCCTTTCTTTTTTTTAAAATAAGGAAAGTTTTTTTTATTATTATTATTGTTTTTTATTGAGGTATAGTTGTTTCATGGGCTTCCCTGGTGGCTCAGATGGTAAACAATCCGCCTGCAGTGCAGGAGACCTGGGTTCGATACTGGGTTGGAAAGACCCCTTGGAGGAAAGCATGCAACCCACTCCAGTATTCCTGCATGGAGAATCCCCATGGACAGAGGAGCCTGGCGGGCTACAGTCCATGGGGTCGCAAAGAGTCAGACACAACTGAGCCACGAAGCAAGTACAGCACATAGTTGCTTCACAATGTTGTGCTAGTCTCTGCTGTACATTGAAATGAATCGGTTATCTATACGTATAAATCCCCTCCTTTTTGGATTTCCTTCCCATTTAGGTCACCACAGAGCAATGAGTAGAGTTCCCTGTGCTATACAGCAGGCTGTCACTAGTTTTCTGTTTCATGCATAGCCGTTTATACATGTGAGTGCCAATCTCCCAATCCACTCTATGCCCCTGTTCCTGCCTTGGCATCCATATTTTTTTCTCTACATTTCCGTTTCTATCTCTCTGATTTGTAAATAGGTTCATCTGTACCATTTTTCTAGATTACAGTGCTGGAGAGGGTATGGAGAAAAGGGAACTCTCTTGCACTGTTGGTGGGAATGTAAACTGATACAGCCACTATGAAGAATAGTATGAAATTTATTTTAAAAAACTAAAAATAGAACTACCATATGACCGAGGAATCCCACTATTCAGCATGTGCCCAGAAAAGAAACAATCATTCAGGAAGAGACATGCACGCCAAGGTTTACTGAAACACTATTTACATGAAAGCAAACTAAATGTCCATTAACTGAAGATGTGGTACATATACACAATGGACTATCACTTAGCCATAAAAAGGAACAAAATTGGGTCATTTGTACCGATGTGTATGGACCTAGAAACAGTCGTACAGAGTGAAATATTTCTTTTCTTATGCCAGAGTACAACCTTGTGGTCTTTGCTTTTATAAGACCCTGAGTCTTTCTCTTCCCTGGAATACACTTTCAGTTTTACATGAATCTATGTCTCCTGAACTGCAGGTCTTAAGACCTCCAGTAAAGTCTTTGTTCTTTGCAGCCTTTGTAATGATTATTGCTCAACAGCATTGCTTAGGGGCAGAGTAAAAAGGAAAGACGTTTTCCCTAGTGGCTCAGTGGTAAAGAATTCACCTGTCAATGCAGGAGACATGAGTTCAACCCCTGGTTGGGAGGTCCCATGACAAAGATGTCAACCCACTCCAGTATTCTTGCCTGGGAAGTCCCATGGACAGAGGAACCTGGCAGGCTACAGTCTATGGGGTTGAAAGACTTGGATACAAGTTAGTGACTAAACAACAACAACAACAACAACAAAATGGAAAGAAAAAGTTCAAGTTCTACTTTGGCACTGGCATTTGCTCCATGTTTTATTATCCCTTTAACAAACTCTTCTGGGTCCCAGCCTTGGTTTCTCATAGTTTTACAGGAAAATGATGCTAATTAGGAAATATTCTTGAATTTTCCCAAATAATCAATGATTATCCCTGCCAGTATCGTGCATGCTTTGGAAGAATAAATAAAAATAAAATGAAATACATCTTGCAGTTCTCCAATACTGCAGGGATGTATGAGGATTAGAAAAAAATATATATGGTATCTAAACAACATAAACAATAAATGAATTATATAAATATAAACTAATGCTGTTATTTTATCATTATTTGAAGATTTAGTCTCCTCACAATGCCAGTTTCTAAAACATACAGTCAAATCATGAGACAAACCTGAGAGAAAAGTCTGCAAACATCTGGCTCAAATTTCTCAACGATGGATGAAAAACACTTGCTGGAGCTAAAGGCTTTCTGTGTTAATTCTGATTCTAAACTATTTAATGTTATTGAAGAAGAATTTATGAGGCAATCTCTTTGCACAAAGCACTGTGATAGATACTAATGATCCTCAAATGCAAAAGTGCCTTAAACATAATCCTAACTAGTTCACAGTCTAGTTACTGAGGGCTGCCCACCAAAAACCATAAATATGTGAAGGAGATATAATAAGGATATAGAAGCAATTAATTCTGAATTGGGGGTCAATTATAAAGAGGAAAGCATAACAGCCATTTATAATTTATAAGTTAATGTGCTATGTCTCCCTGGGATTTTTCTAATTATGAAATGAAGGACTCTATCATCTGTTAATAGAATTTCCAGTGTCTGCAAAATCTTAATGGAAAGCATTTTTGTTTAAACACAGAAGACTGAATATATGCATCCACCCATTATATCTTCAAGAATACCCCCCCTAAAATTACTGTAAAGGATTTAAAAATAGCTATAAATCTCAAACCTACAGAAAGTAGGAGAGGAGATGACAACAGGCAAGAAATATATAAATATTGAGAGATGGAAAGCAGATGGTCTGGTGGTATGTGATTTAACAGATCAGAGATTCTCAAACTTATATACCAAAAGGAAGTAAGCCAAATTACAACAGAAAAAAAAAATCAGAAATTGAGTGTAAAATATGTCTCTGAGATGCAGAACAGACTTGTGGACACAGTGAGGGAAGGAAAGAGTGGGACTAGTTGAGAGAGTAGCATTGAAACATACACATTCAGTTCAGTTCATTTCAGTTCAGTCTCTCAGTCGTGTCCAACTCTTTGTGACCCCATGAATCGCAGCATGCCAGGCCTCCCTGTCCATCATCAACTCCCAGAGTTCACTCAGACTCATGTCCTTCGAGTGAGTGATGCCATCCAGCCATCTCATCCTCTGTCGTCCCCTTTTCCTCCTGCCCCCAATCCCTCCCAGCATCAGAGTCTTTTCCAATGAGTCAACACTTCGCATGAGGTGGCCAAAGTACTGGAGTTTCAGCTTTAGCATCATTCCTTCCAAAGAAATCCCAGGGCTGATCTCCTTCAGAATGGACTGGTTGGATCTCCTTGCAGTCCAAGGGACTCTCAAGAGTCTTCTCCAACACCACAGTTCAAAAGCATCAATTCTTCGGCACTCAGCCTTCTTCACAGTCCAACTCTCACATCCATACATGACCACAGGAAAAACCATAGCCTTGACTAGACGGACCTTAGTCGGCAAAGTACTGTCTAGGTTAGTCATAACTTTTCTTCCAAGGAGTAAGTGTCTTTTAATTTCATGGCTTCAGTCACCATCTGCAGTGATCTTGGAGCCCAAAAAAATAGTCTGACACTGTTTCCACTGTTTCCCCATCTATTTCCCATGAAGTGATGGGACCAGATGCCATGATCTTCGTTTTCTGAATGTTGAGCTTTAAGCCAACTTTTTCACTCTCCACTTTCACTTTCATCAAGAGGCTTTTGAGTTCCTCTTTACTTTCTGTCATAAGGGTGGTATCATCTGCATATCTGAGGTTATTGATATTTCTCCTGGCAATCTTGATTCCAGCTTGTGTTTCTTCCAGTCCAGCATTTCTCTTGATGTACTCTGCATAGAAGTTAAATAAGCAGGGTGACAATATACAGCCTTGATGGACTCCTTTTCCTATTTGGAACCAGTCTGTTGTTCCATGTCCAATTCTAACTTTTGCTTCCTGACCTGCATACAGATTTCTCAAGAGGCAGGTCAGGTGGTCTAGTATTCCTATCTCTTTCAGAATTTTCACAGTTTATTGTGATCCACACAGTCAAAGGCTTTGGCATAGTCAATAAAGCAGAAATAGATGTTTTTCTGGAACTCTCTTGCTTTTTCCATGATCCAGCGGATGTTGGCAATTTGATCTCTGGTTCCTTTGCCTTTTCTAAAACCAGCTTGAACATCAGGAAGTTCACGGGTCACATATTGCTGAAGCCTGGCTTGGAAAATTTTGAGAATTACTTTACTAGCATGTGAGATGATTGCAATTGTGTGATAGTTTGAGCATTCTTTAGCATTTCCTTTCTTTGGGATTGGAATGAAAACTGACCTTTTCCAGTCCTGTGGCCAGTGCTGAGTTTTTCAAATTTGCTGGCATATTGACTGCAGCACTTTCACAGCATCATCTTTCAGGATTTGAAACAGCTCACGTAGAATTCCATCACCTCCACTAGCTTTGTTCATAGTGATGCCTTCTAAGGCCCACTTGACTTCACATTCCAGGATGTCTGGCTCTAGGTGAGTGATCACACCATCATGATTATCCGGGTCGTGAAGATCTTTTTTGTACAGTTCTTCTGTATATTCTTGTCATCTCTTCTTAATATCCTTCTGCTTCTGTTAGGTCCAGACCATTTCTGTCCTTTATCAAGCCCATCTTTGTATGAAATGTTCCCTTGGTATCTCTAATTTTCTTGAAGAGATCTCTAGTCTTTCCCATTCTGTTCTTTTCCTCTATTTCTTTGCATTGATCACTGAAGAAGGCTTTCTTATCTCTTCTTGCTATTCTTTGGAACTCTGCATTCAGATGCTTATATCTTTCCTTTTCTTCTTTGCTTTTCCCCTCTCTTCTTTTCACAGCTAATTGTAAGTCCTCCCTAGACAGCCATTTTGCTTTTTTTGCATTTCTTTTCCATGGAGATGGTCTTGATCCTTGTCTCCTGTACAATGTCACGAACCTCATTCCATAGTTCATCAGGCACTCTATCAGATCTAGTCCCTTAAATCTATTTCTCACTTCCACTGTATAATCATAAGGGATTTGGTTCAAAAGAGAGGTGACATATGTATACCTATTGCTGATTCATGTTGATGTATGGCAGAAAGCAATACAACATTGTATTGCAATTATCCTCCAATTAAATTTATTTATTTATTTATTTTTGAAAAAGTGTCTCTGACTGTGAGACATAGAGAAATTGTCGAAACATGGTATTGGTTGAAAGTTTTTACAAAAAGAAATCAGGTCCTCAGATCCATGTCCCAGGTTGTATAACTAAGCAGTCTTCCTTCCTCCTTTATGTCTGAAGGCTAAAGATTGATTCTCAATGATTAAACTATTCAGCTGTCAAACAGGGACATCAGGCACAGCCAGGGTTAGCATGCAATGTGATACTAAAGATCAGATGACACTGCTATTTCATGCAGTGAAAATAAAAGGAAATTGTCTTAAAACTATCAAATGAAAAAGATAAATTTCCTTCAAAGGAATAGTAATTATGTTGTGAATAATTTTAACTTTATTAATAATGAAAACTTGAAGCCAACAAAGAAAACATTTCAAAAAGATGAGGGAACACAATAGTCAAACTAGAATTTTATATCTGGATAAACTGTCATTCAAGTAAAAATGAAGTGAAGCCATTTGCAGACATAAAATGAAGCTTACAGTTTAGTAAGCTGATTTATGATAAATCAGTAAGCTCATACTGATTTATGATTTCCATAAATCAGTATGGAAAGAGCCACCAGAAGCTGTATTTAGTACAAAACAAACAGTAATAATAACAGCAACAATAGCAAAAACAAATACACAGTAAGACACAATTGGCAAACTTATGCAACTTGCCAGATTCAAATAGCTGAATTTCACTGTCTCAAATAAGTAAAATTAAAATTAAAACAACATCAAAGAAGGTGGGAAAGAGTTTAATGACTAGTTAGGTTTGCTAATATCCTCATCTCACTAGAGAAAGTATAGAGATACTGCACAACTGTAGCTAATGTAAGAAACTTAATTAAGTCTAAAGATTTACCTTTTAAAAATACATTAATACTTTGTGATTTTGAAATATTGCAAATATTTCTTGTATGGCAGTCACATGAATGTTAATTCTGTGATAAACTAATTTTTGTTCTGTGCAATTCCCTGTATGCTAATTGTATATCTATCTATCAATCTGTCTGTCTGTCTACATATTTGTCAATAGCCTGGTGTGATGATGTACTAGAGTTTTCCAAGATGTTACCATTGGGGGATGCTGGATGAAGGGTACCTGGGACCTATCTGTATCAGTTTGTTTAATCACTAAGTCATGTCCAACTTTTTTGATACCCCATGGACCGTAGCCTGCCAGGCTCCTCTGTTCATGGGATTTCCCAGGCAAGAATACTGGAGAGGATTGCTATTTCCTTCTCCATGTCATCCAAGTGAAAGTCACACAGTGGTGTCCAACTCTTTGTGACTCCATGGACTATAAGGTCCATGGAATTCTCCAGGCTAGAATGCTGGAGTGGGTAACCATTCCCTTCTCCAGGGGATCTTTGCAATCCAGGTCCAAACCCAGTTCTCCCGCATTGCAGACAGATTCTTTACCAGCTGAGCCACCAGGGAAGCCCCCCTTCTCCATGCACATCAATATTTTTTTTTAACTAGGAGAGATTTACAAACACAATAAAAATATAAGTAGTAGTTTACAGTCTGGCAAAGGGGAAAAACAAAGGAATATTTTAAATTTTATAAGCTAACAGAAGTAGGAAATGTGAGATCACCAATACAGTAACTAACACATATATATGGAATTTAGAAAGATGGCAATGATGACCCTGTATGCAGGACAGCAAAAAAGACACAGATGTGTATAGCGGACTTTTGGACTCAGAGGGAGAGGGAGAGGGTGAGATGATTTGGGAGAATGGCATTGAAACATGTATAATATCATGTAAGAATCGAATCGCCAGTCTATGTCCGATGCAGGATACAGCATGCTTGGGGCTGGTACACGGGGATGACCCAGAGAGATGTTGTGGGGAGGGGGGTGGGAGGGGGG